>NC_135786.1:136462916-137078958 GCF_051106095.1 Pogona vitticeps | reverse complement strand
TTCATATGGGAATTCCTTAGAAACTGGCACATGAGCTTTTGTCTGGGTGTTACTCCAACAGTATAAGAAGACCATTACATTATTTTTTTTAAAAAAAAATTGAATTGAGTTTAGCCTGTTTCAAATCACTGTACATATAGGTAAATACATGACACACATGTAAAAGTGGATTAATTTAATGGGGAATCCTGTTTTTGGAGCAGCACTGATTTTTTTTTTACTTCTCCACCAGAGGTCCATTTATTTTAATGCAGATGTGAAATCAATTCATTTAAATCAATTCTCTCTATGCAAACGCCTCTGTCCTCATTAATTTTTAAGTACCTCTCCCACTGACTGATTTTTTTTCAGCTACTTGCCCTTGTTGTGTTAAAAGCAGGATGGGGGTGGGGGAGATGCCAGACTACCAAGTAGTGTGCAGGGCCGCTCCCTGCCACTCGCTCACTCATTCGCTCACCCAGATCTTCTTCCAATTGATGGGTGGTGGGGGATGGATAAGGCAGGAACAACCCAAGGAAGTATCTCCATAAAGCCAGCGCACAAACTCTGGAACTGGTGGCTGGAAGGCAGGCAGGCAGGAAAAACACCACTAGCGCTTCTCCCCCCCCCCCTCCAGCCAATCAGTTTCAGACCGTGTCTCCTTCATTCTGGCTGTATGTGTGTGTTTTGTTTGTGTGTTTACAGCATGTCTGCACCCATCTCTGCCAGGGTTTCCTGCAGACCTTAGCACTCACAAGGCACCCACTGTGTTTGGGAAGGCTTTTTCTAGCACTGGCTTGCTTGGCTGTTTCCTATTGTACCTTCCCTCCTCTTAGCACACACACCCAGGGTATACACACATGCGCACCCACTTGCCTCTCTGAATTCCAGCCTTGGGTTAGAGAGGGAGTTCATGCAAGTCTGGCCAGGGTGCCCTTTCAAAACCACTCAATTAAACTCCCCCCCTCAAGTGAACAGAAATTGTGATTTTAATAACATGTGACTCAAAGTTGATTTAACTCAATTTCATTTACACCGATGCGTATTTTGAACTATTGCTTTAATGTAACTAAGCCCTAATTCTGGACATTTGATTTAGTAGATAGGAGGAGACTGGAAGAGCAAAACCCATACCATCTGGCTCCTTAGAGTGAACGGATGGGGGCATTAGGAAATTGCGTCTGAGAAAACACATGGGAAACAGAAGGCTCGTGCTTTTTGAAATCAGGAATTTGTTTGCTAAATTTAAAAACACTAGTTTCTTCTCTCAGTAAAATGGGGTTAGAAGCTGGTCACAACACAGACATCCAATATATGTTTTGTTTTAAAAGCAGATTGAAAGGAAGTCAAGAACACTGCAAAATATCACTTTGAACCACATAAAAACAAGCATTTGATACTCCCACGTAACGGTGAACCAGTGAATAAAATGAGTTTACAGTCACACTCCTTATTAAAATGAAATATTATTTTGGTAGAGCAGGACAAATGCTACAAAGGCTCATATCCTACAGTTTTCTAGAATGGTATAATTAGAACATCAATATAATACTTCCGTCTGTATTTCATTACATTTTATATATACTTTTTTCCATTTCAACTTTCCCCTGATTATCAAGGGCTTTTCCCCGCTTTGAGTCCTGTTCTCCAAAATATTTGCACTTCTCTCTAGGCCTATGCCAGCAACAAATCTGACAAGCACACTTGCCAGTTTGTCATTCCAAGTTTATGACATAAATCTTGAGCAATATTCTAGCTAGGCCAAATCCCTGTGGAATACTATTTTGTTTCCTTTTCCTAGCCGGACTGCTAATCATTCTTTACCATTGCTTGTGACTTCTCAAAGGACTATGGACAGACCAAATTGTCACACACTCTAGTCCAGATTTCCTGAGCTTTTTATATGAGGGCGTCATATGAAACTGTGCTGCCAGAGCCAGTTCCTGTGAGTATGTGGCCACATGTGATCCATTTACTGCCATTTACTGACTTTTCCTCCTCATGCTGTTGAAGGAGCATTCTTTGCCAGCACAGCAATGGCAAGAGAAAGCAGGATTCGGTCATGTTTGCTTTGGCTGCTACATCTACAGATTTGTTTCATTCGTTTATAGTGGCAGAATATTATTGCTGGGGAGAGTGGAAGAGTAAAGAAAACACAATTTACATTTTAAAGCTATGGTTCAGTTTGCTGTGCTAGCAAACTGCAGGTTTTCACTTACAGGAAGAGTGTTTCAGAGAAAATGTAGGAGGGGCTTTCTAAGGCTTCTCCTTTGTGTCCTCGCAGTCTGGGTTCCCACATAGTTCCCTCTCAACTCTAGTGTCTACTGATTTAGGCTGTCCTGTAGCAAGGGAGAGCCACAGACAGCTAGTTCATCTGCATAATTCTACCTCAGATATCCCTTCCTTAAATTCCTTTTTTTTTTTTTTTTTTGTGAGACTAGAGTGTTAGCAAACACTTGGGATTTAGTATAACAGAGGGATGTGTCAACATGCTATGGCTGCTCCTATTTATAATGTGAGTAAGAAGTAGGATACTCCTATCTATAACTGTGTTGTTCTTTATTACATAGCATCTTTGGTAAGGTTATACACAACTATACCTACAGGTGTTCTCTATTTCCCACCTCTATGTCCAGTTTATGTCTAGTTTCATTGGACTGGAGGAAGACATATGAGAGCTTTGTATTTGTCTCCCAGAGGAGAAGACTTTGAAGCCCATCAGCATAGGTGTCCTGGCAGTCCTTCCCCACTGCCCCACAAACAGCCCAGACAATTTATCGAGCTCCTCAGCACACACACTCCCAGCCATGGCGATATTGCACCAATCACAGATGTAATCCAGCTTGTGCTGCTGCCCCAACTCTCCCCTCAGCCAACCACTCAGCAGCTCCCATGTCTAGTTGCAGGCTGTTTATGAGATGTGAAAACCCTAGAAAAGCCATAAGTCAGAATTGACTTGACAGCACATGATTATTATTTATTGTCCAGCACGCTCCCAAGTTTCCTTCCCTGCTGCCTCAGAGCCCATCAACATAAATACAAAGATTGTTTCTAAAAGACCCACTCTGTATCACTTTGCACTTTCTTATACTGGCTAGAATTCTACTGGTTATTTATACTGGTGTAAGTGCAGTGGCATAAGTTGCAGCAGTGGATTGCTGATAGTTAATAAATTGCTGTGTGTACCCCTTGTTGCTCACCAGTTATTGACTGGCAGATGATAAGGAGTAAAAATGGCGACTTGTTCACCAGTGGCAATTCACTACTGCAGTTTATGCCACTGCATTGTCAGTGTACTTGACAGTGTAAGATTCTGGCCACTGAATCCCATTAGCCAATTTAACATCCACTCCATATTTTCAATAGGTCCTTTTGGAGCTCTTCACAGTCTGTTTAAACAGTTTTAGGGCATGTCCAGAATGGGGAAGTTGGAGCAGTCTGCTTTGTACTTAAAACATTCTTATCTAGAGTGAGATCTATTTTATCTTTTACTTGAGAAATCCTTTCATTCATACTCATCAATTTTTCTCTCTCTCTTGAGAAGAGTCCAGGCAGGTCTTTGAGTCACCCCATTTTTCCCCCTTTTGATTAATGACATTTCCCTTCTTGCCCCGTTCCCACCTTTTCCTGCATTCAGCAGGTCCTGGCAACCTTTCTTTCTTTCTTTCTTTCTTTCTTTCTTTCTTTCTTTCTTTCTTTCTTTCTTTCTTTCTTTCTTTCTTTCTTTCTTTCTTTCTTTCTTTCTTTCTTTCTTTCTTTCTTTCTTTCTTTCTTTCTTTCTTTCTTTAATACAGGGAGGGGAAGATTAATAAAAATTCCAGCTCCATGGCATTTGTGAACCAGCTATAGCAAAGGCCTGAAATATGGCCAAGAAGTGGCTAGAGAGAACCTGGAAGATGTGCAACACAAACAAAAAGCTCTCAAAAGGAAGAACCATGATTTCAATGTGAGGAAGCAAGTGTTGGTCCTAAGTTCCAAGTAATGTGGGGTGGTCCATTTGTGATGAAGAAAACAGTAATGTGAATTACTTAATTGAAAGATCTGGAAGTGGATCTAAGCCAAAGGTTTATCATGCCAATAGTTTAAAGCCATATGTGACCAGAGAAGAGCAGATTTCTACATGCATTACTTGAAAGTAAGGGGAAAGAGCAAAGGGTGGGTGATGAGAAGTGATGGTATTGCTAGGAAATCATTCTCACTTATGAATTGTGATGTGTTTAGCAGAATTACTGCTCAACTTTTTGATGTTTTGTACTTTAGACTGTTGGGTATCTTTCAAAGTTGTTTTTCTATAGAAAAGTTTTAAAGAACTGTAATAGTTTGAAGCTTTAACTGTTAAGTTTAGTTACAATGGATTGCATTGTCTTGAATAGGTTTTCATGTGTGTCAGAACCATGGTGACTTAATATCAATGACATAGCAAAACAGCAATGTACCTACCTAGCATGGTGCACATTATACTGCCAATATATCTCATTAATCTAGAATAGAGGTGCCTCAATAGAAAAATATATTTTAAAAACTTAAAACAGTAGTGTAGGTGAAAATAAAGGAGGGAGGTTTCTCCATCATCCCTTTCTATGTCACCGCCCACTAAGTACATGACAGTTGTCGCCTTAAATAACACTGCCTGCAGCTCTATTTTGGTGCAGACTAACTATCCGCATGGGCTACAGAATGGGCTAATTAGGAGTGCTTCAGGTCACACACACACAAACCCCCCCACAAACCTGTGGCCCTACCATTGTGCAAAATAAAAGTGGGGCAGCTCTAAAAAAGGGTGGGAGGGAATCGGTCAAAAACATGTGTGGATGCCATAAACCAAACAACACCAAAAGTGATCCAAATAGTGATCTGTTCTGCCAGTGTGCTCTTCATTTAATTGCTTATCCCCCCCCCCAAATCAAGGAACTGCATTGTGGGAGAGACATGAAGGTTGCTTAGATTAATTCTCAAATGGTTTAGAATTTTAAAATGGGAATTATTTCTCCTTGCCAATAAACTGAAAGAATTGCCTTTTTGTTTGTTCTTCTTGGAGAAAATTTGCACATATTTAAGTTGTTGTTTTAGTAAAATGCATGGTCTCATAAAGGGTGGCCATTCTTGTCTTGTCGGCAGTGTAGACAATATAGTATAAGATGTATTTTGTGCATGCTGGGGTGGCTGGTGGACTGACTGAGGGAAAGTGATTAATCTCAAAATTTCAGGGAAGGGCACCTTTGCTGTGGCTGCAAGATGTATGGAATATATACTGAACCTTGTGGCCCTCCTACAGAAAAGTCTCAAAATTAACTTCTAAGAAAGCAGCTTATTTTTACTTTCTGTTATCTGTAGCTTTGCATCAATTATGTTTACACTGATTTGTACAAATTACAAAAAATGTAGGTGGGGAAAACTGCCTCAGGATCTCTGCCTCATGCCACAGTCAAAATTTCTCAAAGGCACTAATGAATACTCAAGTGGAGTTTTGTCATATCAAGATAGACCAATTTTTAAAGAAGTCTTAGGAATAGGAAGATACTTTTACATCCCTCCAAATAACACAAAGCCCAGTAGACAAGAGCAGCTCCTACAAGCCTGAAGATAGTCTTATACCATTTTTCTCGGCTGATCAAAATGATATCAGAGATGCAAAAGCTATCTATATGCAAGGTAGAACGTGCTAACAACAATGTTAAAGCATGTTCCCCTTCCTCCTTTTTCAATAGCACTCTAAATTCTGTTGTTATTATTAATATTGGGTTGCAAACCCCCATTTCTTTTCATCCTCTTCCACCAAATCCCTTAGTCTGCCTGATCAAAACAAACCGTGGGACAGCCTTATGAATTAGTTACAGTAGACTAATGTGTGATGGTGACAAGCCTGTATGCCATGGTGACGAACATTCTCCAGAGGTAATGTCACCTAGGTTGTCAGACAAGCAACATCGTTGTTATAAATAATCCATGTGATGCTAATATAGAATGAGAGGTGGCGTCTTGTAGAAATTTGGGGTGAATTTCATTGGTTTGTACTTAAAGTGCAGAGATTGTTAACACCATAACTTGAGCCAAAATGTTTAGACTGCCATGTCTGGACAATCTCCTCCTAAATGACTGAAGACTTCAAGATCTATTACTCAGTAGGGCCAAAGCGGCAAAATAGTAATATCTGAAGCTGCAGCTACAAGTGGATGCTTAAGCTTAGCAGACAGGCAGACAAAAGTGAGGAAGTACTCTTGGTCCAGAAGTATTGCTCCACCATAATTGCAAATGACTAAAATAATCCTGCGGGGAAGGCTTTGTTCTAATCTCTACCTCCCTGAAGCAAATAAAGCCTCAGTTATTAGGACAGGGCTCTGGTCATGAATGGTCTTCTCTAGCAAAGCTGGTACATCTCCTCCTGTTGCCTCTTGGTCTAGTATTGGAGGGAAGGAGGGGCTGAGGATTTCTGCTATGGAAACGTTCACAAGATTGGGGGTAGAGTGGGGGATGCATCATCCTTTGGGGTTTCTCCTATCTTCATTCATGGGAATATTTGAAACAGAATGTCTGGATATCATAAGAGGATTTCCCACATCATCAGGGTCACTGATAGCCCACAATCGTTTATCTGATTCAAATATTGACGTTTAGCTCCTAGACCATCATGCTATTTTGAAATCTTGCTATGCAGCACACTGGCTATCAATTATCACATAACAATTTTAGGCTGCTGTCCTTCACCCACTTGGTTGGGTACTCAGCAGGATGTACATCTTTATAGGTATGTATAAGGATAACATTCTTTAATACTCAAGTCCTAGATATTTGACATGAATCTCAGATTAGGTCACCATAATGTGACCTAATAGAGCACAGACAGAGTTCTGTCCTCTGAAGATGCCGGCCACAGAGACTGGCAAAATGTTCGGGGAAAAAAACCTTAAGAACATGGCCGAACAGCCCGGAAAACCCACAACAACCATTGGATTCCTTTGAGAATACATTCACCGAAATGTATTTCCCAAATAAATTGCTGAAGTGAAAATTCAATCAAATTATTTTATCCTTCCAGGTTTTAAGCCAAATGTGGTGGGGGGGGAGAGAGAGAAGGGGAGCATTTTGGCATTCTAATTGCTTTTATAAGATTGCTAACATGCATGAATAATGTAGCACCTACTTTTTGCTAATAAGGGCAAAAGTGCAAATACACAACTATAAGTTAAATTAGTCCCAATATGCATTTAATAAATGTAAACCAGATGGCATTTTAGTAGTTGAAAAATCTCTCAGGATGTTCCCATAACAGAGAATTTGGGCCAAAGACCACCTCCAAACCACTTGTATTTCTGGGCATCTGGTTTCTGTTCTTTTCTGTTGTCTAGCTTTTCTTGCCAATGAGCTATTTCCTGGGCTTTTAAGACCTTCTGAAGCTCATACCACCTTTTTAATTTTTTCCAAGGGTCCAAAATCCATCTCAAAATGTAGATATAAATTGGCTAATTCCTGATTTGTAGTTAACAGGCCTCAGATGCAAGGAATAAGGTGAATGAATTCCCTCCTTTTTTACTAGCCATCCTTTGGCTCTTGCTGAACTTCCATATCCTTTCTTCCTTGGGCTACAGATGGGCAGCTCTTCTGTATAGTTCTTCCTTTTCCCACAGCAATTTCGTGGAAGTTTTGTGACCACTTTTTTTCTGGGACAAATGCCAAGCTGTACAGGATTATTCCAGTCTCTCCACAGAATGGCACATTTCTTCACAGGATTTGCTACAAAGGGCATCTAGCTGCACAGAATTCTGGAATTTCCAGTGGAAAAGAGACAAAAATGGAGGGGAGGGATGTGCTGAAATAATAGCAATCTTACATGAACTAATACTGGGCATCAGTGGGAAGAGCTCTCCATCTTCAGCCTTTGCTGGTGTCTATTTTTGATCTGTCTGTATTGAGTGCTTCAGAATCTCCTAAACTGCTTGAGGGAATTATTGGAAATCCAAAGTGATTGCCCTCTGCCACTAACCTACTGCTAAAGTTCTTTTTCCCACCTGTGGCTTGCCCTCTCCTGTTCCTGTTTGTTTGCTTCACTTGCTTTGTAAGTCTCTCTCTTTCTTCCTGACCTCCAAGCATGTAGCAGGCATGAAGGATGTTTCTTCCCTGTAGCAGAGACTCAATTTTACATATTTTTCTCCTGATTGTAACTATAAACAGCAATTGTAATTAAAAGAAATACCTCTTTTTTCACTTTAACATGCTATTAGAGTAATTTCTAACATATAAAGTGCTGGACACTGTGAAAAGGGGTGGGCTACTGTGATATAATCTATTCTCCCATACTTTCTCTGTTCAGTTGTTGTTTCTACCTGATACTCTTCAAACTTTTAAAGGAGTTAATCAAATTCTTCAATAAAATGAAACCACAGTCTTATTTTTGTTGGAAGCTAGTAAATGTAGCTCATCTTGGCATGGAATATCAGAAAATACCCACAAAACAGATTTATTTATTTTTTAGTATGCATTACATCCCTATGTCATCTTTGGGTGACATTTGCTTTCCTCCCCACTCCCCCAGAGCAACTGGCCACTCACCTTGTGCAGCCTGCTCTTCTGTCTCCCTCAATTGGCCACTCAAATGAGGAGGTATGGCAGTGTTATGTGTCACTATTTGCTTGAGATTGTGGGGTTACCTGTAGGCAATTATAGGTCTACCATAAAGATCTTGGAGAGTAAAGTATTCTTCTCAAAGATGACACACACTTATGATGTGTCTGAATGGTCTCAATTGTGTGCTGAAAGTTAACAACTAGCGGGGTTTGGTTGTTGCCCCTTCTGGGTTTGTCCTGCAGTAGGTTGCTTTTGGGTATTTATCTTATAAAGATTCATTAAGCCTTTATATACAGTACTCAGTTACTGGCTTGGATTTCCAATAATTCCCTCCAGCAATTTAGGAGATTCTGAAGCACTCAATACAGACACATCAAAAATAGACAACAGCAAAGGCTGAAGATAGAGATACTGCCATTCATCACTAACAGGTAGATTGTATTTAGTACATAAAGTGGAAAACAAAAATTCAACGTCTGAGCCTATCAACTGATCTGAAGTATGCATACCATATTCCACCCACCCGTGCCACTAAAAGCGTTTTAAAATATTTTATTTGTTTGTTTGTTTGTTTATTCAATTTATATCCCGCCGCCCTAGACAGCATCTACTCAGGGCGGCTTATATAAAAAATTGTCCAAGTCAATCAACTGATCAATATATACTGAAAAACAAAACACCATACTTCTTAGAAGAGTCTGCCCAGGACCTTTGTTCC
This sequence comes from Pogona vitticeps, assembly GCF_051106095.1. Classification (NCBI taxonomy): domain Eukaryota; kingdom Metazoa; phylum Chordata; class Lepidosauria; order Squamata; family Agamidae; genus Pogona; species Pogona vitticeps. Next base: position 137,069,699 of record NC_135786.1, on the reverse strand, counting down.
ACCTCAGAGTGGAATAAAAGCCCTTCAAGCCATTAGTTTGTCCCCCACAAGGTATATCTTTTAGCACATGTCAATTGTTGGCATTTTATATAGATATAATGGTCTCATGTCTCATAAAGTTCCAAAAATCCAAGCCATCTGCTTGAATTCAGCACAGGATCAAACTGGTATTCAATGAAGCTTGCACAAGAATCAGTGTTAAATTTTCTGAACGGACAGCTCCCATTAGAGCCTGCATAGCCAGATTCTGGTCCAACTGAAGTTTCCAGAACCTTCAAGGTTAAAATCAACATTCCTGCAATTGTTTCCCAAGGACAGATGTTATTGTTCCCATATGCAGTGTTTTTCTCCGCTGAAGGCACTTCAGGATTGGTGTTCTCTACGCTAATCAATACAAGATGCTAATAGCTATAGCTAAGTACGAATCAGGCTACAGACAATCTTGTCCCATCCTTTTTAACAAATCTCCTATAAGAAAGATGATGGCATTGTATTTCACCGCCAGTGCTCCTTTGGAGAGAACGAAAGCTCAAACCAAAGAACAGATACAGACAAGTTGCTTAAGGAGTTTATCTGTTCAAAAATAAAAGAAAATGAAAAGTCATGTTTGCTCAAATGGTGACTGGTCTGGTTTTACAGAAGATGGCTCCATTTTAGGTTGCAGGGAACTCAATTTTGTAAACAGAAGTAATGGAGCAAGACATGCAACAAGACGCCTTTGGGGAAGGAACATAGAAATTGCTTTAAAAAGAAGAAGTATAGACAAAGACAAAGAAGTATATTATGTAACATTCCATAATATTACGTACCAAAAGCTTCATGGAACAGCGGTTAAATGGCAGGACTACTGTGAAGACTCTGCTCACAACCTGAGTTCAATCTCAGCAGATGCAGGTAGACGGCTTAAGGTTAATTCAGCCTTTCATCCTTCCAAAGTTGGTAAAGTGAGTACCCAATCTAAATCTGGTTGTAAAGATAATGAACCATAAGAAAGGAGAGCATTGCCCAAACACTGCAAAATGAGTAGATAAACTGGCTATATTTATCTCCGCTATAGTAAAATGTATAGCATTATTATTTAAACCCTAATTGGTAACATTGTCCAGGAGGCAGCAACGAAAACCATCCCAAAGAAAAGGAAATGCAAGAAAGCAAAGTGGCTGTCCAACGAGGCCTTAGAAATAGCAGAGAGGAGAAGGGAAGCAAAATGCAAGGGAGATAGGGAAAGTTACAGAAACTTGAATGCAGACTTCCAAAGAATAGCAAGGAGAGACAAGAGGGCCTTCTTAAATGAACAATGCAAAGAAATAGAGGAAGATAACAGAAAAGGAAAGACCAGAGATCTGTTCAGGAAAATTGGACATATTAGAGGAACATTTTGCGCAAAGATGAACATGATAAAAGACAAAAATGGGAGGGACCTAACAGAAGCAGAAGACGTCAAGAAGAGGTGGCAAGAATACACAGAGGAATTATATCAGAAAGATTTGGATATCCCGGACAACCCAGACAATGTAGTTGCTGACCTTGAGCCAGACATCCTGGAGAGCGAAGTCAAGTGGGCCTTAGAAAGCCTGGCTAACAACAAGGCCAGTGGAGGTGATGGCATTCCAGTTGAACTATTTAAAATCTTGAAAGATGATGCTGTTAAGGTGCTACATTCAATATGCCAGCAAGTTTGGAAAACTCAACAGTGGCCAGAGGATTGGAAAAGATCAGTCTACATCCCAATCCCAAAGAAAGGCAGTGCCAAAGAATGCTCCAACTACCGTACAATTGCACTGATTTCACACGCTAGCAAGGTTATGCTCAAAATCCTACAAGGTAGGCTTCAGCAGTATGTGGACCGAGAACTCCCAGAAGTACAAGCTGGATTCCGAAGAGGCAGAGGAACTCGAGACCAAATTGCTAACTTGCGCTGGATTATGGAGAAAGCCAGAGAGTTCCAGAAAAATATCTACTTCTGCTTCATTGACTATGCGAAAGCCTTTGACTGTGTGGACCACAGCAAACTATGGCAAGTTCTTAAAGAAATGGGAGTGCCTGACCACTTTATCTGTCTCCTGAGAAACCTATATGTGGGACAGGAAGCAACAGTTAGAACTGGTCATGGAACAACTGAGTGGTTCAAAATTGGGAAAGGAGTACGGCAAGGCTGTATATTGTCCCCCAGCTTATTTAACTTATATGCAGAATACATCATGCGGAAGGCTGGACTGGAAGAAACCCAAGCCAGAATTAAGATTGCCGGAAGAAATATCAACAACCTCCGATATGCAGATGATACCACTCTGATGGCAGAAAGTGAGGAGGAATTAAAGAACCTTGTAATGAGAGTGAAAGAGGAGAGTGCAAAAAACGGTCTGAAACTCAACATCAAAAAAACTAAGATCATGGCCACTGGTCCCATCACCTCCTGGGAAATAGAAGGGGAAGATATGGAGGCAGTGTCAAATTTTATCTTCCTGGGCTCCATGATCACTGCAGATGGAGACAGCAGCCCTGAAATTAAAAGGCGCCTTCTTCTTGGGAGGAAAGCGATGACAAATCTTGACAGCATCTTGAAAAGCAGAGACATCACCTTGCCAACAAAAGTCCGAATAGTCAAAGCTATGGTTTTTCCTGTCATGATGTATGGAAGTGAGAGCTGGACCATAAAGAAAGCAGACCGCCGAAGAATTGATGCCTTTGAATTGTGGTGCTGGAGGAGGCTCTTGAGAATCCCCTGGACTGCAAGGAGAACAAACCTATCAGTTCTAAAGGAAATCAACCCTGAATGCTCACTTGAAGGACAGATCCTGAAGCTGAGGCTCCAGTATTTTGGCCATCTCATGAGAAGAAAAGAGTCCTTGGAAAAAACCTTGATGTTAGGAAGGTGTGATGGCAAGAGGAGAAGGGGACGACCGAGGATGAGATGGCTGGACAGTGTCTGCGAAGCAACCAACATGAACCTGACACAACTCCGGGAGGCAGTAGAAGACAGGAGGGCCTGGCGTGCTCTGGTCCATGGGGTCACGAAGAGTCGGACACGACTAAACGACTAAACAAAACAAAAAAACAATTGGTACAAAAGCTCCATGTATACACCTAGATCAACATATGTGCCTGTTATGCAAATATGCATCCTTTTTTCTTCATTTGTTCTCTGTTCCTTCTTAAAATCTTTTTTTTCCCTCTCTTTTTGTCCCCTCTCTCACTGGGACCATTTGGAGATACAGCCAATTTTCTACTCTGTACGGAGCCCCTATCTCATTGAGAACTGCAGTAAAAGTTTCTGAACAGCCACTCAGGATTACCTCATTGACGTAGGTGAATCTGCAGTTGCATAATCCCACTGAGGTCTTCAGGAAGTTTTAGAAGCAAGTGAAGAATTTTTCCTTGAGAAAGAGAGACATCTTGATATTTGCCAAGACCTGTATTTTGGTGCGTCTGTCATCTTTGGTTAGGCACTTGACTAACTCCTTACTCATTCTTCTCCAAATAAACCAGCAATATGATGGACTGTAATTACTTTTCCCTCTAGAAGTTAATGGGAAGTTGGGAAGGCAGTAACACATGGCATTTAGCAGTATAATTCAGCAGAGGGCAATGAGTAGCCTGTCTCACATTCCTACCACTGGAAACACCGTGTCAGTGACAGGGAACAAGTTTTGCCTTCAGTCTCAGCAATGTCACCAACTGCAGTTCTTTTACTTTCTGTCGAAGAAGTGAATAATGGCTGTCATTCATTGCTGTGAAAGAATGTCATAGCTGCTGTAGCATTTTAGAAATTAAAACTTTATATAGCTATTGCCTCCAGGCCACTGGCTTTCAAATGACATCTTCTTGGGGCATATCAGTCCAGCATTTTTGGAACCATTCCGTGATCAGTTCATTGGTTACAAAATGCAGGCATGAAGGACTGTGGACTATATTAGAGAAACTGAAGACCAGCCCTGAGTCGTAGTTGGGGGAGGAAGGAAGGAATATTTGTGGAATTCTACCCAAATCCCCCTTCCACAAGGTTGCTCAGGTCTATGTGAACTTCCAGCTTGATTATTTTGATTTCAAGCTGAGATTCAAGGCTAGGTAAGCAAGACATGTCCCTATGAACCTGAATCTAGGAGAAACAGTCTGAGAAAAGGCTACATTTGCTCACTTTTGGAGAAGAAGAAGTGAAAAATGCATGCTTCACACCAAAAATGTCCAACTCTACCTATACTTGCTCTGAGTTCCAAGATACTCTAAGCTTTTAGGAGGTTTTCTACATTGAAATCCAGAAGGATCAACAGTGTTCTTTGGACTACATCTCCCAAAATCCCACAGCAGAGTGGAAAATCCCTCCCATTTTTTGGAAAGGATTATTGGGATTTGAGTGGCTAATTTGAATCAGAAGTTCTTCTCTGATCCCAAAAAACAGACACAAACACACCCCTACCTCCTAGGCACTTTACTTTCAACAATCAGAGTCCTATTAGTTACATCCACTTCTCCATCAACAGAGATTTCTCTGGATTATCCTGCTGGCTTTTATTATGTATGGCATCATTATAATGTGATAATCACTGGTAAAATCCTTATAATTTTTTTTGGGGGGGGCAGGATAGTGAGTGGTGCAACAGCATCGATATTGCCAAGACCACAGGGATATAAGTACACCTGTTGCCTTCACTCAGTGGTTTTGAGAATCTGATGTAGGTGAAAATCTACAGGTGATTTTGAAAGGATCTTTTGGTAGTATGATTATTATTATTATTATTATTATTATTATTATTATTATTATTATTATTATTATTATTATTATTATTATTATTATTATTATTATTATTATTATTATTATTATTATTATTATTATTATTTATTATTAACCTGTTTCTCTGAAAATAAGACCTAACCTGAAAATAAGCCCTAGTATGATTTTTCAGGATGCTCGTAATATAAGCCCTACCCCCAAAATAAGCCCTAGTTAAGTGAAACCCCGCCCTCCTCCATTGTGCAGCAACCAGAAGATGACATGACTGCATTTGAATCAACGTAGTTTGTTGTACATGAAAAAAAATAAAACATCCCCTAAAAATAAGCCCTAATGCATTCTTGGAGCAAAAATTAATATAAGTCCCTGTCTTATTTTCGGGGAAACATGGTTGTTTATTATTATTATTATTATTATTATTATTATTATTATTATTATTATTATTATTATTATTATTATTATTATTATTATTATTATTATTATTATTATTATTATTATTATTATTATTATTATGCTTCAGCAAGTGCTAAAACACTGGGATCATAGTTATGACCTAGAGGGCATGTGGCTTCTCTGACATCAAGTTTATTTTTCTAAACCCTCAGCTTGATATTCTAGCACTTAATTTCAGAATGCAGCTTAAATCACAAGAAGCCCATAATATGTCAAATGATCCCACAGTTGCAGGGGGAAAACAGTAAGTAATGAAAAAGCTATGATTGCTTTTCTGTCCCTCCAAATGACAGTTATCACCTCAATGACCTGCTCCGGGCTGAACCATCTACACATGACACACTAAGGGATAACGTCATCTAACAGAGTAGTTACAAAAATCAATACAAACCCCATTTCAAAGATATTCTGTGTAAGAATCCTGGTGTAACGTTCATTTATCGAATAGGCCTGGGGAGAAAAGAAACCACCAACATTTCTGATATATGTGTTTTACCTCTCAAGCAAAAGAACTCTGTAGGTAAGCAATAATTGTATTTTTCAATCTATTACTTAGTCTTGCCATGGCTCAGCCTGGAATCTAATATGTGGATGACTGCTAGAAGTCAGTTATGAAACTGAAGGGAGGACCAAACAGGAAAAAAGCTACACACCTTCCCACGGTGTTTCAGGTCACACAGCCTCAATTCCCACAGCCCTGGTTGGTGGTCAGGCGTGAGCTTGAGGCTGTGTGCAAGCCAGGTAAGTTGGTAGGAAGAGGAAGATGACATTGTGGGCTATTTGTGGACTGAGCAAGGGTGGACTGCTGCTACCAGGAGTCACGTGATGACAGCTCTGTATGTCTTCCCATGGGAAACTAGAGTCCCATTATTTTCCCTTCATGGAAATACAGTGCCATCCTCCACTTGATTTCCTCAGGTCTAATCTCCATTAAGTTCACTAGGCCTTGAGCTGCAGAGTGTTGCCTTCACAATGATCTGCACTGTCACTTGTCCACTGCTGTCACAAACTTTGCGTACGTCACAAGCTCCATTGCTGCTAAGGAGTATTAAGTATTCTGCCAATATTCATTTGTTCCAAAACAGCAGAATTGCTGGTCCTGATCAAGTCCTGAAAGTGCTTCCTCTACTTCCATTTCAATGGCCTTGATCCAAAAATGGTAGTTGCACTTCAGTACCACTGACTTCAGCTCTGATGGCTTGGCTAGTAATGCCGCTGCAACACCTTATCAGCTGCCTTAACTGAACTGGGACTGTAGCCTGACTAAGGGTTAGGATTTTTTTTTTGACAGTGAATATTTCAGGAAATCTTTCAGGAAATCCCCCTCCTCTCCCCTTCCCGCCCCCCCCGCATCTTCCATTGCTCATCATTTTCTTTCATTCTTCTCTGCTCATTGGTGGTTCTCTCCCCCTGCCACTATTGTGGGCCATTTTCAAGGAGCACCATCCTTGTCTTAATCTAGCAGTGTCACAAAGCCAAATTAAAGTGAGTGCAGCACTTCCTGCTCTCATTCTCAATTGAATTTATGCCCTGATTGTGCAGCCATGCTTGACAAAGCTATGTAATATCATTATGAAGCTGGGCTAGAATGAGGCAATGCTTCTTGCCCCTACTTTAGCATCAGGTTATGAAGTCAGAGAAGAAATATGGCATTGCTAGAGCAGTGGTGGGAAAATGTCTGGTTGCAAGAATATTTTGCCCCATTCTGCCAACCTCACAAAAAATGGCTGAAAAGGTAAAGAGGCTCTAGATACCTTGGGGGTGGGGGGGATGGTAAGATTTTCTTGATTCACCCCTACTTTTTCATATGGAGGAGAATTGGCCATGTGATCCTCTGTCTTACTGTTCAAAGTGGTCCAGTGCAGGGAGCGTTTTAACGTTTAAGCTTCTATTTATGCAAATTATGCACTGTTCCAGGACTCCGATCACAACAGCAAAATGGTGTAGATAAGCCATAAACTCTGTACTTCAAGTCACATCACCAGTGTTTTAAGTAAAAAGAAGTGTCTGGAAGCCACAAGACACTATAGTACAGAGTTTATTTGGTGTTTTTTTTTTTTTAAGCAAATAAAACTGTTCTTTCATAGAGACAGTGGAACTGTGTTGATCATTCTCTTTCTGAATACTGAAACTACTGTGTGGAACAATGGAACTAGGACCTTCAAAGTTAATTTCTGTTTAATACACTCCATTTAATAAACCAATATGATCAGCTAACCACAATGAAATGCATAAGAAAGCTATTCCTATGTCTCTTGATATTAATTTTCACAACACTTGTCAATGTGTAACAGATTTTATTCCAATGACAGCCATGTAGGCCTAGTAGAGACCAGGAAAAGCATAAATTGCACATGTATTATGCAATTTATTTTAGACATTGCCTTTTTTCTGTGCTTTCCCCCCTTGTCCAAGTAACTCAATGAAAGTCAGTGCTTTTGTTTTCTCATGCCAATCAATTCGTGGGTGTTTTTCTCCCACTCCTGTTTTGAGAAGATCTGGGAATGCTTTTCTATTGTTGCTTTTGTCATTATGTACATTTCTGTGTCACCTTCCAAAATGGTGAATATGTCTTAGGAATGACTGGCCACTGCCCTGTGCACATTTGAACAATCAGTCCAGTCTTTTAGGGTAAAACCCTTCTTTCTTTGGCCCAGATGCACCACATAGGCCACTGGCTCCACCTAGCCAGGAACAAGAATCAAAAATGCCTTTTTCCAGTCAAGTTTTGCTTAAGCAATAATATTCTCGTATGCTTGAACTCTAGCATGCCTAATCTTGTTCTTGGTGTGTTATCCTCTCTGGCTTGTCCTATGCTTCTGGCTGTTGTTTTGTCCTGGCACCCAATTCTTGAATCTCTTCCCTTCAAACCAGTCCTGATAGTGCACATATGTACTCCGGAATGCATGAGCTTCCATTCTCCTCCTGGTATTATCCATTTCTATATTACTTCATGATGTTGGTTTACTGTGCTAGAGTTATGAGCACCTTGTAATCTGTACTACCAGGTGTCCACTGGGTAATTAAATATTCTCAAATGTAAAAAAACAACAATCCTTCCTCATATAAGAAAACTGATTTAATGCATGGAAGACATGATAACTGCATACAACATAAGAGATGAATATATTGAACAAGATGTAGCAAAAAAAGTGATGGGGAGGGACATGTTGGCCAGTAATTCCAGAGTAAGGTTACTGAAAAATTTGCAAACAGTTTTCATCTTAAAATATTGGAGACTTTGGTTTGTGGGTGTACTAATTGTTTTATATAGGGCCACATTAATGTCAGACCTACAGCCTGACATAGTGTAGCCCCCAAAAAAGTAGTGTCACTGTGGCTTCGGTACTAGCTTTAGTTGTATCTGTTTGAATGCAAAATAGTGTATGAAAGCTTAGAGTGAACAAAAAGTTTGGAGGCAATCCTGGTCTTTATTATAAGTTGTACAATCAAGAGATGGAAGAACCAGAATATTTCCCATCTGTATCAGTTGCACATTTATTCAGAAGCATTTCTGTCTCAATGTGAAGCTCTGAATATGTATATATATTCAGTATATATATCCTCAACCTTTCTTTCATTTCTTGCTTCTTGTCTCATAGCTTCCTGTCATCACTTCTCCATGTTCCGTCACATTCCTCCTGCTTTTTCCTAGCTGCAAATCACTCTTGTTCCTTCCAAGACACTCTTTCTTGTTCCTTGGCTTCTCGTTCTACTCGAACCACTTTCCTGATGCCACTGGTCGGTGGTAGCCTCTTCAGCTAGCATGCCCTGGTCGCAGCGAGAACTGCAGTCCCAGTAGAGCAGTGGTGTCGAACTGTGGCCCTCCAGATGTTCTTGGCCTTCAACTCCCAGAAATCCTGGCCAGCAGAGGTGGTGGTGAAGGCTTCTGGGAGTTGAAGTCCAAGAACATCTGGAGGGCCACAGTTCGACACCACTGCAGTAGAGGATTCCGTCGCAACCCCAGGTAGCTCCCGGGATGATGAGGCAAAAGCAAAAGATTGATGACTGAGATACTGTTGAAGCACAGATCTTTGCCCAGGTTTTGAAATGTTTATATTTTCTTCCTGCCAAAGACACCACCACCCAGAAACACCAGCCGAAATAGATTCTAGAGCTCTGTAGCTCTTCTGATGTCATGTGGTAATCTGTGCTGCTACATGTAGGGTCAATACGTCAAACTTGCCCTAATATGTGTTAAGTTATGATTTTAAGATGAACTTTTAATAATGACAGCAATTAGTTGATTAATTCTCCCAGTGTTAATGGGAGAGTTAAATGCTCCACTCCAATCTTCTCCAACGTAAGCATTCTGTTTTAAACTTTGGCTGGTTTACAGTCTTCATTTGCGAAGAAAGCACAAATAGTTGCTGTATGGAAATATTTGTCACTAAGTTCTGTTTTTGTACAACTGTGTTGCATTGAATTGGTAGCCATAAGCTGAACGCAAACATACTGCATTGTCTTCATATTTGGGATTTTCCTTCTCTTTATTAAATATTTTCAGTAGTACAGAAATTAGCATTGATGGGTTTATATTGATCTTTCCCCCCAAATAACTGCAATCTCACCTTAGTGATTATAAATCAAATATATTTTTCTGGAGCTCCCCTTCTAATACCAGTTTTTACACATAAGAAGAGCTGAGACAGTTTGTGTAATATATTCACCTAGTACGATGCATTACCGATACCAATTTTTCAGGTTATTTATATACTGCACGGGGCATTTTTGGTCAGTGATGAAAGGTTGCTTTCTCTCTTATTCATTCTCTAAAATTGAGTCATAGCAGTGCTGATATTGGCTGCCGTTATATCTTCATTATTCTTAGGAATATGGATTGCTGGAAACCCATCCTCTCCCACTTCATGCATCACTAGGAATATACCCAACAGGGAGAATGACTGGCTTCTCCTGAAGGACAGAATAGGCATCCCAAAAGTGACATTTCAGTTAGTCCAATTGTGAAATCAATTCCATCGTGGTTTTCTGACAATCATACTTCAAATGAAGGAAAAAATATCGGCAGCTCTTTCAATGACCCTATATCTTAAATGCCACCGTATATCAAAAACATTACGGAGCCTCTTATTGATGATACTGTTCCACATTATTTGCCTTCAGCTCTAAGTAAAAGATGTGGCCGGTTTGGAGTTGTTCAATACACCGCTCTCAGCCACAACAATCGTAGGTGTGCAGCTAAGAAGATGTGTTTCCTTTCACTTTCTCAAACCTGGGGGTGTGATTTCCTGTTTCAGTATGGGAAGCTGGAAGGAGGAGAACAAGATTCATATGAAGGATCAAGGCTTTGCGTATACCCAGAAATTAAGGCCTCTTCCTCTATGATTCACATTATGCTGCTATCAAAAGCAAGAAGGCCCTTCAGACCCTATCCCCTTCCTGCAGGCAAACTGGACAACAAATAGCCAAACTCCCATTCCAGTCTAACTAATAGAGCCAAGGAGACTGCCCTTCTCCAGGTATTCATATGACTCCTTCTCTTCACATAGTTTGCCAGTGAAAGAAGTTTCCATTGTAAAAAGGAAAAGAAAAACCGTGTACTTCAAGTAGGAGTGTGAATCTTGCAGTGTCTTATTCTCTCTGACAAGGGAAGAAGAAAAATATTTTCTTCTTACCCTGAGATTTCTTCCTGCGTGATCTCCCTGAAGAGAAATTGTACAAGAAATCTCATGAGACTTTTTAGCCGTCTCACACAATTTCCTGTGCAAAGAAAAAACATCACATTACTGAACAGGACAATACCTTAGAGGAAAAAAGCAATTGCCTCTGTGCTTGTGTCCTGTGCAGAATACTGTGCCATCCTGCACAGGAATAGTACAAGATACTAGGTAGGCTGGGGTAGTCACAACCTGTAAAGGGAATACAACATAACACACACACGCCATTAACTACTTATGTATTCTGCCTATGTGCTATTTAACGTTCCATGTTTCAGGGGAAGTTTTCATACAGCACAACCAAAAATGGGAGAGGCAGCCTTTTGTTAAGAACACTGTGCAGGATTTGGTTCCTTTCTCTCAGAACAAATTGCAGGGATTTTTTCCCCTCTTTTTCCCACACTTTCAGCTTATTATGCAACAGCAATTATGGAACTGAATTTGAGTAATCATCATGGTTCTGCTTGAACCAGTTGCATACCTGGCAATGCAACTAATCAGAGACCAAATACCTTTCCAATTATCAGAATCCATTTCCGCTATTGCCATCATGAGTACTGTAGTTTGCAATAGGACAGAGGCCATAAAATTTCATTGGTTTCTATTATAGACAGACCAAAATTGACAGAATGATTGAGAAGTAAGATATGAAACAATGAAAATCTCTGTTCCATATTATACTGTCCGAAGATGTGGTGCTTCTGTGAAATAATCACATATGATCTGAAACACTGATGCTGAGGGTAGCTTTTCACCTTTCTCACCTTGGTGATATTGATGTATGGCCATAGTTTTCACTAGGAATGGAAAAGAAATGTGTTGCACTTAACAGTTCCCTACAGAACTATCCACTTCATAACTCCTAAGACTGGCAGTTACATACAGCACATTGTACATTGGAAATCTATACATATCCCAGATTTGCCAAGAATAACATACAAAATCATGTACACATTTGAAAAAAAATGCATTTTATGTGAAAAAAATTCACAATTGACAAGCAACTTGTATGCATACAAGAAACATACTTTGATGAATGGGCAAAAAAATGTGTACATGAGGAAAACATCTAAAAATGCATACTTTTTTGGGGGGGAGGAAGCATAAAGAAGTATGCACTAAGACCCATGTTGGAAGCTGGAAAACATCCCCCAATCTCATAGAGAGAACACAAAGATGCTTGTATGCATACTTTCTGGTATAAATTATAGTGTTTTATATTTAATTTATTTAATTTATTTAATTTTTCCAAATTTCTATTTCTAATATCATATGTTATTTTGAGTGTTCTTTGGTGGGAAAGTGGCATATACATTTAAATAACAGTAATCCCAACATCACCTGACATGGACATACATGTAGAAAATAATCACTTTGTCTGAAACTTAGGGGTTTATTCCCTTTTCCTCCTTGAAGGCTCTCACAGGCAAACCATTTAGATTACTCTTACAACTTTCTCGGATGATGTAATGATGGGGAAAACATAGGGCTGGTAAACAAATCATTCTGACTCATATTTCACTATGAAAATACCCATATACATCTTCTGAGACTGGCAGTAGGATGCATTTCATGTTTTTAAATTGTATTTTATTTATTACACATACATCGCACCTTTCCACTTAAAGATAGTGCTCAAGGGGTCTTAGAAACTTTTAAAAGAATACAATCACATTCAGTTAAAAATAAATTATATAAACCAGCAAAAACATTACAATTAATCAAATACAATTAAAACCCCATTAAAATTAGCAAATGATACAGATTTTAAAACACACTAAGGCAGATTAGATATCATGGACTAGTTTTTAAAAGTGTATTTACTCCCTTCTTCGGATCAGTCAAAGAGGAAACAGATTGCCACTTGGGAGGAAGTGAATTCCAGAGCCACACAGGAGAAGGTCAACTCCCATATGCCTTTTAGGCCGATCTCTGAAACTGTTGGCATTTTTAAGAGGGCCTTTCCTGGTTATTTTATCATCCAGGCAGGATTATAACAAGACAGAGTGTCCCTTAGATAGCTATCCCCCAAGCTGTTTAGGATTTTAAAACTGATACATTGAATTTAGCCCAGTAAACAAATGCCAACTTTTTGTATTGGGGCCCTATGTTCCCAATATCATGCACCAGTTAGTAGCCTAATTCCAGGTCATTTTCAGGGTAGTCCCTTATACAACACATTGCAGCAGTCAAGACATGATGTAATGAAGCCATGGATGACTGTTGCTGTGTGTTTAGTCGTTTAGTCGTGTCCGACTCTTCGTGACCCCATGGACCAGAGCACGCCAGGCCCTCCTGTCTTCCACTGCCTCCCGGAGTTGTGTCAGGTTCATGTTGGTTGCTTCGCAGACACTGTCCAGCCATCTCATCCTCGGTCGTCCCCTTCTCCTCTTGCCTTCACACTTTCCCAACATCAGGGTCTTTTCCAGGGAGTCTTTTCTTCTCATTAGATGGCCAAAGTACTGGAGCCTCAGCTTCAGGATCTGTCCTTCCAGTGAGCACTCAGGGTTGATTTCCTTTAGAACTGATAGGTTTGTTCTCCTTGCAGTCCAGGGGATTCTCAAGAGCCTCCTCCAGCACCACAATTCAAAGGCATCAATTCTTCGGCGGTCTGCTTTCTTTATGGTCCAGCTCTCACTTCCATACATCACGACAGGAAAAACCATAGCTTTGACTATTCGGACTTTTGTTGGCAAGGTGATGTCTCTGCTTTTCAAGATGCTGTCAAGATTTGTCATCGCTTTCCTCCCAAGAAGAAGGCGCCTTTTAATTTCAGGGCTGCTATCTCCATCTGCAGTGATCATGGAGCCCAGGAAGATAAAATTTGACACTGCCTCCATATCTTCCCCTTCTATTTCCCAGGAGGTAATGGGACCAGTGGCCATGATCTTAGTTTTTTTGATGTTGAGTTTCAGACCGTTTTTTGCACTCTCCTCTTTCACTCTCATTACAAGGTTCTTTAATTCCTCCTCACTTTCTGCCATCAGAGTGGTATCATCTGCATATCGGAGGTTGTTGATATTTCTTCCGGCAATCTTAATTCCGGCTTGGGTTTCTTCCAGTCCAGCCTTCCGCATGATGTATTCTGCATATAAGTTAAATAAGCTGGGGGACAATATACAGCCTTGCCGTACTCCTTTCCCAATTTTGAACCACTCAGTTGTTCCATGACCAGTTCTAACTGTTGCTTCCTGTCCCACATATAGGTTTCTCAGGAGACAGATAAAGTGGTCAGGCACTCCCATTTCTTTAAGAACTTGCCATAGTTTGCTGTGGTCCACACAGTCAAAGGCTTTCGCATAGTCAATGAAGCAGAAGTAGATATTTTTCTGGAACTCTCTGGCTTTCTCCATAATCCAGCGCAAGTTAGCAATTTGGTCTCGAGTTCCTCTGCCTCTTCGGAATCCAGCTTGTACTTCTGGGAGTTCTCGGTCCACATACTGCTGAAGCCTACCTTGTAGGATTTTGAGCATAACCTTGCTAGCGTGCGAAATGAGTGCAATTGTACGGTAGTTGGAGCATTCTTTGGCACTGCCTTTCTTTGGGATTGGGATGTAGACTGATCTTTTCCAGTCCTCCGGCCACTGTTGAGTTTTCCAAACTTGCTGGCATATTGAATGTAGCACCTTAACAGCATCATCTTTCAAGATTTTAAATAGTTCAACTGGAATGCCATCACCTCCACTGGCCTTGTTGTTAGCCAGGCTTTCTAAGGCCCACTTGACTTCGCTCTCCAGGATGTCTGGCTCAAGGTCAGCAACTACATTGTCTGGGTTGTCCGGGATATCCACATCTTTCTGATATAATTCCTCTGTGTATTCTTGCCACCTCTTCTTGACGTCTTCTGCTTCTGTTAGGTCCCTCCCATTTTTGTCTTTTATCATGTTCATCTTTGCGCAAAATGTTCCTCTAATATGTCCAATTTTCCTGAACAGATCTCTGGTCTTTCCTTTTCTGTTATCTTCCTCTATTTCTTTGCATTGTTCATTTAAGAAGGCCCTCTTGTCTCTCCTTGCTATTCTTTGGAAGTCTGAATTCAAGTTTCTGTAACTTTCCCTATCTCCCTTGCATTTTGCTTCCCTTCTCCTCTCTGCTATTTCTAAGGCCTCATTGGACAGCCACTTTGCTTTCTTGCATTTCCTTTTCTTTGGGATGGTTTTCGTTGCTGCCTCCTGGACAATGTTACGAGCCTCTATCCAAAGTTCTTCAGGCACTCTGTCCACCAAATCTAGTTCCTTAAATCTGTTCTTTACTTCCACTGTGTATTCATAAGGGATTTGGTTTAGATTATACCTGAGTGGCCCAGTGGTTTTTCCTAATCTCTTCAGTCTAAGCTTGAATTTTGCTATGAGAAGCTGATGATCAGAACCGCAGTCAGCTCCAGGTCTTGTTTTTGCTGACTGTATAGAGCTTCTCCATCTTTGGCTGCAGAGAATATAATCAATCTGATTTCGATATTGCCCATCTGGTGATTTCCATGTATAGAGTCGCCTCTTGTGTTGTTGGAAAAGAGTGTTTGTGATGACCAGCTTATTCTCTTGACAAAACTCTATTAGCCTTTGTCCTGCTTCGTTCTGAACTCCAAGGCCAAACTTCCCTGTTGTTCCTTTTATCTCTTGGCTCCCTACTTTAGCATTCCAGTCCCCTAGAATGAGAAGAACATCTTTCTTTGGTGTCAGTTCTAGAAGGTGTTGTAAATCTTCATAGAATTGTTCAATTTCAGTCTCCTCAGCAATGCTGGTTGGTGCATAAACTTGGATTATTGTGATGTTGAATGGTCTGCCTTGGATTCGTATTGACATCATTCTATCATTTTTGAGATTGTATCCCATTACAGCTTTTCCCACTCTTTTGTTGACTATGAGGGCTACTCCATTCCTTCTACGGGATTCTTGTCCACAATAGTAGATATGATAATAATCTGAGCTGAATTCGCCCATTCCTGTCCATTTTAGTTCACTGATGCCCAGGATGTCGATGTTTATTCTTGCCATCTCCTGTTTGACCACCTCCAGCTTCCCAATGTTCATAGATCTTACATTCCAGGTTCCTATGCAGTATTTTTCTTTGCAGCATTGGATTTTCCTTTCACTTCCAGGCACGTCCACAGCTGAGCGTCCTTTCGGCTTTGGCCCAACCACTTCATTAGCTCTGGAGCTACTTGTACTTGTCCTCCGCTCTTCCTCAGTAGCATGTTGGACGCCTTCCGACCTGAGGGGCCCATCTTCCAGCGTCATATCTTTTAGCCTTTTGTTTCTGATCATGGGGCGTTCTTGGCAAAGATACTGGAGTGGCTTGCCA
Organism: Pogona vitticeps; assembly: GCF_051106095.1. Taxonomy (NCBI): domain Eukaryota; kingdom Metazoa; phylum Chordata; class Lepidosauria; order Squamata; family Agamidae; genus Pogona; species Pogona vitticeps. The sequence goes on along the minus strand of NC_135786.1, from coordinate 137,053,535 downwards.
TTTCCTACTCCAGGTGGATTGCGTTTAGTCGGAACTCTCCACTATGTCCTGTCCGTCTTGGGTGTCCCTGCATGGCATAGCCCATAGTTTCTCTGAGTTACTCAAGCCCCTTCGCCACGACAAGGCAGCAATCCATGAAGAAGGTGGCATACTATGTAGAGTTGTGCAAAGGTACCACTGCCACCTGGGAGTCCCACAGAGGTGCAGGGTCAAGGAGCACTATGACCCTGAGCTGTTCAGGAAGCACAAAATCTTCTAGAGCAGATTGAAATCTGAATATTAACTGATCACCAGCACCTCCATTTTATCAGGATGTAGTTTTAGCTTATTCATTCTCATCCAGCCCATTATGAAGCGCAGGAAACATTCAAAAGTCCTGATCGCTTTCTTGGTATTAGGGAGCAAGGAGCAAAACTTATGCCATCAGTACGGTAGTGGCACATCATTCCAAAGCTCTACAGCTTTATATAGATATTAAATCATTAGGGGACGTGGTGCCCTGAGTGATACCATAGTCCAAAAGCCATGGAGTGAAACACTGTTTTCCCAACACCAACTTTAGTGTATTCCTTGACAGAAAGGGTTAGAGCCAGTGTAATAATACACTGCCTCCAATAACCAATCTAGTCAGATGATTCAACAGGGTACCATGATCAATTATGTCAAACTCCCCTGCAAGGTCCAGGAGAAGTAAAAAGTGTGTGCTTCCCCTATCCAGTCCCCATTGTGGGTCATTTATCAAGGTGAACAAATCAATCTCAGTCTCATATCTTGCCCGGGAAATGTTCTGCTTCTGCTCAGGATTAGAGATGGGCATAGACCAGAAAAAATGGTGGTTAGTGGTTCATGGCTCTCATGAACTTTTCATACTTTTTGAAAAAATGAACCATGAACCAGTTCATGCCGTGGGGGGAGAGGAAACTAAACCTCCCAATCTTTCTGCCATCCACCTGCCCCCTTACCATTGCCTTCAACGCTTACCTACCTTGTGCTGCCTCTTCCTCCTCTTCCTCATCCACCCAACATTCCCTCCAATTTTCCAAAGCACTGGGTGGAGCCCCAGCCCATGCACACAGGGTTCCGGCTATGACTGGAAGCAAATGGGCAGCCCTAATCCAGTGCTGTATGGCCCCAATCCGGAGCTGTACAAGGGCTCCGCCACTGTTATCTTCATAGACAGTAGCACAGCGTTCTTTCCAAGCGCTGGCCCTGCTGTCTCTGTCCATGGCACTCCTGTAAGCTGACAGATGTGCACATGTTCAGAGACAACAGCCTGGCTTCTGTGAGTGGAGCCTGCTATCTCTGCATATGTGCATGCTCTGCACATACGTATGCCAAGGTCCTAGTTGATCAGAAAGATCAGCTAGGAGCTCTGTCCATGTGCACACCCTATGACATCAGGAAAACCTACCTGCTTGTATCAGCTTTTGGCCCTGAAATCTCCCTGAGAATCTCCCCGAGATTCTGCTGATCCAGTAACACTATTTCATGTAATGACAATATGACTGTTTTTGTGACTGTGTAAAGCCACTGCAAGGGCCACATACCAGCCTTGCTTCTGATCCCTTTGCTTTCTTATTACACTGCTGAGGTAATCGCTGGAAGGCTACATGAAGCCTTCTCTCAGTCCTCAAAGGCATTTTGATGAGGATGGACTTGAAGGCTGTGGAACTCCTTTTCTAGAGAAGCCAAGTTGGCCACCAACCTGTTGTCCTTCTACCAGCAGACAAAGAGCTTTTCATTCAGACAGGTCTGTACGTATTAGTCAAATGAGATTACTGCAAAAATCTAGAAGGACATTTTTTTTTAGCCAGAAATGTGCTGCTGGTTTTTATTTATTTATTTATTTTAAGAAATGTGTTTTATGTCCTCTGTATGTGTTTTCTCTTATTTTTATCCTTGTTGGCTATTTTTGACTGTCATTCTTTGGGCAAAGGGTGCTCCTACTGGGGTATAAATCTAGTCAACAAATATAGTCTGGACCTATGTGAGCGGAAGCAATGTATATAGCCAGGAAAATGGTGCTGATTCAGTTGGAAGGGCTCGCTTAGCCTGACATTCTCCCATTGGTCCAGGCATACAGTCATAGCAGGGCAAGAGGAATTCATGTCATCATTCAAAGGCATTTGGTGAATCCAGTTTTGGAGGTGCTATGGACCCAACTCTTGGTTTTTAGTATGCACTTCATGGGAGTTATCCATGGTGCTCAACCAGTTTTGAGGATAAATCTTCAGCAACTCAGATAGCTCCTCTAGTTTGTGAATTAAAACCTGTACAATTTACATCACTTCCTTCTGGAATTAGGCAAACCAGTGTCATGGAGTGGATACTGTGATGGACTAAGACTCAAGAGACCTGAGTTCAAACCCCTGATCACCCATTGAAATTCGCTGGGTATGGCAAGGATAAAACTAGTCCTTAAATATCTCAAATACCTTGAAAGCTCTACTAGGGACACTATACGTTGGTGGCAAATAACAACTCCTTACCACCACCACTGGATCCATCAGCAACCACTGCCATAAAGATGAAAAGACTCAAAGGATGAAAAGTTCCAGAATAAAGCCACTGCATGCTACATATCCATTCTTCCTCCTACCTGTCGCATCCCTTATCCCTCCTACTGAATGTCCCTGATATGTAATAATGCGCTTAGACAATTGCACTGTTTTCTCCAATAAAGGAAAAGGATCAAGGCACATATAGAACATACCTGTGCCCCATGTCTCTGTATGAGTCACACTTGGTCTGCTGAGGAGGACACACCAATAATTCAAGGCAATCAACAGAGTACATTACAGAAGAAAATGCTGAACCTACAAGCTGTGCAAACAAAATAGCAATCGGAAGATTTAATGCATTTCTGATGTACATTTAAGGCATTGACACTGGGCCACAGATGTACATGTGTTGTGTTTTATCTTGTTGAGATATGGCCTGGGAGAACCAATTATAGCATATCATCAGCAACGAGAGGGGCTGGGAAAAGAAAGGATTCTATCACACATTACTCCTGCACATATATTAGAGAAACAAATTGTACTTGGGATTGGAAAGTCACAGGGTTTATTCCATCTTAATAAATCCCTGCCAAAGGCTAAGTGTAAAACTCGAAATACTTCCCAAATGTTGTTACTGTATTATCATCTTTGACATCTCAAGGGCTGCTCGGAGATCATCTCGATACCGTTCCAGAGTCCTCACAATAAGCCTGTTTATTTTTATCCTGTGCTTGATTTTAGTTGTAACCACTTCGTCTTGATGTTCTTGTGATTTAACATCTCCTTTCCCAAAAGGCTGGAGTTGGTTTTTTTTTACAAAGAGCCCTGACAATTGAATGATCAAAAGAGTCACAGGTTTTTAAGTCGGGCACTACAGCTTCTGTGTTGTTATTAGACTGCAACATTTAATTGGTTGAGTATGTAATGCGGCACATTTTTATTGGGGGGGGGGCTAGTGGGGAAATGAATCTGATCCCCCCAAATTCTCCTTTCTGGGGCTGTTAGTACCCATCCGAAGATTCCAATATTTTCTCAATAGTGACAAAGTTGAGGTTTTATGTTTCATTTCTCTTTTACCCATAGAAAATTCATGAAACTCGGCCTCTTTGAAAGCACTGGTACCATCCTGCGTCTCTTCCTCCACATCCATGCCTATAACCAGAGCGGCTGGAGGAAAAGGTTTGCGATATCCAGAACTGTGTTTTTGCACTACATCTCCAATTATTCCATAGACAGCTATAATCTTACACAGAATTTCCATCATCATTTACCCCAGCATCTAAATGATATTTTCCATTCTCCTTTTCTTTGAAAGTTAAGAGCTTCCTGATAATTTTGGGTGTCCTGTTCCTGATTATGGGTGCTGGGTTAGGTCCAGGTTAAGTCACAGTGTAGACCCACTGAAATCAGCAGGGCTTGTTATGACTCATTTGCTGTTAATTTCAATGGGGTTGCTCTAAATTTAACTCTTTCTGATCCAATCTGAGCATTATTCATTTGTTACTTACTTGATTCTTGGCAACATGCTTAGAGAGGAGCACCTATCTCCTACCCCCAAACTGTCACTTTTCTCCATGTGAATAGCAATGTATCTAAAAAGCAGAAGGGTTCTGTTCATGTGTAGGTTCTACATGTGAGCCATGGCCCTGGAAAACTGAGGTTTATTTTGTGCAGAGAGCCTTTCATTTTAAATACATTGTTCTCCACAGAGAGGAAACAGTGGAGAGGAGAGGAGCTAGGCAGTGCTCGCCAAGATATGTATGTTTTGTTAATATGGTATGTTTTGTTAATAACCAATGCTTATGGATTTATATTACCATAATTGTATATATGCTGTTGTTAGCCACTCAGAGTGGTATAAATATACCAGATGGGCGGGATATAAATCAAATAAATAAATAAATAAATAAATATCACCACAAACTGACATTCTAGACCACTCTTTTTTTGCAGAAGGGGTGGCCAAAGAGGACATGGGGAACTGTGGGTGACCCAGGGCTACCCTCATTAGTGTCACCCAGTCAGCACGGCTTCAACATTGACTCATGTGCTGTGGGCCTCTTGCTCTCAAGGCATACTCAGTTTACATATAAGAGAGACATGGGCCTGTCAGTTATTGCCCATGTATTGTCTGTATAGTTAAAATGTAGGAATAAGTGAAGTGAACACACTTCAGAATTTTGCCAAGAAGCTTTCTAACATATTGGAAAAAATGAGACGAGGGTAACTGAGGTTGCAGGAGACTCATAGAGACTTCCAACATAATCATTGCAAGCAGACTCTGGATATTCCTAGAGGTTGCAATGACTTCAGGCTTTCAGTATTACAAGCCCCACAATTCAAAATCTTGGCATCACCACACTTTGAGACAGAGATTGAGGACGCAATATAAAGCTGGAGAAATCTTACTTACATTGCATTCTGTGTGTAGACATACAAGTACAATTAGAGAATCTTCAGTGCTCAAAACCTGCCATGTGTGAAGCACTCTGCAGGAATTAATCTAGTATGATTTAAAACACTGATTGTCTTCTGGGTCATTTTCTAGTGATATCCTCAGACTTATGTTATGTGTCCCACCTGACTTTGAGAGGCACAAAGCAAGCAAGTGCTGCAGTCAAGAGCTGGGCATGAAAGAAGGTTGATAGTTAACAACTTGTTAAACATGATACACGTGAATGGATGGAAGCAATCTGATCCTTAGGTAGCATGATGATAACATGAGAACAAGCCATCCAAATATCAGAGAATGTCTATATCCCCGCAAATAAGCTTTATAAGGAACATGCTTTCTCTGCACACCTGCAGTCTCTCACGAAATTGTCCAGACCAAGCACTTTACTGTTAAGTCAGGGCAGTTAATCACAAGAATGCTCCAGGGCAGCCACATACAGCCTTATTTATGGGGAAATCAAGTAACTGAAATACTCAACCTTGCCTGATTAGCTGCCCTAATATGCTACTTGTGGCTAATTTCTGAGCTGCTTAACTTACAGGTGTTGCCCCCAGCCAATAAATCATTCCTTGTGCTGCGTCTTTGCGCTCCCAGACCTGCTGTGCATAAGTGAAGCCTGCTTAAGTGACAGGCAGGAAATAATTGATGGAGCATTAAATCATGGTAGTGTTTAGTGAACTGCATCCCTCTGAAACAAGCTCAGCTACATTCTCAGGCTTCAACTCATTTTAGATGTTATTGTAACCTAAGACTTCTGTGCCACCGCTTGCAACCTTTCCAAGGTACAGGGTGTGCATTTCCTTTTTTTTATTTGCTGTACTTGTGGAGAACAACCTTTGCATACCACGTTGCTATTAACATTTCCCACGCCAGTTAGTGATCCATCCAGCACAGCAGAGCCAAAGTCCACTCATGCCGAATCAGAAAGGAACAGGACTAGAAAGTGGAATATGTTGGCGGGTCTTTGCTTGGATTGAACTGTAGCTTCACTTACTTATGAGTAAGCCCCATGAAATTCCACCAGGCGTAATTCTGAGCAGATGTCTAATAAATACATTGTGTGGATAGCTTTTCCATGCCTTTGATTAAATGTAAGAAAACAGGATAAGCAAATGAATAAATAGCCCCTAGTCTGACAGATGAAGTGAAATCTTTTGTAGACACATAGACCAGAAGCCTATTGTAGATTTATACCAATTTATATGTAATAGCCTAAATCACAACAGTGAACTAACAGACACAAGCCAGAAGCTCCTCTGTTTATGACCAGGAGCAAAAGGGACAGAGAGCTACTTGACCTCTTAGACAGTCCTTTGAAGGCTTTGCTTAATCTAGTGGTTCCCAACCTTGGGTCCCCAGTTCTGGGGAATCCCACAAGCCTTCACCACTAAGCTGTGCTGGCCAGGAATTCTGGGGATTGTAGGCCAAGAACATCTGGGGGGAGCAAAGCTGAAAACCACTGGCATATTCCATTTCATCTTCTTTAAGGAACTTTCTAATGGCTTCTAAAGCGTAAGAGGCTTCATACCAAGGAGAATTTTTAGATCTAGAAGGATGTATTATTTCACACATGCACATATACTTGTTAGCAATTTAACAAACTGTTAAATTATCCATTGTCACATTACCTTACCCTAAATTAGTGAGCTAATCTGAGATGCCACACTACAATCACTGGCTTAATAATTAAGTCCTGGTTAACAACTAAGAATGTAAGAGTCATCCCAAGCTGAACAAGTTCAGTATTCTGCTGCCAGCAAGAGACAGTGAGGGATGGCGGGGGGGGGGAGCACAGAAGTTGTCCCTCATGCAGAGCACAGACGTAACTGTCTTGAGGAGAATTTTAAAGAGTTGTGGGTTTTTTTAAAAAAAATTAAAACTCCCAAGTCTCCAATCAAGCAGGACCACTGATCCTGGTGGCTGAGGAATCTGGGATTCATAGTTTTTTAAAAAAAGAAAAGTAACTTGTCCCAGATCTGATCTTGAGCATCAAATGCTGTTTCTCAATATAAACTGAATGGCAAATAGTCTATCCACCACAAATGTATCATTTTTTTCTATTTAACTGAGACTTCTGATTTAGTATCCATCAGCATATAACATTGTTGTGAATTCAGTAAGTTAATTGCAACAAAGAGTCTACCTTTAAAAGCTAGCATGGATGAGTCCTATTATTACCGGAGGAAGGCAGAGATAAAAATATCTCTACACTGCTCAAAATATATGTGAGGCTCTATCGTTTTCAACCCTTAGTTGCCTTTCATTTTTCTGAACTAAAAAGCTCTGAATGCTTTAGCCTTTCCTTGTAGGAAAGGTGTTCCTCAAACCTCCTCATCACTTTAGTTGCCCTTTTCTGTACCCTTTCCAGTTCCATGAGCTGTCAGACCTGTCAAATATAAAGCCAAAAAGGTAATTCCACACTTTAGGTACAGGTTACTCAGCCTGAAAGCATTTATTTCTACACCTTCTTGTACGTTTTGTGATATGTGGTAATTGAAAGCTGATGTTCAAAGCAATATCTTCTGGCCTTAGGCTCTAAAGGCTAAGGTGCCAACCTATGACGACTCTCATCCCGTCTCATATCAGTGGACACCTGTGTGGAAGCTGTTCCTGTGAACCTGATGAACACATTTGCCTAGCCATCCCATAATATGCCTAACTGGACTTTTCTAGGTTCCTACTGTCAGGGTAAGATGAGAATCGGAACACGCTGAATGTAAGGAATGGAATACGTAACATGCACTGTTCATAAGCTTCAGGTCTGGTTCTGATCCTGGAAATGGCTTGCTTTGCATCTCCTGAACCATTTTTCAATCCAAAGATGGGATTCAAAGAGAAGATTTCCAACCCTGTTCCTAGTTATCTATAGTTAATTTCCACTGTTTCCATAGGATTAAACTTTGTATCATTCATAGGAATAGAACAGAATATAACTTTTATTGAAGAGGTCTTCAGACCATTTAAAATTCACTGTACACAATATACAAAAACACAAAAACTCTCAGCCCATGAGTGAAAGGATTTCAAAGTCACTAAGTCAGATTTATAAAATTACATCAATCAAATCCTCATGAAAGTTATATTCATTCTGGTAGAGACTGACATGGCACTGTTCCCACTGGCAGCAGGAGAAATACTCCTGACATTTCAGAGTAAGATGTCCCTCTGCTTGGACCATGAGCTCCTGACTTCTTTAGAAGAAGAGGCTGAAATAATATATTGTCCTTATTAGGAAGGTAAGAAACATTAGATTGTCTTCTAGCCCAGTACATAAAGTCCACATATGATGGATTAGTGATCAGAGACAAGACCTAACAGAAATATTTTAACCAGTTCAATGGTTATTTAGGTGAACCTTTATCTGGGGTTTCCATAGGATGAGGCTGAAATTGACCAATTCTATGAAGACTTACAACATCTCGAACTGACATCAAAGAAAGATGTTCTTGTCATTATAGGGGGTTGGAATGCTAAAGCAGGGAGTCAAGAGATAAAAGGAACAACAGGTAGGTTTGGCCTTGGAGTTCAAAATGAAGCAGGTCAAAGGCTAATAGAGTTTTCTCAAGAGAACAAGCTGGTCATCACAAACACTCTTTTCCAACAACGCAAGAGGTGACTCTAAACATGGTCATCATGAGATGGGCAATACTGAAATCAGATTGATTATATTCTCTGCAGCCATCGATGGAGAAGCTCTATACAGTCAGCAAAAACAAGACCTGGAGCTGATTGTGGCTCTGATCATCAGCTTCTTATAGTAAAACTCAAGCTTAAACTGAAGAGAGTAGGAAAAACCACTGGGCTAGTCAGGTATAATCTAAACCAAATCCCTTATGAATACACAGTGGAAGTGAAGAACAGATTTAAGGATCTAGATTTGGTGGACAGAGTGCCAGAAGAACTATGGATGGAGGCTCGTAATATTGTACAGGAGGCAGCAACAAAAACCATCCCATAGAAAAGGAAATGCGAGAAAGCAAAGTGGCTGTCCAACGAGGCCTTACAAATAGCAGAGAAGAGAAGAGAAACAAAATGCAAGGGAGATAGGGAAAGTTACAGAAAATTGAAGGGAGACTTCCAAAGAATAGCAAGGAGAGACAAGAGGGGCTTCTTAAATGAACAGTGCAAAGAAATAGAGGAAAATAATAGAAAGGGAAAAATCAGAGATCTGTTCAAAAAAATTATTGTAGATATTAAAGGAACCTTTTGTGCAAAGATGCACATGATAAACGACAAAAATGGTAGGGACCTAACAGAAGCAGAAGACATCAAGAAAAGGTGGCAAGAATGCACAAAGGAATTATACCAGAAAGATCTGGATGTCCCGGACAACCCAGATAGTGTGGTTGCTGACCTTGAGCCAGACATCCTGGAGAGTGAAGCCGAGTGGGCCTTAGAAAGCATGGCTAACAACGCCAGTACAGGTGATGGCATTGTAGTGGAACTATTTAAAAATTTAAAAGATGACACTGTTAAGGTGCTACACTCAATATGCCAGTGAGTTTGGATGGTAACAGCAGCCACGAAATTAAAAGACGCCTGCTTCTTGGGAGGAAAGCGATGACAAACTTAGACAGCATCTTAAAAATTAGAAGCATCACCTTGCCAACAAAGGTCCGCACAGTCAAGGCTATGGTTTTTCCAGTAGCGATGTATGGAAGTGAGAGCTGGACCATAAAGAAGGGTGACCACCAAAGAATTGATGCTTTTGAATCATGGTGCTTTGTGTCCCCTGGACTGCAAAAAGAACAAACCTATCCATTCTAAAGGAAATCAACCCTGAGTGCTCACTGGAAGGACAGATCCTGAAGCTGAGGCTCCAATACTTTGGCCATCTCATGAGAAGAGAGGACTCCCTGGAAAAGCCCCTGATGTTGGGAAAGTATGAGGGCAAGAGGAGAAGGGGACGACAGAGGATGAGATGGTTGGACAGTGTCACCGAAGCTACCAACATGAATTTGACCCAACTCTGGGAGGCAGTGGAAAACAGGAGGGCCTGGCATGCTCTGGTCCATGGGGTGACGAAGAGTTGGACATGACTTAATGACTAAACAACAACAATTATCTGGGGTTGAACATTACAGTTTGGTTACTGGTACTGTCGCCATATCACAGGCCAGTGAACTAAATCAAGTTAATCTGAGTATTAAAACCTGGCTGCATACTGAAGCAATACAGAAAATACAGAGTTTACTAGATAGAAGAATGCAACTCTGAATGATAACAGGAGCATGTTGACAACTCGTGCTTTCTAGCATATCTGCTTGTGACATCTTAGATTCTATTCACAGACGTCTTCCTTGGCATGGCATTATAAAGCCAAATTTAAAATGTTGCAGTGTGTGTTTTGCCATGCAGTGCGTGTCTTCCCAAGTGAGAGGCTTACTGTACGTTTTGATCACCTTTGGAATCAATAGCTGAAGAACAAAATTCTGACATTTCCGAAAAGATATTTTTAAGTGTTGTTATGTGCAACGTAGGGATTACAGAGTTTTGTCATACCTTTCTCACAAAGAAATGGGGACACAACGTGAATGGCAGGAACTGAAGTTCAGCCATTTGAGAATTAAAAGTGTGGCAGCTTTTGCTGTCAGAAGACGCTTTCAGGATGCAGCAGTTGAAGGATTATATCACAAAGGTCATTCAGAGAAAGAAAGAGTGTCACAAAGTTAAGTATATCCAGGGGAGGAGGGGGGGGGAAATCAGATAATAGGGAATATATATCTAACTATGCTCCTACACCAGCAGCAAGCTAGAATGATAGATCACAACAGAAGTAAAATAGAACACATGGCAGATATAAAAGGAAATCAAGACAAGAAGAAAAAATAAAATGGAAGGGTAATATAATAGAAGGGCAGCTGTAGAAATCATAAACAAAATGTGCTTAAACAAGAGTGAAACTTATTCAATAAAGTTGAATTTATTCACAGCATTCAGATGGCAAGATGTGGAGGGGGAGGGAATAACCCACAGAATAGCACCCTCGCTGACTGCAAGATGCTAGAAGAATACATTTTTGAAATTGTCATGTTTTCATATGACACCATATGAATAATTGAACAGAGATGCCAAGTTTTATTACAAGGGTATTATCAGCGAAATGTTAATGCCAGACTCCCAAGTCTTCCAGCCAATTTCAGTATATATTTTGAGGCAATACTACCTGGTTTAGTTTCTAAGAACTAGTAACAATTAACGCTAGTCTTTATTTTTATAGGGAAAACAAAATTATCTGAGATTCTTTGAAATCCAGCAAAGGCAGGACAAAGATATAATTCATTTACTGTATATAATTACTCTTCCTCCTCCTCTTAGTAAAGTGGATGTTATTTATATGTGGAGACATGTAGAAAGAGACCCCCCCCTTGCAGAAAGATATTGAAGGGGAGAATAGATGTTGGCAGCATTAAATAGCCTTCAGCCAAATTAGAAGGGCTGACATCACAATCCTTACAATTTAATAAGTGCGGGGGGGGGGGGGGAGAAGAAGCAACAAGTCAGTCAGAGGAAGAAGTGAATATGTAAATTCAGAAACAGATACTATGAGTTTAAAAAGGAGTAGATATTACTGGTAGCACTCATTGAAAGAATGCAATGTTGCAGAAGAAAGAGGCAGTGGCACACTAGGCTAATATATCTGTCTTTCCCTTCCCTTTTCTTTTAGCTTCCTTTCCCTTGTCCTAGTGGTGTTGTAGTGAGTAATGGTGTGTGTGTGTGTGGGCATGTGCATGCATGCGCCCACATATGGGTGTTTGTGTGTGGTATAGTCTTCTCCAAAAAAATTATGTGAGTTTTAGTAGGAAGGGCAGCTATGGCAGAACAATCCTCTCAGTGGCCTGGCTGTCTCCCCCCCCCCCCCCCCACACCACCGTCAAGACAGCTCTGTCACAAAGTAAGGGGGTGGGATGATGAGGCCACTCTTACCACCACCAGTCCAAAAAAAGGGGGGGAGGGAAAAATTAGAGTCCTACAGGCCCTGCTAAAAAGCATGAAAATGTCATAAGAATACATTTTCTTTCAGGGTTGAGTTACATGCAAAGCTTCGGTGATGGGAAAAATATTCTCCACATTTCTGTCCAGTAGTAGGGGATAAAGTAAACATAGTTTAATGTCTCTTCTAAAGCATATACTATAAAAATAAGTGTGACACATTTTAATATGTTTTGGAGTGCCCCATTTTCACACCACAACAGTGTAATTTATTGGAAATTACACATTTACTTTATTCATTAGTACTTGTAAAAAAAATAACTGAATTACTTCTAGGCTGTTTAGGTTTTATAGAAAATGAAGAATGACTTGATTCAAACATTATTAACAAAGCTAAGTAAGTTTTTATAAGCACCCATTTTTAGAGTGCCAGAATTTCTTCATGCAAATAGACGACGGATTCATTTTTACTTTATACATGCACATTGCGGTCATGTTGAGGCAAAGCCTAGCCGTATTCATAAGACAGACGCGGTATGTAGAATTAACATGTGGTTGGTCAACAAGACCCAAGCTAGTTACTGTTTTGGAGTAGAACTCCTGGAATTTCCTAGCCATGATGGGGATGGAAAGGCAGTCTCTGAGTTTATATTCCCAAAAGGTAACTTCTCAGGGCTCTGAGTAAGACCACACTTTCCTGTTCTTTCTGAGCCTAGTTCAGTTCCTCATACTGGACTTAGAAAGTCATTGATGTAAATATGTGGGGCTATGCTTTCAGTTTTGTGTTCATTACCTCACGGTCTGCAGCATGAAGTGGTAGTTTGAATGTGCAAATGAGTCAGCAGCAGCATGTGAGATTCTGAACACTGTTCTTGAACCACTGGGTTATGCTTTCCTCTTACCATTATGATCCCACTATTCCATTCCATCTTATAGTCAAAGGAAGAGGAGTTGGAGAAAGCTGAGCATTGGCTATCAGCCTAGCTGGCTCCTAGCTCTTTGCTGTTCACTCCTCACTTATTATTATCAGTAATATCTGGTCTTTTGTAAAGTAATCGTTTAGGAGTCTGAATTTACTCCTACACACTGAAACCAAGATATATGTTGAACTGTTCTCATCCAATCTCCAGCTTGCACATTAAAAATCTGTAGTGGGTTGTACTTAACAGTCGCTTGTGGAGATATGGATTGTAAAGTATTGGAACCTAGCCCTGAGGGTGGCACTAGGTGGAGAAAATATGGAATGAGTGACATTGTGTTTTAGAAAAGTCAATTTAAGAGGTTGTAAAGTTATATTTGTTCAGAAGCATATCCTGCTGTATATAGGATTGCAACCATGGGACAGCAGAGCAGATCAGAAACCAGAGTTTGACTGCAACTCAGCCTTTGAAGCCAAGGGTGAATGGCAACATGTACAGTAGTTTTAGTCCTTCTTGTGTTTCATAAATACTTATTGTTATTCTTATTGCTAGCGAACATGAAATAATTTCCTAATTATCCAACTCTATTTTGTTTACAAATGTCTTTCAAGTCATCTCCTTTCTACCACTTATAATACGCTTCACAGGGATTGTTAACACTATAAACCTAAGAGTTTAACATGACAACTGCAGGGGGGACAGGATTTTTTTACTGCAGAATATCTACACTAGTTTGTGGCTGACGGAATGGGGAAAAAACAACCCTCTCTCTCTCTCTCTCTCTCTCTCACACACACACACACACACACACACACACACACACAGAGAGAGAGAGAGAGAGAGAGCCTCCACAAGAAGTGCTTGAGTTAAGTTATTGCAACTCCTCAGATATACATACCCCTCAGGAGAATAAATATCACACTGAATATTGACAGGGTTAGTGCTATATTAGCTGTGCCACAAACTGTGAAATAAATGGCCATGATGGATGTGAAATATTTATTGCTTTGCTGCACTGCAAATCTGAATTTGCATCTGGAAATGATCCTGTCTGGTCGACTCCAGTGGTGGCTGGTGTGAATCTATAAGCATAGCAGTGTTAAGGACTTAAAAGGCTTCAGAAGTCAAATTCTGAATATATATTTTTTTAAACTGAGGCTGGTTCTTGTACTAACCATTGCACTAACTTGAAAACCCATCCTTGGTGGCAAAGGAGGAGCTTCTGCTTCCAGGTTGCTCCTTTCATGCAAAACCAGAATGTTAGCAGTAATCGTCTGCCAGGATTTATAATTTACAGATTAGTGGGTAGACAGAAGAATTGCCTTGCCAGGTAAACAAAAGTTTTGGTCTAATTCTATGTCTAAGAGCGAAAGAAATGAACTAGCAGGGCATCACTGGGGGTGGGGATGGTGTTGAGTGGCATGAAAGAACATTTTGAGTGAAGGACACAAGCATTCACAGAGCAAAGCATGGGAAGAAAGAAGGCCACTGTGGCCCTCTCATGTTGCAGACATGCCCAGGTTCTTCAACAGCTACTTAAGAAAACCACTGCTTGACAAGTGTGACCCAATGATCCAGCTTAAAATATGACTTGATGGATGGTTTTGTGAGCTAAAGAGTGGTTTGGGTTGGTAACTAAGTATTAGGGTTTGGACCATGCTTTGAAGACCACCAATTTACCTTCTTTAAGGCGAATGTCCATAGTTCAGACTAAAGTATTCAAACCATTTGTTGCATTTAAAATACTAAAGGCCCAAGAGAATGTGGTGGACTGTTCACACCTCTGTCTTTTTCACACCTAAAGTGGGTGGGAGGACACAGGGAGGAAGGCACTTAGCCTGACATGAGAAAGTGCTAAGAACTGTTTATAAAAGGAACTTGTTGCATCACTCATTGCTCCTCTTTGTTTGCAAAGAAACATCCATTCATCGTGTTATAAAAATGAATTATTCTTACCAGCATGCCAGAAAGATCCAGGGAAACACCTGAAAACACAAAGCAGTACAGGCGCCTTGAGAATACAAAAGATTAATTGAAACATTGTCCCTTACCACTTACAACAGATAAGAAAATGGTAATTTTTTTATTTTAAAAAGTCTTAAAATGTCCTTTAAAAATAACTTTGGAAGAGAATTAGAAAATGTTAGAGGTTGTACCACAAAAGTATCTTTGTAGACTCTGAGTAGACTCTGTCTAGAGGGGTGGGGTAGAAATCAAATAATAAATAAAATAAAATAAATTATTTGTAGCATTCCTTTTAAAATATAGCCTAGTTATATCCTTGTTGCCCACAAGGCTACTACCTGCTGGTAACCTAAGTGTACTACACAATTATACCAGTCTGATTCCACTTGAACTACAATGGTTCCACCCCATGAAATCCCGGGATCTGTAGTTTAGTGAGAAATTCAGAATGTTCCTGTGGAGTTCAGGGGCACAAGCTCTCTAGCACAGAATTCTAAGTACCTCATGAAATGACAAATCCAGGATTCCATGGAGCGAAATCTTGGCTGTTAAGGTTGGTGCCCCTGTGTAGTGTAGGCAAGACCCTACGTTATTTGCAAATGACTCTTTCCATGTTCTGTTTGGAAGGCAGAGAAGAGACCAATTCCCCTGTCCCATACACCCATTCTTCCAGTCCCAACAGGGCTGAGAAACACTCTGTCCACAAATCATATGAAGGTTCATAGTCTCAGAGGTCCCCGCCCCTCGTCCCAGCTGCAGTCGGTGTCAAAACCCCACTGATTCTCCTGGGAGGGCGAAGGGCACCTGCTTTTATTTCTGGATTTGCTATGCTAAGTTCTTAATTAGAAAATATGTTTTAACAAAGCAAAGGAGAAGGAGCCACACAAAACACAAAGTTACTGTTAATTGCTATCAAAACTGATTCCATAATTTTAATGCAATCTCCTGCATGCAGCACTGTAGGAAAAATGACCACCTTTTATGTATTTCTAAAAGCGGAGGTGGGCCATTTATCATTCACTGATTTTATCACTTAATATATCAGGCTATGTGTATTCCTGCAGTGTATAATAAATAGACTAGGACTCCAGCAATCTAGTCTAAACAATTATTGGCACATTTGCATTCATGTTTGTAAGTTACATTTCTGCATTCTTTCCTTGACATCACAATAGTAGGAAGATCTGTCATGCCAGGAAGGTGTCCCACTAATACGTTGACTTTAAATTATTCATTTAAATGGTGACAATGTTGTCTTATGTTACGCATACCTAAAGATCTTACAGAGAAAGCAGGGGAAGCTGGAGAGACACTGCAGAAATGAATGTCACTTCCTAGGTATCAATTTCTAGGGGAAAGTTGAGGTTCAGATTCCCGTTTTAACCCAAACTGTGCATCTTACTTTTAACTTTTTTTCAATATTGTTCATAAAATGAAAATGTTGAGACACCAGTGACACCCGTACAGCTGCTGAATTTTGTGTCGTGTTTTTGTTTTCAGGTTTTTGTTTTGGAAATTTAAATGCCATGCGTTTTTTTTTAGATATTTCCCTATGCTATAAAAGTGGCAACAACAATACTAGGCCAGCAGCTGCACAACCTCTTTTAAGATGAACATCTTAAAATGGGAGAAAATATTGGAACAGAAGCACGTTCAGGTCATTTACAATATTACTCAGAAATTCCTTCCTTCTTTCCTCCCTCCCTCTCTCCCTCAACACAAAAGCCATGAGCTGCTATGGATGTTAAGGAGAGTTCTACAAATATATGACAAAATCCAACTAGGTATACAACTTCTGTAGAAGCAGATTTCCACGTGAACATCCCTAGGTTTTTCCATTCTGACAAGAGGTTGCGACAAAGTAGCATCCCTCTCCCCATAGGAATGGTTGTATCCAGCCAGTGTTCTTCCAATTGATACTGCTGGACAGAAGCATTTCCTCAGCATCTTTGCCACCTCCATGAACACCTAATCTACTCCAGAGTATTGGGAACAGATCCTCTGGAGCAGACTTGGAAGTGTGAAGGAACTGTAATTGAAAACAGACTTTCACCGTGCCTGAGTGAGTCCTCGGAGTAGTTTGCTACTGTGATTCCACACCCTTGTAAGTTTCCAGGGCAGAGGAGGGATTTGAACCCACGGCTTCTAGGTTTTAGTTCAGTACTCTTTCCACTACACCACACTGACTCTCATCCTGTATGTACACAGCTTTAATTTTTCATCTGTTCTTTGGCATCATTTTGCTCTATAGTGAAGGATGATCTACAAGTGTTCTGATCTGTTTCTAGCATCTTACAAATTTGTGGCGAATTGAGACTGAAGTAGTGTGGAAACCAAACTGCTTGTGAATATCTTCCTCCAACTTGTTTATTTAGTTACACCATGGATTATACTAATTTGACATAGACAACATTTTTGTAAAACAGCAGATAAGACAACCTGATCATATTTCTTTTGGAAACCCATAAGAAGTCTGTTGCAAGGTTTTTTGAATTTCTGGTTAAAAATCTCTTGCTATGCAGTAGAAGTACAGAGATTCAAAAAGGAGAATAGCTTTAAGTTCCCCAAATAGCCCACCCCTTTCTCATTAACTGGCACTTAAGGTATCAATAACTCATTCTGAAACATTCATAGAGAAAGAATAAAAATGTTTCATTATTTACACTTGTGAACAGATCATCAGCAAACAAAAAAAAAAAAAAACAAATTGATGCTTCCAATGGGAAGGGAACAGTTTGTTAGTGCTGGGTAGATTGACAGTCACCCCAGTCCAGAAATGTCCTTCCCAATCAAGCAAACTACAGGCTGCATGCAAGGTTGTAAAACTCTGCTTTGTATGAAGGTGAATTGCAATGATATGTCCATCGGCTTTTTGTGTTTCTTGGTACTGAAACATACATTCTTTTGCATTGCGTGATCTAATCAATATAGCTTCTTTCTATGGACCCTAGATTAATTGTATTAGATATGGGAAAGCTAATGATTATTGACTTTCTCAAGGCTGTGCAATCAGTGCATGGGCTTCCATAGTAGTCCCTTGGTCTGCTCCCGAGTTGCAGCAGAGACAGCAGTTGTAGAAACCATACCTTCCACACCAGGGCTTGAACCTAAAGATGGATATAATTTTTGCACGGCTTGTTTTTTGAAACAGCTTTCCAACGTACGCAAATGTATTCATGACTTTGGTAGAGAAAACCAAATGAACCAAAACTAGCCCATGCATTCAGACGGAGGACTTCAAGAATTGCACATCTAAAGGACTGGTCTCAAAACCCTGTGCATTCAGCTGTGTTGATGGCCACTCTCTTTTAAAACAAAAATTCCCCAGGATGCTCACCTTTTACAGACACATGGCAGACATGTACAGTAGATCCTCTCCAGTCTGAAAATAGCAAATGGAATGGATATCCTCTGAATGTAGCCACTAAAGGTGGTTGTGATTTTTTTCCCAGTTCCTTTTTGATGTGATGTTGTTCGACTTCACAGATTTCATCATCAGTGCAATGGAAAGATCTTGAGATTTAAAAAAAATCTAAAGAATGAAAGGTAATCTAGAACTGAGTTCAGTTCTTAATCAGAACTTGGGGGAACAGTCACACCCTTGAGGGATGCAGGATGCTGGGGGTTATAATCCAGACCCACTGGCTCCCAGGGTAATTAAAGGCATGCTTCTGTGACCCTGCCCAGTGCCCATTTCCACCAGTTCACAGGTAAAGAGAGTCCCAGCTTAAGGTACGTACATACCTGATTATCTCCAGGAGAGGAATAACTTGCTACTGGGTCACAATTGGGGCATAAACAATCTTCAGTAACAACCATCTTATGTTTCTGATAAACTCATCTGTATTTTCTTCCCAGTATTAGTCTGCAATCCTTTCAATTTCTATCCTTTGTTTTTTTTTATTTCCCCGCTGAAATTTATATTCAGTTATTTTCTACATTTTCCTAATGTGTACATTTACGCAGACATTTTATGTCGGTGACACCTGTATTTAAAGATTTAACTGGAAGTACTGTACACATTTTCTTCCACTGATTATGTTGAATCTTGTTCTGAACATTTCACTTGTTTCCATTTTTCACATGTGTGCATTGTTTTCTGCTCAGTTCATTTTCCCAAAATATCTTTCCATCTTATATCCATGATAATTTTTGGGGCAAGATAATTTTTTTCCCTTGCAATGAGTCTTGAGATGTATGAAATGGCTCTTTTAGTCAATACACTGCCAAATTATTTTTTAAAGAATATTTTCCCATTCCCTTTCCAACCCATTAAGTTAAAAGCTTGCCAAAATTAAAACAACACAGCAAATGCACAAGGTAAGGATGGTCGTATATGTGAGTACCTTTTCTGAAATGATTGAGCATATCATTGAGGTGGCTCTATGTCATCTCAAACTGGGGCCTTTTAATTTTCTCATATTCTTCTCCTCCTTCCTCAAATATCTCCAACACAGGCTGCGTTATGCCCACCAAGGTCATGGGCACTGACACTTGGGAATGGTAATGAATTTTGATGATTAAGAGATTTTCATTGGAATTGCCCAGTTAGCACTTCCCAAGACTCATTCCCCAGTTAAAGTGCACACTTTCCTCAAAAGGGACCTTTGCCAGGCTGTCAGAATGTTGCAGATGTACAAAACATCCACACATTTCTAAAATGCAACTTGCAGAAAATGGACATGTTTGTTTGTTTGTTTGTTTGTTTGTTTGTTTGTTTGTTTGTTTGGAGCTGACTCTAGGATACAAACCCTGAATCTAGATTTTCAAGTCCAAGCATTCTGTCAAGAGGCCTCAGCCCAGCTCTCTCTCCCATCCTCACAACCACTTGGCTGCTGACTGGGGGAATGATCGCTGCAACCAGCTCCCATTTTCCCAAACAATCGAGGTCACCAACCATTGATGACAGCGACCCATTGTGGAGCCACTGCTTACATGAAAAAATTTTGCTGCTAAGGTCATGCCTATTCACTCATGGGTTTATCTTGTGGAAGCAGCACAGTAATAGAGTCCTGGCTTCAAATAATACTGGAAGCAAAAGTACGTGAGAGGTGTTCATAATGGGCATTTAGGGTGGAAACTAGCAAGATGTCGATCCAAAAAAACCCACTATGCTGTAGCACATCAGTTCCACCAAATATGCCAAGCATGGATACTTACAGACTAACATTGGATGTGAGTATCTGGGAAGAATAGTGTTGGTTTCTTCTGCCTGCACAGAGCATCCATTGCACACACAACTGGATAGTTTCAAAGCTTGTACAAGCAGATGTTCTGTAAGACCACCCTGCACAAGCTCAGAAACTACTGTCCCAATGAATAATTATGCCAGTGGAAGGAACAAACACAATTCTGCTCATTAGTTTTAGCTATGCCTCCTGAATACACACAAAACTGCTCACAAAAATAATGTATGTTTCATATGACAGACTTGCCCAATGTGTGAGTTACAATGCTGAAGGCAACTCACCAACTATGCATACTGTCCTGATTTATTTTACCAAATGGCCTGATACCTCCACCATTTTTCCACTGGACAAAAAAGCTAAACAAACAAATATGACACATTTATCAAGCTCCAGCACAGCTGAGGGTCTATATTACGCAATGTGCTAGATCAACTACCATGAGAGTCCTCTGCAAAAGCCTGCTCCCTTACCACTACACCTCACTGTCCTTAAACCCTTTGTGTAGTGTTTGTGGAATGATGCTGCTGCTGCTGGAGCCACCTTCAATGAAAGGACAGGAGACCTGAAGCTTCCAGGTCCCTTATAGGGATCCCTAAATGGAGGCATGAGGAGCCGAGCCCCAACTTGCCATTGATACAGCTCATTGCTTCCAACTGCTGCAACAAAAACTTCTGGCAAAAGCCATGAAACAACATGGTGAACACAAATGTTCTTCCAATAAAGAACGGCGAACACCTTGCATTGCACTCTCATTGCTGAGCAACTGACAATAAACACTCAGATGGAGGTAGATCTTTTTTCACACCATCGATCTTGTAAAGCTGCTTTTAAAAAAATGCATACAATGTCAGGCTGAGACCATCGGGAACTGAAAATGTTGGAATGGTGAGATGCCTATTTACCCTATAAACTGCTTAAGTTATGAAGGGCTTCAGCATGTCATTCTACCCATTCTTCCCATAAGTCACTTTTCAAAATCTATGTAACCACCACTATGACATTTGATGTTGACCTTCTCTCAAATTCTTCAACTCTCATCCAAGGGAGTGGGGAAGTGTATGCTGGCCCCATCTTTTGCATCCTTATCCGCTAAAGTCTTGCCCCTTCAGTCCCTAGCTTTGCATTCCTGGACAGCAAGGTCTGAACAAATGAGCTATGCATGCTCACTAGAACACTGTCCATGGTCAGCTCTCATACACACTTTGAGTCCATTTGCATCTAGGGCAGTGGTTCCCAACCTTGGGTAACTCAGGTGTTCTTGACTGCAGCTCCCAAAAACCCTGGAAAGAACAGCTGATGGTGAAGGCTTCTGGGAACTGCCATCCAAGAACACCTGTATTAGACAAGATTGGGAACCACTGATTTAGGGAAACGCTAGGCACTCTGGATATCCTATTCAGAAGTCCAATGGGGAAACCTTGTCACATTTTGCCAGTTCTGGGGGCCAGTTCTGGGGGCCATTTTCTGATTGTTTCACCTACAGTGATTGGAAAAACGCAAGGGAGGAAAAGAGAAAAATATTCTGAATACTGATCCATTGAAAGTGTCCTCCAAAAGACCTGCCCATGAGCTCAAATGTAAGGAAGGAAAAACAACACATGAGTATCTCTAGGCATTGATATCTTACATCTTTGCAAACCGCCATGGGGTAGAATATCCTTGTGTTATCTGTTACTAGCAGAAGGTTCTGTCTTACAGATTTTTATGTTAAGATGCAAAACAGTAACACCTGGAGACTCAAGTTCCTTGAGCAGAGAGGCCAGATTTTGTATTACATTTGTTTCATCCCCATATTCATCAAGACACTCAGCTGCTCAGGAAAAAAAAGAAAGGAAAATAAAACAACAAGGTTTTTTGGTTGTTGGGTTTTTTTAAAGGAGGGAGCAATTTCCAACTCTACATGAATCTAAAGTACCTATGAAAGGCTGATAAAATGTTGATCATCTGTTGCTAATGTCTCTTGAAAGAGCTTTGTATTGGACAACTGATAGCAGTTAAGTTTGGCAATAGGTGAGCTGAAACAGGAGTAAGTTTTGTGACAATTGTTGCTTTCTCCACCATCTCCAAACTGCATGCTTCTTTTCAGTGTGGAGAGTGGGCTTTGTAAAAGTGCTTATATATTGCCCTGTAGTGCTTAAAGCACTCTGTGGGTGGTTTATAATTTAACTATGAAGGCTACACATTGTTCCCAACCCCCAGTGAGCTGAGTATTCATTTTACTGACCTCAGAAGGCTGGAAGGCTGAGTGAGCCTACCTGAGCCTGTTGAGATCAAACCCAGGTCATGGGCAGAGGCTTAACTACATGTGAGGGTTCGTCTTTTGGTTCTCCCTTTTGTCCCAATAAAACATGAGATTTGTTCAACTTTGAGGCGGGGTAAGGTTTATTGGGGTATTTAACAATAACCAGTGTCCACAAAATTGTCCCATAACTTTTCTCCTGTCGACAACAGGTCTGCCAGGGGTTTCCATCCTTTGGTCACAAACGGGTTTCCTTCTGCTGCCCTCCAAGGGCCCAGCCAATCTGTCATCACACCCGATTTCACCATCTGTTCGGTTTCTCCCTCCAGTTGGGGTATGGTGTCATCATTTCGGACTTCGCTCCACCCGACATGTCTGGTCGATGTGGGGGTCGTCCAGGGTCCTCCCTGTATTCTCTCCTCTTCTTTCCCTTCTCTCTCTTTCTACTCTCTCCTTTTCTTCTCTTAACTTCCTCTGCCACTCCCTGGCTTCGGCCTCTCCTCAATAAGAGGGTCCTGGGGGAAATCTCTCTTCTCCTTCTGTAATCTGCCTCTTCCTTGAGTACCCTTAGCCTTTCCCAAGTTCCAGTCCATGGATCCTCCATCCATACCCATTCCCAACCTGGAGTCAACTTTGCCTCTTTCCTTTTTATCTCTGCTGTCCCCACCTCTATCTCCACCCTCCTTCCTCCTTCTGTTCCCGCCAATTTCTCCCTGGTTCCCTTGACCATTAACCCTCGTATCTCTTCTTCCAATTCCTATATGTCTGTCCCCCGTTGCTCTGTCCTCTTAGGAGGTGAAGTGGGTAGAATCTGTATCTCTCTTTCCACAGTGTGAGGGAGGGACAGCACTCCAGCAAGAGAGCTGCTACTCTCGCCCCCTGTCTCACACTTCAGTACTGCAGTTTAACCACTATGCCGTGAGGCACTGTGCCACAAGACTGCCAAGCAAACCCTACTTAGCCAAAAGACCAAAACACCGCTTATCCAAAAAGGCTGCCAAGCAAAATTCCGAGCCTTGCCCAGAACTTTGTTCACATCTGTTGAGCTACAGGGGCAAATCCTGACTAGCTTATACAGATCTTTCTATGTGACATCAATTTTAACAGGACACACAGTTGAAGTTGCATTCCTATGTGCATATGGGATTGGTTCCAGATTTAATCATAGAATGCATCCATTGAATTGAATGTATCTATTACAACGAGTCTATCAGTCTCTAGTCATGTAAACAACAAGAGCCTGATAGACTCATTGTAATAGATACATTCAATTCAATGGATGTATTCTAACTATGATTAAATCTGGAACCAATCCCATATGCACATAGGAATGCAACTTCAGCTGTGTGTCCTATTGAAATTGATGTCACATAGAAAGACAGGCATCCATATTAGGAGCAGACAAATTATTATCCATAATTCTGTGCCACCACATTTCTGCATTGATCTGTGATTATTATTGTTGTTATTATTATTAAAAGAGCTGTTTATGGGAAGCACTCTAAACCTGATCTTTTTGCACAATTACTATCTCAGTATTGTGTGTTTGCTCACACCCCAAAATGTGCATTTCTTTCAAAACAGCATTTAAAGGTATATTGAGACATATTGATAGCATAATCTTTGTAAAGTCAGGACTGAAAAGTGTGTTTGGATAACAAATGACCATAAAGCAAGCAGAAGCTGTGACTGGCTGGAAATAGCTGCCCAGAAGCCTCATTTGGTGTTCAAAGAGAAACTGAAAGCAAAAACTGAGGTTTATTCTTAGCTTGTCTTTAAAGAAACGGAAGTGGATAATCAGAGTCCTGAAACCGCAAACAGCTTGCATTGTACAGGGTTCAACGAGAAGAAGGCAATGAAAAGCATTTTCTGATTTATATTCCAGGAGTAACTGCTTCTGGAGTATCAGGTGGTACTGTTTTATGCCAAACAGTGAATTGTCATGACGGGGTGGGGGTGGATGGGGGGGCACAGCCAGAGAAATATGACAGTCACTTCTGTCAATTGACAAATTTAATGAGAAACACCACTCAGTTTAATGAATCCTTGGGCTTCACTGTGCTACCTTTTAAAGCCGAACTTGCATACACAAGAATGCCATGTCAAGTTATAAATAAATAAATTGTGACACTGTATCATGGCAGTGGCTGAATGTCATTCTCTCCTTTTAACTAATAAACAAATAAGCAATTATTATTAATTTACAAAGATTAATAAAATAATGTTGCACATTAGTAAACATTAGGAAATGCTGTGTTGGAGCTGAATAATTCACTGTGTACAGCAATGGACGTGCTACAATTCGTGAAAGGGGCCATTCTTATACCAGAATCTGAAGACGTGGGGGGGGGGCAGTGAAATCAGCACTGAAAAAAAGAAGTTGGCTTCGTAGTTCAAGTAGGTCAGTGTGGAAACATTAACTAAGATTCTAAGATTTTTAAGGTGGATTCATTGTTCATGGGTTGTTTTCAGCCTTGGAGAAGGCATCATTTCAACCTAGACCATGCATTCAGCATATGCGCAAGAACATTCTGCTCATTTTGCAAGTAAAACCTGGAAATCCCAAACATTTTTTTAAATCGCAAGGATTAGGATGTTACTCTAATATAAAAATAGAAAACAAATCCTTCCAAACACAGTTTGAGGACTGACTAGAAACAGGGGAACTGATAACTGCTTTCTTCCATAAATGAGTTTAAGAAAGAAAAGATATG
This sequence comes from Pogona vitticeps, assembly GCF_051106095.1. Classification (NCBI taxonomy): domain Eukaryota; kingdom Metazoa; phylum Chordata; class Lepidosauria; order Squamata; family Agamidae; genus Pogona; species Pogona vitticeps. The sequence goes on along the minus strand of NC_135786.1, from coordinate 137,028,619 downwards.
GTAGCAACACTGAACATTTTATGCAGGATTGGACAGTTTCCCCCTTTTATGTTTTCCCCCTGTCTGATCAATATCTGGAAAAAATATTTGTGCTGTCCTATATTTTAACAAGGTGATTACAAGGAAAGCTCCCCCACCCCCCCAGATAGATAGTTGCATCCCAGGACTGATTATTATGGGGTCCACAATTAAGTAGGAGGAATATTCTGCATAGTCCTTCTGTTTGCAAAACTTGGTCTCAAGCAAAAAATCAAAAATAAAAAATCCAGTTGGACCCAGCTACTCAGCTAATGATGTTCAGCAAAGGTTGCAATCAAATTTATGGAAGGTCAAGCAACGCAGGTCAGTAGGTAAGCTTCCAGTGGGAAGGCAATGGCATTCTCAAGACTATCCACAACTATTACAGCTTTGACAATGCTGCCACCTACTGTTCCACTGGAGTCATCGGTCAATGTTTTTCAGACAGTTTTCCTAGATGTTTATCCTAAAGCAGTGCCCTTTGTCTGCAGCCACTTGAGCGATTTCTGCTGATTCATTCAGCAAATCTAATACGTACAGACCAACTCCCAAGCTTTTTTGGCTTAACATTATTACATTTTAGTTTTGCTTTTCCTGTGATGACTTCAAAGCATTTTTCCCCAATGGTACTTACTTGGCTTTTGAAAGAAACAGTTAAATATATGCTGCTGCTGCAGCTTTTGTGTTAGCTTACTGGAAAATAACAGGCTTCTGCCAATGAGTAATGTTCAGAAATGAGGGGGAGCATAGCTTTTAGCTCTCCCCAAATCAGGGATAGGTAAAGTATTTTTTGGGGGGGGGGTGTTTTACAACTTTCAGAATCCCACAACTAGCCTAGTCATTGGCTGGTCAAGATACCTGTGGGTTTCTGGGAACTGGAGTTCAAAAATGTAAATAAGCCATCACAGCCCCAAACCACCTCATGAGCTGTAATTGCGCAGATCTTTCAACATTTGAGGACGACCCAGCAAGTTCTACCTCCAGTTGTTCCCTAAGAGAACTCCTGGACATTATTTCAACACAGAACTGCTCCTAGTGCCATTACAGCTAGCCAGTAAGTAACCTCTGGTTTCATCTTCTAAGCTACTTACTACAAGAAGAAAAAGAAATGCCAAACAAAGTAAAAACATATGCAAAATTGTACCTGTATACATCCTGCACTTTTCACAGAATATATTTACAAAGAAGCCTAGATCCACATGAAAGTAAACCTTATTGATGTCAAGGAGACTTACTCCTAGGTAAGTGCATACAGGATAAGAGGATTAGAGACAGAAGAACAAAAGCAGAACATCCATCAAGGGAGACATGCTCAGAAAGGCGTAGAGTTCAAGACATTTTGAAATGGCTGATGACATTACACAATATTGTTATGCACGTGGAAGAATGGCAGGTGGCTATTCCCAAAGGCTACACCAAATGCTTGAGGCCTGGTTAATGTTTAGTTTGCTTTATTAGTGCATAACTCCCTGATTTAATGTAAGGCTCAGGACATTTTAAGTATACTCCTGGCCCATGTGAACCTGTCCATGGTTTAAGATGCTCCTCAAAGTCCCTGCTCCGTGTGCCTTCAGCATCTCAAGCACAGTAGCTGATGGAACAGGACAGATCTTTCTTTGGGCTGGCATCAACATTCCTTCTCTCCTATCCAAGTCAAGTCTCTTTTTGGGTGAGAGGGAGAGCCCTTGGGGTCCCTGGCTGTTTTTCAATAGGTAGTAATGCCATGTTGCTGTTTAACATTCTTTATTGTCAGGGATGTATATTCCTGGTTGTCTGGGATTTTCATGAAGGGGCGAAGAATCACAAAATTATCCTCTGCTCCATAAGAAGCTGAGATAGTTTGTGATGCTATCGCCAAGAGAAAAGAATGAGGACAAAACCTTTTTTTTAATTTTGCATATTAAGCAGACTTGCTGAGAAAATGCTTTAATGCAAATAACACAACTTGAATAAAATGACAGCAGCTGCTGTTTTATTCCATGGACTTTTTAAAGATGAGAACCATGGGAGAGGCAGTTTATGTGTTTGTTACACTATCAACCAGTCATTCTGTGTGTGTGTGTGTGTGTGTGTGTGTGTGTGTGTGTGTGTGTGTGTGTGTGTTTTGCTTCTCAAAGACAAAAGGCATATACTTTATGCCAAGACATTTGTGCAGTTATGGGGACCATGAAAGCAAACACAGAGACAAACAAATAAAGCACCTCTTGTCACACTTTTTGTTTGACTGTCACCTGGAGGTGAGGAATCTCATGGGACTTGAAAATTTTTCACCAGTGTGTCTTCTCTGTGCCAAGGCAGCATGTGCGGATACAAACACAAAAGTCAGGACATCTTTTTTTACATCCCTAAATTTATTGGATTCAAAAATCTTTCAGCAGCACTTGATAACCTGAATCCTATTACATGCATTGTTCAGCACAAGTCATATAGTGTAACCACAGTAGCAAATGGCTGCTTGCTAGAAAGTGAAGTATTGCCGAGCTCATTGTGCAGTAGTTGTACAAACTGGTGCACAAAACAAAAAAACAAGTGTTAACTTCATAACTAGCAGCAATTCAGTGCTGTGATTTATAACATTTCATTCATTCTACCACACATGAGTGATAGGATTCTGGCTCATATCTTTGCTGAAGGATGGGCCCCAGCTGCCTATGGGATACCAAATCGATGTATTAAGTGCCAAAAAATAGGGATATAATAAGTACTGGGCATCTTTTTTTCAGTGCCAGCAATATTTGACATTTTCTCCCAGTGGGAAATCCCTCCAGGTTTCCTATGGAGACTGAGATCTTCTAGAGCAGTGGTCCCCAACCTTGGGCCTCCAGAGGTTCTTGGACTACAACTCCCAGAAGCCTTCACCACCACCTCTGCTGGCCAGGATTTCTAGGAGTTGAAGTCCAAGAACATCTGGAAGCCCAAGGTTGGGGACCACAGTTCTAGAGCACCAGTAAGAAGTACTCAGCACTGAGTTACTTTAATCTTCCTCACCAGTATCCTGCACAAGATTAAGTTTGTCAGTCCTGCACTGTTTGTGCCTGAAGTATTCCCTTCTATAGAATGTTTGTATCTCTTTGTCATTCATTCCATTTCATGCTATTAACACTGGCCAGTTTTGAATCATTGTAGGCCAGCTCTGCAGGAGATTATGCTCTTGTCAATTTCAGACTTCTTTACTGGTCAGTTTCAAAAGGGTGAAACTGAGAAGAGGTACTAAAAAAATCCTGCAGAGTATGGCATCAATTCTTATGTCAGATCTGTAGAGCTGTGCACAAGATTTTCACCTGAGGATATTTTGTCACAGGAGGAGGGAAGAAACAAGGCAAAAAATCCTACAGAAAGATGTGGAACTGAAAGGCACCTAAAAAAGAGGGTAGGGTTATAGGTGAAGAAAAAGTGACTACAATTAAAAATGCACTTTATGCTAATCTCTCAAATTTCCTCAGGCTATGCAGCTTCTAGTTATAAGATCAAATCTACACTATAGCATCACAATAGCAAAAGTGTCAAATATAACTTTTGGAGTGCAAGATGGAGCTGGTTTGAATGTTGGTTTGGCCCATTGGATCAGATCTTAATCTGGATTGGCAAAAAAACTGGATCTTCTCTGATCCATGACAGAACCCCCCCAAATTAAAAAAAAAAAAAAGCTCTGCAGCTCTCATTCACATAAATGAATGGCTGTAGTTTAGGAGCGAGGGGTTCACAAATAAGCATGAAACATGGCAACATGATAAACCACAAAGAGGATGCATCATTCAAATTGAAGACATCTGGCTTTTTAGGTTTCTGTGACAGCCAGTTCCAAAATTTGCTACTGCCTTGCTGGAAGGTTCACCCTATATCCAAGGTAGCACAAGAGAGGGAAGAAAAGGCTAGAAAGATTGAGGCAGTGTTATCCCCTGCGGTCAATGTCTGAAGTAATCCAGTGGCAAGAACAGAAAATTTGTTTTAGCTAATGCCAGGGTAGAAGACACCAACCCTGGAAAGGCAAAATGCAATTGACTCGGGAAAAAAGGAAAAATGAGGGTGGAGGAAGGGAAGAGAGACCCAACAGTACTAAAACTTAAGTCTAATTACTCAAAGCCCAATAAGAACACAATGCAGTCACATATACTCTCAGTCCTTAATGAGGTCTTACTGAAACTACATCTAAACAGGTCAGTACAGGACCTACCTTAATATGGCTAGCAGCTAACTGAAATGAGAAGAAACAAGACATACAAGACAACATAAACCCAAAGTGACCTCAGGCAAGGACTCTGCCTGTGCTCTGAGCGACTGGCAGATTGGTTGGAGAGGTCCATTTCTTGGATTGGGAGGTGAAGCTGTTCATCAGTGAAGCAAAGTTCCTTCCCCACCATCTTACATCTCCTCAACATTTTCCTTATGCAGTATTACAGAGTCTATCGATTTACCTGAGCAGTGTGCTAGAAGCAGTCACTGAGTCTGTTGAAGCTTGTTGATACAGGCAGCCATGTTTCGAACATTTGCTGTTTGATCTATTCAGAATTGTAAGTAAGGAAAAAAATTATTGTTTTTCCAACTAATGTCTCAGAGTGAGTTATTGGAACTGTAAGGGCCAGTTGGTGAGTAAAAAAGATGGGCTACTCTGGGGAGCTTGAAACTAGTTCTGCTGTGTCAATCTCTGCATTTCTGCTGTGCAGTTAGAAGCATTTAACAAAATTCAAAACTTTGCAGCACAAACCTGATCAATAGGACTAAGAACCCCTGCAAAACAGGGTTTTATTTATTTATTTATTTATTTATTTACTTATTTATTTATTTATTTATTTATTTATTTATTTATTTATACCCCCGCCCGTCTGGTCTAAAAGACCACTCTAGGCTCTTAGGTACCACAGAGGGCTGTGCACTGGTGGAAGGGGGGGGGGTCAGAAAGTCCTGCAGTTCTAGCATATGTCTGCTGTTAACACCATGAATTTTGACCATTTGTCTCTAGTCCTTCCTCAGTGTACTTCTTAGCATTGCACTGCCTAAAATTCTCCAGTATGAGACTAATCTTACATAACCAGCATTGAACTGGTTTCCATAGTGTGTGCAGGGAGTGATGGTAGATAAAACCAAATTGTAATATTGGCATCCTTAACAGGACTAAAAACATTCTTTCTTTTAATGTTTCTAACAAAGGGAAGAAGGGTGCTGCATTTATTTGGGGATGGGTGAGGGTATCTGACATAATGCCACTATACCAGAAAAGAATTAAGCCACAGTGATTTTCCACAGCAGCTACACCTGTAGCAGAAATCAGCGACACACATACCTTAACTCGATGATAATATCGACTGTATATAAATTGCACATATTATTGGATGTTTAAGGTTTGTAATTGCTTGTGCTTCTGCATTAGTCAAGGATGGTGGGGAGTAAATCTATCCTGGTTTGTTTAAATAACAAAATAGACATCTACCCAGTTCATTGCTTCATATTTTATTTTGTACTCAACAGAATAAAAAGAAAAATGGAAATAAATGTATGTCAATATTTGTAAAACTAAAAGATGAGGCAGCGAAAGTATAGCTATTAATGGAAACACCAGATTGAGTCTGTTCCCAGGAATTAATGAGAATTTTTCTGTTGTGAAAACAGCAAAGGAGAGATTAGGAGAGAGTAAGGAACAATACAATATCAAATACGTTCACCCAAAAATAAGTCACACTAAGTTTCCTGGGACTTACTCAGAGGCAAATGTATAGGATTGCAGGCAGATTCATTCATTCATTTTTACAAACCTCTGAGCAGACTCAAAGAATAGGGTTGCTAGGATGTCTCCTTATGCTGAAGCCCTAAGAATGATGGCCAAACAACACATTTACAGACATTATGTCAGTAGATCAGGGAATTCATTTGATGCTGAAAACATCTGATCATCACAGGATTTTTTTTCCACATCTATAGTTTCCAAATTAGCTTGCTTTGTTTTGTGGCTGGTTATCAGGAGGGACTTATAGACCTCATTTGCAACTAGGATTCCTCAATTGCAAAAGTCTGTATGCTTCATGTGTCTGGAGCATGAATGGCTTTCAGCTTCTCATGACACGAGATCTGTAATGTATAGTTTGGCCCTTAAGGGATAGAAACTGGGAGTTCAGAGCTAGAACTTCTCCAAACAAGAGGCAGAGTGCCTAGTGGGACTTGATGACTTTTATAACAAGAGTTGTCAATCTCCTTCTTTTACTAGATCTTCAGTGCATGGATTCTATTACATTTCACGATATATTGTGCCATTTATCAGTGTTCCTTCCTCTATTATCCCTACAGAAATAGAAAGAAAAATACAGAAAGATATTTGGGGAGGGGAAAACAAGGCCCATTTTAACTGTGTAAGTTGGAGATTAAACTTTTAGGAAAACCCTCTGCCTTCAATATCCTCCTTGCGCAAAAGAAGCAGCTTTATTAACTAAAATAATAAGCTGGTGCCTCATTGCTTTAAAGACCCTCTACCAGAAAGAAACCAGCAATGGCTACAGGCTGGGAGGGAGATGATGGTAGTCCAAGTTAGACTGAGGACACTTAACAAGAAGCCCATGGTAGCCATCAAACACAGTGATCTCCCTCCCTCCTCTTAGTCATGTGACTAGGTTCTCCTTGGGATGTGTCATAAAGCAGTCCGCCAGCCAATGACAGCCAATTACGCTGAACTGAAGCAGGCAATTGCCACGTGTTATGACATCACAAGATACCCCTTCTTTCGAAGCCCCGAGGGGCACCTTTGAACTGGCAGCCCTCCACACTCCAAGAAAATGTAATTTTTAGAAGGCCACTTTAGGGGGGATTGGGGGCAATGTTGCCATGGTTTGAGGTCCTCCCAAAACCTATGAGGGCCTTCCATGCCTCCACAAAGTGTTTTTAAAAAGACCACTAAAGGGCCCTAGGAAGTGTTTTCCATTAAAGAAAACTCCCTTTTTGCTAAAGTTTTCATTCAAAAAACCCCGTGGTAATTTTTTGTTAAATGAAAAAAAGTTGAATGAAGAATGAATGTACCTAATGCATTTAAAAAAATTAAATAGTCAAATTAATATCTTGACCCTGCCCTTCCCCTTTTAACCCTATCCTCTTGGGAGAACAGCTCTGAGGCTGCCTTGCAAATGTGAAGAGAGGCTCTCCGCCCCACAGAGATCACTGCATTCCCGTGTTAGAGGTGTTTTCAAGAAAGAAGAAGAGTTGGATGTGCAGTTGGCATTTTCAGCAGCCGGCAGGCATTTGTCATTGTCATGGCATCTAGTTTGGCCTTTCGAGGAAAGAGAGCCTTTCCTTACATTAGCAGCTCACTACTGAGGCACAAGGACATTAAAACTAATCGTATAATATACTGAGAGGATTTTTAAAATCAAGTTGTTTGCACCTTGGGAGCCCATTCCAGAGTTTCCTACTGTCTTCACAGGGGGAAGGGGGGAAAAACTTGCTTTCCAGTCAGAATCGTTGATTTCCAAACAAATCAATAGGGATTACCTACATATCTAAAATCTTCCTTTGCAGTTTTCAAAGAGATTTGTCTTTCGTCTTAAATTGAGATGTTGCTGCCGGTCCCCCTCCCCCTGTTTTAAATTACTATTCAGTTCTCACATATTGAAAGAGCAAACTAGCATCCTCAAGGACTTCTGCTAGAATGTCACCAACTACAAAATATTAATGTCATCTTTGAAATCACATGGATCACCAGGATAGCAAATTGGGGGAACAAAATGAAGATGCTGCTTAATGACACAGTGACATGTCGAATTAGACACCATATTAGAAAATCCAACCACAAATCAACAAGAACAAACATTTTGAAAGGAGGACAAAAATCCCAAATGCTCACAGCTCATTTTTAAAATGGGTGAATGGGCAGTCTTAGGTCCTCAATGGTGTTCTTTACACACAGAGAGATACACACTTTACATTGTATCACGGCATACATGTCCAGCCTGAAACATTTTGTTTCCTGAGGCTGAGTAATAAAAGGAACCTGAGACCAACCATGTGGTCTCAGGAGACATTTTGTACTTGAGAAAATATGAGGTGACATTTTGAATTTGAGAAAGAAATGTTCAAATGCATATTTTGTACTTGAGGTAGAGAATCCCACAATCACTTCTCCCCTTCTCTGATGAAAAATAAAAATCATCATAATAAAAATGAAATGAATAATGAATGAAATAAATGAAAAAACAAATAATTCATCAGCTCTTCACCACACTCCAAACCAGCTGCCTCTCTCGGCTTGATATTCAGGCAGGCTACAGGTGCATGCATCAAAACAGGTAGTGGGGCCAAAACATGGCATAAACGGAGGCCTAGCTAAACCTCATGCCAGTAGTATCATCCAGATGTGGACTTCTCTAGGATGTTGTGGCTGTCAGCACAGGTAAACTTCAACCTCTTCTGCCAGAAACGGTTGTTAGAAATATCTTGCAACTGGAAGAAAGAAATAAGGACTGTGCTTTGGATATGAGGTTTATTCCAAAAATGAGGTAAAATGGGGCTAATTATCCATTTCCAAACTGACCCAGAAATGAAGCAAGGCTGATTGAACCTGTGATCAAACCAAATTGGGGCTATCTGAAGTGCAAAATATTGCTACAGTGCTTCAGAAGTTAAAAATACTGACCAAATAGGGGGAACACCCAGCAAGTCTCAATAAATAAATTTTTAAAAGTAATACTATAACAGAACCAAGAAGTCCATAAAAGAAACAGATTAATAAGCACCAGTGAAGAGCCCACAGTCCTCTGGAAATTCAAATACTGGAGCCCTGGGAGGTTTCAGATTGATCTGCTAATTTTACCTGTGATTGGTGGTTATCTTGGCTCATTAAGAGAATGGTGTAAATCTGTTAGAGGTTGCTATTCATATCACTTTAATCCATAGTAGGCTAAGTGTGCATTGGAGAATTTCTCTTTTTTTCTTTTAGGCACCCGCAGATCTCATTCTAATTGATTTGAGTGCCAATGTCTGTGACATTTGTGCCATGAAAATTTTAGTCTCTTATAAACTATTTCAGTGGGGTAAGTCATCATAGAATTAGGATTGAGACCTCAGCTATCTTTTGTCTCCTCACTTTTGTCTTGCATTATACTTGCCTACTGCTGGCTTTTATTTTTGCAGCACTTCATTTTATTTTCTCCACAATGCATGCTTTGCAGGGCAAGACTCATTCAGCATTTTTGTCTCTGTACATTTTGTGGCCTCTCTGCTCTGGAAACTAAAGAAATACAATACACTCAATTAAACAAAAAAGTAAGCAAGGAGCACCCTCAGTGCCAACCCTTTGCTTCCAATACCATTCCAGTTCAGAATACTTTATTATCACCATTTTTATGTGTATGTTTCAGAATTCAGACAAATACAAATACCTGCAAATTCTTTTAAATGCTCAAATAAAACCTGGAGAGGATGAGCCACAGATTAGCTTGAAGCAAATCAGTTGCAATTTGTATGAGAAATAATTTCGGTCAAATTGAATCACACCCCCAAAGGAAATGTTTAGCTAATGTGAATATTTGACTATCACAGCACAAATTTCACCCACCTAGGGGATTATGCAGATTAACTTGGATAGTCTGGTGACTGGTCTTTAGGAGATTCCACAAATAAAGAAAAAACTTTTCAGTATCTCTGTGCAACACTGATGTGCTTTCAGTTCTAATTACTATATTTTTTCCATTTATAACACACCCATTTATAAGACATACACACACACACACACACACACACACACACACACACACACACACACACACACACACACACACCACTTTTCTAACCCAAAAATTAAGAAAAGTTAGCTTTGAGGATTCACCCTCTCGGCTCAGAACATTTTGAGTCTCTGTTGAATCTTGAGCCTACAGGCTTAACTTCCAATGAGGTGTGTTCCAATTGGTTTGTTCAGGATCAGCTGACGTCAGTTCCATAAAGCTCATGATTGGAGGAAGCTAAGCCTCTTGACTGAAGGAAGCCTGTTTACAGAGGCAAGGAATGTGCCGTTTTGTTCTCTCCTCAGCTATCTCAGCTTACATCCATGTAAAAGACGCCCCTCAAATTTTAGTGTAATGATTTTAGGAAAAAGTAGTGTCTTATACATGGAAAAATATGGTGCAAGCTAACACCAATGTCTTTTCCTGGCTTTGGTTTCACTTGTATAAGTCAAACTTCAAGAACTTTGCCTAAGAAGCAAAATTAAAATGCCATTTAAAAAGAAACAAGCAAATGATACCCATGCCTCCCCATCTCCTTTTAATTATGATATGTTCTATTAGAAAGCTGCACTTCATATCACATTGTTCCTTGCCATGAAGCCATGGTAGAGAAATGCTTGCTTTTTGACCTTGGCACTTAAGAATACATAGCATCAGAGAGTCATGCTTCACTATCCAAACAGCAATACATTCTAGGACACAAATACAGTGGTGCCTCACTTAACGGTGATAATCCGTTCCAGGAAAATTGCCGTTAAGCAAAAAGTGGAAAAAAAACCCATTTAGACCATTGTTTTGCAATTGCAATTGTGATCGCAAAAAGGTCATCGTAATGTGGTTTTGTCATAATGCGGGGCAATCGTAAAGCAAGGCACAACTGTAACAAGAGTAGCATAGAGGAGGGAAGTAGCTGAAAATTAAGTATAGAGACAAATTGACTTCAAACCCTTCTTAAGAATGATGAGCAACTGTTACTGTAGTGCCCAAGTCTCACTAAGGAGCGCTTAGCACTCGGTCAGTTAGACAGGCCACTTACCTACCACCTTTGTGCTGAGGCAAGTCCCAAGACCTCAGCAGTGCATAACGTAAGCCCCTTGAACAAGTCTGACCAAACACTTTACTTTTACCCAGGACTTTGCAAGTACAGACACATGGGCTTTGTGATTTCTTAGAACTCGCAACAGCTCAGTTAGGTAGGACTCTTAAAGATAGCTAGTTTGTGGCCTTCTCTACCTCCTGGATTTAGCCAGACCCTGCTGTTCAAAAGACCAGTCATTTGTAAGGATTTTTATAATTAATTTTAATTAGAAAAATAGAGTTTCATAGAATCAGTTTATATTGCTCAAGCTTTACCACAAAGAACATATTCATATTCAAAGATCATTACAGTGGTGCCTCGAGTTACGAGCATCCCGACTTATGACCATTTCAAGTTACAACCAGCTCCGGCCGCAAAATTTTGCTTCGACTTGCAGCCAGAGCTTCCAGTTACAAACAGAAAAAGGCAGGGAAAAAAGGTGGAAAATTCAAATTGCTAAATGTTGGTGGGTGAAGAGTCTGTTTCTTTGTAGCTCTTTCATCCCAACGGTTAGAGTGAGTGCTTTTGGAGGAGGCTTCGGACTGCCTGGTAAAGTAAGGTGCTGTTTTCTGTTTTTTAAAAACTGTTCTGGGTGGGATTTGCAGTGTGGTTTTGGGTTGGGGAGTGTTTCTGTGCTGTGATGGATCTTGGGGGGGTTGTTTATTTTTTGGTATTTTTCCCCCATTTCTGATGGGTCTTAGGGGGTTTGTTTGCTTTTTGGGTTTTTTCCCCCATTTCCAATGGGCCTTGGTGGGTTTGCTTGTTTTGGGTTTTTTCCCATTTCCGATGGGTCTTGGGGGTTTGTTTGCTTTAGGGGGGGGGGTTTCCCCATTTCTGATGGGCCTGGGGGGTTGCTTACTTTTGGGTTTTTTCCCATTTCTGATGGGTCTTGCACGCTTCACTTGCTTTCTGCTTTGCTTTTTTGCATTTCCAATGGGTCTTGCACAATTCGCTTGCTTACTTTTTTCTTTTGCATTTACAATGGATCTTGCACGCTTTGCTTGCTTTCCCTCCCCCCTTCGGCCGGAACAGATTAATCACGTTTCCAATGGGTCCTGCAGAGATTTTTTGTGTGTGTGATTTTTTTTCCTTTGGCCAGAACAAATTAATTGCATTTCAGTGCATTTCAATGGGAAATGGTGCTTTGACTTTTGAGCATTTCGAGTTACGGTTGGAGTTCCAGAACCAATTAAGTTCATAAGTCGAGGCACCACTGTACAGTTAAATAAAATAACTAATCCCCATTAAAATAATAAACACTATTAAGCTGGACTAAGGTGGGCTAGCCCTTCTTTCTCTCCTCTTACATTCTTTCTCCTTCAAGCCACATACTCAAACCATCAAGTTCGTTTTCTCTCCCATCATCATGGAATAGAACTTCTGAACTTCTGCCACATAACCCATTGTCCATTTTCTACATTCTCTAACTCCTCCCTTCTTCTTGGCACTTCATGGCTGTTAATCAATTAGCCTCAATGGGCTATAACATCTTATTCCTTCCTCAATTCCCATGAAAATCCAGGTGTTTTATCTCTTTTCCAATTAGCTCAGAATGTTGAGTCTTCCACGGGCTCCTTGTCTGACCTTCAACTTTATCTCAAACCATGCTGTACCTGTCTTCAGAAAAACACTCTCATAGCACTTAGAAAAATACATTCCAATGTCTCTCAAATCATCTTCACACAGAACCTGTCTGACTCCATCTTACATTTCTTTGACTACATATCCCATGCTGCTTCTACTCCATCACAGTTACTAATGGCTCAAATAGTTTGAAGAGAAAGGACATGTGGATGTGAACATGGCTGATACAGTATGTGGCATCTCTGACTAGGCCTAATTAGAACACTCAGTCTGGAGAGAAAAGAGAGGCCCTGTCACTCTGGGGCACAGCCCCAAGCAAAGCAGAATAACGAACAATGTCTTGCTCTGGAATGTTGCTCCTGATCTGGGGAGGGGGGAAGGAATACCTAAATGCCCATTAAGGCTCCTGTGTGCATTTGGTGACGTTGATGCTGCAAATTTGCTCAGCTGTTGTATTTTTATTTATTTGCCAGGTGCTCAAAATTGTGATTATTGGAAGCCTGTTATTCTGTGAGTAATCTGAAGTAAAATATTTGAAGATTTTAAAAAATTAATATGCATGTAAGGATTTGTACCGTTCAACAGGCTTTCCAGGTAGCAGTTCCAGAAAATGCATTTTAAAAGCAAAAACTTTAAAGAGAAGAACCATATACAGTGGTGCATCGACTTACAAACTTATTTATTTATTTATTTATTTATTTTATATCCCACCTATCTAGTCAACTCAGGACTACTCTAGGCGGCTTAATCCGTCCCTGAAGATGTCCGCAAGTCGAAATGTTCATAATTCGAATCAGCATTTCCCATTGAAATGCAATAAAACCCAATTAATCTGTTTCGGCTGTTTTTTGTTTGTATGTAGAGGCACCGGTTGTAAGTCTAAGTGTTAGTTCCCGTAGGAACTAATGCAAAACCAGTTAATCCATCCTCTACTACTAGGGGGAGAAATTTTTTAACCTAAGATGACTTGGGTTTAAAAAAAAGGCAGGAAAGGAAGGAGGGAGGGAACAATGGGGAAAAGAGGAAAGAAAGAAGGTCATCACTAGGGCACACAGACAAAGGTTTGTGCTTTTAAGCACAAAAAGAGAGAAGACAGACAGAGAGAGAAGACAATGGGGGGACAGAGTTTGGAGTCTAAAACACATTTCAAACCCACACATGCTAAACCCACACATTTTAGACCAACACACTTTAGACCAAACCAAGCAACATTTTAGAGCCTACAAGCCAGCACAGACCTTTGCAAAAACATTTCTGATTTTAAAACCAAAAGACTAAACTCCATTTTAGAGCAAACCAGCCAGCACAGACCCTTGCAGAAAGGGTCTGCAAGACCCATCAGAGCACAGAATCATAAACCCCCCAGTCAAAACCCAAGCTGGAGAAACCCTGTACAGAAAACAAATGCAGCAGATCAGAAATGCACAGAGAACAAAGCAAAAAGCAAGGGAGGCATGCAGCAACCATTGCAAAAGCACAGAAAACAAACAGAGCAGATCAGAAATGCACAGAGAACAAAGCAAAAAGCAAGGGAAGCATGCAAGACCCATTGAAAAAGGGGGGGACCCAAAAAGCAACGAAACTCCCCAAGACCAATCGAAAATGGGGGGGAAACCCAAAAAACAAAGCCCCCAAGACCATCAGAAATGGGGGGAAAACAATCCAAAAAGCAAACAACCCCTTCATCAGAAATGGGGGGGAACCAAAAAACAAACAACCCCCCAAGATCCATCACAGCACAGAAACATAACCCCCCCAGCCGAAAACCATGCTACAAAAATAGCCAGAACAGTATTTAAAAAGTATAAAGCAGCACTTTGCCTTAGCAGGCAGCCTCCTCAGATCACACACTGTCTAACTGCTGGGGCGAAAGCGCTACAAAGAAGCAGCCTTGTCGCCACCTACAGTTAGCTATTTGAATTTCCCGCCCTTTTCCCCTGCCTTTTTGTGTTCATAAGTGGAAGCTCCAGCCGCTAGTCGAAGCAAAATTTTACAACCGGAGCTGTTCGTAAGTCGAAATGTTTGTAGGCAGGGGTGTTTGCAAGTCGAGGCACGACTGTAAAAGGGTAACATGAAATGATTAGTAGAAATGAAACATATATGGAAGAGGAACATAAAATAAATAGATTAAAAACAATCCAATTCTAAAGGATGTGGAATTAAAATAAAATTTCTTCTGGTATAAAAATAGTATTGAAATAAATGCCAAGTAAACTATTCAGTTTGGGTACCACCACCACGGAGGATCAATACCAAGCTAGGAAACCTTCAATGATGGAGGCAGTGGGAAAAGTAGATATCTGTTGATGATCTCAGTCTGCAAGAAAGCTCAGTGGTTCGGGGGTATTCTGGTCCCGAGCAATGAAGGACTTAGAAAGTTAACTTAAAGCCATTTGCCAATAAAATATTAGGATACCAATAGCAGTGATGTAATGAAGCAGAGGCAAGCCAAAGAGCTGGGGGAAGGAAAAAGATAATGGGGCAGCACAAAGAGAAAGCACATAAATCATTGATTCCCCCCCCCATAGATCTTAATTGAGCATTTAGAAAATTCATTATTTTATTATTATAAAATAAATAATGCATTTTATTAATATACTTAGAAGCTAAGAAAGTGACTAATATGCTGAGAGTCCAATAAAGACATTTCCTCTAATATATTTTCATGTTTAACAATTTTGATTTTTTTTCTACGCTTTTAAAGTAGTTTGAGGTATAATATTTGAAGTTTTTTAAAAAATTAAAGTTTCTTATTATCTGTGTAAGGATTTATAACTTACCTTTCAACCGGCTTTCCAGGTGACAATTCTAGTAAATGATTTTTAAAAGCAAAAGCCATAAATAGAAGAAACATGTAGAAGAGTAACATGAAGTGATTCACAGAATTAATCAAACAAAAATAATATTAATCAAAAACATTGTACATTTGCTAAAAATGGTAGCTTTTTGAAACTCTCCACTGTATTTCTCTGGGGAAAAAAACTGGTGGGTTGATTTCAATGAATATCTCCAAAGAAAAATAAATTCTCTGATAATTCCCAAGAGCTGATTTTCATCGTTAGTGGTGGTTACGGCACAGCTTGTCACTTTCCCCCAAAAGGAAGTGGTTTTTTTTTTACTGCAACTGATAGCAACAGTACTGGTGTTGGCCACCTGACTACCATTTTGCTTCCTCTGCAAAGCTCTCTGCATAAAACCCTCTTAAAAAGAGCTATTATAGAATACATATCAATCTTGATGACTTTGAAAGTCCAGTGATATTTACAATCTTGGGATTCCAATGTACAAAAATAGCCAGTTGGCCGGTACTTTTCCTTCATCTTTGTATCCACACTTTAAAATAAGTCCATTGGCCAAAATTTTGTTCCATATTTGGTACCAGTGAAAGAGAAGTGGTGTACTTGTAGTGCCAAATTGCTGTTAATTAACTAGTCCCTGGTTAATTGTAGGGACGTGGTGGCGCTGCGGGCTAAACCACAGAAGCCTGTGCTGCAGGGTCAGAAGACCAGCAGTCGTAAGATTGAATCCACGCGACGGAGTGAGCGCCCGTTGCTTTGTCCCAGCTCCTGCCAACCTAGCAGTTTGAAAGCATGTACAAATGTGAGTAGATAAATAGGGACCACCTCGGTGGGAAGGTAACAGCGTTCTGTGTCTAAGTCGCACTGGCCATGTGACCACAGAAGATTGCCTTCGGACAAACGCTGGCTCTATGGGTTGGAAACGGGGATGAGCACCGCCCCCTAGAGTCGAACACGACTGGACAAAAATTGTCAAGGGGAACCTTTACCTTTACCTTTTAACTTAGTCCCTGCTTAGATTCCTTATTGTACACATGACCAGGAGTCCAAAGGGGGTCTCATTAATTAGCAACAATTTTCCACTGCAGCTTGTGCCATTATTCTTCCACTGGTATAACTACACAAGAGGATTTTAGTCATAGATTTCTATGGCTCTGCTCTAAACAAAACTCAGACTGCAGCTACACACAATTTACTGGGAATAATATATAAGACTGCACAGCAGATCTGTATCCATCTGACTGTACATAGGGTATATTTTAAGCCATTCTACTCAAATACAGACCATTGGAAGGATTAATATGAATATCATAAAAGTACTCAGCAGCTTCCTATGTTAAGTTTTTTTTAATTGGTAGAAATAAAATGAAGATTTAGAGCAATTAGAAATAAAGAGATTGCAGAAGAGAGTTAGTAGAGAATCAAGCATTCCAACATCCATTCTCAAATCAATTTTACTGCAATTCTAAATGAATGACAACAATTATGTACGTAGCCACCATGAAATGTAAGGAAAGAAGAAGAAAAATAAAAAGTGGAACTAGAACTAAGAACTATCATTCTTTGGGATGAAGGTAGAAAAAATAAGACCCAGTCATTCTATAAGTAGCAACAGTTTGTAGAAGCAACAATACAGTATTGGCTTGACATGGAATACCAGAAGGCAGGACTTAAAGGTTTATCTTCCCCCTTTTAAAGGTGACCTTGAAAATGCTTAGAGAAAGCTAGAGAGAAAAGCAATTACATTTTTCAAATTACATACTACTGTTCTCATTCATCTTGATAAGCACTTTTAAGGAATCCAAAAGGAAGGTTAGAATACAGCTCTCATAAGGGTTATAGAAATCTCAGTACAGTGGAGTCAATTGTAAAATGTGTACTTTTTAAACGCCTTGTTTCATTAGAGCGGTATTTTAAAAGGGATTCCCTTTCCATAGGGGAATCAAGCATTCTTTTGTTGCTCATCTAGAGATAATACTGGTTGGTTTTGATCCTAGGGGCCACCCTGATTAAATAATCTAGCCATGTTAAGTCATTTTTTTCCACATGTGTCTCAGTGTGGGGGTTACTGCTGCTGTGTGTTACCAGAGAGAGAGAATTTGTGAAAACAAGTAAATATAAGGAACAAATGTCAGCATTACTTAATACAAATTATAATTTCCTGATTAGATACTGTACTCCTAATCATGAGAGAGACTAAAAATTACCATAGTCTTCACAATTTTTACCATAGCATTTGAATTTTCACCTTTATGCCTTGTTTTCCTTCTCATCTTTAGTTCATACGCATCATTTCCTCCACACTGGTAAAAAGCTATGGAATTAGTATTTTACAACTGCTATAATGTTTTTTTGTTTGTTTGTTCTGCTTTGTTTTTGGTGGGGTTAAAAAAAAAGGTTTCAGTCCCATATCAGTTATACTCAGAGAGACAAATATGAGCTAAATGGCCTATTATCATCTCACCTTTTGGACTTCTGTATGGATCGACAAGGAAAAAACATTAGGTCCCTCTGAGTTGGAAGGCAGATACCAGTACAGTTTGAAACATGTTTCTTTAAAATGCAGAAAAATGCAAACCTGATTGAGTCTTATCACTGCTTCCATCTATTACAAAAGGTCACATTCCAAAGACGTGTGACTGCCCTTTTGACTTCACAAGAGTTGCACATACATTGACTTAGTTCTCCACGTTGCACATCATACAAAGGCCACATGATCCTGTTACATCAATCAGTGTCTTGGCTGCTAGGCAAAAACTGGCTGCTTTCTTCACTTTCTGTCCTGGCAGGCTGGCATGTTACTATCTAAACTTGGAAACATTACTTCTCTTGGGGAGCCCTTTTATATTCGTCCCTTCCTTCCGTATCTGCTTATGTCCCTGTGGATCAGCTGTTCCTCGGGGGCATAAGCAGAGAGGGCTTTTCTCTTCAGGTGGCTTCTAAAGCCTGCCTGAAGGGAATCTCACCCACTGCTTTCCCCCTTCTTGCCGTTAGAAGAGGGAAGAGGGAAGGGATCAAAATGCTGCAGGATCACTTTTTCCCCTGCTTTCCCTCTTCTTGCTAAGCCCCTTGGGGCTTAGCAAAAGGAGGGGGGAGATCAAAGCAATCCCACAGCCTCGGTTGCGCAATCGCTTTGATCCCTGTGTTCCTCCTTCTTGCTAACAACTACCAGCAATGTTTGTTCTGGGTTTTTCGGGCTCTTTGGCTGTGTTCTGAAGGTTGTTCTTCCTGACATTTCGCCAGTCTCTGTGGCCAGCATCTTCAGAGCACAGGTTGCTGTCCTCTGAAGATGCCGGCCACAGAGACTGGCGAAATGTCAGGAAGAACAACCTTCAGAACACGGCCAAAGAGCCCGAAAAACCCAGAACAACCATTAGATCCCAGCCGTGAAAGCCTTTGCGAATATACCAGCAATGTTGTTTCCTGTAAGCAGTTGCTTTCTGAAGAATTGGTAGTGCAACTCGTCACCAACTCCAAGATACGGACTCAGCACCAGCCATGTGGATTCTTCACCTCAACTAGAGGTGACTACAAACCGAAGAAACCTCTCCTTATGCTCACCAGGTAAAAACATCAATTTGGTGTATTCTTGAAGGCTTTCATGGCTGGGATCCAATGGTTGTTGTAGGTTTTTCAGGCTGTTTGGCCGTGTTCTGAAGGTTGTGGCTCCTCTGAAGATGCCGGCCACAGAGACTGGCGAAATGATAGGAAGAAAACCTCCAGAACATGGCCAAACAGCCCCAAAAAAAAACTACAACCACATCAATTTGGCTTTCATTCAGCACAACTGGCCTCTTCTACCTGGTGAATAAACCAAATTATAACCCCTAACCTGTGCTAGAGGCTACTGTGTCCCTGTGTTGCTTTTTTACTGACCCCCTCACAGTCAAAAAGAAACTTTGTATTTTGAATCAGACAATGTGAGTGCAGGTGGGAGCAGGGGATCACAGAGGAACAGGCAATTTTTGGTCTTAAGAATTGGGTGTAAAAATTCCAACTAAGCTGCAAGGGGTGGTGCTTGAGACTGCACCCCCCTCCCAAAAAATGACATTTGAAACCTGAGTCTGAGACCAACTCTCCAGGAAGACTTGGCACAGGCACCTACCATTAATTGCTGGACTGGTGTGGAGAGTCCATGTCTTGTAGGTGGTAATGAGTTGCACGACTAATTCTTCAGAAAGCAACTGCTTACAGGAAACAACATTACTGGTAGTTTGTTACTTCCCACCTTTGCTAACGAGCACCTGGCAGGCTACACTGTGTGGATGGTAGCTTTGTCTGTATGGGTAAATATTTAACCGGCATATACCCTACGAATGTGTTGAGAATGGAATTATGTATTATATTCAAGTACTCAGATTCAAGGGCAAAAGGTCAACATGAAAATTTCCTCTCCAGTCACAGCGCCTGCATCCATGCCTGCTTCTTTATGTGCATCTTACATGAGGCTGGAGTCAGGTCTTTGTTGTAGCCCTGTGTAATAAAGTCTGCTGTGGGCCTGAATTGACCAGGGATGAGGGAAAATAAAATAGCTTGAGTCAGAGCTGTTGTACTGATACCCCACTCTTCCTCCAAAGAGATCAAACCTTAATCCAGCTCTATAACCACTATACCACACTGTTTTAACTGCATTCCTGCTCAGAATGCAGAGATTACATGCTACAAGATTCATGTACTAACATCCAGTGCTGCTTTTATAAGGCAAAGAATGGGACTGTGTTCAGAAACTGTTGGCAGCTGGCTAGGAGGATTTACCTTTTATAAAAAATCTTCCAGACTTCTTCTTTTTTTTAAATAAGAAACCACACAAGAGTACCGTAGGAATGGATCCTGTCGACCTGCCACAGTTAATAGTCACTCAGCAGCCTAGTGTAAGCACTCTTCCAGAATCAATGTACTTCAGTTACCAGCACAGCACTCCTGATGCTTGAAAGGATTAGAAGCACCATGTATGACATTGGCTTATGAGTGATAGTCAGGAAGAACAAAAAAAGTCTAATGGGTACAGGAATCTCCCTACCCCTTATGCAAAAGAATGCAGGATGGGTGGAAAGCGACTATTCTTGGTATGTCAGTAAATTCTAATAGGGAGCTTCTTGTGCTGGCTTGCCATCTTAGCAGCAATTCTTCATCTGCCATCTCTGCCAGCAGGATTTGGACGTGGTTCTATACATCAGTACTAAGTTGGGCACTGGCCTGATGGATTGATACTGAGAGGGGAGAAGAGCAACTCACACAGGCAGGCTGAGGAGGTAGAATGTCAAAGAAATCAGAAGTAATTGAACAGAGAACATCTGGCATCAGTGTGGCAACAGGGCTATTATGTGTATGTGCCAGGTCTAAATCTGAGAGGGAGAGGGAGAAAGAGAAAAGCCCCGGAATCAATTGTGAGGGCTAGGACTGCTCAAATTTTTGGATGAATCGATGGGTGGATGGATGGACACTCAAGTTCTATCATGTTTATTTGTATATTATGCTGTTATTATACCCCACCTTTTGTCCCCCAAAGATTCAAGGCCATTAAAAATACAATGACTAAAACAAATTATGAGCTAAGTACATGGAACTTTTTTTCTAAATAAAATGAGAATCTCTGGAAGCAATTTAGAGGATTTAAAGCTAGTATCTGTCTGGATTTAAAGCACTTTAGAGAGAGCTCCAGTTCAATTATTTTGGTTTCCTCACCTCACTTTGGACCAGTTTGCAAAATTGCTAAATTTCCCCCATTGCATTTCAGGTTCTGAATAATAACCCAAAACAGATCTCAAGTAGCAAATGAAAGAGGCCTCAAATAAAGACCTGCCTTAGGGCTTCTCATCTCTGCTGCCACCACAACCAGATATATATATGGAGGATGGGAAAGGAATGGCTTCAAGAATTTTTGTCACTAAGGGCAATTCCAGGGCACATAACATTGTAGGACCAATATAATGTAACGGCTGTAAACTGCAAATATTAAAAAGGAACAAAAGGTATTCTCAAACTGGCTAAGCAAAAGGGGACCATTTTAATGAAGTACTGAGACTAAAAGAGTTGGTGCTACATTTGTCTCCCTCAAGAAGGCTTTCCAAAGCCAGGGCACTGCCATAAAGAGGGCTCACCATTTCATGTGTGATGGGTCTCTGACACCATCTCCTCCATGCATAAGGTGCTGCTGAATCATCCTTGCCACTGTTTTACACTACGATTGCACAGGTTATCTCTCTCTCTCTCTCTCTCTCTCTCTGTGTGTGTGTGTGTGTGTGTGTGTGTGTGTGTGTGTGTGTGTGTGTGTGTGTGTGTGTGTGTGAGAGAGAGAGAGAGAGAGAGAGAGTGAGTGAGTGAGTGTGTGAAAGAGAGAGAGAGAGGGAGGGAGAGACTATTTAAGTACAGTATTTAAGATGAGCTAAAATCACCTCCAGGCCCCTTCAGTTGTTCAGATGTTTTATGGTGACAATCTAAATAGCAGCAGCTCTAGTGGAAAGGTTAAACACATAATTTTGTTCTTATCTTTGCTATTAACCACAAGCTCCTGTTCAGAAACTGTTAAAAGGTCTCTTATCACAAACGATAATTTCAAAATGCATTTATTTTCCTGACATGTAGGTCCTGTTTAAAGTGGAGAAAACCTTGCCAATTGGCACACAACACACACCAGCGATCACCATCCAAAAGCCAGGCATTGAAGAAGGACAAAATCAAGCACCTGCCACTGGTTCTTGCCAATGATCACTGACCTCTCTTATGCAACTAACTTGATATAGGAAGGCTGGAAGGAAAATTCAAGCTTCCCCAAACACTTTGTTCCACATCATATGTGCAAGATTTTTCTGATGGAGAAAAATGCCTGTTTGGTTCCACCTACACGCATATGTATCAGTTTAATGTGCTTATGAATGTGCACATTTAAATTTATGGAGTTGCACAATCATGCGTATAGTGGATATGAACTGCTTGTGCCTATCCAATAAATAGATGAAAACATCCACTCTTTGTGCAGTCGTTATGTGGAGTGGGGGTGGAGTTACACGGTGCTAGAAATCATTAGCAAACTGGCTGAAAATAAAATGGCAAGTTATCAAAATACTGTTCCAGCTATTGCATCTGAAAGTGGAGCTGTATAAGTTACAGAAAGGAGCAAATATATTCCTGACGTGTCTGGCCCCAAAATTTTGCTACCTGAATGAAAAGACAAAATTACATCACAACTCCATTCCAAGTACACAAAACAACCAGTAACTCAGTGGCTCCCAACCTTGGGTCCCCAGGGGTTCTTTGACTAAAATTCCCAGAAGCCTTTACCACTAGTTGTGCTGGCCAAGATTTCCAGGTGTTATAGTCCAAGAACATCTGGGGAACCAAGTTTGGAAATGACTACAGTAGCTGTATAGCAGAGGTCAGGGAACTTTTTTACCTTTTACCCCCTAAAAAATTTATATACACTGACATTACCCCCTTGATTTGAAAGGAAGGAAATCATACATTATATGAATTCAAAATCTTATTGAATCTACACAGGCTGTGTACCGAACTAGCATATCAACAACCTCCAATATGCAGATGATACCACTCTGATGGCAGAAAGTGAGGAGGAATTAAATAAATAAATAAATAAATTAAAGAACCTTGTAATGAGGTTGAAAGAGAAGAGTGCAAAAAATGGTCTGAAGCTCAACATAAAAAAAAAAATCAAGATCATGGCCACTGGTCCCATCACCTCCTGACAAATAGAAGGGGAAGATATGAAAGCAGTGACAAATTTTACTTTCTTGGGCTCCATGATCACTGCAGATGGTGACAGCTGCCACGAAATTCAAAGACACCTGCTTCTTGGGAGGAAAGCAATGACAAACCTAGACAGCATCTTAAAAAGCCACCCTCCCTCTGCCTTAATTCAAGCCTTCTATTTTGCTTGCCTGTTCTTTTTCATAGTTTTGAGTCAGTCTTTCTCACTCACTCACTCTCATTCACTCTCTCTCTCTCTCACACACACACACACACACACACACACACACACACATCCACCCATGCTCCCTCCCTCCATTTTCTCCATACATTTTCTACATACATTTAAATAAACTTGTTGAAGCCCTCGATCTCTCACAACTTCCATCCCTCCTTCCCTCATTAACTTGATCCTTTAACTTAATCCTTTCCCTCCTCCTGCTTGCTTGCAGTCATCTCCCGAAGGAGCAGTCATTCACAAGCCCCTGGATTGATTGATTGCCCGGGGCTAATCCACAGCTGTAAGCAATCAAGCAGGCTTATGTCCAATCTCTGAAAGAATTGAGGATTTACAAGTGCCCTGCTGCAACCAAGGAAGTAACAGAGAGAGGTGGCTTATAATTTGAGGTTTGGGTGCAGAGGGTGGGGGTGGGAAGGAGGGGGATAGCGCTCTGCTCATTACCCCCAGGATTTTCACTTTTACCTCATTTGGGGTAATTTTCCCCTGTTCCCCAACCACTGCTATATAGCACTACACTGAAATTGGCAGAATACTTTAGAAGATAAGGCCAAACTCTGTGTATGGAAATTGCCAGGAGCTAGAAAGAACAGCTAGGGAATGCCACTAATGTCCCCTTCACCTGCTACCTCAGGCAGATGCCTCATTCTGCTCTGTGGTAGGGCCAACTATGAATGACCAGCAAGTTGGAGCACCTTCTTGAAAATGCTCTAGGTCAGTGGTGTCTCATGATAGTTGATCCAGTGGTGTCGAACTGTGGCCCTCCAGATGTTCTTGGACTTCAACTCCCAGCAGCCTTCACCACCACCTCTGCTGGTCAGGATTTCTGGGAGTTGAAGGCTAAGAACATCTGGAGGGCCATAGTTCGACACCACTGCTCTAGGTCGTAAGGGGAAAAATGCAACCAGGGAGGTGGGCTTCATAAGGATGTATGGAAATATGAATAGTAGGATTATATGATGGCCCCCCAGTCCAATCTGAATGCTGCTTTGGTGTCTAATGTCACCCTGCAAAACCTGCCCCCCCATGAACGTGAATGTCTGAGTTTATTAAAGGATGCTTCCACAGGGCTCCCCCCCCCCAGACACTTACTCTTCTTGTTTGCTTTAAAGCATAGAAAAGCTTTGCTTTTCTCATTGAACTTGGTGTCACTAGACTCTGTTACAGATGCACCTGCTTGTTCCACTTTGAAGCTAGGCTGTGGTATTTATTTATTTTATTTATTTGTTCGATTTATATCCCGCCCATCTGGTATATTCTACCACTCTGGTACATTGGCTGACCACAAATATCCTGTCTACCTAATTTCCTATTGAAATGCAACCGCAGAACAGGTTGCAGACAAGTTAGAGTACCCAAAGGGGGGGACTGCCTGCATACTTAGAAAACATATGCCCCTTTGTTGTTCTACCCTATAGAATGCATACTGAATAACCCCCTTGACCTACTTGTCAGCCAATGAGGATTTTTCTGTACCTTTATTTCCTTATGGTTAGAAGGCCTAAAAGCCCTTTGTACTTTGGTCAATGTCCCTCGTATCTGGGGGACCCGAGTGGCCACTCGAAATAGCACTCGTTCTCTCTTGAATCTGTGTATAGTCAAACCTCATGCTTGCTTGTACAAGAGTGTTTTAACACTCCCAGATTTCTTATATCTGGATCACGCCCCAATCTGATCCAGGTTTGGATCCAGGTTAACATTTCGCTTTCTGATTATCAGAAACCTCTAATTTGAATGAGGACATGTTTTGGGGACTTGTTACACAACACTGAAACGATAAAATAGTAGATTACAAATAAAGTGTCTTGCTGAATTGCAGACACCAGAGCTTTTAAGGTCTGGGGGGGGGGGCGGTCAAGTTGCCTTCTAAGTTTGGTTCTCTCCTCTCCTCACCCCCACCCACCTCCAGCCTGCTTTTCAAGGCTGCTATTGGCAGCTCAGCCTTACAATTCTAGTATATGCCCATTCTTTGCATTGAAAGTCAGGTTGGGCATAGGGAAGGGCATGTTAACTTCGCCTGAGGCCAGGCAGATGATCCCAACCAAGGCATGGCAAATGGCAAACAGTAGGTAATCCTGAAACCCTTAGAGAAAGAATAAAAGAAGTCATACGTAAAGTGAAGGAAGCCAAATGCTTGAACCCGGACAAAAATGCAAGCACCCATAGATTCTTTCTCTTACAGGTAGTCCTAATGAAATTCAAAGTGAAAGTAAGTTTAAACCAGCCAATGTAACAGCTACCGTAATCTAGCCTGTGTCTAAATGAACTGACAGGAAGCAGGGTGTGGAAGACAACATAAATCCCAAATCATCTCACTCACTGACCCTTCCCATTTCTTCATCAATGGGGAGAGTACAGGAGAGATTCTTCCTCTGTTTCACTGGTGTGTGAGGGGTCATTCAGCAAAGCCTGACTTTCTCCTTTTTTTTCTTTACTTCATACCAGTTCAGGATTTACCTTATATGGTATTCTAACTTTCTGTTTCCCCATTGCTGCTTTTCAGTGTTTGTGGTTTTATTAAATCTCTAACTATACAAATGTTTATTGTTTCTTTTTCTGTTTTGATACAGGGCAGGACCAGGAGGACTGTTCACTTCAGTCTAAGGAATGCTTAAGTTCCCTGAGTTGACCTAGAATTTGGCATTCTATTAAAACAGGTGCACAACCCTAATTATCAGTATACAGTATGCAGAGATAAATCTTTTATCCCTCTTTCATAACACTGGAAATTGAAGACAAGAGATTGAATTGATTGGCAGTAAGTTCAAGACAAACAAAAAGAGAGATGCATTATGCATAATGATGTTGTTACCCGTCCTGAATGATTTTTTTAAAGTGGAAAGACAGGATGAAGCATAAGAAAACAAACAAACAAAAACATGTGTAGGTTAAACAATTGTTTGCACCAATTTGGTTTCTCTCTCTCTCTCTTAAAAAAACCTATGCAAGTGGGAGATGATCACAGAAAAACACAGTGGGAGAAAGCTGCAGATGTCCTCTCTCCAGCAGCTGCAGGTGCCAACCCAGCCCATTTGAGGGCAACATGCACTGATTTTAAATTTAAAGAAATAAGAATCTTTAATTGCTGACTACATTGTATAGGGTAGATCTAGTGGTTGTATATTAATGAATGATGATTGGTTTCCATGTTGTCTCCTCCATTAAAGTGGTCCATTTTTCTTTTTATCAATCTCATGGCTATTATCCAAAGATTTTGCATTTCTGTTGATTAGACCTGTGACCTTCTGGAAATCTGAGGTCTCCACTCGTGCCTTTGCATAAGTGTAGAGTGCAACTGTGGAGGAAACTTTTCCCCCCAATCCTCTCTTGCTTGGCGGACTAGATCTTGCTGGAGCTAACCTTTTTTTTATCAACAGAGACCTGTTGATAAAAAAAATCAAATATTTACATCCTTCACAGTCCAGTAAGGAGCCATGTTTTGAAGGAGAAAGGAGGGATTGATCTGTGCCGTGACTTCCCTTGTTTCAAACATTAACTCTTTGTATTAAACCGGTGGTACCCCACCTCACCAAACCCCCAATTTCCACTTGGGGGAACTTCACATAGCATGCAGCTGAGCCCTAAGAGAGTTTCTGCCCTCAGGCTTACAATCCAGGTGACATAACATGCAGGAGAAAGAGAGTGGTGAATGAGGAGGTGGAAATGGCTGCTGTCTGCATGACAGCTGCAGACAGATCAAGGCAACTGGCCTCTCGGCTGAAGCAATGGAATGGAATAACCCTATACTCTGCAACTGACGGAATGGTTACCAGCTAGGGGAGAGGATACAATCCCTTTTCGGGACAAGAGAGAAGAGGAGGAAACTCTGTGGCTTCATCAGACTGAAGTGAAGGGGGGCACATTTGTAACATTAAATAAACAAAGCAGGACTGTTTCCTCTTCTGGTTTTTTATCCGGCATGCAATTTTAATTGGCATGTCCTATCCAGTCAAAGTAAATGGAAGCTCATTTTGCCTGTTTATATTCTAATTGTGTGAAGAATGGGGGAAAATATGCTTATGTTATCTGTGAAATTCATGCCCCAGCAATAACAAAATTAGAGCCAGCGATCATATTGGGACAAAAATAAGGACATTATGGGCAGTTAATTTGATTTGCTATAAGAAGTTCAGTTATCTGCATTTCCATAAGCAGAACCATTTAGCCTTCCAAAGGAAGGGGCTGTTTAATCATAGTAACCCTGTGGCATAGTAGGCAACAATGTTTTATCTAGGGGAATACTGTTTCGCTATATTGTCTGTGTGTCACCCATATAGATTGGTACGGCATAAATTAACATCCATTTCCTTGGTTTTGCTACTGAAAACAGCAGCTAGAAGGCTTTAGAAATACCACCTATAAAAAGGCTGATATCTTTCCAGGTTTATTTGCAAAGCACAAATATCTCACTATGTTGCCCAATGTGATGGCATACTGTATATCATACTGGTGCCTATGTGATGGCATTCACCAAAGTCACTATAAAGTTAGCAGACACTTAAAAGGGGTGAAGCATGGGAAAATGGGAAAACCTCAGCCAAGACCCAAGCATAGGAAGAAGGGCAGGGATGGACATAGTTTATCAGAACCCACACATCTGTGGAGGCCCACCTAATGGTACAACCCCCAGTTCCAATGAGAACAAACGGTAGATCATGACTGAAAATATTACAGAAATGTGATTCCTTTTATCTATATATTACAGAGATGATACAAGATTTTCTGGAGCCAACAGTTGCCATTTTGAGATACAGGGGGGATCTGTGCACCCTAGGTAACAGGCTGTCTCAAGAACAGCCACTACAAGAAGGAGCAGTGGGCAAATGTCACAATAGTTAGGGATGTTAATCCCTGAGATGGTAGGAGCAGGACTGACAGATCCACACAATATGTGGAGGGGAAAGTCCATTTCTTCTCTCACCCTTTCTCTCATACATTTAAACACCTCGATGTCACATCTGGCTACAAATACAAATAATGTGTATTCACGAAGGCTTTCACGGCCGGGATCTAATGCTTGTTGTGGATTTTTCAGGCCAAAGAGCCCGAAAAACCCACAACAACCACAAATAATGTGATTGCATATATAGAAGGGAATCCTGGTATATATGAGGGAAGTATCCCATGTTGGAAGTTTGTAGGGGGACCCCAAACTGAACAGGATTCATGGATCAGACCCCTTATTACACAAATATAGGAAAGAGAGTTTAAGCAACTTCTGATTTTCCCTCTTAAGTTGATTTAGGTTGACAAATATTCTCTTCTAAAATTGAATTCAGGGCATATTTTGAGGGTTCTTAATCAGATGAAATGTTTGACAAATTTTGAGGAAATAAGACTAGTATAATTCCCCATAATAGCTTACAATCCTCTGTTCCTAGCTTGAAGAAACATTATATGATCTAGACATTGGATGCATCCTTTTTCCTTTCCTTTCCTTTCCTTTCCATTCCATTCCATCCTTCCTTCAACAGTGAAAATGAAAGGCACTGTTGAAAACTTGGTGTATGACATACAAGTACAGTACTTGGTAAATCATTCTAAGGACAAAAATACTGATTACAGTGAGCCCAAGATATATGAATACACACCTGCAAACCCCACCAAAATGTTCCATTCCTTGTGCCTGATTACTCTGTTTACTCTCCCTGCTGATGCTACAGTGTCATTTTCTTTTCAAGTCCTGTTTCAAGAGATAAATATCACAGACAGTTATGGTTCATGTAATGGGCTTGATGGCTTCACACTGCTATATACCCAATTAGTTTGAGCACCATGATCATATCACTGAGGGCATACAAAGCCAATGGAGAGTGAAGGAAGTGCTTCTTAAATCGCACTTCCAGAATGTAAAATCACCACCAAAACATTTGTGCAAAAACATTTGAATTTATATATTTTCAAGTGGGATCACTTAGCAAAGTGTTCCCCAAACCTTTTGCCTCCATGGACCGGTTGGGGGGGCAGCGGGGGGCATCTGTGGGAGGAGGGACCATGTGTGCATTCATGTGTGTGTGTGTGAGGGGCTGTGCATGCATGGGAGGGGCTGTGTGTGAGTGGGAGAGGCCATGCATCTATGGGAGAGGTCGTGGGAGGGGCCATGCATGTGTGG
This sequence comes from Pogona vitticeps, assembly GCF_051106095.1. NCBI lineage: Eukaryota > Metazoa > Chordata > Lepidosauria > Squamata > Agamidae > Pogona > Pogona vitticeps. Next base: position 136,999,389 of record NC_135786.1, on the reverse strand, counting down.
GAGGAGTCGTGCATGCATGGGAGGAGTGTGCAGGCATCTGCATGTGCGGGGGCAGGAGATTTGTCTCTGTGGCCCAGTCCTGGCGAGGCCATGGACCAAGACTGGTCGTCAGACCAGGGGTTGGGGACCACTGACTTGGCAGTTTCAAGGGAAATTTAAGTAATTTCAATAGTACAAGCAAAAAATATTGGTGTGAGAGTACTAATGGTACAGGAAAAACAGAAAATCCTAGTGCTGCTGTCATTTACCTGACTCTAGCAGTGGATGATATTGGTGAGGTGGCAAAGATACTTCAGAACTGAAAAGATTGCACTAGAATTGCCACTGAAGTTGATCAGAAGCAAAATGTCATGGCAACTTTGCTGTCAGTCATTGAATTGAATTGTTGCCAGTCTGCAAAATTTAATTTTCTGTTTTCCCTTTGGTTTCTGAAGTAAAATTCTTCGAAAAAAACCAAAAAAAGCAATTTTTAAAAAAACCCAATGAACAATTCCACACCAACTCTCATATATATTCCTTACAAGAAATGTTTATTAGCATTCAGGAACAACATGACATTTTTAAAAAGACATAACATCAAAGGTAAAGGTTAAGCTCTCTACTACATTCTTTGTATATAGTAACAAAAGCTCAATTATATCCTTTGATCACTTGTGCTCACCTGTAGGAAACATTATACCTCCTTCTCCCTCCCCTTTAAGAAAACTTGTTGAACTGTCTTTCTTTCTCAACCTAATACATTTTTGAAAGGCTTAACACCTCTGAGGAATGTGCTTTTCTGCCTCTGCCTGTTATTAGTGCAGAAACTGGGTGGTTTCCCAAGTGAGACAGATGGATGAGGAAACAGGAATGCATGAGAAAAAGAGACATGTGGTGTGGAAATCCAATGAAAAATCATACAGCCCCTACAAGTGCTAGAAGAATGAATTGTCCTTCATCTTGGGAAAACCAGCTTTAAAAAGAGTCACTGCTCAAATCTCTGCTCTGTGACACTCTTGAAACAATGGCCCTGTTGACATAATTAGTTATGGATAGGGATTAGATATGGATGGGAATGGCTTTGGGCAGGTAGCCTAGGGAGGACCATGTAGAAATACTAATGGTAAGATGCAGCATTTGTACAGAGTTTATATATGCTGAGCTTATTATTTATTTTACTTAAAATATATTTTTACCCTGCCTTTCTCTTTGAAAAGGACCCTGGGCAGCTTACAAGAGTGAAATACACTATTTAAAGTTGAAAACGACAAGTGTACAAGGATGGTTATCATCATTAAAATGCAATATTAAAGCTAAGAACAATAACTATACAATTAAAAAAAACATTTATGTTTTACCCACGTTTCAGTGAAATTAATAGGGTTTACTCTTGATTTGACTTTTTTTTAGTATACTGTTATTTTCTCATCACTCACTTCCAAAACATAAGGCTGTCTTAAATTATTGGGTTTGCTTTTGAATTAAATATCTTTCAGGTGTTTTGCAAGGTGTTCTCATAGAAAAAGAAAGAATTACATGTAGAAACACATTTTCTAGCACTTCCAGTTTTAACACATAGCTACATGAATTGGCACACAGCTACAAGTGTGCTTCAATCACAGGCCTTTCTTTACAGCCATATCTGATGCTTTACCTCTCAAATGAGATGATCAGCTGGAAGAACAGGTCTACTCAGTAAACATATGCTTTGCACATATTCAACAGCTCTCTTGTCCAACAGCAACCTCCAATGACTGGTGAAGGAGGCAGCCATTTTGAAATGTCTGAATATTCAAAAAACAAACTCAAACCACATGTTTTCTGGGGAAACTACATGGTCAAACATGGCAGGATTTGCCCCACATATAAAACAGATGAATTCGAAGTATATTTTACTGTCTGGATGATGTCCAAGGATGATTCAACCCATTCCAGCCTTTTTGCTGCCAAAGTGCATTTTTCCCCTCTGCCTCTACAAGGCTTCAACTTTTTAATGCTGAGAGGATTCAGTTGTGTTTTCCTTCCTGCAGGTACTCCTGTAATGATGGGGGGCATCCGTAAGTGGCAGTTTGAAAATCCCATTATAAGGCAAAGCAGTCACGGCTTCAAAATGCATGCATGAATCAAAACAGAGCAAAGCTGAAATATTCTGATTCAGCTCTGTCATAGCCTAGGTTCTGGCTACTCTGATTCTGAGGACAGGCCTTTGTTACACCCTTTAGCCACACATACCCTTGAAGCACCACTTCAAACTGCTGGCATCTTCATGTGACCCTAGGAGATCCCTAGACATTCATTCCGGAGATTCCACTGAAGTCTTTAATGCTACTGCTTCTACACATAGGATGATTGTTGTCATTGATCTCTAGAAGTAAGATAATTGTAGCAGCACAAAGAGTAAAATGCACTCACGTAAATCCACAGACAACTGATGCTATTTCACTTGACATAAATACATGGACAGGGAGGTTGAAATGGGCTGCTCAGGATTCACACTTTTATGTCTCTGAATCTGCATTTGACAATTGTGAGAAATGTGGAAATAAGACTCTGTATCTATGTTTTCTGATTAATTGCAATGTCTCTGACAGTCATAATAACTTGTCTATTTTTTTCTTTTCTTTGAAAACATAGGATTTGATATAATATCCATTCTTTTATGTACATCTTTCATGAGATAGAAACAAGTCCTGAAACAGTGCTAGATATTTCTTTGTGACTCCAATGCAGGGTGAGGATTTGGGGAGGTATACTCACTGAAGGGAGACAATCTATTTGCCGGCCATCATCTGTCATGGGAATTCTCACATGAAGTCATTGCTTCTCCGGTCGACTGGTAATAATACATCCACATATCATATTTCTATATGATACTTCTTACTTAATTGAATGCTATCAAGTTGACTCCAACTTATGGTGACTCCTCCCAGGGTTTTGTAGGTACAAAATACTCAGAAGTGGTTTAACCATTCCATTCTTCTGGGCATGCACTAAGACTGTGTAGCTTGCCCAAGGCCACACAGGCTGGTTCTTCTCCCTGGACACACAGTGTGGAATTGAACTCACACAACTAGATATTCACTCACTGAACTATCCATGACACTTGTTAGACATTTCAAATGTTACAGAATACTAATTTGTTAAGATTATAGCACTGCTTCATTACTCTTGCAGTAGCCATGGACTGAAATTTAAGGCACATTTTTATCCTTCATACGTTATTAGGAATCCTTCACCACAGATGTGGCATGACCTTTTGTGTAATAGCAAAATGCAGACAAGAAGCTATGGCCTATTGCACGTCCTCAGTAGATAGACACTGTGTGTTCTTGAGCATATGGGAATGTGCAACTCCATTTCACTATGTATCTTTATACTGTAGAAAATGGGAGCTGGGGAGAGATAAAATGCACATGTGTGAAAGAGCTATATTGTATATCTTCAGGTACTTGAGAACCTCAGAGGAAGACTGCTATGTAAGTTCATGTTCATTATTCGTATATAGATAGAACTGCACATGGATGCTGCTGAAATCAAGGACAGATTTTCTCTTGAGAGATTCTCCAATGAGCAAGGCCACAAGGGCAAAATCTACTGTTGTTCTTACATCAAGAGAACTGTAATTTTAATCACAATGTCTTCTGAGGGTCAGACCATTTCTTAACATTTTGGTATCATCATTTATGACATTTATGCTAATATGCCAACTGCTCCCAATTAACTTAATTTCCAACTTCAGTGAGAGAATGTTGAGGCATCATTCAAAAACTGAAGGTCTTAATTAAAGAGTTTCATCCTTCAGCATAAGTTTTCACTCTTAAATCAGATAAGAAGTAGCCACTTGCTCTGTTCTGGTACATCCCTTCACCGTTTGATGTTCAATGTTACACAGCTCTCCATACAAAGCCTATAATTACCTTTTATATGTCATTGTTGATAATGTCCTTGACAGAATGTTCACTCAGAAAAGAATATTCATATGGTGTCAAAGGCAAATTCACTTTTTCAAACGGATCTATTGTCTGGGTAGGACCCGGACAATCTGTACGCTTTCAAATTAAGTGGCTGAGGTCAAAGCCCAAAGTGAACTGAGCCAAAGCATTCATACAACTACTCCCACTCTCAATTCTCAATCTCTTTCTCTCTCTGTCTCACACTCACTCACTCTCTCTCTCTCTCTCTCTCTCACACACACACACACACACACACACACATTTATGCATGAGAGATGTGTAAAAGGATTGCCAAATTACTTGTTTTCCAGCAGAAAGTCTATCTCAGTGCAACAGGTTGTCAAAAGTTCATTGCACAAGAATTCTCACTACTAGAGCAACAGCAATACAGTGAGCATTGGAGGGTTTTTTTAATATCCCACTGAGATGTATGCAATTTGCGCAAAATGATTTTGAGCAAAATTACTGTTCTTTTTCTAAGGAGCAAAGCTCACACAGAGACAGCAAACAGAGAATCACTAGCTGAGTGATCAAAAAAGATATTAATGACCAAATCTAATGTTTCTGATTTTTAAAAGTCCTCGCAACAAGGTAGAAATTATTATGCTTTTATGGTTGTTGTAGGTTTTTCGAGCTCTTTGGCCATGTTCTGGAGGTTTTTCTTCCTAATGTTTCACCAGTCTCTTTGGCCGGCATCTTCAGAGGATAGGAGTTAGAACTCTGTCTGTGTTCTGGTATAGTGTGTGGGATAGTTGAGTATTTGTAACTGTGGGATCAGCTTTTTGTCCTTCTCTGGAGATGGGGTGATTATGGTGATCAGACTTTTTTTGTTATGAGTGTATTGTTGTGATAAGGGGGAGATGATCTGTCACTGTTGTTGATGGGTGTTGTTAGCTAGTGTTTTGTGTGCAGTGATCCCTGTGGCTGGGTAGAGTTCCTTGACCTATTGCAGGCTGTATTTTTCAGTCCTGGGAGCCAGGTTTTGTTGATTTTTAAACTTTCTTCTTTTTTGTTGAAGCTGTGCTGATGTTTATGGATTTCAATGGTTTCCTTGTGTAGTCTAACATAATGATTGCTGGTGTTGTCCAGTACTTCTGTGTTTTGAAATAGGATTTCATGTCCAGCTTCTTTCAGGGCATGTTCAGCTACTGCTGATTTTTCTGGTCGTTTTAGTCTGCAGTGTCTTTCATGTTCTTTGATTCTGGTGTGGATGCTGCATTTTGTGGTCCAAATATATACCTGGCCATAATGGAAGGTATCCAGTATACTCCTGCAGTGATGAGGGGGTCTCTTTTGTCCATTGCTGACCATAACATTTGTTGTATTTTTGTGGTGGGCCTGAATACTGTTTGTAGGTTGTGTTCTTTCTTCAAACGTTTCCCCATGTGGTCTGTACCCCCTTTGATGTATGGCAGAAATACTTTATTTTTGTGTGGCTGTTTTTCTTCTTCAGTTCGGTGCTGTTTTCTTGGTTAGATGGCTCTTGTGATTTCATTCTTGGAATAGCCATTTGCTTGTAGGACCCAATTCAGATGGTTGAGTTCAGTGCTAAGAAACTGAGCTTCACAGTTCTGATTTGCACAGTCTACTAGTGTTTTGATTATATCTCTCTTTTGTTGTGGGTGGTGGTTGGAGTTTATGTAGGTACCAGTCTGTGTGGGTGGATTTTTTGTAGACCTTGTGTCCAAGTAGAAGGTCAGGTTTGCGTATGACCATGACATCTAAGAAAGGGAGTTGGTGGTGTATTGTATATTTGGGTGGATGCTATTGAGATGGTTTAAAAATTCTTCCCAGTTTTCTTCACCATGGCTCCATGATGTCGTCCACGTATCGGAACCAGACTGTGGGTGCGAACGGTGCCAAAGCCAGAACCTGTTTTTCAAAATGTTCCATGTAGAAGTTCGCTATAACTGGGCTGAGGTGGCTCCCCATGGCCACTCCATCTGTCTGTTCATAGAAATCATTATCCCACTGAAACATTAGGCAGTGTTGGAAAAGGGCCGTGATGTCTTCTGGAAAGATCTGCTGGATGATCGTCACCTTGGTGATATCAGTACCATTTGAGAATACATTATGCTTTTACACAGTTAAAACAGACGTTGTTTATACTGGCACCAATTTCCTCATTGGTGAGGGAAAAATGCAACTATTTTCTGTTTTTTCCTGTGAAAAAGGACGTACACCCTTAAGTCTCTTTTTCAATCTCCAGCCCTACATACTCAATACACAAAGAAACCATTCACTTATGCATATTATATATGTTTGTTTCTGTTGTGTGCTGAGAGGGGGAGGCCCATTTCCATGCACAGCATGGAAGCAAAGGAAACTTTCCCAATTCTCCATGGACAGCTCGCTTTATTTCTCTGATGTTTGCGGAAAGGGACCACTGGGGGGGAAGGGTCCCTTTCTTAGCATTCTGTGGAGAGGAACAACTTGCTTGTTTGTTCCACATTCAACCAGAATATTTGTCTGTTTCACCATCCATCTGAAAAAGACGAGATGCTGGACAGATGGGCAGGTAGTCATATATATATATAACTATGTTTTAATGGTTTTTTTTTCACTTTGTGATGACTGGTTCCCTGCTTCGGGAACTGATTCTTCGCATTACGATGATCAAAATAGCTGATCATCGGGTTTTCAAAATGGCTGCCAGCTGCTCAAAATGGTCCCCCACTGTTTTAGGAGGCATTTTTCGCTTAACAGACACCCAAAAATGGCTGCCGTATGGAGGATCTTCACTGGACGAGCAGGTATTCAGCCCATTAGAATGCATTGGTTTTCAATGCATGTCAATGGGCTTTTTTATTTCAGTTGACAACGTTTTCACTCTACAGCGATTTCGCTGGAACGAACGTCGTCAAGTGAGGCACCACTGTATACTAGTCTACTGTTTTTCTTCTGTTGGAGCTGAAGCTGAGAAATAATGAGAGGCTTCAGATGCGCTTCCATATGAGCTTTTTTGGTGTTTAAGATTGTCAGAGGAGGCCCTTCTCCGGATCCCATTGCCAGCAGAGGCATGTTTGATGGGGAGACAAGAGAGGGCCTTTTCTGTGGCAGCTCCCCGGCTATGGATTTTTCTCCCGCAGGAGGTCAGATTGGCCCCCTCCCTTTTATCCTCCCATCAACAGCTGAAGACCCACCTTTTCAGGCAGGCTTTTAGCAAACATGACTAAATCCCTGAGTAGTATTTCTTAGTTAATATTGGTTTCAATGTTCTATATGTTTTTAATCATTCAATGTATTTTGATCAGTTTTATAGTTTAATAGTTTTCAATGCATATCTCCATATCTCAGTTCTATCCTTTTTATTACTGTAAGCCACCTTGAGTCCCTTTATCAAGTGAAAGAAAATGTATAAATAAGACAAATATATAAATAAAATAAATAAAAGTGAGTGGTAAGATTATTTGCAAGGATCTACAGATGAACTAAGATCATGGCCACTGCTCCCAGCACCTCCTGGCAAATAGAAGGGGAAGATATGGAGGCAGTGACAGATTCTACTTTCTTGGGCTCCACAATCACTGCAGATGGTGACAGCAACCACAAAGTCAAAAGACGCCTGCTTCTTGGGAGGAAAGCGATGACAAACCTAGACAACATCTTAAAAAGCAAAGACATCACCTTGCCGACAAAGGTCCGCATAGTCAAAGCTATGGTTTTTCCACTATTTATTTATTTATTTATTGGATTTATATACCGCCCCATAGCGCTACAAGCACTCTCCGGGCGGTTTACAATTTTAATTATAAAGGCTACACATTGCCCCCCCAGCAAGCTGGGTACTCATTTTACCGACCTCGGAAGGATGGAAGGCTGAGTCAACCTTGAGCCGGCTACCTGGGATTTGAACCCCAGGTCGTGAGCACAGTTTTAGCTGCAGTACAGCGTTTTAACCACTGCGCCACGCTCACTAGCGATGTATAGAAGTGAGAACTGGACCATAAAGAAGGCTGACTGCCGAAGAATTGATGCTTTTGAATTGTGGTGCTGGAGGAGACTCTTGAGAGTCCCTTGGACTGCAAGGAGAACAAACCTATCCATTTTGAAGGAAATCAACCCTGAGTGCTCACTTGAAGGACAGATCCTGAAGCTGAGGCTCCAGTACTTTGGCCATCTCATGAGAAGAGAAGGCTCGCTGGAAAAGCCCCTAATGTTGGGAAAGTGTGAAGGCAAGAGGAGAAGGGGACAACAGAGGATAAGATGGTTGGACAGAGTCACTGAAGCTACCAACATGAATTTGACCAAACTTCAGGAGGCAGTGGAAGAAAGGAGGGTCAGTCGTGCTCTGGTCCATGAGGATCACGAAGAGTTGGACACAACTTAATGACTAAATAATAACTGTTGAATCCCAGACTGATCTAATGTATTTGCCTGTTGGATCATATTTATGTTTCCCCCCCTCCTTCCAGTAGTGGACATCATCTAGGATTCCTATTTGTACGTCAGCCTAATATACAGCCAGTAGATTAATCATCTATAACACTACATCATAAAACTGTCGAAATAACAAGACTCCCATGCAGATCTCAATATTATATTCTCTCGCACACATTTTTGATCATCTCAATGAAATTTAATCCCACAGATCACAGCCAAACCTCTAAAGGGGGGGGGGGGATTGTTTAATACATTTGTGGAACATTAATCTTTTAACCCCTTGAGGCATGCTGAACATCAATTACACCATACAGCAGCCCAGGGGTGAGATATGTGAACTGGAACTGAAGAGAGGCCAGTACAGAGGCACTTCAAGCAAAGATCATGAGCCATCCATCTTCTTCAGGGCGCAGGGGCAAGATGACTTTAGAAGGCCATCCGTTGGTGAGGTGGTCATGCAGCGCAGTTGCAACTCGTGCTGACTTGTCGCACAAGCAAGAGCTTGCAAATCATGACTGACTTTCTTGACCCTCTGCAAAGTGCTAGTGAAGAACAGAAGCTATTAAATGGCACCGAGAATTCTTTACACACAGAGCTCAGTAAGCATTCATACCATGGGCCTGTGGTTGGGTTTTTAAAAATAAAGTATTTTCCTAATGCTCCTAGATTGGTGGCTGAGTGTATAATGTAATATTGAATTTTCCAACTTAAAAAAAAAAACAAGCCCTTCCCCCACAATTTTCAATAAGCATAAATTGATCCAAATATTCCCTTAAATTTCCTCTGTTCAGAGTCTGGTACAAGGCAGCAGCTGATTCTCACTCCTCTAAAGTGGCCAGGTGGCCTTTTGGTGGGAGAGTGGAGAACAGTCCTGCATTTGAAGAGCTGCCAGAGTGTATTCTTCATTTGGACGATGTCCTCCATTTGAATTGCACTCCAGTCTAATCCAAGTCTGATGTAAATATCACAAACAATAAAGAGGAAGGTGGGGACCCTGAAGTTGCCCTTCACAGTTTGCAGCAGTCTTAGCACGCACACAAGAGTACTGTCTTCTCCACATAGAAGTGCGGCACTATAATTCTGTCAGAATGATAAAAATCATTCCTAAGTTTGCATCCATACATTCAAATTAGCATCTCCCTTGCCCTCTTAACAGACAGGACACCTGGTTAGGATGTGGCATTTTATTTTTTGTTTGTTTTGTGTTGTTTTGTTTCTGTTTTGTTTTTCTCAATTACATTTCCCAGAATTCTCCAAGAATTATCCAGGAAGCAACCAGCTCACCTGCCCACACCTACAGAAAGTGCACATGTCAAAAGGATTCAAGAGTGAGATAACTTCTTTAGCCATCGATTAAATAAGTATGAGTATAATTGTCAGATTTACTTTCTGTCAGAATTAAAAAAAAACAAGAAGCAAAAAAAATTAAATGTACTTTTTTCTCACAATGGTCTACCAGAGGTTGTGGGGAAGTGAATAGCCATGGCACAGAGGCCACCATCCATTGATTTTTCCACACAAGTGGTGTTTAGAGGGTCTCTGAACATGGACAGTTAGCAATTATGGAGAGTGACCACCATGGATAAGCCTCTCTATTTACTGTGTCATTCTCCGTAAAGTGGTAACTCTTTTATGCCTAACTGCTGATTATCCTGAATATGTCTGATCTGTAAGGCAGAACCAGCATGACTTGAAGAGTTCTCCCAGACAATGATGCCACATGTATATAATCATAGGCTTTGCTTCTTTCCAAAGGACATTAGCTGAGATGCCACAAGCGACAAAGTGTTGTTTAAAAATGAAGCAAAACCATTCAGGTCCAGAAGAGCCGTACTTTCCTAATTTAATCTTAGTGCCTTTTGTAGCCAGAGCTTGCTACGCAGATTTCCGTAAGGTTCAGTTCACATATTCTCCTCTCAAGAGTTATAACCAGATATCCCAGACTGATAAAACAAAACACAGGCAAATACCCTGTGGTGTGATTATGTGATCATATCAAGAAGCCTTTTCTGCAGTGATCTAAATGTTATGATGGTGTTCATCAGTAACCTGGAAAAAAAACCCAACAGATATGCTATAAATGTAAAAGCTGCCTGGATAGCTCACTGAGTTAGGAATTTGGCTGCAGAGCCGGAGAATGGGAGTTCATGTCCCCACTGTGCATCCCGGGAGAGCCAGCCTGTGTGGCCTTCGGCAAGCTGCACAGTCCTAGGGCGCCCCCAGAAGGAGGGAATGGAAAACTACTTCTAAATACTTTGCACATAAGAAACCCTGAAAAAAGGTTTTATAAGTCTCTGTTTACTTTTTTACGAATGTAAAAAACAAATCAAAGCAAAACCCTGCAGCAAACTGCACTTACGCAAATGTCCAGAATGAATTTTTGAAACTCTGAGACTCTGAACAGAGCTTGTGCCAGAATGAATCCTCAGCATAATAATGGAAATTTAGAATGGAAGAAATCCACTTATCTCTAGAGATGATCACAAGTCAGAAGTGCATTAAACATGTCTCAACCTACCATGGCTCAGATTTCACAGACTGCAGGATGCACTGGAGTCAGGAGAAACCACGGGAACAATAGCTCGAGTTTGACACTCGATCCTCGAGTACTTCTGGATGCCCTACTTTCCCAGTTTAATCTTAGTGCCATTTGTAGCCAGAGCTTCGTGTCCTTGATATGTCACTTAGAGTATGCAGAGATTGCAATGACATCCCGAGATCCGTGAGCAGTTTGTTAGTCTGCTAATTTTAACAGGAAAGGAAATCCTGCAAAGGGGAGAAAACAAGATTTGCTACTCTGTACCTGAATGGTTTTGCTTCATTTTTAAACAACACTTTGCTGCTTGTGGCAGCTCAGCTAATGTCCTTTGGAAGGAAGTAAAGCCTATGATTATATACACGTGGCATCATTGTCTGGGAGAACTCTTCAAGTCATGCTGGTTCTGCCTTACAGATCAAACATATTCAGGATAATCAGCAGTTAGGCAAAAAAAGAATTGCCACTTTACGGAGAATGATACCGTTAATATGGCACAGAGGTTTAAACTCAAGGTTTTCAAAACTAGAAAAACAGCAGATTTATGCATTGCTGCTGCACAGGAAGTGTTATGTAGTGATTACAATATTGAACTGGTAATGGAGAAATCTAGGTTGTAAATGTTACTTGGCCATGACATTTATTGGTCAGACTAGATGATACTTTTATCAACGGTGTGCAAGAATGGCTTCCTCTAGTTCTGAAAGGTATCTCTTTGGTATAGCATGCCTTTTTCCTCAGTCACATATCAGGATTCCTTTGTGCAATAAAAAAGGGAAGAGTGAGGACCATGTACGCTGCTTAGGCATGTTGCATAGAGGATGGAACAAATCTTTCAAATGCTGTGTGACTTGGAAACTCAAAATCTGCAGAAATACTTGGATGGGGAGTATCCAACTGCAGATTTTATCATTCTGAGGCATACACATGAGAAATTATGAGACTGAAGAAAGCACAGCACTGCACATTTAGTTGCAGTGTCTTGAAATGTAGTCAGTTTTTATGCAATGTGTAACTGGACATATTTCTGTGCTAATTGAGACATACAACCACCTAACTTAATTTCTTATCGCTACATGACTAGATGATAGCTGGGTGTCTATGCTTGTAGAAAACAGCATGCAGAAACAAGATGGTATCACTACAAACTCTAGGCAAGACCAAGTGTCATCAGGGCAACATCATCCCATTCTTTGATATTTTGAGGCCAAATCTTGAGACTGGAATGTGAGCTTCTGTGATGCCACAGGGGGAGAGACACAAGCACAACACACATGCAAACTCCATTGCACTCAGCCAGTGAGCCCTGGAACCAGCTGGAAAAGGTGGTGATATGGGGTGAGAGGAGACACTGGATGGTGTGACAATTTTGCACCATCAGATTTAACACCTCTCAGCATCACTTTCCTCAGATTCATATTCTTCTCTTTTTTTGCCTGCATGGAGTTTTGTAACCATCAAGCACAGTATGTAAGCTAAGAGAGACAACTAGGTATTATCGCCATCCCAAAAGATGCCAAATTCCAAATATCTGCACCACATTACCTAGTAAATGTAACCTCCTAGGTCCTGGGAAACTCTTTGGAGGCAATTTTCTTCCAAGGCCCACTTTAGTGTTCCCAACACCTGTGATGGAAATATCAGATGTGCTCTGGCAAGCACCAATACAACAAGTATGTTGATGAAAAGATGGCAGGAGTGAAGAACGTTGACATATACGGGGATGTGCACATATCTATATAACATATAAGTGTACAAAGCTCTTTTCTTATCATGTCCAACAAGGGACCTAATTATGATGGATGGGAATTCTGGGCAAAATCCAGCCAAAACTAGGCAACTGTGACATCCAATCACCGAAACATAGAAGTATATACTTAATTGTCGCTCACAGAAATAGACTTGAAAGTGCTTATCTTGGTAGAGTTTATTTCTGGGTATAGAACGACAAGAGTGCTTTGTTATGGCTGAAAAATGTTTTTACAGACACAAGACCACAAGAATGGTAAGAAAAACTTACATCACTGGCAGACTTTAAGATGCTACAAAACTGTTGGTTTTGCTCACACAAACTAGCATGACTTCTCCTCTGGACATCTCCTCCTATATATAAAACTTTAAATATATTTTTGAACCAAAGAGGGAGGGATAGTGGCATGGGGGAGGGGATGCATAATTAATTTCACTGGTATTGATCAAGTGACATTGTTCCATTCTAAATATTGCTGTGATCTAGAAAAGCATCTCAGTTTCTGACAGGGATCACACAGTACCAGTGCTACTTATGCACTTCTTCTCCCAATAATCCAATTATTTTCAGCAAAAAAATAATAATAATAAAAATAAAATGGGAAAAATTCACAAAAGATAAAAGATAAAAGGAAACGCACGTGTCATATCTTTTGATCATTAAACAATAAGAACTTCTATATTCACAAAGAGAAAGGTATCTCACGTGAACCAAATATGTATTTTGTGTCCACAGTGTCTTTCAAATGTATAATTAAATATGCATTTTTCATTAGTTTAATTTTACCATCCCTGACAATTCAACTCTGATTTACCTTCTTTGTGCTCTTTTAATCTTTATATTATTTGTTCCCTAATAAAAGTCAACGTTCAAAACCACTGCCCACTATACCTTCTTGCATTGGATTAAAAATCACCACACGGTGCATTGAGTTGTACAGTATTTTGTGACCCCAAAGGAAATTACAGTGTATTGCAGAGTATAAAAATACCCCCATGTCCTAAGAAGAGTTTGCACATGCCAAATCAAATGTGAGCTAGAAAACACAACCGTTCAATAAAAGTAATATAAAATCAGATGAAATAAAATAAAATGTACACTTTTGCATCGTGGTGTATTTACTGATCCATGCAAATTTCCAGTGCCCCTCTGCCTCACTACCCTCTGGACAATTCCTCCATCAGTCCACCAAGCCAAATATAGAAGGGTTAACAAGTGGGCTACTTTCCAAATCTCCCCATAGTTGAGTACTGGCCTTCCAGTCCTTAAAGGCCAAAACTCAATGAAATGTAGAATATTTACCCAGGGTTCCTCTATAGTGAGAGGTGGCAAGGCTGCCACTATCACCTGTTCCTCCTTTGCTGCAGGTGAGCATGATGAGGTAATTAGCTGAAATTCTCTTTGTAAGGAACTGGCTGTGATGTATTTACCATGGATTCCTAATGGGAAGATTGTAGAAGAACTGATAGCATTGTTTTTGGACTTTTCGAAAAGGTTGTTATTTTATTATTATTGATGTACTTTAAGGCAGCATAAGAAGATTAACTGAATACTGGCTGTTTTCAGTAAGGGATTCATAGTACTGTTTACAGCTTATTCAGCTGGCTATTCTTATCATGTATTATAGCTACAAAGCATAGAAAATACAGAAAGGATATCAAACATTATTTTCAAAGTGATAGGATGGCAACAAGGCAATCAAAGAAGGCCCTGTTTAGAATGGAAGAAGACAGAGCAGCTATTGTAAGTGACATTCAAAGTTTATTTTCTCTTAATTCACACACACACACACACACACACACACACACACACACACAAAGGAGAGGGAAGAAAAGAAAAAGAAAACCTGACACAGACTTTAAAAAAAAACTATGGAAAAGGTAGAAAGGAAATCTGGAGTAGCCTATCAAGTCGTAAACAGAAAAGGAAGGAAGGAAGGAAGGAAGGAAGGAAGGAAGGAAGGAAGGAAGGAAGGAAGAGAAAGCTTCCAGTGGTAGTAACAGAGATTGAACTAGAAGAAGGGAGTAAAAATCAGAAACAACACTAAAAGCAATCAAACTGCTGCAAAGCAGGCTTTGGAAGGTATCTGATAAGTCTCTATGAAAATTTAGTAGTAGAAAAGAAAATCAACTGGAAAATTTAGAATGCTCCAATAGAAAGTAGAAAGCAGAATGTGTGTTTCATGGATTGGTTTAGAGAGTACCTGTGATATGGTAGAAGAACTTATAAATAAATAAATAAATAAATAAATAAATAAATAAATAAATAAATAAATAAATAAATAAATAAATAAATAATATTTACATCAGCTGAAATCCAGTTGTTTAAACATGGTAAGTTACAACTAGAGTAGGCCCATTGAATAAGTGGTGATTTAGTGAGTTAGTTCCTATTATTAACCATAGCAAGTTCTGTAAATCTTACACAAACATCCGTTGAATCCAGCCACTGTTTGAAGTTTGAAAAATGCTTGTAGCATGTAAAGTAATTTGAAGCAAAACTAGCCTCTGATACAAAGTGGGAAAAGGAGTTAGGGTTATTTGCATGTTGTTGTTTAGTTGTTACGTTGTGTCTGACTCTTTGTGACCCCATGGACCAGAGCATGCCAAGCCCTCCTGTCTTCCACTGCCTCCTGGAGTTGGGTCAAATTAATGCTGGTAGTTTCGATGACACTATCCAACCATCTCATCCTCTGTAGTTCCCTTCTTCTCTTGCCTTCACGCTTTCCCAACATCAGGGTCTTATTCCAGGGAGTCTTCCCTTCTCATCAGATGGCCAAAGTATTGGAGCCTCAGCTTCAGGATCTGTCCTTTCATGTTGAGCTTTAGACCATTTTTTACGCTTTCCTCTTTCACCCTCATTAAGAGGTTCTTTAATTCCTCCTCCCTTTCTGCCATCAAAGTGGTATCATCTCCATAGCGGAGGTTCTTGATATTTCTTCCGGCAATTTTAATTCTGGCTTGGGATTCATCCAGTCCTGCCTTTTGCATGATGTATTCTGCATATAAGTTAAATAAGCAGGGTGAAAATATACAGCCTTGTCGTACTCCTTTCCCAATTTTGAACCATATCAGTTGTTCCATATCCAGTTCTAACTGTTGCTTCCTGTCCCACATATAGATTTCTCAGGAGATAGATACGGTGGTCAGGCACTCCCATTTATTTAAGAACTTGCCATAGTTTGTTGTGGTCCACAGTGTCAGAGGCTTTTTCCGTAGTCAATGAAGTAGATGTTTTTCTGGAACTCTCTGGCTTGCTCCATAATCCAGCACATGCCAGCAATTTGGTCTCTAGTTCCTCTGCCCCTTCGAAATCCAGCTTGTACTTCTGGGAGTTCTCAGTCCACATACTGCTGAAGCCTACCTTGTAGGATTTTGAGCATAACCTTGCTAGCATGTGAATGAGTGCAATTGTAGAGTTTGCACGTACTCCTCTCTAAACACAGTCATTCACATCAATGCTATTGTACCAAGAAAGATTCAATCTTGTGTGCAATTTCTTTAGTTTTATATAGTATATTTACACAGACCCAGTTGTCAAAATTATGACTAAAGCCCTAATTGTCACTTCTAATAACACTGCAACGTGGAATAAGGGAAGGCTATACACTATTCATTGAAATCAACCTACACTTCGTAAATTTAATTCTGAATAATATAATAAAGGTAAAGACGGATAATCCGTTCCATAGAAATCACTGTTTAGCGAAAACTGTTTCCCCATTGGAATGCATTGAAACCCGTTTAATGTGTTCCAATGGAGAAAATAGTCATTGTTTTGCAAAAATTGCCCATACGGAAGCCATTTGGCTTATGTACCCACTGAATGTTGGGAAGATTATTACTTCAAATTATTCAATGACTCATCCTCTACTAACGAAATATCTCTACCTCTAATGTCATCCCCCCAGTAATCTAACAATGTGGCCTCCAGTCACAATTAAGGAAATAAAATCATTTATTTCAACAATCAAGAGCAATAAAGCTTTTGGGGAAAATTTCATCCCCCTGGATATACTTAAATCTTTTCAGGACTGGTGGGCCCCAACCCTAACTACCTTATTTACTTATATAGATATGGTGGGTGGCACCCCTAGAGAATGGTCATCTTCACTTGTCATGCCCATCTATAAGAAAGGTGAGCGAAAGGACCCAGCCAATTACAGACCTATAAGTTTGCTTGATGTAATAGGCAAACTTTACACAAGACATTTCCTTTTAAAATTGGAAGATTGGCTAATCTTTTAGCTCCTGAACAGATTGGTTTTAGGAATGGGCATTCAACATTGGACCATATTTTTCTGCTTAACCATCCAATTAACAAATATGCTATTGCATCTTCAGGACAATTATCTGTGGCATTTATTGACCTCAAAGCTGCTTTTGATTCCATCTCAAGAGGTTGCTTGTGGGAAAAACTTATACATCTTAAAACAGATCCTATATTGCTACAAAGAATCAAAGACGTCTATACTGATACGTACTTCCCTAAAAGTCAGAGCTGGCATTTCTGGTCAACTATCTAACATAGTCAAAACATCTAAAGGTGTCTGTCAGGGCTGTATCCTAGCTCCGTTGCTTTTCAATTTGTACATCAATGATATGGTAGCCAGGTTAACTGGACTGCAATTTTTCCCTATAAGAGTAGGTGGAAAGTTTATTTCAATATTACTCTATGCAGATGATACCTTGCTAATATCCCCCAGACAAATAGGTTTTAGGAGATTATTAAAACAATTTAGTAATTATTGCAAGGAGAACTCTCTTAATGTTAATTATAAGAAAATCAAAATTATGGTTTTCAATAGAAGACCTCAGGCACATAAAAGGACAATGGATGGGAGAATATTGGAACAGGTAACTCAGTTTAAATATTTAGGTGTGATGTTTTATCAGTCAGGTTCCTGGGCATTTCAGATTGATTTTACAAAGCAGAAATTTGAAAAAGCCATGTTTGGTATACCAAGATTCTGTATGTAGAACAAGAGGAGGACATTTGATCCCTCCCTCTCGTGAAATTTATAAAACCATGTTACTCCCTCAGATTCTGTATGGTGCTGAAATATGGGGAATTGGAAACGTATACCCATTAGAAGTCACCCAAAACAGATTTGCCCGACTATTGTTGGCAGTACCTGCCTCAACTCCCTCAGCACTACTTAGACTAGAATTGGCAATAATGTCAATAATGACACTAGTCAACAAATCAATAATTAACTATTGGCTGAAAATGTTGTTTACCACTCAGTCAGAATATTTGACATCATCATATGGGAAAATGAATTCTAGGACATGGAAATTCTCCGTACTGCAACTAGTAGCCAAACTTGGATTCTCAGAAGAGTATGTATGTGAGGCACCTTGGTCTGTCTGCAGCAAAAAGCTCATTAAAGCATAGATTATTTGATCTCTGTTACCAAACAGATATAGGTTTGCTAGGCACTCTTAAAATGGCCCCGTTTTATAAGATTATTTCATTTCCGCCTTTAAATCTTCCTTCTTATTTTGCCAATTTAGTG
This sequence comes from Pogona vitticeps, assembly GCF_051106095.1. NCBI lineage: Eukaryota > Metazoa > Chordata > Lepidosauria > Squamata > Agamidae > Pogona > Pogona vitticeps. Next base: position 136,981,270 of record NC_135786.1, on the reverse strand, counting down.
AGTTTCGACTCTAGAAAAGCCTTCACTCAGGCCCGTCTTGATAGGTTGCCGCTTGCTAGCTTAAAAGGGCGTTACACACAAATTCCATACTATGAGAGAGTTTGTTCTTGGGACCAAAAATCAGTTGAGGTCTTAGTACATGTTGTGTTTTACTGTCCCCTATTCGTGACCCACCGTGAAAGGCTCCTGAAGCCTATCTTGGAAAAATATCCTGGAAGACCTGTCCAAGAAAAGCTCCTACTCTCAGGCAGAGATAAATTTATTACATTTCAAATGACAAGGTTTATATCTATACTTATGGAAATGAAACTACTACTAATCAAGCGGTTATTTAGGTTCATGTACCCTTGGGGTTCCTCCTTTCGTGACAGATGCTTGTTATTGGCATCAGGTACTGTCTACCAACTGCCTTCACTTAGTTTTACTTAGGGTTCTTTTTTTTTAGATGTTAGAGGTTTTTAGCTGTGATAGAAATCTAACTTGATTTGGGTCCCCCCCCCTTCATACTATAGTGTATTGCATTGTACTGTATTATATTGTTTTTATTTGCTGTACTTTGCAACGGCCTATGTGCCACGCAATAAACTTATATGTATGTTTTTAACAGGGACTCAGACTTGGTCCCTGGGCCTTGGTACGAAAGACCCAGACTTGAACTTTGGAGCATCCTTGGAGATTCCTCTCACTGTGTTTTATAAATATTTTCAGAAAGTAAATGTTTCTAATGTGTGCATGAGAAGTCCATTTTCTGTGCAGTTCCTCTTTCCTCTCCATTTCCACAAAAGCATATTCACTGCTCCTGTGCAGAAAGCTCTGTTATTCTGAACTGGATGATCTCCAGCTCACCAGAAGTAAAAACTAGAGATCATGTGGAAACTCCACAATTAACAACAGGATTCTGCCCTTTATGTCATTGAGCAGGATGGCACTTCCCTATCATGAAGGTACACTTGATTTTTCTGAAATCAATTGATTGGTTCAGAAACTCTCCCAGTTCTGGAAGCTCTTACTGAGTCAGAAAATTTAAATTTGGTAATAAACACTTACTGAAGTGCTACAAATATGGTATACTGTCTGTAAGGAATAACTGGAATGTTAGGCAACACTATTCCACCTAATCCAGAACAACAACTGTGGCCTATATAACTCCTTGCCACAGGATGTGGTGATGGCATCTGGCCTAGATGCCTTTAAAAGGGGATTGGACAGATTTCTGGAGGAAAAGTCCATCACAGGTACAAGCCATTATGGGGATGTATAATATCCAGGCTTAAAAGGAAAGTACCTCAAGAAGCCAGATGCAGGGGAGGTGTATCATAAGGCAGGTATTTAGTTGTCTTGTGTGCTCCTAAAGGCATCTGGTGGGGCCACTGTGAGATATAGGAAGCTGGACTAGATGGGCCCTTGGCCTGATCCAGCAAGGCTCTTCTTATGTTCTTATATAACAGTTTTATCTGTGGATCCTAAATTAAGACTCATGCAGCAAGAAATTATGTTCTATGTGAATGGGTCGTTACAACAATTATTTAATACATGGTTGACTAGCTTAGCTTCATGCTGATATTGTAACTTCTCTCAAGCATATTTCAAACACATTATTTATTATTTCTGGTTCTAGTTCTCTTTTGATTATTCAAGTTATTCAGTGAATTTATATCTTTTGGGAGAGAACTTTGAACTTCATACACTTATACATGATTATGGATTAGTAATTTATAATTTGGGAATTTACTTCTGATCAGCTGAAATTGACCCTCCATGTTTTATTAATGGCTGAAAGCCTTATATTACAACAATGGAAAGATAAATCCCCACTTTCTATTACTCAACAGATTAAAGGTACAAGAAGGCTGCATCAACATGCCATCTTTGCAGCAGTTGACTCTGTGTAGTGTATTTCCTTGATTTGGTTGACATAGTTTCAGCTAGATGTTTTTTTCCTTTTGTCCTCTTGTTTTGGAATATCTCTATGTTCTGATCCATTTGGAAGAGTAACAGTAATGCATGCACAGGAATGGGCTGCCACAAATAAGGAATTACAGATGCAGACAACTGGTGTACATAGATTTCACCACACAATCCAGCTGCCCAGACTATGGACAGAACTTGAAAAAACATAATGTATATCTGGGGACAGAAGCTGAGAAAGTGTTGTTTCTAGTCAGCCATGAACATATTTACATATTATGGTGCTATATGGGTTCTCAAACGTCATTTATCTGGAGACACATGTCCTTCCCAAAGATGAGGTTATATTTTATTGGTGTACAAGTGTGCACCCTGAACTCCTTCCTTCCTTCCTTCCTTCCTTCCTTCCTTCCTTCCTTCCTTCCTTCCTTCCTTCCTTCCTTCCTTCCTTCCTTCCTTCCTTCCTTCCTTCCTTCCTTTGCATTACTTCCACAGCAATGGACTCCATGACTCCCAAAGCAATGAACAATAAAATCTATGTATAAAAACATTATTTAAACAACAAACAACAAAGAGGGGGAAAGAAGAAGAAGAAGAAGAAGAAGAAGAAGAAGTAGTAGTAATAGTAGTAGTAGTAGTAGTAGTAGTAGTAGTAGTAGTAGTAGTAGTAGTAGTAGTAGTAGTAGTAGTAGTAGTAAATGGGAGATAGGCTAGGTGATGGCTGCAGGCCTGTATAGCCATGTCTTCAAGTTAGTCTTGAAGGCCCTCGGCGAGGGAGCCAGGCGGATCTCAACAGGTAAGTTGTTCCAAAGGTGAGGGACCACTGTCAAGAAGGCCCGATTTCTGGTTTTTTCCCACCGGGCCTCTCTTGGCGTTAGGCCCCTCAGCTGCCCGGCCTGACTAGAGTGGGTGATACAGGTAGAACTGGGCGGAATCACTTCATGATTCCAAGGCTATGGTTTTCCTTCTTGCCTACCCACCATGAAGCAGTCTTGTTTTTCCATAGCTTGGCAAGGGGAAAAATCCATCTTGGTAAAAGAGGGAAATCATTAATGCTAAAATCCTAACCAGGAACATTGAGATCTGCTCTAACAAAAAGTGGAAAATACACATATTTATGTGCCCTGTGCCTAGGGTTGCCAGATACATGGGTACCAAAAGGAGGACATAGAAAGACAAAAAAGAGGACAGAGGAGGTTGTATTGAATGCTTCATTTAACAAACAGGAAGGGGCCCTACCAAGAAACAACAGCTTCCAATGGGGAGCAAAGCAAATAAACCCAAACCCACCCCAGCCCGGCTGCGGGATCCCCTGGCTGCTTGCACTCTACACAGGCTCAGAGGCAACCTTACTAGTCTGGATGCCCAAACAAGGCTCCATCACATGCAGGGGGAAAGCGGAGCCAGCAAAGCTGAATGAGGCAGCTTCCCCTCTCCCAAAGGTCATAAGTTCGAAGCTGGGGAGTGTGGGAGTTGGAGCCCCTGAAAGGAACTTGGAACATAAACAGTCTGGACGCCTTCCCATCGATGTGCTTGGGTGCTGCTTGCTCCTGCCTGACTCGGCAGGCACTGCTCTGCTCGTGCTGCCTTTCTGGGCTCCATGTGGGCTGGGCGGGCATGGCGGATCACTGACCAGCAGCGGCAGCGGTGGGAAGAGGTGAGGGCTGCGCTCCAGCACCATTGGAGGTAATGGGGGGCAGGTGGGTGGGGGTGGGGAAAGAGAGGGGGAGGGGAGGTCCTTCCACCTCTCCCCCTCCCATCTAAAATTATAACATAAAATATACAAAAGCCAGACATTTTAAAGGTTTTTATCTTTGCTTGCCACACGGAGGACATTAGGCTAAAAAGGAGGACATGTCCTCCTTTTGCCGGATGTCTGGCAACCCTACCTGTGCCAGTGTGAAGGATGTAAAGGAGTCCTAACTGTGCGGAAAAAGTATTTTTCACTCTCTCTGTGTATGTTTGTGTGACACAGAGAGAGATACTTGATTTGAGTGACAGCAAGGTAGAGGCCAAAAAGCTCTTGTCCCCACCCTCTGTTCCTTCCTGTCAGGAAAACAACAAAGGTAGTTTCAGGCAAAGTGGAGCATCCTTCCCCCGTTGTCATAACAGATTGTGCAGCCCTTTCTGATGTAGTTTCCAATTTTCTCATCTCCGTTGTGTTGTCAGGAGGTGCCATCCCTCCAAAAGGTATACAGTGTTTTTTTAAAAAATATATGTAATGGATTAAGGGGAAAGATGCAACTTTGTCATTTAAAAGAAGAAGAAGAGTGAGACAGGGAAAAGAGGAGTGGGAGAGTAAACGTGTCAGATGCTAAAAGAGCAATTCAGGAAGAACAGCAGATATAAAGTACAAAAACAACTGTATAGTCAATCAGTTCCTGCAGAGCTGGTTTCGAAGAAAGATGATATGACATATTTACACCCAAAGAGGAGACTGTTTCAGCAAGGAACTTGATAAAAAGGGTTTCACAATTTATAAAAATGGAGAGTGGAAGGCAAAAGTGGCTATTAAAAATGCTATGGACCAGAGACAGGGCAAAAGAAAGGTTGGTTTTGTTACTGAATTCGTGCAAATTCCAGTGTAATTATAAAATTATGTAGGAACAATTCAGTCACTCTTTGGAATTCAAAAATAAAGGTTTCTCAGGCTGACAGTCCCTTTTCTGTGTATGAAATGCCGTGCACGGGGGGGGGGATTGGAATATCGTCTGCATATGTCTAAGTGTAAACATTATTAATTGTTACAAAACTATTAAAATGAAATATCTATATAGAGGGGGAAATACTCTAATGCCATATTTCAAATTCTTTTGAAAAATGTTGAATTTTAAATTTCTTTTGTGTTCTCTCTGTGGAATCAGTTTGGGTTGATCCAAGATTATTCTTCAATTTTAGGGTAAAAATTAGGATTCTGCAAAATGAGTGAACACAGAGATAAATGGGGCATGGGGTGGAGCTTCCTAATCACTTTCAAGCATATGTAAATGCCAGTATTGCTATCAAAAAGTCTCATAAAGATAAATTTGTGTCTAGCTCTAGTACAACCAGCTCAACACTTCAACCTCAAAATTTCTGTGAAGATTCTCAGTCATCCAGGAGAGGCTATCTGGAAGTTGAGTCATGGCAACTAGATTTTTTTCTTATTCTGTTGAAAGGTTTCGCTACTCATCCGAGTAGCTTCTTCAGTCTGAGGAGATTTGGTAGGAGATTCCTGTCCTCCACGTTGGTTTCACTTCCCCCTGGTCTGAATAGGCTCATTAGATGGACAAAGGATGGGGGGTATGAGTGAAAATCCCATTTCTGCAGTCCATGATCTGTGACAAAGGGTGGAGAAGGACTGCAGAAGTCCCCCCCCCCCGTCCTTTGTCCTTCTAACCAGCCTATTCAGACCAGGGGAAAGTGAAACCAACATGGAGGATATATCAGGGGTCTCCTATCAACTCTCCTCAGATTGAAGAAGCTACTTGGATGAGTAGCAAAATGTTTCAACCTAATAAGACAGAAGTCCAGTTGCCATGACTCAACTTCCAGACACAAAACATCTTGTGGCATCTTGAAGTCTAAGGGTATGGCTATAGTAGCAGCAAGGAGTGAGCTAGTGTGGGCCATTGGAAAAGGCTCAGTTTGATTACAACAATCTAATCAAGCCTAACCATTCACATGGAAATGGTTCCTGCCAATGTCATGAAGTGACTTAAGTGGGCCACTTCAAAATATTGGCAAATTAATCACTTCCCCTGTAACCACTGCCATAGATTCGACTGCAGGAGGTTTTTCAATTGGCTCTTTAAGATGAGCAAAATAAAATAAAATAAAATAAAAAGATTTAATTAATTTATATATGTCAAAAAATAACTCTAGAACTAATAAAGGGGAAATAAACGCCTTCTGATAACCTCACCTGAATGAAAGAACGAAGTCTTACCCAATAGTAAGTGCCTTTGAGATGCCCCAGCTGGGCAGCCACTAAGTCAGGTGGTCACTGTTAAAGGGTACATAAGAATGTGTGCAACCAGCTTCACACTTTGATAACTCCATATTTTGAAGAGCAATTTCTGGCTGGCAAGTGAGTGAATAAATGAATGATCAGAAGTAGAGGTGGGCATGGACCAGAAAACCAGTGGTTCATGATGGTTCGTGGCTAAAACAAGCCAAAAAAGTAGGCCTCAGACCCCATAAAGTCACCCAGCTCTGCTTTGCATACTTGCTGTTACTTTCTATTCCAAGAGTATAGGTGTCCAGTACCCATTTAGACCATCAGCTAGTTCCCTCTCAGCTTCTATACAAGGATGAATTCTTCTCCTTCACATTACCCTAGCTTATAAGCATTGATCAATCAGGTCTTTGCCTGCCCACACAGGAATAATGAGACAGAGACAGGTATATGGGATAACTAGGGCCACAACTTTATTAACTTTTTTATAACTTAGACCTTCCCTTTTACAAGGGGGCCAAACCATAGTGCACAAAATCTGGTCTGTAACCGGTGTCAACGTTGACCATTCTGGTCCAGACCGCCCATCAAGTTCCTATAGTGAAGGCATGCTGTCCCACCATACAGCACGCCTCCATGTTTCCACTAGCTGTGTTACCTCAGGTCCAGTCCATGCTGGCCTCCCAGACCTAAATGCTCAGCATCCATCTCAAAGGGTGCTGCACAGTCCATGTGGTCAAAATCAAAACCGCCAGGGCCCGAAGCAGCACAATTGCATGCCCTGCATTCCAGGAGGAAAGAAGAGGGCAAGGAAGACCTGGGCAGCCTTCTTCAAGGCTCACTTGAGCCCAGCCTCCTCACCCGATAGGACGCAGCCATGCTGCGTTGCCTCAGTACGATCGGGCGGGCAAAGAAGCCCCGCCCTGGCAGCTCCACACCTTATGGAGAGGTCCTTACAACAATTCATATCTCCGATTTTATTTTTCAGGAACAGCCAAAAGAACAGACATTTCTAGGAACAGAAAATAAGCTACAACAAATGCTAATTATCTGGAGGGTTAAGCATTGCTTACTGGACTTGCTGTGGTTCTTAACGGTTGGTAAAAAAACAGGGGCTTCGCTATATGGCCCTCATACTTTCTGGCAGGCTTTGTCTACCCCTCCCCACTTGTTTTCCCTCCTTTTACAGACTTTCTGCTTTGCTGCTTATCTGTACCTCTCTCTCAGTGCATCATCTCCATCCCGCCTATTCTCCATTCCTGTTCAACTCCAGCTCATCCCCATCCTAGCAAAATGACCCCCCCCCAAACTTTGGGAATGGGTGTGGAAATAGATACATCCTTAGGATTAATAGGATTAAAAGTGTGTGTATGACAGAGAGAGAGTGAAAGTGAGGGAGAGCATACATCATTATATACATGTGTTGTCAACAATCCTGAGGCTATATGATAGAACATACCATGAATGTAAATAAAAATATCCTTTCTAGTTCTCACAGTCTCCCCCAAGCTCTAATTAAGCATTACTGAGCACTGGAAAACAAATATTCAGAGTCTGCAGAATTAAAGGCCTAAACTGTCATTTAATGGATGGCACTTAGCATAGATCTAATGTGTATCTGTAATGAGGAAAACCTATCCATGTAACGAGGACTGCCACTCAAGAAATTCTGCTGGATGCTGCAGACTGTCATCAGCGGTTCTGATGCAGACAGCTAATCCACTATGCTCTGCAGTCCTTTCACTTTGGGGTTATCTAAGTAGAGAACTATCCAATTAGCTGCTTCAAGCTGTAGTAATGTTATGCATGACAAGCAGGAAAATTGCCCTGATTAGCCAAAAGTGCAGAGTCAGACCTCTGAACACTTCAACAGTACTTCTTCGTAGATGTACAGACAACTGAAGCCAAGACAGCTCTTCTCTTTGTGTGTATCTGAAACATGTTCTTGATACTTTCATTAAAACTTAGATAAATGGATTTTATGCATTACCAATGTCACAGAAGGCCAGAAGCCAAGCCGCATAAAGGTAGAGAAAACTGACATGGCCTTATAAGACCTGGTGTAGTGTTGTAACTGGGCAACATGACAGAATGAAACCAATAATTCTAGAATACTATATCCTGGCATATAAAGGTAAAGGTAAAGGTTCCTCTTGACATTTAGTCCAGTCGTGTCTGACTCTAGGGCGTGGTGCTCATCCCCATTTCTAAGCCATAGAGCCAACGTTTGTCTGAAGACAGTTTCCATTGTCATGTGGCCAGCCCGATTAGACACGGATTGCTATTACCTTCCCACCGAGGTGGTACCAATTCATCTACTTGCATTTTTACATGATTTTGAACTGCTAGGTTGGCAGGAGCTGGGACAAGTGACAGGCGCGCACTCCATCACGTGGATTTGATCTTACGACTGTTGCACTTCTGACCTTGCAGCACAGAGACTTCTGCAGTTTAACCTGCAGTGCCACCACGTCCCCTAGCATATAGTGGTGACCAAAGATGAGAACTGACTAATCTATGGTTCAAACATCATTTTAGCCATTATAATTGGGTGATGCTCCAGATATTGATGAACTTCACCTCCCAAGCCTCACTGCTTGTTAGGGCTTATAAAATGGTAGTCCAACAGCAGCTGGAAGACAATAACTGTTGCTCAGCTCTGCATTATCAATATCAGGGGTCTCTAAACTATGGACCGTGGGCTCCATCCAGCCCACCTTGCCTTTTTATACAGCCTGGGAATAAGAAGGATGCTTCCCTCCTCTTCCTATTCCTGAGTGGGGATAGGAAGAGGAGCGAAGCCTGATCTAAGCAAGCCCCCATCCCCACCATCTTTGCAAACGGGGGTGGGGGAATCACTTGGGTCCCCCTTCCCTCCTTTGGCCCTCAAAAATGTGTAAAATATATGATGTGACCCTCCTACTCAAAAGTTTGGAGACCCCTGATCTATATGGTGTCTTAAAACCTGTACGCTTATAGTTGATAAGACATTTCCATGTTATGTTCCCCACAGAAATGGGAGGAGATAACTGATTCTTCCCCACCCCCGGCAACCTTTTTATCAAGATTACTGTGCACTCACATTGCAATTCCTTCTCTTCTGTGAGTAGGTGTGATTTCCTTAGAGATCCATCTAAAATTTGTTGATTGATGTTGGTCAGTTTCATATAGTGAGGACAAGAAAGTATGTTGCTGTCAACTGTTTGCTTGCTTTATTTATACAATGGCTTAAAAATACCTCTTACTTTATTTTCTTTCCAAACATTGATGTGTATCTGTTCCTGTTTTTAAAAGCTGGGAAAATCACTAAAGAGGAAAAAAAAATTAAAGACAGAAGTTATGCTTGAAACTATACTCCCTCAAAGCAAAGAGATTCATATTGCAGATCAACCCCCAATCATCATTCAGAACATGGGGATACTGAAGCATCCCTCCTTACCTTAACATTACCTCATCTAAAGACAACTGGTGACTTCTACTCAATTTCCCTAAAACAAGGGGTTGGGGTGCCAAAGTTTCCTTCCTCCATTACAAATATTATGTAATTGTGGATAGAACAGGAATAATAGCCTGTGGTTCATCTCAGCTTTTCTACACCACCAGCGATGTATTGACTGGGAAGTAGAGTAACTAGTGCAATTATGGTGTAGTGTTTACTTGGAGTGGACAGTGAGGAAGAAAACGAAGAAAGATGCACCGATGTGCCCATGTTGAAAGTGAGGATGGGAGGCTGGATTGAAATTTGAATTTCCTTTCTTTGCGTGGTGAATAGCCATAACTTTTTGCTTTAAACCAAGCATTTCTCTCTCTCTCATGTATGAATAGAATTGAGATGGGCAAAGAATGACTATATAATATAATTTACACTTTTGGGAGAATTCAGAGTAGAGGTGTTCAGATGAGGTGGCATTGAGGTATAGAAAAGATGCATCAGTGTCCCCATGTTCAGAATGAATATGGGGGTTGATCTGTAATCTGAATTTCTTTGCTTTGAGGGGCTATAGTTTTTGTTAGATTTACAAACAGGCAGATCTACAACAGGCAGATCTACACATTGCTTCCTCAGAATGTCGTCCAGCAGAGCTGTTTCGGGTGGTCTGGGATCTTCTTCAACCGGGAAATCCGGTGGAGGTCCCGGACTGCTCATCAGCTTGCTGTGATGAGTTTGCCATCCATTTTGAGGGAAAAATTGCTCAGATTCGCAGTGGGTTGGACTCCACAGTTACTACAGAATCAGAGGATGTGTCCAGTGCGCCGTGCTTAGGTCAAGTATTAATGGATGAGTTTCAATTGTTGAGACCTGAGGATGTGGACAGGGTGCTTGGATCTGTCCATTCTACCACCACTCCACTCGACCCTTGCCCATCCTGGCTAATGGGAAGATCAGCCAGGGGGGTTCGCACCTGGGTCTAGGAGGCCGTGAACGCCTCTTTGAGAGAGGGAGTGGTCCCTACCACCTTGAAAGAGGCGGTAATTTGACCACTCCTTAAAAAACTTAACCTGGACCCAAGGCTGGTGGTCAACTACGGACCAGTGGCGAACCTCCCTTATTTGGGCAAAGTGTTGGAGCGGGTTGTGGCCGGGCATCTCCAGGCGCTGCTGGATGAAACGGATTTTCTGGATCCATTTCAATCAGGTTTCAGGCCAGGTTTTGGTACAGAGACTGCCTTGGTCGCCCTGTACGATGACGTTTGCTGGGAGAGAGACAGGGGGAGTGTGACCCTGTTGATACTCCTGGACCTCTCAGCGGCTTTTGACACCATCGACCATGGTGTCCTTCTGGATAGGCTGGCTGGGTTGGGAGTTGGGGGCACCGCTTTACGGTGGTTCCGCTCCTTCCTGGCTGACCGTGTCCAGAGGGTGGTGCTGGGAGACAGTTGCTCTGCCCCATGGCAGTTATGTCATGGGGTTCTTCAGGGCGCAATACTGTCCCCCATACTGTTCAACATCTACATGAAACCGCTGGGAGAGGTCATCAGGAGGTTTGGGCTGAGGAGTCAGCAATATGCTGATGATACTCAGCTCTATCTCTCATTTTCCACCAATCCAGGTGAGGCAGTTTCTGTGCTGAACTCGTGTCTGGACCTGATAATGGACTGAAACTCAAATTGAAACTCAATCCTGACAAGATGGAAGTACTTTTAGTGGGTGCTTGACTGGACAGGCTGGAGGGCCATTTCCCTGCCCTGAATGAGGTTACACTCCCCCTAAAGGACAGGATCCACAGCTTGGGGGTGCTCCTGGACCCCAGTCTAACACTGGAAGCCCAGGTGGACTCGGTGGCCAGGGGCTCCTTCCTTCAGCTGCGGAAATTATACCAGCTACGGCCCTACCTGGACGAGTGGAGTCTCATGACAGTTACACATGTGCTGGAAACATCCCGCATAGATTACTGCAATGCGCTTTACATGGGGCTGCCTTTGAAGATGGTCCGGCGACTGCAACTGGTCCAGAATCGAGCTGCGCGGCTGCTGAGTGGTGCAACCACCAGGGAACATATCAAGCTGATTCTGTATAAGTTACATTGGCTACCAGTTGCTGCCCAGGCACAATTCAAAGTGCTTGGCCCCTGGATACCTGAAGGACCGCCTCCTTCCATATGAACCTACCCGGCAGTTAAAATCTAGCCAGAGGGCCCTTTTGAAAGAGCCGTCCCTTAAGGAGGTAAGAGGGACGGCTTATAGACAAAGGGCCTTTTCAGCACCTGCCCCAGACTATGGAATGCCCTCCCGACTGAGATTCGTCTGGCGCCGACGCTGATGACATTTCGGCGCCAGGTCAAAACCTTCCTATTCCAGAAGGCTTTTAACTGAAATAATATTAGCTGTGGGTCCAATGGCAATTTTTATATATATTTTAATTGTATTGTAATTGTTCTAAATTTTATTGTATTTTAAATGTTGTAAGCCGCCCAGAGACCTTTGGGTAGTGTGGGCAGCATATAAATAAATAAATAAATAAATAAATAAATAAATAAATAAATAAATAAATAAATAAATATTAATTAATTTGGCATAAAGATCTATATCTTTATAGATATAGCCCTATCCTATAAATAGAGAGCATTCAAAATATAGAAGTGGCAGTCGGAAGAGTCAAAGGCTTTAGTGTAGGCTACACATGTGAGTTAGAAAATGCATATATGTACGAATGCACACGTGCAAACACTCACTCTCTGTCTCTACAGTTTTGGCTCATGTGTAGAGTCTAAACAGATACAACAACCTTTTCCCCCCTCAGATGGTTGCTTCTGCATGATGCAAATCACACAGTGAGAGCAGGCCTACCACACTCCCTTTCTTGCCACGTGGAGGACATATCTATTTATTTATTTAAAATATTTTTACTCCACCTTTCTTCTTAAAAATGACCCAAGGCAGCTTACATCATTGAATGACAATATTTAAAGCTGAAAACAATGAGTATACAACCGTTGTTTACATCATTAAAAGACAATATTTAAAGCCAAGAACTCTGAGTATAAAGCTGCACCTTACATTATTAGAAGATAATATTAAAGCTAAAAACCATGAGTGTAAACATATTAAAAAGGATCTAACAAATACCATTATGAGTGGTAGTGTGTGATAGAGAGTGTATGGGCTCCAGAAAAGACTGGCACCCCAGGCCTAAACAAAAGATGGAAGACAACAAGGGAAGATGGAACAGTATGCCTAATACATAGCTTCAAATGAAGGTTCAAGTCACAGACAGAGACAGTTTCGTTATTAATAAGAGACTGCTGCGTGGGCAAAGGTTTGGACTTCTGCACTTGTTCTTGCCAGACAAGAGGGAAGGGAACAGGAACAAGAAGTCCAAATATAACTAAAACTGGAGAACACAGGCTTAAGGAAGAGGGAAGCGGCCACATCTGTGGTGGGAGATACGTGCGAAGAGCAGTTTTGCTTGAAATCAGCAAATTGTATCTGCCCAGGAAGCCAGGGTCTGCCCCTGTGTGCTTGTGCCAGCCCAGGTTTAGCCCATTGACACAGCCCACAAGGAAAAGGCCTACAAGAGGGATGACCCAGGAAGAGACGGTGGGCTTCGACAGCGCTGCAACCATTGCTCCCACCACCCTTTCTGAGGACAGATCCCCCATTAGAGAAGGGCCTTCTGGACGAGTGAGGATCTTGTGTGAATGGGAAGTATGAAAGAGAGGCCTCTTGGTACCTTTTGTCCTATGTTTTATGTCTTATGTCTCATCAATAAATGTTACATGAATAGTGCTTAGCCCAAAATTATTGGTCTATGGTCTTCTTGTCACTAGCCTTGCTGGGCTCTCTCTCTCTCTCTCTCCTCTTATGGTCCCTCTCCCCAGGATATAAAGAACAATAACCCATTTTGGGTAACAATACCACTCTGAGAAATGGAAAACACAATCAGTCTACAACGGGATGACAGTGGAACGAGAGAGCAACGGGTTTCTCTGTTGCCAGTCCATTGCATGGTTGGACACATGGGAAGCAAAGCCTCCGGCTGTGCATCCTGCATAAAATTCAGGCAGGTTGTCGGAGGAGGCAGTGCTTTGTCTCCTAGCCCAGTCTTCCCCAACCTTGGGCCTCCAGATGTTCCTGGACTACAACTCCCAGAAGCCTTCACCACCACCTCTGCTGGCTAGGATTTCTGGGAGTTGAAGTCCAAGAACATCTGGAGGCCCAAGGTTGGGGACCACTGTCCTAGCCTACTGCTTTTCTAGCCCAGATGTTTTGCTAATCTGCTTTTTAACCATAGCAAGAGCTAGCAAGAAAGTGTTTTATTTGTTCTTTTCCAGACCCTCTTGCAAGTTAAAGACAGACACACAGTTTTAAAAAATATATTGCACATTAGCAATTATTTTCCTTCAGATCAAGTGCCAACTTCAAGGAGGAATTTTCCTTAACCCAAGGGAGGAAAGGACTACATTTACATTTCCTTTTTACACTTACATGTGATTCCAATCATCAGAGTTTGCAGATAATGTTATTTTCCATTCTTTTTTTAAAAAAAAAACCCTGCTTTTATCATGTGCTATTTGGCCCCAGATAACACCATGTAAGAAAGTACACGGCAATAGTGATGACAACCATGGAGATGATAATGGTGATGGCGATGATGGTGATGGAGACCATAACAATGACGATGACAAATGATGGTGATAAAGATGATATTTAGGCTCTTGGCTGCATAGCACTTGGGTTGTTGTGTTGTTACATGCTCTCAGGTTGCTGACAACCTACAGTAGCCATAGAATAAGTGACCTCTAAAAGAACCTGTCATTAACAGTGCTGGTTAGGTCTTGCAAACTCAAGGCTATGGTTCCTTGATTGAGTCAATCCACCTCATCTACTGTACGGTCTTCCTCTTTTCCAACTTTTCCCAGCATTATCGTCTTCTCTCTTTTCATGAGATGCCCAAAGTACAGTTTCGTATGGACATAGAATTTACATGGTTATGCATGATAAGAAAGGATAAGAGTTTCAGTAGGTTTTGAAGCAAGGGCGATAAGGCGAAACAAAGCATTTGTTTGAGGATTGCTAGGGCCAGTTCTCAAATCCTACAGCGGTTCATCTTAGTTCTTCCTAAGCTTAAGGGATAGAAGGAGTTGTCTTCCATTTTTGGAGGCCAGCTTTTCCCCTGCAGTAATTCTTCATGGTGAGTGCGTTGGCAGCCTGTATATGTCTCCAGTGGGAATGGCCTCAGGCTTCCCTTCAACTGCCCGTTGTTACCTGTGTTTCAATTACAGCAGACCTTAGCAAAGTTCAGACTGGATGCATCATCAGCCCTCACGCAATAGGCGCTGCCCTTTGGAACATCTTTTAATCGGCTAGCATTTTTCCTTCTATTCCTTGCCCTGCCCAGACCCTCCCTGAGGCTAGCTACCTATTGCTATTTCCCAAAGGCACTTGTTTGCTCTTCTTTCATTAGCCTTTGTTACACCTGTCATGATACGTAAACTTAATTTGTTCATGGGATTCACCTCTTAGTTTTCTTTCATGAAAACACATTCCTCAGCTGATTTGGAGACTTTAATCTTATTATTTCCTTTAATCTGCTGCTTATGTCTCTGCACCAAGGGGAAAACAAGAGAGGTTTATTTTTTTTCATATGTGAATGTCTTGTGAGCTCCCACTTCTGAGTGCTGTCATTGTTCATTTCATATTAATTATCTGTCACTTTCTCATCACGGTAATTTGAGAGCTCAGGGGTAGTGTTTTGTTTTCTTTTTGTGATTAATTTCTGTGTTACAGGAACACCACAGCTGCTGCTGCTTCTCCGAGGTTCTATCCCATGCCACTCTGCCAGTGGAATAATGTGCAGACCACATGGGAAGTTAGGGGATCAAACTGGAAAAAGTCCCAGTTGGCCTCTCACTAACATAGTTATTCCCAGACAGGCATGACATTTCCCAAGCCACACTATCAGTCTATACAAGTGTGAAGATTTTTGCTTCTGGACTACAACTCCCAGAATTCCACAGATTTGTCCAAAACCAGAAATCTGTGCACCTCTATTAGTCTATGTAGACCAAATTGGGCAGAGGTGTATTTGTGAGCATTGCTAGCTAAGACACATTGACATTAAATTTTGGACATTTCACACACAATGCATACACTCCCCCATGGAGTCCTTATTTATGCTACGTCCACTTATTTTCTCTCCCCTGCCAGTCCATTTGATATTTTTGTGAGTTATCTACAGCCAAACAGTAAAAATAACTGCAAAAAAATATTATTAAGCATACGAATAGTCCAATTCTGGACAGGGATAGTGAGCCAGTTGAGATTGTAAAATCCCCCTCCCTTTAGAAAAGGTACTCAAGGGCCACGTAGTTTCAGATGCCCTTGGAAGAACCTACTGAAAAAGACCCAGTGTGGTTTGGATTCAGGCTTGATTCCAGGACAGATTCTGTCTTTGTCACCCTAATGAGTTTTATCTTTATCAGCAGAGATCCAGTAAGGGTCTAAGCCTGTTGATTATCTTTAGGATCTCTGCATCTTTGGATACTGTTGAGCACAGAATCCTTCCTTTTTAAGAAAGTTGATGGGTTGTAAGGCAAAGGCAAAGGCATAGGGATATGGTGGATCAATTCCTAGCTTCAGGGTCATGTCCAAGAGCAGCATTGGGCAACTACAGTTTGGTCCCATAGAAGTTAAGATTTTAGGTTCTGTATATCTGTGCCCTGTTTCTTACACTATTTGGTATCTTTCTGAAGCCTTTGGAGAGATCATTAGAAAATCTGGAGGAAAGATGACTGTGACGTTTACCACATGGCCTCTGCTTGTTTCCCCAAACAAAGGGCTCACACTACGTCCTCCCACCAGCAGATACCAATTGTGACGTTCTCTCTTCTCCTCACTGCCACCAGTGGATTTCCTTTATCCATAATATATAAAGAACTATAGTCAGACACTTTTCTGGTTACTCCCAACAGAACTTATTTATTGAAGTGTATTAAATTTAATCAGAATCACAGATGTTCTTTATTCAATGCATACAGTCAAATCATTAAAATGTCATATATATATCTTGCCACATAACTAATCACCACCGGCTCTATCTATTTCTCTTGATCAGCTTATCTCTATTAGTATCTGTTCTCACTATCTCCCTGACTATCTCCCTCTTTCTCTCTCTCTCTGCAAATTCTATATCTCTCCTTCATCTCTTCTGCCAAACCTTTTTATATCTGCTCTCTCCGCCCCTCCACTCTTCTCATTGGCTCATGCAAATGAGATCCTGAATATGAGTGACAGGAGTGATGTGGGGCAATGTCACATACCTCCCCGCTAAGAAAAGTTTATTTCCCCTCATGAACAATGAAATATGCAGGGAACGATTCATCCAAAACATCATCACAGTAATATGCTAAATATTAAATCATGTACTATATGTTACCATTTAACACAATATAGTTATCGTATATAGTACCTATGCATATCTTCTATTAGATGTTTCTCAATTACTATGTTTCACAGATCAAACTTATTACTCTAAACATTTAAAACAATTAGTACAATTATAACCATTTGCATTAATTACATTAATACAGTTCACATTACTTTTACATTTTTACCACTACTTACCATTATTTCAACAAGACATTGCACTTTAATTACATGTCAAAACTAGTGTACAAACAAAATATTTCTTACAACGTTACACTTTTTTTCCCATCCATCCGTTAGTCCACTGGTCTTCGAAACAACACGTCAGCCACCACATTCTGGGTTCCCTTCATGTTGCGAATTTCAAAGTCAAAGTCCTGCAAGAGTAGGGCCCACCTCATCAGTTTGTTGTTATTGGACCGAATAGTCCTTAGCCACAAAAGTGAGGAATGGTTAGTGCATAGTACAAAATGTCTTCCCCAGATATATGGTCTCAGTTTATGCAATGTCCAGACTATGGCTAGGCACTCCCACTCAATCATGGATAAATGCCTCTTGCCCCCCTGCAGTTTCTTGCTGAGGTAGGTCACAGGATGATGGTTTCTGTCATTGTCAGCACGGCTCCCAACCCAACGTTGGACGCATCTGTGAAGACTATAAATTCACGCTGAAAGTCTGGGGCTCTCAGGACTGGACCAGTAGTCAACACTGTGTTCAATTTGTTAAAGGCTTCCTCACAGTCGGCCGTCCATTGGATTTTTCTCAGCTTGTCTTTTGTGGGTTAGATTAGACAGAGGGGTGCCTATCTCACTGAAGTTAGGCACAAAGCGACGATAGCTGGATAACCCTAGCTCTTTTTTTTTCTTAGATGTTGGCTTTGGCCAATTGTTAATAGCCTTTATTTTTGATTCAGGTGGTTTGATTACACCTCCACCTACTATATGGCCTAAATATTTTAATTCTGAACTCCCCAGTTTCCTTGCTTTAACTGTTAAACCAACCTCTTCTAATCTCTGTAGTACTGTTTCAAGATGGATTTTGTGCTCTTCCCAGGTCTGGCTATAAATCCCTATATCATCCATGTACGCTACTGTGAACGCTCTAAGCCCCTGTAAGGTTTTGTCCATGAGTCTTTGAAAGGTCGCAGGAGTGTTTTTTTAAGCCAAAACTCATGACTCAGAATTCAAAAAAGCCAAGGGGGCTACAGAAAGCATTTTTTCTTGATCTTTGGGGTCTAGGGGCATTTACCAGAACCCCTTAGTCAGGTTGAAACTGGAAATATATTGACATCTTCCTATGGTCTCTATCAGGTCATCTAAATGAGGAATCAGGTAAACATCTGTTTTAGCGATGTGACTTAATTTTCTGTAGTCTATGCAGAAGTGGATGCTTCCATCTGGCTTATCTACCAACACTATTGGGGCTAGAGGAAGGAATGATAATTTTTGCCTTCAGCATCTCATCTAGCTCTCCACAAACCTTGGCAACATATGGCCCTGTTACCCGATAAGGAGTGACAGCTGTGGGGTATGCATCCCCAGTATTTATTTTATTCACTACTCCCTTGGCTACCCCAGGCTTATTAGAAAATACTTGCTTGTATTTTAGCAACAAGGCTCTTGCTTCTTCTTGTTGCTCTTGTGATAGAGTAAGGCTAATTCTGACTTCCTCAGGGTTAAACTGGGGCTCACCCCTTCCTTCCCAATACAGTAATTCAGGTTTTTCATTGGGCATTTCCCTGATGGCATACAAAACAAAATGTTCCTTCCTATAGTATGGCTTAATCATATTCATGTGCACAATCTTTCTACCTTCTTCTCCCTCCTCCTGAAGTACATAATTCATGTCACTCATTTTAGAGATCACTCGAAATGGACCTGGCCATGCTAATTGAAGTTTATTTCCTTTAATGGGTTTCAGCATTAACATTTCATCTCCAGTATCAAATACTCTTTCCCTTGCCCTCCTGTCATGCCAGTGTTTTTGCTTTCCTTTATTGCTCTTTAAGTTCTCTGCTGCTATTTCCAAAGACTGTTGCAAGGAGTTCATCAGTTCATCAATGTATTGGACAACTGACTCAGGGTCATCCTCTCTATGTTCCTCCCAGTTTTGACAGAGTAGATCTAGGGGTCCTCTAGCTTTCCTTCCAAACAATAATTCAAAAGGGCTAAATCTTGTACTCTCCTGGCGTACAGATATATAGGCATATGACAATGGTTGTAATTTATGGTCCCAGTCATTTGGATTCTCAGCTGTATATGCTTGAATCATCCTCATTAGGGTACCATTAAAATTCTCGACTAGACCATTGGTCTGGGGATGATAAGTGGATGATGAGATGTGAGTAATGCCGCAGACTTGCCACAAACTTTTCATTAATTTGGAAGTAAATGAGGTCCCCAAGTCGGTAATTATCTCAAAAGCGAAGCCCATGTGACACATATAATTTATTAGTGCATCTGCCACTGTCTTTGTTTCAATATTCCACAAAGGTACAGCTTCTGGATACCTTGTGGCATAATTGATTATTGATAAAATAAATCTATTCTCACGCTTGGTAACTTTGGGTAGGGGTCCCACTATGTCTAGGCCTATTCATTGAAAAGGGGTCGATATGACTGGCAATGGGCACAGCTTAGCCTTTGTCTTGTCATTCCCAGTCCCCTGTCTTTGACAGGTGTCATAGCTCTGACAATATAGCTTGACCTGCTTCCCCATCCCAGGCCAATAGAAATTTTGAGAAATCCTTTGCTTAGTACATGAGATCCCTAAATGGGCTGAAGAGGGAGATTGGAAAGTTGGAATGCTAGAGAGAATAGGAAAGAGTTTAAATGCATAGAGAATAAATAGATAATAAAAGAATATTGTAAAAGTAAATAAGAACACATACAAACCAAAGTGAAATCAAATGAATTTTAATGAATGTTCCTAAACATCTGTGATTTTCTCCTGTGATTTCCATGACAACTATAATCTCAATAAATCTGTCGTATCGGCAGCACGTGTCTAAGAGTTTTCTACGTATTTGGTATTGAGGGAATAATACCTGGTGGCAGCATGAAGTGAGGAAACTCATCCAGAGGGTGGACTTGTGTTTAGGGAAAATAAACAAAAGACACTGGGTGGACACGACAGTGCTGTTGTTATTGTTATTGTTATTTTGAGAAGTTAATTCTAATTGTTTCATCTGTAATTGAAACTCCATTTCTCTTTGTCTCAATTCCATTTGTTTTAATTCCATTTCTCTTTGTCTATTTTCTTGCTCAAATGCCATTTCTCTCTCTTAATTCTGTTTGTCTAGCCTCATGTCACGTTCCCGGGGGTTACAACAGCCGAAGTCCGATAAACCAGTCCAGGGTCAAGAACACCAAGAATGCAAAGCCAATGTCCATAAATCAACTCACAGAATGAAGTCCAGCATCAAAGTCCAAGTCTATTACCAGCGTAGTCCAGGGGCAGAGTCCAGAGTTCAGAGTCAGGAACACGGTTCAAGAAGCGTGGATGCAAGCCAAGGTTTTGACTCTTTGCTTCCACAGAATTTCTGGCTTCACTGGGAGCTGTTTTATAGTAAAACAGCTCCTTGAGCTGCTGGAAAGCTTTCTATCCAGCTAATACTCAGGACTAGATGAACGTAGGTTTCTGTGGACAGCCTTTGAGCGATCCTCTGATCTTCTTGTCCTAAGTTTTTCCCGAAGCCTGGCCCGAAGCTTGTCTGCTGTGGAAGGAGAATCTGGAGGCGGTTCAGGTGTTTCTGATCTCACAGCATTCTCTTCAGCCTCAGTTAACCCTTCTGGTTCCAGGTCTTCGGATGCACTCATGACACCTCAGCTCTCTCCCTTTCTCTAATTTCTAATTCCTTGAGTTGTAGTTCCTGAGATTTCTTTTTCAGCCCTGGGTTTTTCTTTCTCCAATTCTAATTGATTTCTCATAGCTAGTTCCTTCAATTTAAATTCCTGTTCCAGCTTCCATTTTCAAACTCTTGGGAGATTGGATCACTTTCTCTCCCTGAGGCACCCTCATGAGTCTCTTTCTGTTCCACGGATAGAGGAACTCCATTTCCCTCCACTTCCTGAGGTAATCCTTGTGCCTCTTGAGGATCAATTACCTCCATTACTAGCTTTTTACTTCTTTTAGGTAGCATACGTATGTGTCTTTCTCTGCTTGTTCCTATCACCTCAGATCTGTTTTGACCCTGGCTTCCACTTTTTCTCCATAAGTGCTCTCTTAACTTTCAGAGCCTTGGATTCTAAGCTAGTCAACTGGGTCTATTCAAATCCTGAGGTAACATCAAACCGAAATTTTCTTGCAGAGTCGTTCCCTATTGTCATGAGTTCAGCCGAAGAAGATCGCATGAATGCTTCCCATAGGAACATCAGGTTGACCAGCAGAACTCTGCTTTGCCCGGATTCACCAGGAATTAGGGCAGTTCCCTGTTTTGTTGAGGGGTTGCACTTCTTCAAAAGAGCAAGTCTGGGGATGCTTCTAGAACCATTATTACCAGGGGAACACCTTTTCCCTAGCTGTGGCTGGTATATAAGCTATGGTCATTCATGGACAGGGATAGGTGGGCCGAGTTATAACCTTAAAACTGGATCACTGAAATCTGTTCTGTTTTTGAGAAAGACTCAGAAAGTGCAGCTATGGAAAAATGTTTCACATTGACAGCTAAAGGCATTGCACTGGCTGCCAATATACTACTAACTCAATGTGCAGCTGCTTGCATTATTGACATACAAAGTCATATTTATTTGTCCTTTTAGTTAAATTTGTATCTCTGAACTGTTTAACCATATATTAGCGATGTAATCATTTTAATAATATAATGGACAATTTTATTACATTTTATTAATATTTTATTCTCCTTTGGAGTATTTTTCTATTGAGGGGAATATATTTAATTTCAGATGATAATAGAAAACCATAAAGGAGTAGCAATATTGCAACTTGCAAAGTGAGAAGCAGTCTACATTCATGAAAGACTCACAGTGTGCGTAGTTTGAGAAACAATTACATGGACAGCATCCCCGTTACCTCCTGGATTATAATGTCAATAAGCAACCATCAGATCTGTGGTTTAAATAAGACTGTTGTCAGACTGCAACTGAGGAATTATTATGTACAATGCAAGACCAATTTATCAGCAATAGATACTATCAGAAAATAATTATGAACCAAGTGATATATTTAGGGCCTGTCACAAATCTAAAGAACTTATTGATCATATTTGTTTGTTTTTAATTTTTAATCTTTCATTTTAAATTATTTATTAAGTTTATATACCGCCCTATTAGTACTAGTGCACTATTCTTTGGCAACAGATCAAAGCATATATTAAATAAGCAATAAACACTAAGATTAAAATACATAATCCATAATGTAACTGGATGCCCTAGGCTAGCACCAAAGGATTATACATGCAGGCATAACCAAGCTGCTAAGATCCTTTTCAGCAATTGGCTAAATCTTATGGATTGCTCACATCTTTCCTCACATAAACGCCACCCTCCAATTTTAGAAAATGAAACCACAATACTGTAATGAGACAACCACGTTATCACAGGTAAAACAGATTATTTCAAGAAATTGGATGTTACAACAACAAAGAAAAACACACCTTATGGAAGTTCTATCAAAAATCAACGTCAAAAGCAGAGTAAGCACAAAAATTGCAAAGTACCAAACATTAAGACAAGTAATTTAAAAAGCAGGGAAGCAAAATTAGGTCATCCTCCTCTTCATACTAATTTTAGCAACTGCAGTTGGTCCAGAATCTTTGGTTATTAATCTAAAACAATTGCCAATAACTCTAATAGGCTTCCTGAAATGCAAAAATCAGTCATTTTGAACAGCTGTTGTCTCACCTGCAGATTTTTAGGACTTGATTCCTAATTTTTAGGCTTGACCCTTTGGTTTCCCAGCCCCACCCCAGCATTAGCAATGTTAATAGGAACTATGACCATGATGACCACCACCTGTTATATAACAAGAGTACCATAAAAGATGCTACACTTATTTGGGTGAAGACTGCCACCAAGATAAGTGTGTGACCTAGACTGGTACATTTTTGCTCCTCTTGGTTTAACTTCAGACCTTTATGTTTACATTTTGCTGTTGAAAGGTCTTTGGAAAGTGAAGCTATTTTTAAAGTATCTTCGGATCAACATTATTAATTGCTTTCCTAATATTCCCTATCATGTGACCAATTCTGATTTTTGCCAGGACGCTTACGTTGTTTATAAACTGTCAAACCAATTATAGTCAGTTTACTGACACTTTAATGACATAAAAGCCTCATAAGATGTACCAAAGTATATAAAAATATACATCCTTGAGATGAACAAGCCAGACTTTTCTTATCTGCTATGGTAAATGGTGAAAAGAGGACTTGGAAAAACACAGACTACCAACCACTGATACTACCATTAGATCTTGACCTAGGGATTAGCAATTAGAGGCTCTTTGAAGATAGAGTAATCCTAAAACCCTTAAAAAGTGTGCTGGTAACTTGGTCTTGTATTACACATAATCATTCCTCAGTTGCAGCCGACAACAGCCTTATTTAAACCACATATCTAATTGTTGCTGACATTATCATCCAGGAGGTATTTGGGACTCTATCCATGCAATTGTTCCTCGAGCTATGCAATGTCAGCCTTTGATAAGATGCTAGCAGTGTATGTCCCTAAGCAAGGGAGAAGGCTGGTCTACCATCACCCCATTGGGTAGAATGTAAGATACTTTTGTGACTATATATGAAGGTACAACTTGTGAAATACTTATGTAATAGTGAACTCAGATCTGTGTTTGTTGGCCGTCATGCAGTGAGAATAACGCTATCCAAATTTAAGAAAGAGATTTTCTGAAGAACTTTTTTTTTAAAAAAAATCCCTCTGAATGTGTGAATACCACAACCACAGTTTGGATCAGGTTCTTCATTTAAATTTAATTCCACCTAATTTCTGAATATGATTTTGTGTCTTACATTATGATTTTTTCCTACACTTCAGTAGACTTGTAAAATATACGTGGCTGTAGGTGTTTCAAAGTGTGCATAATTTATGCAGATTTTTGAAAATGCACATTATTCTTTTTTTCAAAAGACTGAAAAAGAATTGTGCCCATTTTCCTAATATAGACATTTTTCGTGAAGATTATATTTTTAGCTCATACTAGCACTTAAAAGTCTGGATTTGAATTCTAGTATGTTTAATCACATTTGTGATGCTAAATTAAGGTTGCCAACCTTTTTTGCCTGATTGAGTCCTCATATTTGACAGTTATGCGGCAAGCAGGTAAAACATGGTCCATGCCATGCAGGGAATAATTATTTGCACGTATTTATTTTGGCCAGTGCAGATAAGTGTAGATTTCCTACGGTTTGTTTTTCACAAGAGCTTACCAAAATTTGGAAATTTCTTCGTAAACTATGAGGAAAAAATAAAATGGAGGAGCAAAACTGAGATTCAACCAGCTCTAAGAATTGGAATGGCAGAAACTCTTTGTATTGCATTTCTATTAGAGACTTTCTTTTCTTCCTACATATATTTTCTTCAATATATGGGTTTATTTAAGCACACAAATATGCATTTTTGTACATGTTCTGCCCATTGATTAAGTTGTGTGGATGCATATTTCTCAATGTGTTTTTTTAAAAAATATGTAATTTTAGCCATCTGCATTTTGAAAACCAATGCATGATTTTGTGGATGCAGAATGCCACGTGCCTTGTAAATTGCCATATTTGTAAGGCAAGGGGCACATTATCTACAGTCGATCACAGGATGTGAAAAATGGATAATTTCAGTAAAAATGTCAGAACTTCCCAAGAAGGGTAGTAATTCACTCAGAGAGCACAGGTATGAAAAGAACTCCTGTATAGGATCTTGCAAGGCCTTTTAAAAAGATCTCAAGGATCAGCGATTGGAATGTTGGTAGATTAACCTGAAGAATTTATGGCAGTGAAACAAAATATGCTACAGGTAGTCTCCTTTTTACTCTCGACAGGGTTTGTCAGGGGCTGTATTTATTCATTTATTTATTACATATACAACCCCTCTTTTCACTAAAAGATAGCATTCAAGAAGGCTCACAAAGTTTTTTCTAAAATCAAAACAGATCAAACCAACACTTAGCTAGAACCTTAATAAAATCATATTTTTATCCCATATTTTTTACCCCACTGCAAAACAATAAAAACCAAGCAAAGTGCGTTTTTAAAAAAATTAAAACTGCAAAGGTTAGGGATTCAATATACAGTGGTGCCTCACAAGATGGATTTTAATTTGTTCCACAGTTAATGTTGTCTTGTGAAAAATTCATCTTGCGAAACGCGTTTTCCCATAGGAATGCATTGAAATCTAATTAATGTGTTCCGATGGGCAAAAAAGTCAGAACAAAGTCAAATTTGGTTTCGTCGTCGTCATTTAGTCGTTTAGTCATGTCCGACTCTTCGTGACCCCATGGACCAGAGCACGCCAGGCCCTCCTATCTTCCACTGCCTCCTGGAGTTGTGTCAAATCCATGTTGGTTGCTTCGCAGACACTGTCCAGCCATCTCATCCTCGGTCGTCCCTTTCTCCTCTTGCCGTTGCACTTTCCTAACATCAAGGTTTTTTCCAAGGAGTCTTCTCTTCTCATGAGATGGCCAAAGTATCGGAGCCTCAGCTTCAGGATCTGTCCTTCCAGTGAGCACTCAGGGTTGATTTTCTTCAGAATGGATAGGTTTGTTCTCCTTGCATTCCAGGGGACTCTCAAGAGCCTCCTCCAGCACCACAATTCAAAGGCATCAATTCTTCGGCAGTCTGCTTTCTTTATGGTCCAGCTCTCACTTCCATACATCACAACAGGAAAAACCATAGCTTTGACTATTCGGACTTTTGTTGGCAAGGTGATGTCTCTGCTTTTTAAGATGCTGTCAAGATTTGTCATCGCTTTCCTCCCAAGAAGCAGGCGTCTTTTAATTTCGTGGCTGCTGTCTCCATCTGCAGTGATCATGGAGCCCAGGAAGATAAAATCTGTCACTGCCTCCATATCTTCCCCTTCTATTTCCCAGGAGGTGATGGAACCAGTGGCCATGATCTTAGTTTTTTTGATGTTGAGTTTCAAACCGTTTTTTGCACTCTCCTCTTTCACCCTCATTACAAGGTTCTTTAATTCCTCCTTTGGTTTACAAAGGGTTTATTAAGTGCTCTTTAAAGCCATACATATTGTGCAGATGATTAAAAAAATTTCAATCAAAAAAGTTTAACTTTTTAAACATCATAGAAAAACATTTAAAATTCAGCAAACATGAGGCAGGAACAAAAAACGGATAATATTCATCTTGCGAAGCACGGCCATAGGAACATTTGTCCTGCAAGTTTCTTGTCCAGCGAGGCATTTGTCTTGCGAGGCACCACTGTATCATAGCATGGCTGTTTGGATCTCAAATGTCAGTCTAAGACTGACTGGCATACGCAGGAGGGCCCATTAAAGGAGTCAGCAGGTGGGAGGGAAACAGAGTAAGAAACATGGCAGTTAGTAGAGAAAGTAGTAGAGAAACTTTCCAGATCCTCTCCACCAGCCTGCTGATTTGCAGTGCAAGGTGCGGAAAAGGTACCTTTACTTCCAATTTTTTCAAGCGTAGAAATGAAGTGGGTTGGTGGTGAAGGAATGAATCACTGTCTTTCTGCTTCCACTCTGTTTCTGTATTAGACACAGAAGAGTTTTACCTGCTGCATGTCAGGTAAAGAAATAAAGCAGAATGGTGACAGGGGAAGAAGCACTTTCCACCACCCTTAGCTCTTGTGAGTTCTATGTGGCATATCCAAAGAGTGGCTCAACTACTTTCACAACAGGGATGCAAATCTCACACCCTTTCACTCTTAGCAAGAAAGCCTTGCTCCCCTACCTAGATTTCTCTAGGCCAGAATTTTTTAAAAGAATTTTTGTGGAGTTTCTTGGATGTACAATGGCCATTTTCCCCTTGCAAAGAAATGCGCAAACCCTGCAGAAGTCTTACAACTCCTGTGCAAAATGGTGTCTTTCCTGTGCTCTGGAAAGGGCCTGGTGCTGCACAGAATCTTGGGCAAAAAAGAATTAAAAGGTGAAAAATGGGGAGAGAGGGGGGAACTATGACAGGAAATCTCACTGATATAGGGGGAACTCTTTGAGAAACAGTTGGCATGGTGAGATCTGGAAAATCATCAAAACTGAGAATTTTTTTCTAATATTCTGTACACCCTCCTTCATAACCAGCATCTAAATACAGCAAGATATCAGAGGACAGATGGAGTGTTCTCTGCCTCTTCTAGCAGTCTTCTTGGTTTCTACACTGGGTATTCAGGAAGTGCCCATATGTGGCATAGACGCTGCATACAAACATTTCTTAGGAATGGAAGAAAATTTCCAGTGTAGAGTAAGTGTCATAGAACAATTATTTTGTTTCTGTGATGGATTATTCCATCTTTTCCAGCTACCACATTTTGGCAAGAATGATGGGTTGTCTCAAACAGACATGCACAATTTGTCATTTATCTCTGAAGACACAAACACGTACACATACACATGTATGTATGTATGTATGTATGTATGTATGTATGTATGTATGTATGTATGTATGTATGTATGTATGTATGTATGTATGTATGTATGTATGTATGTACGTATGTACGTATGTACGTATGTACGTATGTACGTATGTACCATTTCCCCTAAAATAAAACCTAACCTGAAAATAAGCCCTAGAATGATTTTTCAGGATGCTTGTAATATAAGCCCTACCTCAGAAATAAGCCCCAGTTAAGTGATACCCCACCCTCCACCATTGTGCAGCAACCAGAAGAAGATGACATGATTGCATTTGAATAAATGTAGATAGTTGTACATGAAAAAAATAAAACATCCCCTGAAAATAAGCCCCAATGCCTGTTTTGGAGCAAAAAATAATATAAGACCCTGTATTAATTTCAGGGAAACAGGGTATGTTGTGAGGGTCCGCTATTCCTCACCTCCCCCGTCCCAAATAAAGCCGTAGACACATTTGAACTGAACCATTTGTCTTCTTTATTTAACTGGGGTAACGGGATGGAAACGTCAATCAACTTGGGAACAAACTTCTCCTGTTGAAGTAACGGTTCATACAGGGGCACCCAATCTTCGTCGAACGGGTTACTTGACTTCGACGCCCATGGGCCAGCCTGAACCCGTGAGGGTTCTTCGGGGTCGAAGTCTTCTCTGTCAGTTGTTAGTAGAGGGGTCGTCTCCTCGAACCCTGCGTATCCCCAGGGTATGGAGGTCTCTGCCCCGGGTTGTTCCCAAGGTCCTGGCGATAACCCAGTCTCTTCAACTCCTCCAGATGCCATCTGGTCTTCTCCTCCTTCTCTTTCTCTACCCTTTTCTTCTCCTCCACTAATTTCCTACGCCACTCTCGGGTTTCTCTTTCTCCCCAATAAGAGGGCCGAACCCTAGCCTCATTCCTCCTCCTCTCTTCTGCCTCTTGTCTCGTCAGGCAGACTTGTTCCCATTTACCCGACCAGGGGTCTTGGATAGATACCCACTCCCATCCACTCTCTTCCCCTGCCGGCCGGTAACTGACTTCCCCCGCTGCTCCCTCCTCAGGGTCCTTCGTCCCCCTCCCTGCCCAGACCCGAGGAGTCTGGGTAGATATACTTAACCCCTTCACTCCCTTCTCTAAATCTCCTGTGTCCACGGACTGGTGTAACATCCGGGGTGGGAATGGCTTGGGAGCTGTCTGCATGCCCACGGAGGCTTTGGGGCGAGACGGCACTCCTAGCATCACCTCTCTACCCGGTTCACGGGTGTCACATATGTATGTATGTATGTATGTATGTATGTATGTATGTATGTATGTATGTATGTATGTATGTATGTATGTATGTATGTATGTATGTATGTATGTATGTATGTATGTATGTATGTATGTATGTATGTATGTATGTATGTATGTATGTATGTAAATTGAGAAAGCTATAGCTTGCGTAATTCAGGTTGCAAACCCATATCCATTTATCTGCAATCCTCCCATCTGAATACAATGGGACACACTTCTCAGTAGATAACTTTAAGAACGCAGTATGAATGCTCTTCATACCAGTACTCCCTTTATAGACAAAATTAGCTCTGACAGCAAAAGGATTCTAGAGCAACTTCCTGCATATGCTAATTTTCTTTCTAAATGAATTGGTTTTCCTTGAGAATTCAGCCTGTAGGCTGAAATGATAATCTGGGGAACAGTTTTAGTGCATGGTGCACTGTTTGTCTAGAGAACAGATTGCTCATTGAAAGGGACAACAATTTGTTAATTGTTGTTAATAAATAATAACAAATTACTGTTACTCGCTACCACCTCTCTAGTGTGTGTGTGTGTGTGTGTGTGTGTGTGTGTGTGTGTGTGTGTGTGTGTGTGTGTGTGTGTGTGTGCATGGGTGTGTGCACGTGCACGTGCGCATGCACACACATCTGCACATTCACTTATGCATGTATTCTTATGTGTCTGTGCCAAAGTCTGCCACAGTTCCAAGACCATGAAACATAGATGTCTGAAACTTTGATATTAAAGTGATTCTGGGTTTCATCTGGTTTCTTGGATTATGTTATGAGTCAGGAAGCACAACTTGGGGCACTGTTGGTTTCTTGCACCCACTCCCACACAACCAGATGGAAGGGACAGCTTCCAGGGATCAGTTGCAGTGGGATCATGATTCAATGGCTATGTGTCACCAGAAACCAGAAAGCATGCTTCTGAGACCCCACCGTTCATGGTTCCATGGAGACAATGTATGCAGCTCTGATAGCTTTACAATGTTCTTTAACTTTTTCTGTATCTCATACAGTATTTTGAAGATTTTTCTAACACTAGTGAAGTGGGATAGCTTGTCCAATGGCTATTATTCAAGGCTTCAACCTGGCTAGCAGTGGAGACAGTCATGAAGAGAAGCTTATTAATTGAAAGGTTAACATTAAATTTAAACAATTGGTTAACTAAGGGTGTCCGTAACATTTTTCCCCCAACTAATAAAATCAATGCCATTTTATGTTTGAGTTCAGAGCAGAGGGATTTCTTCTTCCTTTGAACTTGCTTTCTTCTCTTAAACCAATGATGGTCTTTTTCTAAACAGGTTTTCTATAATTAGAGGCCAGGCAGGGGAAGATCATTAAATATTTCATCAACCATATGGTCACCAACTGAGAAATTCAGAAGTCTCGTTTAAGCTCCATCTGTGTCAGTAACAGTTTACTAACAATGTCAAAGACTCCATGGATAAGCACCAGATGAAATCTAAATCTGAGGTGACACAGTGCCAGAGGTAGTTACTGCAGAGATCCTGTTCTTTGATGGCCTGAGCTGGACATATGTGAAACTGGGCATAATTTAGGAAACATGAATATACTACATTCTCAGGATGTAAATATTCCCTTGTTTTGTTCTTACAGTTGATAATGAAATATCCAAACCTTTGCTGGACATGATGACAAACGTTTTGTGAATGTCAGGACTATTTCCCAAGAAAATGCACAGGAATGGTTTTCACAGAAAAAGTTGTAATTTTAACAACAACAAAAATAAAAAACCCCACAACTTTCTATTTTGTACAGATTTTAAAATGCAAAATCCCAGATTTTTTGCTCCTCAAACCTTTTTTTTAAAAAATAAATTTTGGAAGTGATTTCCAAAAAGCCCTTGTTATATAGGAGAAAAAAATCTCAACAGTTGTTGGCAGTTTTGTTTTTTTCAAATGAAGCTGAAGAAATTTGAAAGTGTACATCCTTACTACATTCTAATTTAGATGCTTAAGAGTCATTATCCGGGCTAATCTATGAGAATGATCATGTTCAGTTCCTGAAAATACGGATCTGGAATCTATTGTCAAAGTACTTATGATTATCCACTCCTTGTACTACTTTGAAAACTAGGGCAACCCTGAAGAGAAACTTTTTGTGAACCTTTTTGTCTATATATTCTCAACCATTTAGGGATGATGTTATCACACTGACAATAAAGTGGCTGGCCATATTGTATATCAAATTTGGGTAGTGATATTAAAAAATTAAATATGAGTGAAGCTAGGAGGAATTTTTCCCCACTAAAATTTAGTTAAGCAGTGATTTTACAAAGCAAAGGTCCTGATGACGATGATGATGTATGGAGAATATATATATATATATATAGGTGAGCAAAAGATTTGCCGTTCTTTTTAACTGTCTAAATTTAGGGGGAAAGACTCAGTGCAAATTTGTTTCTTAAACCATGTTGATTACAAAGTCTATAAAGAGATAGTCAATATTACTTTTATTTTCTATGTGTTTAATCTGAACTCCTCTGTCTAAATTATCTGGATTGAAAATTAACCATCAAAACACTTTAAAATTGATTTAGCAATCAATTTAAATTGATTTAGCAATCAATTTAACAAGACTTAATATAAACAAGGCCCTTTCTTTTGTTTTCAGAGTCTGATTAACTTCTAAAAGAGAGAATTTTGAGAATCCCAAATCTCATATTTGGGATACTCAAAAAGATGTTAATGAAAATTATAAATTTCTTTCATATTTTGTACAACCCTGATTTTAGGGGATGGCATTTTATTATATTGATTTTTGGGAGACTCTCTCATTTCCTGGAGTGCCTTGCTGCATGTCCTTGACCTGGTGGACTACTGCCTGTGCTGTTAGAGTGAAGCTATCAAACTTGTAGTAGAGACAGCTGTCTCCCCAGTGCTCCATATTCTAGGTTTTTGGGCTGGGAGGGTTTGACAACATTGTCCTTAGCGAGTCAGTGTTAATTGGATCTAGCACCAGAAATCAGAATAGGAAATCTTAGAAATGATTTACCAGAAAGGTCTGTCTCCGAAAAAAAATTGAACTAAAAATGATCATGATCCATCCTCCAGCATTCCAGTGTGGTTCAGAGGATCAGGCTCACAAGTGTTGCACAGGTGCCACAGATTCCCTGCCCCTCCTCTTCCAACAGGAGTCCACTCAGAGGAGGAGGCAGGGCAGGGAAGCCCAGCGGGTCTGCACAACTCTTCTGGGGCCAATCCACTGAGCCCTAGTTTGTTCCCATCTATCAAACTGCAGTTCATGCTTGAAACCAAAAGAGGTATCCCCTTAAAGTACTCAAAATATAGAAATACTTAGGTTTTCTCCCCTTAACAAAGCATTAAGAGTTGGCCTATTTCTTGCCTTATCTACACCCACATTGCTTCATTGTATTGTCATCTCCATTCTACTGTGTACGTATACTCAGCAAACAGTGTGATGTCATACCATTGTGAATTTCCTCTCTCATATCAATGGTTGCCAATGATGTGGTGAATGGACAAGGGATCCAATCCGCCACTGGGAATGGGTGACTTTCCTAAGTTCTGCCCTTTGACTTTCCAACCCTTGAGTTCTGCTGTGATTGAATTGTAGACAGAGATCCATATTTCAGAATGATGGCAAGAGTTACTTTGCTGATGAACCATTCTCAGTTTTCTCACTTTGCTGATGAACCCAAATCCTTTTGTTAAAAAAACAGTGAGGATTAGATTAAACCCTAGATGAAGTACAAGGGAAGGTGTGGGAGGCTGACAGTAGTCTTTCAGAACCATCCTCTGAATTAGAGAATACATAGAAAGGACTTCAAGAATTAAGTAGATACCCAACGGAGCAATTAATAAGGGAAGAAGAGATAGAGGAAGTAATTATTAATTTAAAAATAGGGAAGATGGCATCATGGATTATGACCCAATTATCATAAAACCTTTTAATACCCAAAGTAAAATCCCTTTTCAATAAAACAATGGAGGAAGAAAGGATACCATTATCATGAAAGCAATTGATAATTATATTAATATTGATAAAAGAATACTCTACTGAACCTGAGACTTATAGACCTATTTCAAAATGCTAAGATATTTGCAGTGATATTAGCAAAGAGAATGAGTGGTTTTATTGCTAAGTGTATTGAAGAAGATTAAGTTAGCTTTATGCTAGGAAGGCAGATGTTTAACTGTCTAAAGAGAGTATTAAACGTAATATATAGAATTTCAAAACAAAACATTAAGACAGGTATTATTTCATTCAATATCTTTAAGGCTTTTGATTCAATTGAATGGCAATCTTTAGAAATGATAATTAAGGTGTTGGGTTTTGGTAAGCACTTTCAAGGAATAATAGAACAACTGCATTCAGATAGTATTGCTGCAGTGCTAGTTAATGATGGATAGCATATTTTTCTAGCCCAAGAAACTAGGCTGGTTATTACCTGCACCATTTGCTTTACTTATTGAATTATTAGTAAATACTATCAGAGAAGATAAAGAGATTTTAGATATACGTAACAAGGATAGAGTTAAGATTACTTTATTCAGTTATGATACTTTGTTAACAATGGAGCATCCTTTGTTGTAGACAGGATTAAATTATATTCATTTGGAGAGGATTAGAGATATATGGGCATAAATCAGAAATGTTGTTTTCTAAGTATAATAAAGAAGAAAAAGAAAAACATCCCAAAAAGAAATGAGTAATTTAGAAAGACTGAAAGAAAATAATTTAAGTTTATTCAAGTAGGTAGTTCTGAAGAAGCTAGGAAAACTGGATTGTCATGGTTTGGCAGAATTACAGCATATAAAATGAATATACCACCTAAGATCAAATTTATATATATGATGCTACCAGCAAAGATTAATACAGATGACTTAAAGGACTGGCAAAATATGATTAATAAATTATGTAATGGAGATATGAAATCAAGGTTTAATAAGAAGGGATCATATACAACTTTTTAAAATGGAGGTTTAGGACTGCCAAACTTAAGATTACAGAATTTTGCTGCTCAACTGAAATATTTATCAGACGTTATTTCTGAGCCCAATAAACTGATCTTGTTGAAAGGCAAAAACTGTACAGTATTTAAATTTGGTAAGTATCCTCTTCTTACAAGATAACAAAAAATATAGTTTTAAAAAATAGAAAATCTTTTTCTAAATAGTTTGTTAATAATATGGAAGAAATATTGAATTTATTTATTTATTTATTTATTTATTTATTTATTTATTTATTTATTTATTTATTTATTTATTTATTTATTTATTTATTACTATACTGCTGACTTAGTATCCAACACTGCTCTAAGCACACATAAAAACAATAACCCAAACATCAGCAAATCAGAAAAAAATGAAATGAAATGAAATGAAATAAAGCACACAAATAGCTAACTAAATAAACCCCAAGTGATGATGGCCTATAGAATTATCTTATGACATATTCAACCAGTACCCCCATTATGTCCAGTAACAGAGCTGGAAAAATTCCCAGAGAATTTAAAAAGACCAATTGAAGATTTTTTTTTGATAAAGAGGCAAAGTTAGAAGATCAGCTATTAAGAATGGTAAATAAAGAAGAAATAAAAGGCAAAAATGAAATCTCTTGGTATGTTATTTTATTAAACAGCGGGCAAAGAACTGGATGAAATGAAAAAGCAAATGTAGGGGCGTTAAAATATGAAGGAATTATTCTACTGAAAGTCTAGGATGGGAGAAGGCAGGGAAGGGGAAAAATAAGTAAAATTCATAACATTATTGGAAACAGAAAAATAGGAGGATTCCCTTAGAATTGTTTGGGAATTAGATCTGAGAGAAGAAATAAGCTGTTGTGCTTGGAAAAAATATGTGGAATATTAGAATATTGAGATCTATGTTGAAAAGGGTAAAAAAGACTTTTTATAATGTTGAGCTGGTACTTAACTTTAGTAAAAATAAAAAAGATAATTGTTCTAAGATGTGCTAGAGAGGGGGCCAGAAAATAAGCAATTTTCATATGTGGTGGGAATATGATTTTGGCAATTGGCTTTTAAAGAAATAAATGAAACAGGCAATTTAAATCTAACTGCATATCCTAAAATATCACTTTTATCAATATTTAAAAAGGAGATAGATCAGTGGACAATGAGAAAACTTGTTTACAATGGGTTAAAAGCAGCTAATTGATTATTTCTACAAACTGGAAATCAGCTCACAATATACTGTACCCTTGGTATAAATATGTCTAGGCTATACCAATTAATAATAAACTTGTATGTAATATAAAAGTTAAGAAAGGGGTAACTACTAAAGATGTGTTTGCAGATATATGGGGAGAATGTACAGTATTGACTTCGTATTGACAAAGGGGAAGGGACAAAGTTGAACGCACAAATTTATACTATTTTGGAACAGGAAGGGGGGCTCCATAAGGATAAAAGATATATGTGGCTATTCTCAAATGGTCCCATTGGTAGGAACGCTGTTTACATAGTTTGTTTTTTTATTTTAGTTTTATTTACTACATGTTTTAGTTTGCATTAGTTCTTGTAGTTAAAAAATTTTAATATGAAAAAGAACCAAACTCTAGAATTGGATCTCCGGGTAGGAACAGGACATCAGAACATGAAGCCTCCAGTTCCCAGTGCCAAAAAGCTACAGTATATAGAAAGATAACATGGACAAAGGTATTGAAACCCAGTGAGAAGTCCAAGATGTCTTAATTAACAATATTGCATTCCCCCTTTCTTTTTCTTGACATAGAGCATCCATTTGAGTGAGGATGGAAGTTTTTACATTAAACCTTGTAATGTAATCAGTTGGTTAATTCAAGAAAACCTGTCCCTGCATATTCAACAACTTGGCTATTTTGCCTAATAAGAAACATATATATGATTACAATACTTAACTGCAGTTCTTACAGCCCAGAGATGATGCTTAGAACTGTCTCTTTCAAGATGACCAAGCCAGATATACATGATCACTCATGTTTTGTTCTCCACCAGATGCCTGCAATCTCCTTATTTATGCACTTCTAGATATTCAGCAAAAACTGGAAGAATGATCAACATTCCCAGGTCCTATGCTACTGCTGAGGGTGTGGAAGTTCAGCCCAGCATGCAGGTTCTTTTTACATTAAGTCTCATGGCCCTACACTAGCATATGTTCAATAATAGACTGACAAATCTTGATACTTGCACTCTATCGCTGACGTATCTCAAAGGACATGATGAGCCCAAATGCACGCACCAATTATGTCCCCATTTCCTCAGCTCACTCCTGGCTTTTTGCTGCATCCATGTTGTACAACAGACATACAACAAGCTATCTTCACATTAGCCAGTAAGTGGTGGCACCAGCTAATGGATGGGTGTCCAAGCCAGCTCACAAGCAAAAATAAAACTTTCTCCTCCTCCAGCACCATTTCCCCTAAGATTGTCTCCCTGCCTGGAGACCAGCATACATATGGCAATTCCTTGGGGAATTCAGCCGGTGCCTTGAGACCTGGGAACCCTAAAATTAAACAATGCCATACAGAAGGGCAAGGCTGCACATATATTCCTCATGTTCCCTCTAATCTATTTCCAAAAAAGGAAATCCAGAAAAACCAACAAGGATAAAATGAAAGTGGTGGCTCTATAAATCTCCACCAAGCAATATATTTAAATGTATAGTTCTATGCTTGTTCCAAATACAGTCAACTAATAGAAGCTTAATAGGGAGTTGATTGACATAATTTTGTACCAGTCAACTGAGAAATAAATGCTACTGCACTCAACAAGGCTTACTTCTGAGTAGATATGTAAAGGAATGTAGCACAAATATCCGTCACTTTGACTAATCCTTTCAAAAGCATCCAAGCTGACGGCTATGTCCACTAGGAAATCTTGAAAGAGTTCATTTTTCTGTCAGTAACATTGGCCTTGAAAAAATGGAATCATAGCTGAAAGCAGGTGAGGTAAAATTATACCAATACTCCTCCTCCGCTAAAGTTCCCATAGAGATAGTTAACTGTTTCACAGCCCATACTTTTCCTTGCCTCCTCAGCCCAGTTGATAATAATGGGGAGACATCTAATTATCATGATGTGAACAAAAGCTTCAAGACAAGCCAGTAATGTACATTAGAACAGAAACAGGATATATTCCCCCAAGCATTGTAGCAAGTCAGCTGCCTGTGTGATGTGGAATAGCAAAAGGATAATGTTCATCATTCTATGCCCACAATTACACAGCTTCCCTATTATAAGGGCTCCCAGGAGGGATCTTGGACGAAGGTAAGGGGTGGGTGGGAAATAAGGTAGCGAGTGTTACCGTGGGATAATCACACTCTTGGGAGTAGGATGCACAAGTGCATCTTAAGCCTTGTAACACCACAAAGGTGTTATAATCTGCTGTCATATTACCGTTTTTAATTGAAAGTAAGACACAGCAGACATCTGTGAGAAAATATATGCCAACTGGTGAGATGTCCACCAAAGCACAGGAATGGAAGCAACTCAAGATGGACACATTCTTGCACTGCAGTCTTGCGTAATAAAACTCTTGCATTAATCTTGATAACAGTGTTTCTTTTCTTGTTTGTTCTCTTTGACCCAAGCCTGGGAAATCTGCCTTCCTTTCAGGTATGGAATTCAGAGTTAGCCTGCATAAACCCAGGCTGTCCATTTATTTTAAAGCAACCATTTTCAACTGAGGGGGGGGGGCACAGCCATAAGCACAATATGAAAGAAATATAGGTTGAACCAAGATGATATAAGTCACATAATGAACCTTATGGGGAGGTGTGTGAAGAATTGTTCCCAGTCTGTGTCCCCCTTCAAATGTGCCGGGAGCCCCCAGGAGGCCATATGACCCCCCAATGAGAATAGTTATTTTAAAGCTTTGGTCCAGCCTATAATGAGATCTCTATATTTAGCCTTTCGTTTATGTTAGTTTAAGAGCAAACAGTGGAATACTTAGAAAATTACATTTGAGTATATTCTAACATATAATTAAAAGGTGGGGGAGAGAATTGTTTTGTGTTCATGGTTTATAAATATGCAGATATGAGATGATACTTATTAAGTACCATCTACAGGGCCTATTTTTTAATGCCTAAGAATTTAACTGCCCTTCTTTGTCTTGCATTGACAATCAGTAACTTTTCTAAAGAGCAATTCTGCCTATTTTTGAGCAATTCTGACTATCTTGAAAGGCTATCAGTAATAAGCAGCAAGCAATTACTTTCAAATTTACTGTTAAGGAATTTTTCACATGATTTTTTTTCAGGTTTTATACTATTCTCTTGTCAGTCCTAAGGGACAAGAAGAGTACTCTTTGGTTTTCTCCTATGCATTTTTAATAAATATTTCCAGGTTACAGTATGAGAACTCGCCAGTAAAAGGACCCAAAAAGTATTTCTCTGTATTCCCCCCCCCCCGTGTTCTTGGTAGCAATAATCAAGCACTAATAACATGCAGCGCAGAGAATTACTTGTGCAGTCAGAGCAACAATGGCAACAATGACAACGTGGCTGTCAAGGAATAATAAATAAGATAATGTTTTGTCTTTAAAATGTAACATTCCAAGTTCTGGTCTCTGGACAGTACAGAAAAAGGCCTTGGAAATCTGCCATAACTTTTTCCAGCCTCCCAATTCATTCACTATATGTAAGACAGTTCATATGTCATGCAAGGACAGCTTGGAAACCAACACAGGCAACAGATTGCAATGGCCAACCTCAGATCTTCAAATGGAAGAGAAAAACAAAGATTTAAAGCTGCCACCCAGTCATTGACTGCTGCACTATTTTTTTTTAAAAAAAAGCTGAAATAAATCCCTCTCAATGCTTTTTCAATTCTGTCTTTAATTTAGGATGAATTGTGCATGACTGAAACTTTTTTTAAAAAATCTGATCAGCTTTTTGTGGCTTTAGATTAATCATGCCCTAAAAGTGAACAGGTAGCAGATAACTGATATTGAAGGTGAGCTGGAGAAGCCCAGATCTGTCCCTTTTAAAGTATTTTTAAAATTGTTAGGATTACATATTTGTGGAATAATTAATCATTAATTAAATTTGTTACATATTTTTGCATTTTAAAAGAGTCAGGTATGCGCAGTCTCAAGCCTTGGCCCAGCCTTTATAAACACAAGAGCTGTGGTAGAGGGGGGGTGGGGGGATGGGACACAACAACGCACAATTCATGTCTGTGCCCATCAAAACATAGCACACGTCACAGGGGTCCTTCTGATATACAGGCCCACCATCTATATTTATGCCCATTGTAATGATTTACTGCTAGTAAAGTAGGTATGGGATGCAGTCAGTCCGTGTAAGTGACTGTTTTGCTTGTGAAAACGTAAAACGGACAAATGGTTAGCTATTGGCAGGATACATTATGCTGAAACTTTACAGCTCTCAGGATGGATTTCTGGTCGTCTGAGTACATGTGATCCCTACGGTGGTATTTTTAAATTTTCGTTTTTAAAAAAATCAAATATTAACCTGACTTAAGCTCTCTTTCAAAGGTTACATTTGCATTTACAAAGATCCTCCAAACTATTTAGCTATACAGTGAATTCTAACAAGGCAGCTTCCTTTCCTGGCTTACCTATTTTTAAATTTTATGAGGCTCAGGCTCTTCTGGCAGAGTTTTGTAGCTCTTAAGATGAAAGTCTGGATGCCTGCACACTCAAAAAAGAAGAGAGGGGGAAAGACGAAATAGAAAAAAAGAAGAAGAAAGGAAAAATAATCAATTTGGTATCAAATTTATTCCAAAGCTGAAAAGTGCATTTTTTTTTCTTATTGTGAAAGAAGACATGCAGGGAGGTCAAAGGTCAAGCAAAGAGGAGACGGTATTGTGTAGAAACTGTCACGCATCACCACTTATTTTGACATGCACAGGGCCGTTTGTTGTCTGTCGAACATGCAAATTAAGTGCCTGCTGTCATAGCTAGCCGATATCTGAAAGTGGAAAATGAGACCACCTGTAACCAGTGAATGGAGTGATGGACAAGCATTCAGCGCTCGTCATTTCCAACGCCATTCACACCACCTCCGAATTGCATATGACATGTAAAAATCTTTTCTTAATATTCACAACCGGGAAGTTTGGGGAATTATGGAGGCTTCAACTGCTGCATCTAATGGGTTCTCCAAGCAGACAGCTGTGACTGCGAGCTGGCTTGATAATTAGGTGTCCAGGAAGATTTTATGCTATGAATCAGTTAAAAGGAAGAAAGGGAAAAGGAAAAGAAAATAATGGCAAGCAAAACTCACCGGAATGGAAATAATATTAACCCTAGAAATCTCTGCTCAAATGCTCATCTTTGCAACAACACTAAAAAAAAAAATTATTGGATTTATAATAGCTTGCATTCCTCTGCACAATAAATAAGTAATAAATGGGTTATTTCCTGTAAACGTTGTTACTGCAATGTTCGTTGTAATTGGTTCCTCATGGAAAACTGGGAAGCATATACGGAATTGGCCATTTTAAAAGAGAAGTCCTGGAGTGTGGGACACATTTCCAAGAATCTCTAGGTGAAGAGGTTATGGATTTTTAAAATGGAGATTTGTTTTTCTTTCTGTATCCGAGCACTACAGCTGTAGAGCATATGTAATATAGCCCCAGTAGCACACTTGCTACTGGGTGTCTACTAGCACCGCAAAGGCACTAAATATGATTACTCAAGAGTCTCATTTTGCATTTTAATGGTGGGGGGGCTAATAGATTTGCTGGGGAGGGGGAAGATTTTAGTATGTTCCAAAGAGATGTTCTTCTTGAATATTTTTACGAGTAAGTAGCAGAAAGACTGCAGCGCATTTGAAAGCATTTGTTGCTGTTAATTTTATTCCCTGACGATAATGAAGGGTAGAGGTCTTCTTGGCAGCATTTTGGGTTGCCAAGCCAGTTTCCATCCTCTGCTCTTGATCTCTTAACAACAACTAGATTTGATGACATAAACAAGTAAGAACACTTACCTCTGAACTAGGAAAAGGGTTCTCCTGTTAAGCCTTACAGATAAAGCAGCTACTTAAAGTGTATAAGCTAGGTGAGTGTTTGCTTCTCTGTTTTCTGTTGGCAGCCCTAGAAACAACAGACAGTTCCTTGCAGTATTGTTTTTGCTTGTGTCAAGCGCTTACTAACTTTATGGCAATCAGATCAAAAATTCAGTGAGGCTGGGTGCAAACAAAAGATTGGGCACAACCCCCAATTCCACCCTTCAATTGGACCTTATTTGATTAATGGCAGCAAATGCAACAGAACCTCCCTTTCCATCATGAGAAATCCAAACATTCCAGTGCGAAGCTTTGTTCTGCCATATGAAAGGCATTTTCCGAGTTGGATTAATTCAGTCTGCAGCGCAACAGCACACAGATACACACACACAGTGTACAGCCAGCGTTCAGATTGATTATTCAGCTCACCGAAGATGAATCACAACTCAACAATAGAGTATTATTTATGAAGGCTTCCAGGCAAAGTTAGAGAGGGTTTGTCAAGAGAGCTTAGATCTTGGCTAAACAAGCACAGCGCAGCTATTCCTGACCCCTGTGGTGCGAAGCTCGCACCTTCGAAATGATCAAATATACTGAGAGGATATTAGCTGAGTACTTCTAAACCCAGCCTAGCTGGTTTATAATCCTTTGAACTGTGCCCCTTTCCGTTTGTGCGTGACACTTTGTTTTCATGCAACATTTCCAGAAGGTTGTTGACAAGACAGGCCAATCTGATTGGGGGGGGGGGGGCGTGTGTGTGTGAGTACTGCAAGAGGTACCACCAAAAACTCCTTCCACCCAGCTCACTGACTGGAGATTATTAAGGATGCATTTTTAACATTTCTGTCCGAAACAGACTGTAATGATGTCTCTTAAATACTCAGTTGTGAACCTGCCTGGCTCTTCGGCATCTTATCCAAGGGTAGCCGTAGGATATTAATCAAGTTGACTCAGGAAAAGGACAATGAAAGGTAAAGAACACATTCCAAATAAACATGGAGGCAGGATTTGCTTGGATTGAAAGAAGGAATAGAAGAGGGGCCTTTTGCTCTCACTACCTCTCTCTTTGTGTGTAGTTTTTGTTTTTATATCGTACACAACTAGAGATGGGCATGACTTACTGGCTCATTTATCATCCAAACAGGTGTTCCACACTTCAAAGCCCTGCGTCTTCTGGTGGACACCCATTTCAAAAGCAGCACCTGGAGGAGGCAGGGCAGGAAAACTGGGCCGCTGACTTTAAGTAAGTGCCCACCAGAGGAGGTAGGGCTTTGAAGTGCCAAATATCTGTTCGGTTGCCCATCTCCATACACAACCAACATCATGGAAGGGCAATATTGCATTGGTAATCCAAGGGGAGGTTACCCATACAACCCCCTCTACATGTTGAAGGAATGTGCAGAGGGCTCTATGGGACCAAATGCACCAATCCTGCCCCTATATTCCCTGTATACCACCACCATGCCCCCAACAAATGCTTTTTCGGTGTCCACTGGGAGAAAAATCTCTCTGTATAAATATGGGTAGACAGTACCTCTGCACAACAGGGGATTCTAACTAGTTGGAGATTGGCCCTCCTGATGCTTCTGTCTTGATGCAAGAAGAACGTGGCCCAATAAACCTCGAATGGACATTTTCCAGAAGAGCACAGCCATGGTTTGTAAGGAATTGTGGTAGATGGAACTAGCCCGTGTAATCCTGCACCCTCTTCATGCAGGAGTGTTTGTACATGTTCTCATATATATTAAGCAGTGGAACACAGGATGGTAAATTGGAGGTCATGAAGTCAGAAATAGAAAGGTGGTGAGACAGCTAAGCAGGGTATTTAGCCTCTAGACTGGTGTGGCACATGCAAATTCCCCAAAGGAATTTCTCAGGTTGACAAATTATTTTCACACATTTCTCGTCACCCAGAATATTTTAAACATCAGAACTGCTCATACCAACCTTCTGTATATCTGAGATTATCCAGTATTTTTCAATCACATTATGTCCCTGGATAAGGGCAATGCTGTGTATGGAGATACCACATGTGTATGTGGTATGCCCACCATGAACAAAGGCTGCTATGGCTTCAGAATGAAAGTGAGGCAAGTACATATTTGAATAAACCCCTTTCCACTACTTATATAGAAAACTAATATTAGAGAAGAACATTTTAACATTGCCTTTTCCCTGGCATGCAATTTTTTGTCCTGCACTATGAAAACTACCTACTGTAGCCAGAAGTTATAGAAGTCAAGGAAGAAGCTTTGCTACTTAATTCTTTTGCAAACATAAATCAGGTCCATGTCTGATGGATCATTTCCATACACATTTCACAAAGGCAGCTGCTATAAAATCTTAAGAAACTAAATTATAACATTTCCGGTGCTGGAGGGGGGGGTATCGTGTAGTATTTACCTAACTGTGACTAACCTTTTAGAGTAGGCAATTTCAAAATGGTTTTCCACCATGTCTTTACAAGGACCTCATCTTGATTCAACACAGAGATGGGGTATTTCTTCAGCAAGCCTTACTGCTTCTATCTTTAGCACTGTGCTTATCTCCAGCCACTAATCAAAAACTAGAATTTTCCCTGCCCAGGAGGTAAAGAAAGGCTGCTGTCTCTGATTAGTGATCAGAGACCCAAAATTCAAATCCATGGACAGATTCTCTCTACTCAATATCTAACAAGTCATTCTGAGTTATCAAAAATAGATAGCTCAGTGGTTTAAGCACAGAGGCTGGGATTCAGTTCCCCATTCTACTTCCTTGCCAGGGCTGGACTTGAGGATCTCATCCAGCTGTGCAGTTCTAAGATAAAGGCTAGAAAGATTTTGGCAGCTTTGGAGAGTTGTCCATTTGACCTTTATGGGAGTGAGGTTACACGTGCCGTGATGCTGGTGGGTCAAACAGTGGAGGCTGTTGTGTCTAAAAAGTTACTTTGTTGGACCGCAACTCCCCAAAACAGCTGCCATACAAAAAAAGGAACTTCTCCTCTGTTTCAGAGCCCAGTGTTGCATGATGTGGGGCTCCATTCTAATGAAACCCCACCCAGCTCAAAGATCTGGTTAATTTAGCAATGAATATTAACTCCCCCCTGACCTAACATTAAAAAATATCGAGTGGTCAGGTGACTTATCTAACTAACTTCAGACCTCATGGTTGATCGAACCAGTAGCATTCATACTGGGAACTCAAATCAAGATTTTGAATCCCTGGATTAAAATCCATCCTACATGATATGCTCCCTGCTGATATGAAAATTAAATTATAAAAACAATGTGTATAAAAGCGCCTGCAATAGCAGATAATGGGGTAAAAAAAGTGCAGTCTTTTTGTGGGCTGTTTACCTCCTTCCACTGCCTGGCTTTCTCCCACCTCCATCAATTTTCATTTGTAAGTTTAGAATGGATCAATTATTTCCAGATGATTGTTATCCTGTTATTTTCCAAAGTGGCTCTCTTGAAACCATCCAGAGATTTGTAAAGTAGGTGAGAAAGAAAGCCAGACATGAATCAGTGGGAATACATCCTGTCTGCCAAAATACGCTGTCAAAGGAAGTTAATTGAACTAAGCTAAATAAGTATCAACGAAAGGCAGGTAGTGTGTACCCTGATGAAGTCTTCAAAAGAAGAGTGTTGTGATGGAAGCTCAAAAGTCTTCTTCTTCTTTTTAAAGAGATTATTGTATATTAACATGCAGTGAAGCTGTAACAGCTGCACCAATTATCTGTCATTAGTCAAGGTCAAACACTGAAAATGGAGGACATTCCCTGTTTGTCAAGTCAACAATGGGAATGGTCTAGTGACACTTAGCTGGGGATGAGCGTTAACATTCAATTGCAGTGTGGGTGTGTGAGTGGATGTGTTATGCATGCCATTTTTCTGTGCATAGTAGAAGAAGCCAACAGTCCTGATAACTCATATATAAAAGCTGACAAGGCAAAGAATTATCACAACATCAGATTTTGTTTGAGACACCAAAGGCATATATATGTTCATTGACACACATTTTTTTGACAATCTTTTCTGAAAGATTGAAAATAATAGATTGGTTAGAAAGATAAAAGTAAACATTTAAATATATATAATTGAGATATATATATTCCTCAATGAGAGAATGGCGGGGTTTATACATCAAGCAATTTATTTTATTTTAAAAGATATTTTTTGGGCACAGTCTGACTAATATTTACAATATTTAAGTCTCAGTGATTTTTGGAAGGATAAATTTAAGCAAATGCTGAAGTCCACCAGTTAAATCTATTGGACTTAATGTGTTCAGCATTAGAAAGACCGTGTTCTTAATATTTCGACTGTTGCTGAATCTGAAAATCCTCTTTTCAAAAAATTAGCTTTGCAGTCCAGACTATGCCTGAAAATCCCATACAAATGTAATGAAACTAATTGTTTTCGTTCCAACCAAATAGGGAATTAAACTCTTAAAAAAAGATTTTATACTATCAAA
This sequence comes from Pogona vitticeps, assembly GCF_051106095.1. NCBI lineage: Eukaryota > Metazoa > Chordata > Lepidosauria > Squamata > Agamidae > Pogona > Pogona vitticeps. Next base: position 136,936,335 of record NC_135786.1, on the reverse strand, counting down.
ACAGATTGAGAAATAAAAGATTTTGAAGCACTGGGATTTTTCACTATAGAGTTATAAAGAACAGTTATGGAAGGGAAAAGATCTGCTCAACAAGGTTTTTAGCTACTAAATAAAATATGGCATTTTAAAAACTGATAGAATAAGATATCTGTATGTGATTTCTCCAGTACTCTGCCAAAACAGATCTTCACATTTTAAACATTTCTCTTTAGAGGCACAATGAAAGCGGTGTTTTATTAAGTCATGTGATTAGTCCCTCTAGCTCTGTCTTGTCAGTTCTGGCTGAAAACAGTTCTCTGGGAGTTCAGGCAGGATCCCTTCCTAGCCATTCAGGTAGATCTTGAATACTTTCTGGTGGTCTCCTGTCCAAGTACTCACTAGACCTAGCCCTGTTTAGCTTCCAAAACTAAACCGCATCATGCCTGTCAAGGGTGGTATGGTGTGGCTGTTATTTCTATCCGTTTGCTGGCAGAAGCCATACCTATGGAGAATCAGCATTCATGTACATTCACTTAACTTAATGAAGAATCTGTGCTATCTGTGTGGTTTGCATTGGGGCATCATGATGTAGGGATGTGGTGGCACTGAGGGTTAAACTGCAAAAAGCCTCTGGGCTGCAAGGTCGCAGGATCAGCAGTTTGAATCCATGTGACGGAGTCAGCTTCCGTTGCTTGTCCAAGCTCGTGTCAACCTAACAGTTTGAAAACATGTAAAAAATGTGAGTAGATAAATACGTACAGCCTCGGTGGGAAGGAAACGGCGTTCCGCGTCTAGTTGTGCTGGCCATGTAACCACAGAAACTGTCCACAGACAAACGCTGGCTCTGTGGCTTGGAAAGAGTCAGACATGACTGGACAATTGTCAAGGGGAACCTTTACCTTTACCTCATGGTGTAGTGGTTAAAGTGAGTTAAACTGCAGTACTGCAGCAAAGACTCTGCTCATGACCTGGGACTAATTCCAGGTAGCTGAGATTGATTCAGCCTTCCATCCTTCTGAAGTTGGTAAACTGAGTACCCAGCTTGCCGGGGGGGGGATGTGTAGCCTACATAATTAACTTGTAAATCACCCAGAAAGTGTTTTAAGTGCTGTGGGGTGGTATATAAGCAGCACGCTTTTGCTTTGCTTTCATTTTACCAAAATCAGAAATGTTTGGTTAGTTTCCAATGCAAGGATGAACTGTTAAAAAAAAAACAACACAGAAAAGCAGGTTAAATTTGATTTATTCCCCTGCACCCTCCACTCTGCTAAATAGGTAATTGCTATTGTGTTGGAAATCGGCGGGATAGCTCAGTGTTTTACACCCTCTGCAGAGCCAAAGGACAGGGATTCAGTTCCCCACTCTGGCCCTGGAAGAAGAGTCAGTCTGTATGGCCTTGGACAAACTGCACAGTTCCAGAGCACCTCCCAGAAGAAGGGAATGGTAAATCCACAACTCACCCCTGCATAGGAATGTTTTGAATGAAGACAAATTCAATTGGTTGTGCAGTAAAAAATAAAAATAAAATTAACCCCCCCCCAATACCCCATGTTTAGAAACTGGGCTGGGCACAGACGATTGGCTTACAATATTCCAATTATTATCGCATTGTTTACCAAGCAATGAATCCTTGACTAGTTCCTTTATCATATTTTCTTTGTCAACGGAATAAATTAGAACCAGAAAATGTCAACGCACAAAGTACTTTTTTTCCCATTCTATTTGGCTTGCAGAGCAAAACTAATGCATTCATGAGGAAAAACAGCTTTGGTCAATTCTAGGAAAGGCAAAAATTATTCTAGATGTACAGAATGTTAATACACGGTGGCATGAGCCTTGCATAATCCAGATGCTTGGAGAGCTTTCGAATGTCAGAAAGTAGTGAGTGTTTGGACCTCTGTGTCAGGAGAGAAAGCTGTTCTCTGTCTTCCTTTTTCATCCACTCAAAAAAAAAAAAGCCCTGTTCAGATACTGCTGCCTGAAATTGTGAAGTGGCTAAATGGAGGGGGAGGAAAACACACACAAACCTTACCCCCATGCCCCTGCTCCCCCCAGAAATCAGTAAGATCTTTTATGTGTTTTACATTGTGTATGCAAATGAGTGTGTAAACATGTTCAGCTGAATACCCAAAGTAATGCCTGAATAGGGCTAGTGCCAGTTTTCCTTGAAGTTCTATGAGTGCATTGCCATACTGCTCTCAAAATACATGATATTGTCTGTAACTTCAGGTTAAATGGGGTTAAGGCTGGGGTTGGGCTGGGCAGTACTTGGATTAAAGTCCACCAGGTAATGTCAGGACCTCCCAGAAAAGCTAGGGAAGAATCCTACTTGATACACTTGGGATTTGTTGCCAACTGATAAAGGTCTGACTCAGTGTGAGTCCTGAACTTCCTCCTGCCTGGTTCTTCTAAATATTGGTGTAACACTAACTGTAGACTAGACTTTACTTCGGTAGGACCTGAAGGGTGTCAGGAAGGGATTCAGTCTGTGTATCTCTAAGGCACCAAGGATTCCAGACAAGCATCCTCCCCCATTTTCCCAGCTGCACCACTGAGACAATATGTCTAGTGGCACAGGCAAACCAAGTTGCTTCCACCTCGTGTCATCTTTATATTCATTTAATCATAAACCCCACTGGCTGAAATTGCTAGTCCCAACTAGACTATATACACTGCATCTATTGTTCAGCAGTAAGTCAACCCACTTATATGGAACCCATTGATTCAATGTGTCTTCTCTACCTGAGATAAGCAGTTGGATCTGCATCACTGTGTCCATTAAAATGGGCTATTTTTAAAGTGCACAAAACAATGATTTTACAATACACATTGCTGAATGCATATTTGTTCAAAATAAGGATTTTAAGATGTGTTGCTTCCTCTAAAAATGTTGTAAAGTATTTTGTTAAGCAGTCACCCACCCACCCCCAGAAAGCCTCTTAACAGTCATAGGCAAGAATAACTTGTGAATCAGTTTTACAAGCCAGGAGCTACCCCCTGTCTAGTATGCTCAGCAGTCTTTGCAAGTAGGTGACTCTACTCTTCCCATTTCTTATGGACTCAGACTTTGCCTCTCCCATACTTCACCTCTGCCTCATTCCCTGAATCACCTTGCCCATTGGTTTCCACACACAAAGGGCAACTAGAAAAGTGTGACACGTTGAGGTCCCCCTTCATGTCTCCTGTTCATTGTGTAGAAGCATCTCACTATGAGTGATTTCTTAACAAGACAGGCCAATAGCTACACTGTGTTTGCAACAGTCTCTCACACACACACCACACATAGACCTCTCACAGGGATACCATTGAAGATAAGACTACCACAGATGAATTCAGCAAACTCCTTCAGGGCTTTAATACTCTTGGATGAGACCAGCTGTGGAAGTCCAGTGACAAGGAGAAGCAGGGCCAAGTTTGGTCAGAGGAAGAGGTATGCAGCATTTAAACCAGTGGCTCTCAACCTTGAATAACCCAGCTGTTCTTGCACTGCAATTCCCAGAAGCCTTCACCAACAGCTGTGCTGGTTGAGATTCCTGGAGAGTGTCTGATATACAGTGGTGCCTCGCTTTATGATTGCCCCACATTACGATGAATCTGCTTTTCGACGATGGTCTAAATGGGGGAATTTCACTTTGCGATGATCGGTTTCCTGCTTCGGGAACCAATTCTTCACAAAACGATGATTTTAAACAGCTGATTGGTGGTTTCAAAAGGGCCACCAGGTAACTAAAATGGCTCCTCGCTGTGTTTAGGGACAGATTCCTCGCTATACAGGCAGCGAAAATGGCCGCCGTATGGAGGATCTTTGCTGGACGGTAAATTTTGAGCCCATTGGAACACATTGAAAAGTTTTCAATGTGTTTCAATTGGGTTTTTATTTTCGCTTTACGATGTTTTCACTTAACGGCGATTTTCCTGGAACGGATTATGGCCGTTAAGCGAGGCACCACTGTAGTGTTGCAGGTGCGCATGTGATTACCTGTATAATTATAGGTAAGGACCATTGCCTTGGCACAAGACTATAGCTACCATTTGTGCATACACTGAAGCAAGATTGGGAAAGCTGGGCAGTGTGTGCCAGGGAAGGGCACACTTTCTCCCTTCCTATCTAAGATATCCAAACAGAGCCCTGTACCCCTACATTAGTCTATTTCACCCTTGAAGTGCCTACACACTGTAATGTGATTTCTCCTAATGTAACACAATATAATAGCCTGGAGGATCTGACACAGTTCTGCTTCTCCATCTGAGCATGTTGGACCCAATGGTGCTGCTCGGATTGGAGCTCCTCTGAGAATCACAGGTATCTTTGTTTGACTTCAGAAATGTTGTAAACATCAGCACCAGCAAAAGAACTTAAGAAGAAGACAACAAGTATTTTCTCCCAAAGCCAAGCTGTTTCATACTGTAAAAGAGCGGGGAGGGGGGACCTGCCAGAGTTTATCGGATCTTCACTTGGCTGCATCTGTCATTGAAATGCACATAATGCAATTTTCTAGATGTGATAGTAGAAGATAAATTATTCATAGAGAATATTTGCATTCCATGTTTTCTAGAAACCAGCTACAAGCCAGCATCCTCTGCATCTTGTCAATGCTGTAAACCTAGGAGAAAAAAACTTATAAGCACCACAATATACCTTGTAAAAATTTGTGAGCTTCTCCTCTCTTCATAGGTCTAAAAATAAGAATTTGTAATGTCTATTATTACAAGTCAGATTTACAAATTTGACAGACATTTCTGGAGGATGTTTACACTTGATAATCGCTTTAAAAAGTCCCCCTTTGTTTGGAGTTACTACATGTACTGGAAGTTAATACATCAGTGAAGGGATCATTTTGTCTATAATACGACTCTATGCACTTGTTGTTTTGGGCTAAATTTTATAATCGATGCTTTTCCACATGTACAACCTGAAGACGTGGAAAGACTCTTTAGTGAAAACCACCATATGTTTGATATACCATCATACCACCCTGAACATCTATGATCTCACCTGATATAAAAGTTAAGTGGGTCCAAGCCTGCTTAGTACTTTTGGATGGGACCAGAGAATGCCAGGGATCTTCAAGGAAGGCTAGGAAAGAATCCTCCCAGAAACACTGGAGATCTTCTATCTTTCTGCCAATCAGAGTTGACAATAGTGGGGTAAACAGACTAATGGTCTGACTCAACCTCTTATGCTCTGAAGTGCAATAGAGCCTTGCCCATTCTGGTTCATTAAAGCAGCCACAGTGGAGAACTAGCCCAATGGGAAAAAGAAGTGGTGAACATCTGTCTGGGCAAGGTAAGGTTTCCAGCATCTAACATTGGCAGTGGTAAGAATTTTGCTGAAAAGCTCTCCTTGAACTACATTGTACAGAGTAATTATTGTCCAGTCTTCAATATTCCATTCTCAGGAATGCTATCGACCTTGGTCTCCTATTGGAGAGGAGTTACAGACATTATTTTCCACAGGCTCCAATCATTTCTGGCCAGCTAAGTTCAGAAGGTGGTATTGAGTACTGTTCATTCTATTCTGGTCAGCCCATGAGGTCCTTTAGGGTTCTGTTTTAATTCTTCATGCAGTTTAACTTGCATGAAACGACTGAGAGAGATTGTCTGCAGTTTGGTAGTTCAGTGACACCTAAGCCAAATGATCTCTCTAATGGCAAGAGACGGAAATAAACAGCTCAGATCTTCGTACCTCTTCTCTTTTCTGCAGTCTATGTTGAAATTACAGAAGTGCAGGAACAGGTGATACTTTTATTTGATCATTAAGAACATAAAACAAAACAAGCAAACAGCAAGCTTTTGATGATGTTTAAACTGCTACTCTTACACTGTTCCTTTTCTCTTAGAGGCTGCTTCTTCTTCTCTTCCTTCATCTTAGCTAGACGTAGCAGGAGTCATGAAAAAATTGAGACAGTTGTTAAGTACATATTATTTTAGAACACTCCATTTTCCTGTGCCCTGCAAAAGGGTTTCCTGAGATAAATAAACAGGTTCTGCTTTTCCTCTTTTTTTTCCTGCATACCCATCTCCAGAGTAATTACTCCCATTTAATAGTCATGAGCTCTGTCTGCTCCAGGCTGCTGTGCTCTCCACAGAAAAAGTCTAAATAATCCTAACACTGTGAAATTGCATGTGGCCTTTAACCAGCAAGATTAGGTTTCCTTCTTACTCAAACCAGCAAGCAACTCAGACCCATAGGTATCACAGAATATCTCCTGTTCTGAATCCTCTGACTGTAGTTCCTTCTTTTGGCCAGAGCTGAGTAGAACGTCGAATTGTAATTTCAGCCTGAGATCCTTCATGTCAACTACTAGAGCCTCAAGTTCAAAATATTCATAAATTTATGATCAGCTCATTTTGAAAAAGGAAGTAAAGTGAAAATTAGACCTCTGTGGTGAGCTCCATCTCACATCTGACCTGTTCCACCTTGCCCTCTCCTCCATTAGAACAGCTAGCTTTGTTGCACTGGCTCTAAGTCTTTGAGATATGGGAAACAATATCAAACTAAGCATACTTACTGGTCAATATCCTTTGAATTTCTACTGAGCAGAGCATACTGCCAGTGTAGTAGGATGGGACTGTGTCTCTTGTATAAGGATTGTTCCTTTTGCCAACAGTGCTATTCTATATAGGACAAACAAGACAATCCCTATGCAAATGGATCACTGGTCATAAACTGGATAACCACAATACACAGAAATCTGTCTCCAACCATTTCAATCTACTAGGACACTATGTAAAAGATACGAAAGTTGCTATTTTAGAAAAGAGACATTACAGGTCAAGAATACAGATAGCTAAGATAAAATGTATATGCATAATGGGACCCATGTAAATGGATTTAATATAAGCCTGGTTTTCTTAAGTTATTACCAAATTTAATACTTCTGCTGTTATTTACTATTATTTGCTTCACAACTACTAGGCCCCTCTTTCATCACAAAGCTCAAAGGTAAAAACTGCCAATTTTCCATATATTAACATAAGTGGTTATGTTACTTTCTTCTTTTACTTTCATATATATATATATTCACCCTCCTTGCACCTTACTTGAGTTTTTAACTGATATCCTTATTCCTGTCAGCCTTCACAAAAACCTCACCCACTCTTGTCTGGTTATCTGCTTTATGTCTCCTGTGGGTCATTGGCCAGTCTTCAATAGAACTTAACACCAAACATAGGTGATAAATTGCTGCGCGTGAAATGTAATCACACACCCAAGACTCTTAAAACCAATGAATGCTTTGAATGCTTTACTTGTGAATTTGGTACTTCATTCTGTATTTCATTTTATTCCATATGTCCAAAGAAGTGACCATGATCCATGAAACCTCACATTAAAATAAAATAGTCTTTAAGGTGCCACATATTTTTGTCTGTCTTTTTTGCTTTTTGTCTCCACCCTCGGATTTTGCCTGATAAAGGATTGTTCCTGTGTTTCTGGAGAGAAGATTTTCTACCTACCTAGAGATCCTGCTTGTATGATGTGCTTATGTAAGTGATGCAATCCCATGTTACTGCCCTGGTTGGATTTCCTACTCACCGGGAGCTCAATGGGAGATTAGCCAATGACCCATAGATGTTAATTATTCATCCTGCAATAAATTGAAGGGAAAATGCTGATAGTGGCATGGTAATGATATTTAGGTCTTGCATGCAAGGAAACTGCAGGAAAAAAGCACCTTATTTTGTGTCTCTTATTTAATAAGGTTAGTACCCAGCTGGCAATATAAACACACATCAGCCAGGCATTGGTGAGACCTCTGTTATAAATCCTGCAGAAGTGAAAGCTGTCACTGGTTTATTTTTATGGGCCTGCTTGATGACTGTGGCCTAAGGTAACAATTAAAGAGGGCTATTTTATGGCATTATTAGTGCCAAGTGTGTTCAGAGGTGAGCCTATTTGTCATGCCTGATTAGCACCAAGCATGGAAAAAAAAGTATAAAAATGGTAATAAACTAATTGAAAAACTGCTTTCAGAATAGTCAGGTCAAATTGATTTGACTTTCACATTCCTTTGTTGTTACAGGTTCCAGTCTCTTGTGAATTTTTTAGAAACAAAGTAGCTTGTTGAAAACAGAGAACATGACCCAGTCAAAGTTAAGCCCATTTACATCTCTTTTATTTTAATGGGAGACCTTATAGGTTGTGGGTAATTTGTCCGCAGAAATCAACATGACTGTACAAAATGCTCAGTGATGACTGATTTGTGGCCCTCATGAGTTGTGTCATTAGTCAGAATCTGAGGTGTTATCATCAGACATTGAAAACGATAGCAGTGTTCATATGAAGTTGATGCAACAGCCATCTTTTCTTCTAAGCAAAGCTTGGTAAACCATGGTAACCAAAGCTTGGTTTCCTGGGAGCTTCTGCCTTTAAACAGAGCAATCTATCCTACATATCAATTCATCCACAGCAGTGGTTCTTAACCTTTGTTACTCAGATGCTTTTGAACTGCAACTCCCAGAAACCCCAGTCAGGACAGCTGGTGGTGAAGGCTTCTGGGATTTGCAGTCCAAAACTCCTGAGTAACCCAAGGTTAAGAACCAGTGATCTACAGCACAGGGACCATCTCACAAGATGTCTGTCCCCTCTTCTGGCACTCCTTGTGTATGATAGGGGAGATATATAGTTCCTTCACATCTGTTTATGTCTGGCATTATTTCTGATCCATAGGTCTGCAAGTACAATCTTCTGCCATGCCCAATAAAAATAGATGCGTTCAGGAGTCAAATACACTGTCCAGCCACAGTTCTACATAAAACAGGGAACAAGGCAAGAGGAGACAAAGCATGTAATTGGGGCAAGATAGAGATGGTTGGACAGTGGCTTCAAAGCTACCAACATGAATTTGACCCAACTCTGGGAGGCAGTGGAAGGCAGGAGGGCCTGGCGTGCTCTGGTCCATGGGGTCACAAAGAGTCGGACATGACTTAATGACTAAACAACAACAAGAACAGGAAGAAGAGCAGCAATAATCAGTAACAGAATACATAGTATAGCAGCAGCTGTTTTCTTTCCAGCTAAGGTTCAATATACATTCCAGTCCTCAAGAACGGAGATGCCAAGGAGTGCCGGAACTATCAGACCATTGCTTTAATTTCCCATGCAAGCAAAGTGATCCTCAAGGTGTTGCAACAACCAAAAAAATTGCCTTATGTGGCAGGAGAAATGCCTGATGTTCAAGCTAGAGCCCAAAAAGGAAGAGGCACTTGGGATCACATTGTAATTATCTACTGGTTACTGGAGTGCACCAAAGAATTTCAGAAGATCAACCTATGCTTAGAGTAAAGTTGTATAGATCATGAGAAGCTTTGACTGGGTGAATCATGAGAAGTTATGTGTTGTTCTGAAAGAAATTGGTGTGCCTCGGCACTTGATTATCCTGATATTTAACCTGTATGGTGAGCAAGGAACTACCATTAGGACAGAATACTTTCCTATATGCAAAGGTGTCAGACAAGGGTGCATTTTATCTCTCTGTCTGTTCAATCTGTTCGCAGAACTTATCATACAGAAAGCTGTAATAGATGCAGAAGAAGGAGTGAAAACAGATGGAAGAAAAATCAATAATTTAAGATATGCAGTTGTCATCATCTTATAAGCAGAAAGTAGCGATGACTTGAAACGACTGTTAGGCAAAGTGAAAGAAAAAAGTGCCAAAACAGGACTGCAGTTGACTATTTAGAAGACAAAAATCATGACTACAGAAGAACTATAACTTTAATGCTGAATGTGAAGAAATTTAAATCATTAAAGATTTTATATATATTGGTTCAATCACCAATGCAAACTGAGACTGCAACCAAGAAATCAGGAAAAGATTGAGACTCAGAAGGGCAGCAATGAAGGAATTAGAAAAATACCATCAAGTGTAATGATATGTAATTGCACACCAAGGCCAAGATCACACTTTTGTATACCTGATTACCATGTATGGGTGTAAAAACTGGACGGTCAAGAAAGGTGAGAGGAAAAAAATGATTCTTTGAAATATAGTGCTGGAGGAAAGCTTTGGAGATATGCTAGACTGCTTGAAATATGTACAAGTGTGTCCTAGAGCAAATTAAGCCTGAATTACGTCTGGAGGCACAACAGACAAAATTAAGGCTATATATTTTGGGCACATCATGAAAAGGCAAAGATTCTCTGGAAAAGGCAATGATGCAAGGAAAGCTTGAAGGCAGAAAGAAATAAGAAGACCAAATATGAGAAGGGTTGACTCCCTATAGTATAGAAATCATAGTCTTGAAGTTACAAAGCTGAGTTGGAATATTGAGGAAGGACTTCTTTGAGATCTCTCATTCATAGGGTTGGCATAAGTCAGATGCTACTTGACAGCTTGTAACAACAACAGTGTAAAGGACCAGCCTGGGATGCACAATTCACTTATTTCAAAATCTTTTTGCAGCTCTCCCTTGGTTGTCTCCTAGTACACAGTACCATTGCCTGGGGCAAGATCCACAAGAAATGTGGATGCTTCAAGGAAGATGGCCAAAATCCTGTTGCATAAATTAGGCCTGCATAAAGGTAGTGATGTCAACAGCAGGGTGGGACTGTCTATAATTAAAGAATTTCCTGCTTCAGTTTTGGGGCACACATGACTCCCCGCAACATGCTCACAATCAGTCTCAATTGTGGACAAATTAGGCAAGGCCCTCAACAAAAACTTTTTAATTACTGTACTGGCAATCTCTTTCATCCAGTAATATCACCCAGCAGGAAGACATTATTCATAATTACAGAGTTCCTCCTTCAATTTCAGGGTTCACTCAATGCATGTGCAATGTGACTGAGTGCAAGTGTGTTGTGGGACCCCCAAAATTGAGGAAGGAACTCTAATTACCAGTACTATCTCTCATCATCAACCTTGGGCAGGTCTAAGTTATGCTACAATATTTTGGCTAATGGAAAAAGAACATTTTGGCTTTTGAGTCCTGAGCTGAACTTGAGATCTCTTGAAGAGCTTGACAGCTAGCTGCTCATACCACAAATCTCATCATGTTGAGACAGCCAGATTTATGAAAATTTTGGGAAAAGGCAGGAAGCAGCTTGAGAGCTGTTCATTTATATCCTTAGAATAAGGTACAGAAACTCTTCTTTCCTCTGTGTGAGAAAACTTTATGCATTGACATACAATAGATAAATAATTGTGGAGCATACCGCATCAGACGATTCATTTTTACCCACACATCACAAAGTTATTTTTGTAGCTGTGTCCTGTCCGCTAGAGTACCTTATGATTTATGCTTCCTGGCACCGCTTCCTCATCATTGTTCTCACCTTTATTTCTATCACATCTAATTAACGGGAAGGTCATTGTCACCTTACATTTTAAACCTTCTTAACATAATACATCACCATGGTATAGTTTAATAAGGAAATGTATGAAGGGCTGCTGTTATGAGACAGGGAGAGAAAGAGAGAGGTCTTTATAGCATAATCCATCCTGTTAACAATTGCACCTTAGCTGTGCTCATAATGAAAGCTAATAAACAGGCAAAGTGAAGGCTACAGCTTGATATTCATTCGTATCTTGATTAATTGGTTATGCAGTATAATGGGGGGGGAACCCTACATAAGAACACACTACTCTGAACAATCAAGTAGAGAACATACCTTTAAATTCTAGGGTCATTTCCTATGTTCTCAAATTGGTAGATGGGAGTTCCCAACAGTTGCCTGGGAACATGATGTAGCGAAGAAGGAGGGCTTTCTTCCACCAGGGCAGCAAAGATTGCAGTTCTTCCAGCTTTGCAAGGCTGGTGAAGCTTACTGTCCTCTCCCCTGCGCCATTTAAAAGGGACAGGGAGAAAAGAGCAGGTGGCCACACACATTTACTGCTTGGGAATTTCCATTTCATAAGAAAAATGAGTGCAAGAATGCTTTTTTGCTAAAGACCTCCCTCACAAAATTTCTAGAGGTACAAAAGTTGAAGGATAATTGTATTCTGGCGTTCATTCAGGAAAGGTGAATTAGACTGACTCACATTTAAAAAGCAAACCAAGCACATTTCTTCCTCCATCTTTACTGTTTAATACACACCCGATGAGATGAACGTATAATGAATCTGGCTTATTATCTTCAGTTTGGATGCTTTGTCCATAGTTGATAAACCAAAACTGCAATGCCTTGATACATGATTAACGGTATGATTTCCTTCAGAAACATCAACCTGCTTCTTTATGCTTTCCCAGGAGCTAGCCTCAAGAAATCCATCTGCCTCCAAGCAGTTCTTCCAGTTAAGTATTTATTGGTCCCAATCAAGTGCACTCGTACAGTGTAAAGCATTCCAATTTGTTGAATGAGATAAGTTTCTCTACAGCTGATGAAACTTACCAGATTAGAAATTGATTAGAGAACATATACCAATAATAAACAAGTACTGTTGAAAGGACTGTTTACTCTTTACAACTTAACAAATAATTCATGGCAACCTGCTGGATCCATGTCTGTACAAAACAAATTACACAGGTGTCGAGTTGTGACAATATGTTAAAATCTCATTTAATGAAATGTACCCTACTTGATGCTTGTTGGTACTAAATCTCAGGCTAATGTGATTCTATTTAATATTTTACCTTACGGGGAGGAAAGCAGATACGTTGCATTAAACCACTTCATGACTTTCCTCAGGACTCAGAAGCTCAGGTGTGTCTATAGAATTCTGTGCATGTACAAGGTAGGCTCATGGGGCCAATCAGGTCAAGTCTCCATTTGGAGGTATAAAATCTATATCCACACAACTCCATAACTCTCGGTCTCCTACAACATAGGCTCATTTATTTCTGTAGCCCTGTGTTTTCCACATGGGCTGCAGAGTAAGGAAAATATAATTCTATAGTATATGAAGGCTGGTTGATTATCTCAGTGAGTTAGGTACTGGCTTCAGAGCCAAATATCAGATGTTTGACTCCTCATTTGCCTCTTGGGAGACTAGCCAGCCTGTGTAGCCTTGGCCAAATGGCATAGTCCCAGGGCACCTTCAGAACAGAAAAAGGAACGGTAAACCACTTCTGTGTATTCTATACCTAGAAAACCCTGTAAAGGGTCACCATAAGTCACAATCATCATAAGAGCACGGTGGTGGTGGTGGTGGTGGTGGTAGTACTAGTAGTAGTACTAGTAGTACTAGTAATAGTAGTAGCAGCAGCAGCAGTAGTAGCAGCAGCAGCAGCAGCAGCAGTAGTAGTAGTAGTAGCAGTATATATAGAGTATATAGAGAGTATATATACTATAGTATATATAGTAGTATATGTAGTAGTATATGTAGTAGTGTGAACACACACACACACACAATAGAATTGAACTGCAGTAGTTTTATATTGATTTTAATAGTGATTTTAGTTGTGCATATAGTAGAAAGGAGTGCATTCATGGTGTACTTGCATTGCATTAAATTTTTTGAAAATGCAAAACCACTCAGAAAACTAGCTGCAGCCTTGCTTGAGCAATACATTTCCTTGACACTTGTAAAGAACTCTTTTCAGAACCTGCACAACTACTTCTCGTGAGCAAACAAAAGGAGATAATCTGCCCAATAATATGGCACAATCATGTAGACTCTGTCTAGAGGGACGGGGTATAAAGCGAATAATAAATAAATAAATAAATAAATAAATAAATAAATAAATAAATAAATAAATAAATAAATAAATGTTTTTGTTTATGCCACAAAGCAAGGCCAATTGAATTTCTTGGATTTCATTTTAAGCAACTATGCATAGGCTTGCTGAGCACATGGAGGTCTTAATTAATTTCAGGGTGAAACATTAAAACATCCTCAGTTCTCTCCAACTTGAAATCAAGAATATTTGAAACTAATTCAGCTTTGGTTGACTGTGGATATTTCTGCTTTGACCTCTCATTGTCATAATTGATCTATAATTCAAAGTATGTTTAATTTCAATATGCGTTCAGTTTTAAATATGTGTTCCCATTTTATTTTTAGTAAATTGATAAATTATAGCTGTGCAACTGAAAGAGATCATGTTATTTATTAATTTTTACATTTTATTTCTTTGAGATCTTTAGGAAAAAGTATTTTAACACGGCCTCTCAAGGCCTTTTTATTACTCTTCAAAAATGTTGAAAGGACATTTTGGCAGTACCATTTGTGACTTCTCAACATGCTAATCTGAAAGAATTGCTCCATGTTGAACTCATGTTTTCTCTGTCTCGGTAAGACTGGCCTCCTGTAAGAGAAAGCATGGGCTCTTACATCTTCAGCTGTCATTGTCTTTTAACAGGATGTCCCCTGAGAAGAAGAATGGTGTTTTCAATCACTTAGGCCACAATCTTCCAACCATTTGCACCGCTACTGGTCTGCACTCCGTTAGATGGCGGCCAAGTCCATTGTTTAAGGATTGTGACATCAGGCTCAATACCCACCTTTGCTCAGAGGGAGCTGTCACGCCTTTCTCAGAGTCTCCACACCAGTGGAGTACTTTAAGAGTTGCAGCATTACATTCTTGGGCAGCTAAGGGAGTGCACTTAACATATCATAATCCTAACGCTTGAACACACAATATTTGAGTGCATCAAACGGATATTTTAACATGAATTAAATCATGCCAAGCAATAACCACTGGTCTGATTCGATACGTCAGCCTCAAGCTAGGATATGAACCCAGACTTCCTCTTATAATGAAACAGTCTTTAACAGAAAGAAAATTAACCACAGACCATTATAGCAATCCTCCCACAACTGCATTGGTTACATTTAGACATAATGTTAAATTTTACTGTAGCATTAGGGTGCGTTTGCACCACAGTAAGCCCTGAGTTTGTGCATACTCCCTCCCACTCCACCAGCATGGATATGAGAAGGAGACTGGAAATTTCCACTGAATTGGCCTGAATCCATCTGGGGATTTATGCATGAAAAACATAGCAGCCAATTGCCACTAATCAAAGGGGTGCTGGCTGTATTCCTTGGCATATAAAACAGCAATTTAAAAAGATGCCAACTGCTCTGAGATATTTTTGGTTCTGCATGAGAGCAGAAAGATCAAGAGAGCAAAAAGAAAAGGGCTTGTGGTCTGTTTTTGTCGAAAGCTGAATTAGCAAAAACAGAACAAATAAACCTCCAAATGTAGTTTTTGTACAGAAAAACTTTTATTATTATTTTTAATCTCTGGGAGGAACACATTGAACAGACACACAGGATAGCACTGCATATGATCTCTGTGTTGCAGTTCTGAGAGGCCCAAAGCAATCTTATAATCTTAGATAATCATAGAACTGTAGAGCTGGAAGGGCCCCCATGGATCATCAAGTCCAGCCTTTAACAAGGAGGCTCCATGGGGAATTGAACTCCCAACCTCTGGCTCTACAATCAGATACCTAAACCACTGGACCTTCCACTTGCACAAAGAAGTGGTAAATATCCCTTCATGCAACTAAGGGGCAAAGAACAATTACTTGTGCAAGCAGAGCACTGCACACAGAGCACAAATGGACAGGATTCTGCCTCCTGCATTTTGCACAAGACAAATGGCAAGGCGGTTTTGCACAAAATGCACAAAAAGCACTTCTGCAATTTTTTTCAGGAAAAATGTGGGAAAGGTGAAAAATGCACAAGTTCATTCTTGTAATCTCAGCCAGAGGGGAATTTTTTTAAAAAAATTATTCTCATTTTATGACTAAATTTCTCTTTGTATCGCTTCCAAGGGGGGAAAAAAGGAATACTGGAGCCTGTGTTTTGTTGCAACTCCTTTTCATGATACTAAAGGGGGGTGGGGGGGTGGGAGAAATTTTCTGTTATTTCTGTATGAGGGCATTGTGTGATACTGCTTAAATCAAGGCTTCTCAAATCTGCAGTTCTGGCACTGAGGCATGAATGGGAGATGGAGGGCACCACCTTGCCCGGGTATATTGTGGTCGTGCTCTCCCAGTTTGCTGCCTACCTACTTAATTGTGTTTGCTTCAGAGAAACCCAAGGCCAGAGAGCACTGCCTCCAAGACTCAGTCCTTTCCCACAGGGACCTCCTGACAACTTACGCCAGCATGGATCAGCTTCCTGGAGCGGAGGTATAAAAGTAAGGCTGCTTTTGGCAGCTGGCCTGCTACGACCGGGTTCATTTCCCTCCGGGGAAGCCACAGGGGGACGAATGAGGGAAAAGGCCATCCTGTTTGCGAGACAGATGAGAGCATGGAAATTGCTGCCCACTTGTATTGTAAATCTGACAGTTTGCATTGTCTATCTGTACTGGCTTCTAATGCAGCAGGTATGTTTCAGAAGGGTGAGAAGATGCAGAGAAACAGAGCAGCAGAGGGAGGTGACGGAGCATTTATTCCTCTCATCCTTTCTCCTGATTGAGAGGGCCTGAGTGGACTCTGAGACAATCTCCCGGGGCTTAAAAGCCTTGCTGCTGTATCAGAGGAGTAAGCAAGAAAACACGAGCTACCGAGAAGTTGATCTTGGACAAGTGTGCCAACTTCACATCTTCAAGACCTGGTTGCCTCACACTAGGGACGGGCTACATCTTTCTCAATTTTGCCCAGATGAGTTCTCTGTGTTGTTGTTGGTGGTGGAAAAGCACAGTTGTAGAATACCACAATCCTATCTCCTCTGGCCAGTTGTCCCATCCTGCATTTTTCCATATATATTTTTTGAATGTGGTTCTCTGGCTGAATCCGCTTTCTGTGCTGGATATGACGAAAGTGGAGAAGCTTTGTATAACCCCCACTGTCATTCACACAGATCACTAAGTTGTGGGCAGGGCAGGGAGTTAAGAACGTTTCTCTACCTCAGAAATAAACAGGAATGTTGTTTTCCAACCTGGCATGCTGCCTCTAATAGGCATGGCTAGGTGGGACTTTTCTGAGCCAGGGTGACCATGTCAGGGTTTCAGCAATAACGAGTTGTTCCTTCCCTGCCTCTGATTTCAAAGACAGCCCCACCTCTCTGCTAAGTGCTTTCCCCGTCTCTAGAGTCTGTTGAAGTCTCGTGATGAAAGCAGTCATGCCTGTCAGTTTGCAGTTGATCTGTTATATTTTTTAAAAATTCTTTCTATTGTTAATGTCTCTGAGTGAGTTACTGAGACTGTAAGAACCAATTAATGAGAAAAAGGGGTGGACTACTCTGGGGAACTTGAATCTGTTTTGCTCTGTGAATCCCTGCACTTCTGCTAACTAAAAATTCAAAACTCTGCAATAGATGTTGGTCACTCACTTTCCCCTACAATCAGATTACCATGTGATCGATACCCGTGGTTTCACTTATCCACTGTCTAAAATATTAAATTAAAAATACCAGAAATATGTTTCCAGTGTGTATTACCAGAACTGGCCACTAGAGGGAACCACAGACTAAGCTATATATAGGGTTTTCTATATCTGTAGTTTCTGGCATCTATAGGGGGTGGTTCTTGGAACTGATTCCCCATGGACACTATGGTCCTACTGTACCTAAAATCTCAATCTTTTCCATTTCAAATGTGCAATCTATGAACAAAAACAGGGTTTATTATAAGGGGAAGGGGTTACGATAAAAAAAATTAACTATCCTCTGCCCAGTTTCCTGCACTGGTGTTATATCACTATATACAGTCCATAATCCCTCAGCTCTCTTCACCAAGGGAAGCAAGCTGTCTACCCCAAACTCAGTTCTGTTCACTGAAATCAGGGTGAGAACTGGAGTTGAGGCCCTTAGTCCAAATGGATTCAGTAATCATCCTGCCTTCAACAGTGAGGGAAAGTCTGCCCACAGTGAGGGCAGCAGAGTTGGATAGTCCTGGGCTGGTCTCTGCCTTTGCCATCACGTCCTCCCTATGCTGGTGTCCTTGTCGCTTCTTTCTCCACCAGCATTGGTGATCAATGGCAAAAGTTTCCCCAGACATTGGGCAAGATTGCTGCTCCTTCTAAGCCTTCCTCTGCCATTTCTCCCAGTAGGGTGGTCTGTGAGACACAAGTTATCATACGTCTCCCCCTCTATTTTTGGAACAAGGACCATGCACCAGGAGTCTTTACAAATCTGGCCCAACACCCAGGGGAGCTCAGGGTCTTCTTCGGGTGAGCCCAGGACCCTTTCTTCAGGGCTTCTTCTGCCCCTCTGGCAGATTCTCTCTAGTGGTGGGTCCCTTCTGCCTCATGGCAAGACCTCTTTTATATTCCTTACCCAGCAGGTTTCCTTTCCTCTAGAGGTCTCCCTCCCACCCCTGGAGTTTCTAGGGGCACAATCAGGGGCATAAACTCATGGCCATTCTTTACTTGGGACTCCTTGCCTCCTGATCCTGCCAATAGTTCAAGGTGCAGAATTGTTTTATTTCTTTCAGTTTCTTCTTTCCCATTTTACAATCCGATATAAACACAGAAATATTCTTACCTCTAGGAACCAATGTACAGTGGTGCCTCAATTAACGACGTTAATTCATTCCAGCGAAATTGCTGTAGAGTGAAAATGGCATACAGCGAAAATAAAAAACCCATTGAACTGCATTAAAACTCAGTTAATGTGTTCCAATGGCTAAAAACTCACAGTCCAGCGAAGATCCTACATACAGTGGCCATTTTCGGTGCCTGTATAGCAAGGAATCCATCCCTAAGCACAGCGGGGAGCCATTTTGAGCACCTGGTGGCCATTTTGAAAACCCAACGATCAGCTGTTTTGATTGTCGTAATGCGAAGAATCGGTTCCCGAAGCAGGGAACTGATCTTCGCAAAGTGAAAAAAACCATTTAAAACATTGTTTTGCAAATCACAATTGCGATCGCAAAAACATCGTCATGAAGCAGATTCGTCATAATGCGGGGTAATCGTTAAGCAGGGCACGACTGTATAAATCAAGTATTCTTTTAATACATATCTAGATCGTATATTCTTGATAGCTTTCAGTGGGATATGCAGCTTGGATTCACATCCAAGTGACCAGCAGCACCCTTTATTTTGTTTTTAAAAGGGATACATCTCCATATTTTTAATGTTTCCATTAACCTGTGCAACGCTCTGCATGTTTGCTTCCCCATTCCACATGCATCACAGCAGCAGCAGCAGCAACAAAAGAAGAAGAAGAAGAAGAAGAAGAAGAAGAAGAAGAAGAAGAAGAAGAAGAAGAAGAAGAAGAAGAAGAAGAAGAAGAAGAAGAAGAAGAAGAAGAAGAAGAAGAAATAAATTAAATAAAACTGGACTGAAAGAAGTTTTGGCATAACTGTTTATGCTAACAGAGCACTGTTTTCCACAGAGAAATTAATTCTGCCAGCTTATCCCAATATCACTATAAAGCACTTGTTGCACATGAGACATAAAATGCATACTTAAGGAGTGAGGGGCAGAAGTTCTATTTAATGCAGACTGTGAGATACTTGTCGGGGTCATTGGCCTCAAATTATCACCCAAAATTAAGAAACAGTGAATGAATTGGCTCTCAAGCTGCATTTAGCTTTTGACTAAAAACTTCCTAAAAGTCAAGGGACAGAATGAGGGGAAGAAAAGGTGAAACAAGCTACTCTTATTTTCTTCCTGGCTTTATCAGTGAGTTCAAGAGGGGATGTCTAGTTTGGAAGCTGGCAGCCCTGAAAGCCACGTAGTAGAATCAATGGTGCAAGGATATGTAAATACCTTCAGGAGTGGGTGATGTGAAGAGAGGTAACGATGCTAGTGCTCATGTCATGCATACATTACCTTCACTCCACACTGCTTTCCAACAGAGTAAACGTAGTACTTTAAAACTCCCTGAAGACCAGTGCATTTGGACCTGGCAATGTGGTTCATAAGGAGCCAGCCATGTCCACAGATAATTCGTGTATTTCAACAAAATGTTCTCTTGAAGCATTTGAAAGCTCTAGGCTACAATCACTGTTCTGAAGCATGCTTTGTCAAGCTCCCGCTGAATCAAGGGAACTGACAACATAATTGGTTTATCAAGATGAGAATCTATTTGATGCTCTCTTTTTTGATTCTGCCCAACTGGCTGCTCAGCAGAATGTATGAGGGCATCAGAGCAGATGTGGTGAGATGCACAACCACAGGGATCCCATTCTTCCTCCAGATGTGAATGTCAACAGTGTAGAGTCTTTCATGTAGCTTAGTGAATATGTTGTTACTCCAGCCTTCTAAATTAAATTCCAAGTACATTCTTGAGTCTTCATATATTAAACATATTAGTATCTGAAGATGCTTTCAGCGTGAAGACATGAAAGGTTTCTGACAAGTATGGTTAACACCCTTTAAACCAGCTCTCGTAGACTATGTCTCTACTCTACATTACGTACTAATATATAGGCCAGAAAGTAGTTCCATTATTATTTATTAATAGTGGAAACATTATTGCATATTAATTTGTATCCTGCCTTACAATGACCGTATGATTTATATGCTGCCTTAAAATTGGGTCAGTTCCAATGGCTTACATGAACAAAGGCAAAATCCACATAACATTTAAAAACATGCAATGGCCAGAATCTGAGTGGAACCTTATGCTAATGTAACAAAAATGGCATAGGTTTTGAAGGTGAATCACCTGAAGTTAAGAAATCTTTGTAGACATTATCTGCTTGAGAGTCACACAACTCACACATGTCCAACAGCTGATTCACACAACTCAGCAAGCAACAGATAACATCTGCAGTGATTTCTTAACAAGGCAATTCACCTCCAGACATTAGACTATTTGCATTATGCTTGTGGGCATTATTAGACTTGGAGATTTTGGAATTCATGGACTGCAACCCCCCCAGAAATTTGCAAGAATTTCCTCAGCTAGCCATCTGGGGGCTTTAATCAAGAAATCAAAGTTCTGACAGGTGTTTTCAAGCTCCTGAGCAAATGAGTTCAGACCGGCAGCTTTTTTCATACTGTGGAAAAAAAATAGGGGAAATGGGTAGGCAGGGCTAAACTGTGTAGGAGTTGCAAAGGATTATTGGTGTGGTAGTCTCTGATCATTAGCTTCCTACTGGAAGCCTCTCAAAAAACTACCAGGCTAACAATCTCTTGTACCTCCCATGGAACTTAGCCTAACTCACTCATTTCCCTTGATTTCTCCACGGAACAAAAATGGCTGCCAGAGTGTGAATTTGTTAGCTTAAGAACTTGGAAATACTGGTCAGGATTTGATTTCTTGATTAACCCCCCCACACACACACCCTAAAAAAATCTGGCTGAGAAATTCCTGAAGATGTCCATGAATTCTTGAAATCCCATGCCTAGACATTACTAACAAGATCTTGGCCCATTTCAATTAAAACAAGTAATCAAAATCCTGTTGGATATTTGTCCATGTACAATAGGAATCAGACATGTTGCTACAGTTAACTGATACCAAATGATACACTACTGGACATACGCCAGGAGTGTGGCTGGACATATAATTCACACGTAATCGGCACCTCATCAATTAGCTGGGGCAACTTCCCTTTTCTTCTGCACATGCGCAACAGGATTCCGGATATTGTAATATTAGAATCTGTGCAATGCACCGTATACTTTAACATCTCTTTCTAAAGCATGATAGAAATTCAGAATTGCTCCCCAGAGGCCTCTGTCAACACCTCAGTGTGATAATAAAAGTTGCCACGGCAGAGAGTTCTATAGCAAATGTTACGACTGAAGAAACACTTGCTTTTATCTTTTCTGCATTTGCAGAGCCAAGTCCTTGACATGTGGTGTCTTTTGATTGCACCTGGGAATCTGGTGATTTAACCTAAGTATTTAACCTAAAAATCCTACATAGCCTGAGACTGGAAAAAGCTCCCCACCTGTATATGGTGGGGAACTTTCTTGAGATACACCAGTTGGAAACTGATCTGAGAAATAAAATGATCCACATCCTATGTGAAGAGCAAGCTGGCACTGGCCAAGTTTTCAAGTTCTCATTTAATCCTATTTAAAGGATACTGCTCCTGTATACTACCAAGTGTAATCATAAATCTGCCTCCCGTCCGGTATTGGCACACTTCTTAAAGTTTTCCTGAGGAAACACATTTCAGGGTCAAATGTCTTCTACAAAGAACTAGTCCTACCCAAAGGAAGGAGAGGTAGAAGAAAGAAACCATTTTACATCATAATCGAAACATAGATAAAAGGCACAAATAGATAACTTCAGAGTTTCAGAAAGTGTCAGGATTCAGAGGCAGAACTGCAGCATCAATGAATAATAGCAATAATAAAAATGTTACCAAAAAAGAAAAAAGAAAAATCAAAGTTCCCATCATTTGAGTCTGGGAGGGGAGAGGAGATAACATCAAAAGCAATAATCAACCAGAACTGTACAGGAGCTGGAGCTACTGTAAATCAGTCAAAACAAAGTGATCCATCCTCCCCTGAGGGTACCGCCTAAATGCTCGAGCCGCTGCTGAGCTGAACTTCAGCAGCGTGGCTCATCTTTGCCTCCCTCCCTGGATAGAATGAGAGTTCTGGTATCACGAGATTAGCATAGGAGGAGAGGGGGAAAATGTTAGGTTATTTAAGAGCTATTCCCCCCCCCTCTCCTTTTCCTCTTCCTTTTCTGGCAACAGCCGAGGACAGAGTTTAGCTGTATGACTCCTTTTCAACTGTGAAGTGGGGTGGTGAGGCCTACCCGAATCAGTGCTTGGGAAAAGGGGGGTAGCACTGGTTCCCTCCTGCAGGTTGCCTGGCTCTTCCTCTTTTAGATCTTGATTAGATTTAATTTATCAGAAATAATTTGTTTTATTTAATTTAGCTGCTCGAGGTTTTAACGGTACTAAGGGGGTGGGGGTGGCCGCACAGTTCGCACGGACAGTGTTTTGGCGGGCTTGACCCCTGAGGAATTTTAGTAAAGCATTGATTGATTGTTTGGGTCAAACGAAGGAATAATTCTAATTCTGATGATGATGATGATGATGATGATGATGATGATGATGATGATGATGATGATGATGATGATGATGATGATGATGATGATTATGATGATGATGATGTAGGTTTCAGGCATGCTACCTTTGAGCGGGGAGCAGAGTCGACCACGGTGCGGCTCATCTGTTTGGCGTGCACCCTTGCTGGCCTGGAAAGCCTATCAGGCTTCCTTTTAGGGCTGATCTTTAGGGGCTGGTAGAGAATACGGTTGCCGCCTCTCAGCTGTTTGGAACTCTGCTCACACACCCCTTAGGAGGAAACAGCACCAGGATCCAAATTGAACCATGTGCTCAGCAGTTAGGCTGAGCACACTTAGGTTGTTAGCATTTATTTTTCCTTACATATTGAGCTTTGTTCTATAGATCGTTTAACTTCAATAGTTGTTCTTAACCACATAAATAATTATATGATTAAACTGATCTCTGAATTTATTATTTAAAATTGATTACACGAATCCATACACTCGTGTCTGAAACTGCAAGTTTTCTTAGTGCACACCCTCCGGAGTTGTACTCCCAGCAGAGCAGGCAGGGTTGAACCCCCTGCCCCACACTTGCATGGGGAGTTGAATTCAAAGCAGCCTTCCTGATCAGGTGCCCACTATCAGTTCTGTCGCCTAGGTTGGACCTGGCAGGAGTCATTGACTACAGCCAGAGACCCAGCAATGGCTCAATCCACGTAAATTTGGGTGAATCATGCTCCTCATATGTAATGCTCCATTATAGATAAGGCATGCCTGCCCCAAAAAGTCCACATATGCCCTATAGATTAGGTCCAGGTATTAGAATAAAGATTGAGCCCACCAAGGCTGGTCCTGTACTACCACCCCGGAGTATTAGGAATCTAGGTAGCTAGTTTGCTCAAGTCCTGTCTGGCCTCTTCCTTCTGCATCTCTCTTTGTCTTTTTCATCTTCCTTATCCAGATCCTTCTTTTCTACATCTCAATTCAGTAGCTCAAATAAACTGTCATAATTATCCGTCTAAATCTTTCTCTCATTGCCAGGGTGAGGTGATCACCCAGGAGCACCACTGATCCCCACATGGCAAGGCTTGTAATGGCATGGTATTATACCCTGTGTCAAGGGCCAATGGTATGGTCAAATGCCTACATCAGCAGCCAGAATTACCGGGGCTGGGATTGAAAGCTGAAGGCATGGCATGATGCAGCCACCAACTTGGGTGTTCATACAAGGCCATGAAGGATTCGGAGCACCAAAATTCTGAGTATTATATGGTGGATAATAAGGTGAAGTGTTTGCCCACTGCCTGTCCAAGGCCACACAGACAACCATGAGGAGGTGCTAGGTGCTGTGGTTTGTCCACGTCCTAGCCAAGGCCAGGCTGAAAATGGTGGAGTGCTGTCAGATGTAATGATTTGTCCCCTGCCTGTCCAAGGCCAGGTAGGGAACTGTGGAGAGGTGTCCGATGCTACGGGTGACTCACCAGACAGAGGCATCACAACAGGCTCCTCCCTGCCGTGCTGATGGTCTGGACCTGCCTCATCCATCCTTATGCCTACCCACCGCTGCTGCAGCTGGACCGGTTGCTGCCTGGATTGGAGTCACCCTTCCTCAACACACTGCCACAGTGGTGTTACTGTTGCCCTATCTGCTTCCTTTCTGGGCATCCCAGTAGCCTGTTGTTCTGCCTCAGACAAAGGCGGCATCATGACTGTTACAGAAAGGGGCTGTGCAGACATAAAAAAACAGACCTGGTCAGACTGCTAAGAAATAGTCTGGTGAGGCAGCCCTCCTCAGAATCACTGAAACACAGGATGTGATCATGCAAGGAAATAGATCACAATTTGGATTGCTGGCAGAGCCATCCGGTGCAATCTATTTCTCAGCAATCACCTACAGAAAATGTGCTCCAATCCAGCCGCAATCAATACTCAGGCTGGTTCCTGGTCCAGCTGTAGGGTTTCAACTTTTTGTGGTTGGACAGTAGTAATTCCCCGGTAGATGGAAGAGTTACTTTGAGGGAGATTGCTCCCATGAAAGCGACCATTTCTAGTGAGATCAGGTATGCACCTTTGCAGCTGTCATTTTGCCCCCACAAGAATTGGTCTTGAAGGGTGGGGGCTTACAGAGCATTCTGAGGGCTCAATCCCTTCCTCACAGAGTCAGAGTCTTGTTATGAGGAGGAAGGAGTTCTAATTGGTCAAAGCTGCAGGGTCGGCCATTGCAGATAGAGGCTCTTTACTGTTTCCCATTTACCTTACCTTTTAACTCCAAGAAACTGAGACAGACACTGCTGCTTTATAAGATTTTTTTAAAAAAGAAGGGAAAGTGATGATATAAAATAAGGTAATTATAGAATAAAACAAATGAAAACAAGTGAACAGGGAAGTAAAGCCCTGTGTGAAATCTGGCATCCATTTTAGGACGTACCATACAAGCCTCAGAAATTCAAAACTGAGTATTTCTTTTAACCTCCCCCTGATCTGCTTGATGAACAGCACAGGTGATTTCAAAAGCTTGCTCCCTATTTTGTACAGATTTGGTTCGTCCTCATAAAGGTATGCCCTGATGATTCATTTTGTAATAAAAATCGCATAAATTTCAGTCACCTTTTTTTTTTGCAATAAAGACATTTGAATCCTTTATCCATCATTTCAATCAACTTCAGCTGATAGGATATCTGGTGTGCAGCACCATTAATATTTTATGCATGAGTTTAAAATCCTTTACCAAGTGAATCCCTGGGAGAAGCATTTAAAATAATTGCATCTCTACATTAGTTCACAGTGATCCAAGATATTTATGTCTGTCTCATGGGTGCTTTGATGGAGTTTTTACACAGTAGAGGCCAATGCGCACAAGCTGCTCATATGTAGAGCATCTGTGGACATTCTGAAGGGGGGGAAGCCAACTAACAATTCTGTAAACAATGCAACAAAATTAGTCATATTCATGGAGATCAGCACTGGGGTTGCAGAGTGATGGGCGGAAAGGAGGAATGATACAGGGAGCCTGGACAAGTATCTAAGTTGGAAGTAAAATTGGAAAATTGTTGATACCATTTTCAGCTATGAGAAATAGCATCGTAAGAAACCACCTGAATTCTTCAGCATGGATGAATAAAACCACTGAACATTGATGAATTGTTGGCTTCCTTGGCAAAACTGTACTTTTAGAAGTTCTGTAGATTTGTTCTCACATTCTGCAGAAATTTTGGCAAGATTTATTCTCAAAGGAAAAACAAGAACAACTTCACAGTGCATAAACCTAAAAGAAATGCTTGACACCTGCAAAGCATCACACTTAGGATGCTGGAAGGAATCGTGCTTGAAACTACCCCCCCCAAAACATTTGCAACCTAAGTCTGAAATCACCATTCCAAACAGACTTGGCACAGACACCCACCATCAAGTTTTGGAGTCTTTATCTACAATTTTTCTGCACTCCCCGTGAAGTGGTGGTGCTTAGCCTCATGAACTTGAATCTTCTGCACAAAAGCTGGTCATTTGTTTGCTTTTTTTGTGGTGGTCCAATAAAAGGTATCACCCACCCTTATATTTCTGAAATCTTAAGGACCATGTGGCCTTTTCCTAATTCTCTCAGCCCTACTTTGTTTCTGAAATCAGATGAGGTATGAGGTTTAGGGTGGAAGGTTATCAAGTATTCAGGGATGAGATTGAGGCAGATGAGATATTATCAGTATATAGATGACACCAACTCTCTTTTGTGTCTCATCCAGTTCAAGTGAAGCAGGGATGGCCTGCCTCTATACAGTAATGAATAGGTTAAGGGCCAACAACTGGCGCTCAGTCCAGACAAGTTAAAGATAACTGGGGCCTGGCCATTCATCTGTCTGGATAAGCACTGTTCACTCTTGGATGGGGCTACACTCAACCATTCTTTCATTCGTGCATTCACTCATTCGTTACTTTTATTGCTATCCCAGCTTTTTCCCATTAAGGGACTCAAGGGGGCTTACAAAATTTTCAAAGAAAAATACAGCTAGAAGTACAAGAGATCACGATATTACAAAGGCATTAAACTTCCTGGCTGGAATCCTGTTTCTGGATTTCAGCCACAGAAGGCAAATGACATCATCAGTTGAGGTAATTTTTGAGAAATGAAAAGCTTCCAGTTCTGTCCCTATCCGCTGAACATCCCAAGGCTCCTGTGTGAACTCCCCATCCCTCTTTCAGTTGGGAATGAGGGATAGGGATTTTTAAAAAAATCTTGGAAATTGCCATAACCAGTAAAATCATCCCACTAGCAGTGATTTTCAGAAATTAAAGAATCGAACTCCCCCCCCACACACACATACTCCACATCCCATGGGCCCAGTGGTTTCCCCACAGGGAAGTAACTCCACAGGAGCCCCAGGTCCTTAGGGGGAGGAATCAGATTTCTTTTAATTTTTGAAATATTGCCACAGCTGAAGACATCATCAGCTTTACGGAACAGAAGTTATGGAACATGATTTCAGCCACTATCATGCTAAAATAGTCAACTATTGAATAATAAAGAAACTTAAACCAATTCAGGGGCACATTTGAAAAAAAAAATTAAAAACTGCAACCTCCCCCATGAAAGCCCCTTCACTGGGAGTTAGTCACTTGTCTGAACAGAAAGGTCTTTGCCTCCTGTCAAGGTCCCTGTGTCTCCTTCGACAGGAGAGCAGGGAAGGGGCCAGCCTGGTTTCCTATGGGAAAGAGTTCCACAGCCTGGAAGCACTGCCTGTAAAGGCCCATCACTTACCAGACACGCCTGTGAGGAAGGCTGGACACAGAGAAGGGCCTCTCCAAAGGATCCGAAAACTTGGGGAAACTTTTAAATTTGGTTCATGCTAACTTTCATAGCCTTTTAAAACTAATCTATTAAACTATTGTGGCTTTCTAATGTTTTAAATTGGCTGTATGATGACTTCCACTTTAAATTACATAAATAAATAAATACTCTGAAGAATAAGGGTGAGCCACTCCAGTGGGTCTGAGAGATTGCCCTTCCCCCTTCCAGGACCTGTCACAGATCCTCTTAATTGTGGCGCACCATCAAAATTAAAGTTACCAACTCTGAATGTGGATTCAAACCCCTTTTCAAAGCCAGTTTACACCCATCGTCATGGCAGCCCAGGCATTATTGCTGCATTTGGGCTGCTGTTTCCAGAAAGAGACCTGGGGGGGGGCAGGCTGTTTATTAAACCCTGCCATATACAGAGGCTGTTTTCAAACCACTGGCTGAGCACAGGAGTGCCCTTGAAGTTAATGGGCTATCTCTGGAGAAAGTAGCTTTGAGAGAGGGCTGAAGTGCACCCTCTCCCTGTAAGAAGGACTGAAGAGCAAGGATCTTATTCCCAAACCCTCTCTTCCCCTATTGTCCCCTTACAAAGAAAACAAAAGGACAGATAGTAATGTGAAGGCTAAGATTTCTTTAAGAATTCATTCAGAAGCTAGACATGGGCAATAGGTGGGGAGGGGGAAAGGAGTGGAAGAAGCATGTACTTATGTGGTCTGTGGCACTAAAGTTTAATATTACTATCCAAATTCCATTTATCTTTCCCCTTTTCCCCATCAGAGCAGGGGGTTTATGTCGGAGATAATGTGATACTGCAGCATAAGCCCTCCTCAGATTTCAAACAGGTCAAGTTGTCAAAGCTTTTTAAGGGAGCCAATTACATTAATTTTCCACAGCAGAGAAATACATATTTCATTTCCATCTCCCACTAGAGATGGGGCCCAGGGATTCTGTTTCTAGAGGCTCTTATCACTAAGTAACATTCATACCCCCAAAGGAACCTTTGGCAGTCACTGGTCCATTGATATAATTGAGCAAGCTATGCGCCGTCTGACACTGCCATGGCACTCTTCAATGGTCCTGTGCGCTAAGCACTCAGAACAATGAAGCTTTAGAAGACTGCCACATTGTCAATAAATTTCAATTACACTAATTGCCAAGAGTTCAATGAGTGCATTTTGAAAAAGCAGGGGAAAGGATGAATTACAAAAAAAAAAGGAGAAGAAAAGAAAGGAGAAGAAACCTAGTGGCCCATAGAAAAAGAAGCAATGATAACAATTTTTTAAAAAAACTGTAGTATCTAATGTGGGCATTTGGTAGTAGTGGGGCTTATGGGTGAGTTTGCGTGTCTACACACACACATACACATGTATGTACGTATGTATGTCATGACTTCCTGAGGTTTTACACGCTGGTACTAATTTCAGGAGCCTTGTTCTACATGTCTTTGTTGGTGTTGCCAGACTACGGATGCAGAGAGACACGTTTCTGTGGCATTGTCTTTCAAGGCAGAATCATTTCCTTCACTTGGTTTTTCCTTGTTGTTGCTGTTCATGTCCTGTTTAAGACGGATAATGCTCCTGAAAGCAGAAGGCAGCAATGTCAGCTTCATGAGCAAATTAGGCTGCTTACTAAATCGGCACAGGGAAGCCAAATGTGTCGCCTTATGTGGAGTGGCAGAGCAGACATTCCAAATTAATTACAGCTCAGCAGGAAGGTAGCATAGGCATACATGTATGGACTGCAGCTGGCATTAATCTTGAATGTACAGCATGGTGTCCTTCCTACACAGTAGTGCACAGGGCAAAGTTACAACAACCTGCATCTCTCCAAATTGAAGATAGCCCAGCAGGCTTCAGTGCTGTGAACACCCTGGACCTGATTCTGCTGAAGTTAACTATGACTTGCAGGGCAACCCCATGTATGTCAACTCAGAAATAAGTCCCATTTTGTTCAGTGACTGCGATCCTATGCATACTAAAGGGAGTAAGTACAGCTGAACTCACTGAGGCTTACCTCTGAGTAGACATGAACAGGTTTGTCCTCTAATCATTTCTTAGTTCATAGTTGTCAGGCTTCACAGTTCACGGTTGTTTAGATTTCATGGTTCACAGTTGTTTAGGCTTTATCTATAGCAAACACATGTAGCCAAAAAATGTCCAGGCCACCAACAGTAAGGGATTTAAAGCAGCAAAAATTCAAGTTCTTCATTATAGTACAGCTCCTCTTTATTATGGACACTGCACTTTCACTCTGCAAAGCACTTTACAGTCTTCTTAGTTTGGAAAGCAGTTTACAGTCATGTCAACTTGGAAAGCACTTTACACTCTGTGACCTTTCCTGAGAACCCCGTAAGGGATACAGTATCAGTGTTATCTTTTTCTGGATAATGCAAGCTGAGCAACACAATACAACCCATAATATCTAGATACGTGGACTCCATCCCTAAAACCATATGCCTCCAGTGCACCTAGCTACATAAGAGATACCACAGACTTTCTAAAGAAACTTCAATGCATACATGGCCTCCCCAACAACTGTCCAAGCCACAATGGACATAGAAGCACTCAGCTCTACCATCCCACACAAAGGCAGAGTACAAGGCTATCATGAATACAGTGGTGCCCCGCATAGTGATAATGCATTCCAGGAAAAACATCGCTGTCCGGATTCCTCGCTATGCGGGGCAAAAAACCCCATAGGAACGCATTAAAACACATTTAATGCGTTCCTATGGGGGGTAAATTTATTTATTTATTTATTTATTTATTTATTTATTTGATTTGTATCCCGCCCATCTGGTAGGTCAGTACCACTCTGAGCGGCTAACATAAAATGTACAATTATAACAGCATAAATCCAAAAGTAACAAATGTCAATAACAAAACATAATAAATCATAAATAATAAGTAGAAAAAGAAGAAAAAAGTAAATTAAGTTAAATTAAACGCTGGCAGGAGGGAAGGCCTTGACATAAAGCCATGTTTTTAATTGAGTTTTAAATGTACCCAGCGAAGGGGCCGCGCGAATCTCAGGAGGGAGATTGTTCCAAAGGCGAGGGGCCACCGCCGAGAAGGCCCGGTTTCTTGTCTTCTCTCTCCGGGCTTCCCTCGGCGTCAGGCCCCTCAGCCTCACCTCCAGGCTCGCGCGGGTGGTTCGGGTAGAACTTGGTGGGTGAAGGCGTTCCACCAAGTATCGAGGTCCCAAACCGTTTAGGGCCTTATAAGTGAGCATTAAAACTTTGAAGTCGATACGGAAACAAATGGGCAGCCAATGCAGTCTAGCCAGAATGGGAGAAATATGATGGTATTTTCTCCCTCCGGTAAGAAATCTGGCTGCTGCGTTCTGCACCATCTGAAGTTTCCGTATCAGCCTCAAAGGCAGCCCCACGTAGAGCGCGTTGCAGTGATCTAATCTTGAGATTACGAGCGCGTGTACTAAGGTAGTGAGGGCCCCCGTGTCGAGATAGGGCCGCAGCCGGGCAATCCGCCAGAGATGGAAATAGGCGGAGCGGACAACCGACGTCACCTGTGTTTCCATGGTGAGCGTCGGGTCCAAGTGTATGCCCAAGCTGCGGACCCCGCTCGCCGGGGCCAAGGTCGCCCCCCCAAAGGAGAGAGGGCCAGCCAGGCCACCAACCACGGGGGGCCCCACCCTCAGGACTTCCGTCTTGTCCGGGTTCAGCCGCAAACCATTTTCCTGCATCCATTCCAGTATAGTCTCCAGGCAGCGCTGAAGGGTCAGGACGGCATCACCTGCAGTTGGCAAAAAGGAGATATAGAGCTGAGTGTCATCAGCGTACTGGTGACACATCGCTCCACACCTCCTGATGACCCCCGCTAGCGGCCTCATATAGATGTTAAATAGCATTGGGGAGATAATCGAACCCTGTGGAACCCCACAATTGGAGCTCCACGGGGCCGAGAACCTCTCCCCAAGCTGAACTCTCTGGGGACGGTCCTCCAGGAAGGAACGGAGCCAGGCTAACGCCAGGCCACCGATTCCCAACTCGGAGAGCCTCCCCAGGAGGATACCGTGGTCGACGGTATCAAAGGCCGCCGAAATATCGAGGAGGACCAACAGAGACAATTTGCCCCTGTCGGCCTCCCTCAGCAGGTCATCATACAGGGCGACCAATGCCGTCTCTGTCCCATGGCGCGGCCTGAAGCCCGACTGGAATGGGTCCAGTGCATCTGTTTCATCCAAGAGCGCCTGAAGCTGGTCTGCCACCACCCTCTCCACCACTTTGCTCATGAAAGAAATATTGGCGACGGGCCTGTAATTGCCAATTTCGTCCGCCGCCAAACTAGATTTCTTTCTTATGGGCCTAATGAGTGTCTCCTTGAGGGCAGATGGAAATCTGCCCTCAAGGAAAGACCCATTTATTATAGCAGCGGCCCATTCAGTTGTTTTCGGCCTGGCTGCTTTGATTAGCCAGGCCGGGCAAGGGTCCAAGGAGGAGGTGGTGGCCCGACAGCGGTCAAGCGCTCTGGTCACAGAGTCAGGTGTAACTGGCTGAAAAGAATCAAAAATAACCGGGCAAGACGGAGCGCTGGACATCTCAGCTCGATTCACTGTATTTAAAAAGGGAGAGAGCTCCCGGCGGATGGCCTCCACTTTAGATTTAAAAAATGCCGCAAATTGGTCCGGAGAAAAACTAGGGGGAGGCCGATCTCCCGGGCCAACTCCGGATAGGTCGCGTACTATACGGAAAAGTTCCGCCTGCTGGTTGGATGCTTCGCTTATCCGGTTAGCGAAGAATGATCTGCTGGCAGCCTTCACCTTACTCAGGTAAAGGTTAGTTGCGACCTTAACGGCTATCCAATTATCGTCCGTCGGATTCTTCCTCCATCTACGCTCTAGCCTTCTCCTTATTCGCTTCATCGCCCGGAGCTCCTGGGAAAACCAGGGCGCCGGACGTATTCTGCGTCGGAGAGGGCGTTTGGGCGTGATCGTGTCCACTGCCCGGGTGGCAGCGGTAGACCAGCTGTCCACCAGAACGTCGACAGGAGCGCTAGCCAGGTCAGCGGTAATCCCTCTCATGGCATCTTGGAAACCAATCGGATCCAGTAGTCTTCGAGGGCGGGCCATAGCAATAGGCCCATGCTCCCTGCGTGGGGGGAGAGCCACTGTGAGGTTACATTTAATCAGGTGGTGGTCTGACCATGACAAGGGGACTGACACCAGGTCCGCCACCATCAGACCACTCTCACCCCAATTGGAGGAAAAGACCAGGTCCAGTGTGTGACCGCCCACGTGGGTGGGGCCGTTGACATGTTGGGACATGTTCAAGGAAGCCATGGTTTCCAAGAACTCAGAAGCTGGCTTTGCGGGAATCCTCCACAGGGCCGCCATTTTCACCGCCTCGGTAAGCGAGGAATCGGTGCCGGTGGCCATTTTGGAACCACCGATCAGCTGTGTGAAAATGGGGCCTTTGGGAGGACCGTGGGGGAGGGCTCCCCTGCAGTCCTCCCAAAACCCCACGCCGGCATTTTCGCCCAGCTGACCAGCGGTCACTTCGGAAGGAGTGCGGGGGAGCCCTCATGGGGCCTATGGGGAAAAATCGCTTTGCGCTTTTGCGATCGCTTTTGCGATCGCAAAATCTCCATCGCTATGTGGATTTGTCATTAAACGGGGCGCCCGTTAAGCGAGGCACCACTGTATCATTAAAAACAAAAAAGAAGCCCACAAACTCATCACTCTCTGCAACTTCATGCTCACACACAACTATTTCACCTTTGACAATTGAAGGTGCCTCCAGATCAACAG
Organism: Pogona vitticeps; assembly: GCF_051106095.1. NCBI lineage: Eukaryota > Metazoa > Chordata > Lepidosauria > Squamata > Agamidae > Pogona > Pogona vitticeps. The sequence goes on along the minus strand of NC_135786.1, from coordinate 136,903,032 downwards.
AACTGCCACGAGCACTTGCATGGCCCCATAATATGCAAACATATTCTTGGCCAACCTAGAACAACACATTCTCAATTGTTGTATGCAAAAAACACTCCTCTATTTGAGATATATTGATGACATTTTTCTGACCCAGACCCAAGGAAAGGGATTCCTAGAGAAATTCTGCTAGGATTTCAATAACTCTCATCCAAACATCAACCTCAGCCTGGAACAATCCACACAACAGGTACATATTCTGGACATCACCCTGAAACTATAGCATAGACAACCTTGCACATGCTGTACTGGAAACCCACCAATCAATATACCTACTTGCATGCCTCCAGCTTCCATCCTAAACACACAACAAAATCCATTGTTAACAGCCAAGCCCTCAGATACAATCGCATTTTCTCAGACCCACAAGACAGAGACTACAATCTCAACGAGCTACAAAATGCATTCCTCAGACTACAATACCCATCCAATATGATTAAGAAACAAATTAACAGGGCAAGAGGAATATCCAGAAGAAACCCATTGCAAGACAAGCCCAGAAGAGAAAACAACCAAACCTCACTAGTGGCCATTTTCAGTCCACAACGGAGACCACTCACAGGCATCAAAAGAGATCTCCAACTCATCCTTGACAAGAATACTTCACTCTCCCAAAACCTAGGTGCAAACCTTTACTTGCTTACAGACAACTCACCAGTCTCAAGCAACTACTGACACACAATGGGCTACACTACACTGATACAGCAATGGGGACGAAACCCTACTACTAACCCAGATGCCAGCTCCTCCCCCACATTTATTCTGCCAATATGATTACAGGACCTAACAATGTCACACACAATATAAAAGGTGTCTTTACCTGTTCCTCTACCAATGTCATCTATGCCATCTTTTGCCAACAATGCCCCTCTGCACTCTACAAAGGACAGACAGAATACTCTCTGTGCAAAAGAAGCAATGGACACAAATCAGACATCAGGAATGGCAATACACAGAAACCTGTTTCAAATCATTTTAATTTAACTGGACACTCTGCACAAGATCTGAAAGTTGCCATTCAGGAGGAGAAAAATTAAAGGACAAAAATCCAGAGGGAAAGAGCTGAGATAAAATGATAACGTCGCTGATAAACCCAAGTTTTATCAGCACAACGATTAATTGCCTCACCCCACGGAGGAGCGAGACTTCTCTCAGTCTCTCGAGAGGCTGAAAAGAGCAGGAAGATTACCTCAGGTATAAAAGGGGGAGTCCTCCTGGCTAACTGTCTCTTCTTTCTCAGGCAATTTGGCTGGAGAGAGAGAGGCTCCATTGCTTGTAAATTCCTGGCTGTGTCACAACCTGTGCTGCTGAGGAGCAGATGACAGCGAGGGCTCTTTTGTTTACTTGCATTGCTGTCCTTTGTTTTACTGCTCATTCAGGAGGATTGATTGACAATTTTGTTTTTCCTTATCTGTTAAAAGTTAATTTAATTGAGGGGGCGAGTGGGAGAATGGGGCAGCAGTGCGGCGCCATCGCACGCGCGTTTATTTTCTTGGTCTTTTATTTGTTTTGTTTTTCCTTGCTGAGCAGAGAGTATCAGTTTGGGTTGTTTAAGGAAATCTGGTGTGGGAGTTGGGCACCTCTAACTGGCTAGAAGCGTTATAAAAGCCTTCTGGTCAGCAGAAAATCCCCCCCATCATTTCCCTCCATCCCCTTCTGATCAGGTTTAAATTTCTAGCAACTTGCATTAGAGCTGCTGGAAAGCTCAGTGGCTTAGGCATCTGCCTGCAAAGTCTGAGGTTGGGAGTTTAATTCCCCACTGTGCCTCCTCTGGAGTTTTGCAAGTGCTTTTATAGGGTGGGGAAGAGCAATTGTGGGAAGCTGACTTAATTTAGTTATTTTGGGGTTAGCCACATTCAATAGGGTTATAATTGTTAGTGAGTGGGTGCAATTGCTGTGTAGGGGTAAAGGTATTACCAGTTAATTAAGTTCATATTCTGGTTGGGGTTAAGTATCTAGTATTATATTGGATGGAATTCCATTGCACCTTACATTGAAGGCAATTGGGCTTTATTGCTAATAGGGGTTTGTAAGGGAGTCACAGATTAAGCCAAGGGTGGGGATCATCATAGGGCCTTTTTTTATGTATGTGAGGTCCTTGGCAAAATCCTGTTGAGCCCAATTAGGAGGTAGCTTGTGGTCAATTTGCTAAATAGGGTATTTTATTTCCTAGTCTGTCACTGGTAGCTGGAAGGCAGTTAAGCAAACTAGTAAAGGACAGTTAACAAGTAATTTTGGCATAGTCTTATTTCTGGTGATCAGTTGCTAGTGGTAGGAGAGTAATTAGGTAATTGGTGAGTAACTGTTTTAAGTAACTGGAAAGTAGTGGGCTTTAGCAACCGGTTATTTGTAATTACAATTAGTTAGGTAATTTGGTAAATAACTGCTATTAAGTAACTCATGAGTAGTTCTAACTGGTAACTGTTATGAGTAACTATAAAGTAACCAAGTGATTTGGTAAGTAATTGTTAACAAGGAACTTGAATAGAGTAATTGCCAATAACTAATTACTAGTAATTAGAAAGTAGTTAAGTAATTGGTAAGTAACTGTTGATAGGTAGCTTGAAAGTAATTCATTTTAGCAAATAGTTAGTAGTTAAATGAATTGGTAGGTAATTAAGTATAAGTAACTTAAAGATAATTCATTAGTGAATCGTTATTGGTAGTTTTATAGAAGATGGCATCAAGAAAGAACTCTGGCAGCAAAAAAAGGTAAGCAACCAGCCCAAAAACGCCCAGCGCCTCAGGTGTCTCCGCCTTCATCTTCCTCTGATGAGGAATCGTGGCCCATCTGGCAAAAATTGCAAGAAAAAATTTCAGCCTTTGAGGCCAAGAGAGTTGCTAGGCAAATACAGCAGCCAGAGGCAGGGCAACCTCACAGGTCGGCTAGAGAGTCTAAGAGTCACCGGAGGGCTAAACATGCAGCTTTAGCACATGATTTAATGGAATGATTTGATGTTCTTGAGGCTGACAGGCCATCAGGAGAGCCCGTTAGGACCAAGATTGTTGGTGAGGCGTCCACTCCACACTCACGACATTCAGCAAAGAGTGGGAGACCTTCATTGCCTGAGTCAGCTGCGGCTACTACAGGGCTCCAGGAAGTGCAAGACGAAGTCGTGGAAGTTGGACAGGATAATTAGCCAGGGATGGAAGATAGTAGCCTACCGTCAACATCTATGGGTGAGTGGAAAAATTCTCTGGGCAACTACACATCTACCCCCGTGTGGCCTTGGGCCAGCGGCGTTCAAATGGCACCCACAACACTTCCACCGGTTAGCGCACAAAATGTGGCGCCACCTGGTGCATTATGGCCTTATGCCATGCCCCCTTTTGGTGGTTGGGGAATGACACCCCCCAACATAGCATTAACAAGTCAAACTACCCCAGCCAATGCTGGTGGGTGGCCTTATCCCTCTGTACCCAACACTAGTTATAACACGGTGCCATTAGGTGCCCTTCCATACGGGTACTACTCTATGCTGCTTGGGGACCATCTTACCCTGGCAACAAAGGGAAAAATATAGTTGGGAAAGTACGTAGACCTTTTTGATTTGCTCATCAGAGATATGGAAGTAAAGGAGTTAGATAAGACAGATGAGAAAGAAAAAGAAAGGATGAGGAGAAAGAAGCCTGAGAGGAATTGGATGAACTGGCTCTCAGGCTTTCTAATATACGCAGGAGTCTTGGTCAAAACACAGCCATGGAGGGCCCAGTCCCTGTTTCAATATTTGGACATCATACATAGGGCATACACAGATTTTTCAGGCATGGCATGGATGCCTTATGACCAGACATTCATAATGTGATGTGCATTACACCCCAACACCTGTTGGGATGAACCTCAGCCCGGATTATGGCTGCAGCATATGACCCTTGCTAAAACAAATGTGGGTGAACACTCTGATAGTGGTCATTTGAATAAAAAGATGTTCTCTGGTCAGAATCCCCGCCGCGGTTCAACCCCACATGTACTGTTGGGAGTACAATTCCAAAGGGTTTTGCAACAGGAGACCATGTCATTTTAGACATGAGTGTAGCACATGTGGGGGTTGTCACCCCAACACTACATGTTTTAGAGCTGGAAGCCAGAAACAGAACAAAGGCACCAGTGGTGGGAAAAAGCCCAGCAGCGGTGGCGGGGGGAGGGGCTCCTGGAAAAGGGGCCTAGCCCAATTAAAGTAGAAATACTGCAAACATGGTTAAAACACTCCCCAAATAGAGAGAATGCAAGGTATCTGCTAGAAGAGTTTAGATACGGTTTTCGTATTCCAGCCATAGGTGAACGTGGTACTTACTTTGCACGGAACCTTAATTCTGTTTAAGGAATGGAGGACATAGTGCAAGGAAAAATAAATAAGCAAGTGGCTGAAGGAAGGGTTCTTGGCCCCTTCCCAGCGCCACCTATTAAGAATTTAAGAGTTTCACCACTAAGCATTGTGCCCAAAAAGGCACAAGGGGAATTTAGGCTCATCCACCACCTCTCCTATCCAGATGGAGCATCGGTAAATGATGTGTTCAGGAAGATACACATCCTTGGATGAGGCAGTGCATATGGTTAGGAAATGCAGGGGTGTGGGCTGAAATGGCGAAATGCGACATTAAATCGGTGTTCCGTCTTCTGCCTATTCACCCTGCTGATTTTGACCTGTTGGGATTTCAGTTCCAAGGGGCTTTCTATATAGATAGGGCATTACCAATGGGATGTTCCATATCCTGTTCGGCTTTCGAAAAGTTTAGTACATTTGTCAAATGGAAGCTCAGAAATCTGACGGGATGTAGGTCTATGGCCCACTATCTCAATGATTATCTTTTTTGTGGTAGGCAAAGCACAGGGAGGTGTGGTTTCCTATTAAATCAATTTAAGGCCCTAGCGGAGCAATTAGGGTTACCATTGGCTGAAGAGAAAACAGAGGGGCCAGCAACATCACTCACTTTTTTAGGAATAGAATTGGACACAATCCAGCAGGAATCAAGGCTGCTGGATAATAAGCTAGCTGAGTTTAGGAATAAAATAGCAACTATAATGCAGATGAATAAGGTTACCCTTTGGGAGCTTCAGCAAGTAGTAGGGCATTTGAATTTCGCTTGCAGGATCATTGCCCCGGGGCGTCCATTCCTTAGGCAACTGTGTATGGCCATGCGTGGCCTGCACAGACCGTGGCATAAGACCAGGGTTACCCGGGGTATGAAGGAAGACCTATTGGTATGGAGCAGATTTTTAAAGAATTTTAATGGTATTTCATTTTGGAGAGGGGAAATTGGGTTTAAAGCTGATTTCCAGGTGCACTCCAATGCGACTGGATCCTCAGGATTTGGTATTTACTTTAGAGGTCGGGGGTGTGCCGGCACCTGGCCTGAGGCTTGGCATGCTAGAGGTATCACTAGAGACCTTACATTTTTGGAATTTTTCCCTATAGTCAGTGCCCTTTGGCTTTGGGCCGAAGAGTGGTCAAATTCAGTGGTACGTTTCTGGTGCGACAATTTGGCGGTTGTTTACATTGTAAACAACCTCACGTCACATTCAGAGCAGGTTATGTCATTAGTTAGGGCATTCACGCTGTGGGTGTTACAATTTAATGTGTTAGTGCACGCCCGACATGTGCCAAGTATGGAAAACAGGATAGCTGATGCATTGTCGCGCCAACAGATGGACCTGTTCAGGGAGCTAGACCCCAGAGCCATGGAATTTCCAGAAGCATTGCCCCTGGAGGTCTGGCAAATTGGCGAGAGGATGCATCAAGAGCAATAGGTTTGGCCCTGGCCCCTAGGACCAGGAAGAGCTATGCAGCCATGAGTATTGAGTTCCGGGAGTTCAGGCAGATGTTCGACCTCGGGCAGGAATGGCCGGCTGCAGTCGAACATTTGCAACAATTTCTGGTGCACCTGAATAGAAAGGGACTAGCACCAGGTAAGATCCAAGGTAGGCTGTCTGGATTAGTTTATTTTGCTAAAATAAATGGTTTTAGGGATTACACAGGCGACTACTGCATAAAAAAATGTTAGAGGGATGGGCTAAGGAAAGAGGTAGAGTACAGGATACGAGGGTTCCCATTTCACCACAGCTGTTGGAGCACATTTGCAATCAGTGGGCCCTGCTTTGTAGGGATTCATACGAGGCGGCTCTCTTCAAAGCAGCCTCGTTAATTACCTTTTTCGGGGCTTTCCGAATTAGTGAGGTAGTTGCGTCAGGTAAGGAAGATAAATCTACAGCAGCCCTGCAGTGGCAGGGTGTGACAGTGGTAGATGGGAAGATATAGGTATTCATTCAGCAATCGAAAGTTGACCAAAGGGGTAACAGCACAATGGTGACACTGGGGCAGTGCAGCATAAATAACATTTGCCCCATTAGAGCTATACAGAAGTATCTGGAGGCAAGAGGGCAAAACCCTGGATATTTTTTCCAACATGCTGATGGGTCACCTCTTACAAAGTTTCAATTTTGGAAATTAACAGACCTGGCATTGAATAGAGTAGGAGTGAGTGGTTTGAGGTTTGGTACCCATTGTTTCCGAATAGGGGCAGCTTCCACTGCGGCTGCGCTAGGGTACAGTTCGGAAGAGATTAAAAAATAAGGACGATGGTCTTCAGCCTGCTTTTATCGATATGTTAGAGCATTGCCTAACGTGTAGGCAGGGGGCCTGGTCTGTTCTGTTTTACAGGTCCAATCAGCCCACCAATGCAATGACACATTGTGATTATAGGACATAGTTATGTCCATTGGGCAGGGCGTTATGCCGCTGCATCCCCTTGGGGGAGTGAATTGGGCCTTGGGGCCGATGCACAAGTGACTTGGAAAGGAGTCCGAGGCATGCAGTGGATCCAGCTGTGCAGGTTGGCGGCCTTTGGGCAGGTACCACCAGATATTCTCGTCGTGCATCTCGGTGGTAATGATTTGGCCCAGCATCCTGGTAAGGCACTGGTGCTTGATATTTTGCGGGACCTGAAATGGCTGAAGATCAGGTACCCTGCAATGAGGATTGTGTGGTCCACGATTGTGCCATGTTTGGTGTGGAGAGACCATGAGGTCTGCAGAGCACTCTGCAGTGGCCTTGGATCGGTGATTGGTCACCAAAGGATCTGGATCGATAGGCCTGAGTTTTTTCAGAACGATGGTGTCCATCTGTCTGATTTGGGTTTGGATGTCTTCCTTGAAGACATCCAGGGGGGTCTGCATGTTGAGCTTGAGTGGCTCAATGGAAGGCATGGGACATAGTGCCTAGTCCCGATGCTGTGGCGGGTAGTGCAGAAAAACAAGTATATCTCGGTGAGTTCCAATTTTAACATCCTGTAAGCTAACAGCGCATCGGATTTCCCAGGGCTGTGAATTGTGCAATTCAGCTCCTGGGTGGGAAAGATGCGCTGGGCCACTTCTGGACCAACAGTCATCGATTGAAGATGGCTCGAGGTCTGGGGATGTTTCAGTAGCGGCCTGCCGGGTTTCTGCTGTCATTAAGACTGCGAGAACCTGGGCCCGGGGGACTCGCCCGTACAATGATGGATTTATCTGTTTCCGCAGTACTGCAGACCCCCCCTTTGCTAATTGATTGGCAAATATCTCTTTGGAATGATTAATAAAGTGTGGCCCATGATTTAATCCATACTTATTTTGTCTCACCTCTTTATTCCGGGGTTGGGGGGGGGGCAATATATACAAGTTTAAAACCTATCTCAGTGAATTGGACAAAAGCCAAGGTTTCTTAGATCATTATAAATTGTAAAACATTGTATTGTTATTGGCTGAAATTCACAGCTATATTTCCTTACTATCTGCTAGTGCCACCACACAAGCCCCATTGGTGATTTTTCCTAAAATAATTAAAGGAAAAACTGAGGGTCATTTTATACTCAGAAGTAAGGAGAGGGGGAGGGATCAAAGCACTTTGATCCCTGCTTTCCCCCTCCACGTTTTGCAAAGAAAATGGAGGGGGAAAGCAATTCCCCCTTCATTTTCATTGCAAAAAACCATCTTTCCCCCTCCATGTTTTGCAAAGAAAATGGAGGGGGATTTTCTTTGCAAAACGTGGAGGGAGAAAGCTGCTTTTTGGAAAGGAAATGTAGGGGGAAAGCAGGAATAGCTTTCCCCCTCCACTTTCTTGCAAAGAAAGAAATTTTGGGTTAGAAAAGGGGGGCATCTTATACATGGAAAAATATGGTATTCACTACCATATTGTTCCTGCTCATTATCTATATCCCAGGATTAATTTAGGCACCAATCATTATCATTGTTTACAGAACAAGGCTTTCTCAGAGAGGAGCTAAATATCAATATGGGTTTTAAAGGTCATTACCAGGTCAACAATTTCTGCCCAAATACAGTCTCTGATTTTGGGCCATGTGTAAATGTATAAATATTTATCATGTAGACTCATTCTTATGCCTGTGGAAGTGGATTTGTCCACAAAGCTCACATTAAAATACTGTATAGCAGTTAGTCTGGTTTTGCCTAAAATACAATCCAGCCCTCTCTGCATGAGACGTTTAGAGTGTGCAGAGGCTCTCTTAAAGAACACACTGCAATTCTCTTACTGAACATGCTGCTATTCTCTCATGCCACGGCAGCCTTGTGTTGTTTATGCACCACCCACACCATTCCAGCTGATGATGCTGACATAACACCAACTAAAAGTAAAGAATTTAAGAGTGTTTAACTTCAGATGAATTATGCCGCAGCATTCTGCTCACTGGGCCTCAACTAAACCGTTTCAGTACAATGACTTTTCAACAGTCTGAATCTCCCTTGATGGATTACAGTCAAGAGAATCCTAAATTAACTCCAGTGACACTTTCCTGTCTTTGCTTCCTGTTTCCAGAAACAGTTGTCCTATGGTAAACCAGAGACTTGAGGAGCTGGTTAGCAACTTGTAATGTGTCACTATGTGAGTCATTTTAGACAGAGCTATCTAGCCACCTAAGGGACATGGTGGCACTACGGGCTAAACCGCAGAAGCCTGTGCTGCAGGGTCAGAAGACCAGCAGTCGTAAGATCAAATCCATGTGAGCGCCCGTTGCTTGTCCCAGCTCCCACCAACCTAGCGGTTTGAAAGCATGTAAATACGAGTAGATAAATAAGGACCATCTCGATGGGAAGGTAACAGCGTTTCGTGTCTAAGTCGCACTGGCCATGTGAACACAGAAGATTGTCTTTGGACAAATGCTGGCTCTATGGCTTGGAAACGGGGATGAGCACCACCCCCTAGAGTCGAACACGACTGGACAAAAATTGTCAAGAGGAACCTTTACCTTTACCTATCTAGCCACCTACACAGGTGGGTGGGTAGCTCAGTGGTTTAGTTGCAGAGGCAGAGGTTGGGAATTTGATTCCCCACTGTGGCTCTTGTGAGTAGAGCCAGCCTGTGTGGCCTTGGGCAAGCAGCACAGAAAATGCCCCCAGAAGAAGGAATGGTAAGCCACCTCTGAGTATTCCCTATCTGGAAGTCCCAGAATTTTTGCACTCTCCTCTTTCACCCTCATTACAAGGTTCCTTAATTCCTCCTCACTTTCTGCCATCAGAGTGGTATCATCTGCATATCGAAGGTTGTTGATATTTACAGAACACTGTAAATAGTCCCTAACCAGAAAGATAATGCAGCTGCTTAAATTTTATTGGCCACAATTTTTCCTCACCCCTATCTCATACTTAACATCTTGGGTGAATCAATAAACTGCAAGATCTTCCAATGAAGATCCCAACTTTTGGGTTCAAGCAGGCCGAAATAAAAATAACATTGAAAAGAAATACAAACAAACAAACAAACAAACAAACAAACAAACAAACAAACAAACAAACAAACAAACAAACATACATACATACATACATACATACATACATACATACATACATACATACATACATACATACATACATACATACATACATACATACATACATACATACATACATATATAGCCTTAGTCTGAAAAAAAATAGAGAAGAGGGAAAAATAATGGTGGTGGCAACCATTCTGGTGATGGAACTTGCCTTGGCAGTGAATAGTTGCATGCAGTGATATATACTGGTCATGACTGTGTCAGCACATCATCACAAGGCATTACAATCCACAAATACATGGGTGAGGAATCCTAGGGACCCATTCATCTACTCATTCATGGTCAGCCCCCATGAACAACAGGTTTTATAAAAAGCAGTAGCGCTTACAGCATCATCAGGGATGGGGAAACCTTTCCACTTGACCCAAGAAGTCCTGCCATGAAACTGCATGAATGGAAAAACACAGCCATCTGCTGCCGTATCGCTGTACTTCCTGCCATTCTGCAGTTCTTTGCAGGTACTGCTGTACTCACAGTAGCACCCTCACAATTCAGAAGCCCAGCCATGCCATTTATAAGTAACTTTCCAAGCTCTGGTATCATTAAGGGGTCTAGTGGAGCTGTGAAACAGACCAAAACAGATGTTGAACATGCACTACAAATTCTTGCCCCTGAAGAAAGTCATAACATGTTCAAGCCAAAATGCACTGGCCAGGTTTTAAGCTGTAATACATCTGCACTTTTCTATACATCCTTCGGCCTCTCTTTCCTAATTGGATCTATTGGGTGTTACCAGTTTCTCTTTTTTTTCTCACCCAATGTCAACCTAAATGCAATGATTCCATTCACAAACTCATCAATCTTCATATAAAGAGCATGCATCAATCAAGTGGTGTCAGAAGTTAGGGGAAAAAATTAACAGTGCATTATGCACCACCTTGTAGCCCCTGCGAAGTAATTTGTTACTGCTTGAAACATTGGGTGGATTGATTACAGTTTCTCATTACATTGCTCATAACTTTAAAATAAATAAATAAATCTTGAGCTTAATAACAGAATGGCATGAAATGCCACCAAAAAGTAATTAGGAAAGATTGGCTGAAATCTTGTAGCTCAGCACAGTGGTTCTTAACCTTTGTTACTCGGATGCTTTTGAACTGCAACTCCCAGAAACCCCAGTCAGGACAGCTGGTGGTGAAGGCTTCTGGGAGTTGCAGTCCAAAACTCCTGAGTAACCCAAGGTTAAGAACCAGTGGCTTAGCATATTAAGCTGCAACTGGAGTAGGCCCATTGAATGAATGGAACGGAGAAGCAGTTGACTCACTGAATCCCCACTCAGTGGGCTCTCGTTGCAGCTTACTATACTATGCAACAAGATGTCAGCCAACACATCATCATTTATTGCTTCTTATTAATTCCACTTGTTATGTCATTTTTGAAATTTAGCATTATTATACCCTTGTTGCAGCCCCAGAATAACTACTTCCAGGTAAATACGTTATCTGTTGCTTGTTATTTCAAGAACAGCATGTTGTACGTACATCATCTTCTAAAAAAAATTGCTTGTGAACCAATCCTTACAAAATGTAATTGAAGTCAGATGAAATAACGCTTTCCAGAAGCAGACATTCAGAAGGAAAAACTGACAATATAGACACTGTCACTGTGAGGCAATGGGAAAAGAGAAGGGCTGTCCCAATGGAAATAGAAGCACTCCATAGATGGAGATGGAGTAGATGGAGCACAGAGACAATATCTACAGGTGAGGCAGTGAAGAAGCAAAGGTGGTTGCAGACTCCGAGCTGAGCAGAGAATTCAAACCTGGGTGAAAGAACCGCTATCCATGAATTGCAAATTTTCAGGTGGGGTGAGGCAATGAGGTTTACTAGCCAAACAACCTGATTCATTTATGAATCCGTTTGTATCCCCATCATGCCATCCCCAGTTGGGCCTCTACTGACTTGTAACATATCCAGATACAGGGACTTTTTTCACCCAGGGACAACAACATCACCAACAAAATAGCTAACTCATTTTGGAGGAGAACTGTAAGAAGAGGGATTTCCCCCTCCATTATCATGCCTTACAATTATGGCAAAAAAAGGACAAAATGTCCTTAAATGGCCAGAAAATGTCATGGAAGGTATATTTTTCTCATGCATGAATCATTGGCTATACCCAAGCTTTTCATAGAGGAAATGGGATACAATGGCCAGGATCCTGTTCAATGCGGGTGGAGCAGAAAGCCTTTTAGGGAGGTCTCCTTGAAATATGCCTTTCCTGCACTCTCACACAGGAGATATTCTTGGTCACATTTTGGAGGGAGTTACCTGGAAGGAGAAATAATCCTGTCATCCATGAGTACCAAATTCTCCACCCTTTCCTCTTCTTCCACAATTTCTTTCTAGCATTAACTCTTCCTACGTCAAATTGAAAGCAAGTGAGAGTCTTCATGATTCACAGAGAGTTTATTAAGGAGAAGGAAAACTCCCAGCTCAGCAACTAGTCTAACTCTCATTCCCTCCCGCCATAGCTTAAGCTTTACAGCATATCCCAAGCAGGGCATACACACACCCAGTCCTTGATATGTATTTAAAATGCAGTCCATTTGCAATGCCACCTTAATTAAAACATACTAATTATACATATACTAATTAAAATATAGTCTCCAAATCCTGTGAGGTACTAGTCTCCCTCCATTCAGCATTGCTTAGGCCTCATTTAGAGGACTGCGTCTATTTCTGGACACCACTCTTTAAAAAGGATGCCAACAAATTGAAGCAAGTTTAGAGGAAGGCAACGAGGATTATCTGGGGATTGAAAAGGAGGATATACTATCAGGGAGCTGAGGTTGAAGGAATAAAACCAAATGAACCGAGGAATAGAAGGCAATGTAGTCTAGGAAGGGTAAGGAGAAAAATGCACTATTTGGAAAGTATCACTGAACACACAACATAAGTAATCCTTGCTCTGTGATACTTGTTGAGAAGCCACTTCAATATTTAAATGAGAAACATGAGTGTTAATATAAAATAGCAGACGAGCTTCTTCAGTTGGGAAATGACACGCCCTGTCACCATAATAATGTCAAAAGCAGCTGTGACATTGAAAGAGGAGGGGGGGAGGAATTAAGTTAGCAAAGTTGAAGGAGTTACAGTGCTGACTAAATTAAGGGGAGCCGGGCTAGTATCTGATAATGTGGAAAGCAGATAAGTCTACTGTGGGAATTCACATGGTTGGAACGAATTAAAATATCCCCCTCGAGTGTGATTGCTGCATTGCTTTACGTAGAAGGAGGAAGAACCAGGGGGAAAGTGGCTTTCCTGAGACCATTTAGGAATATGATTTCAGTCTTGGGAAAGAAACCTGGATTCCTGCAGAGTACAAGATACATGTATGTGCAGATTTGGAGGGGGGGCAGCTGGCTAAAAACGAAACTTGTTTCCTAATACATGTTTTTTTTAAAAAAAAAAGCCCAAAATTATAATAATTATTACTACTTAAGAAGATCCCTGGGTTTGGAAGTGGAATTCAGCCTCAGGAAGAGAATCCAAAACCAGTCCACACAGCAACCGATCCCAAGAGAATGCAGCAGTCTTTCATGTACTGACTGAGCCCAAAGTCCCCAAATTTTGTAGACATCTATTAGGCCGCAGTCACACCAGCGACATGTCCCTCTCTGGCTAACCAGGCTTTTCATCTCTTTCTTGTTCTGCTTCGTGGTTATGTGGTATTATATATACCTGGATGAGCATCCCAATCTGTTTTAATGTTACCAGTTCATTTCCTTCCATTTGAATCATTACAGCTGGCTACACCAGGGCACCGATTTATTTTCTCTCTTTTTTTTATGGGGCACTGAAACCTCTCAACTTAATTTTTTTTCAGAATGTTTTTAAATGATACATCAATAAATCAGGTAGTGTTTTCTGATGGGTAGAATTCTGTCTGTTGCACAGGTGTCTCTGGAAGCAACACATTGCACTCAATGGACCTGGCGCCCCCCCCCCCAGAGCTGTGCCACTTACCAGACAGTAGGTGGAGTGCTTGCGCTTTAAACTCTGAAGATGCCGGCCACAGAGACTGGCGAAACGTTAGGAAGAACAACCTTCAGAACACGGTCCAAAAGCCCGAAAAGCCCACAACAATCATTGACAGAAGTTTACCAATACATTACAACCACAAAAAGCCTCCATTGCTTAATATTGTTTTGTAAGGCGCTTGAAAGTAATGGTAGGCCATCAGCATAAAGGATTTTGAGAGGAAATTAAATCATTCCCAGCTGGTAAGAAAAGTTATAGCAGTAGCAATAAATTCCTCTCCTCTCATTTTTGCCATACCAATTGATATTTGAAGGGGAGTTGTCAACCACCCTTTACACAAAATTCTAATCAAAAGATTCCTGTGGAGTTCTTCTAGCTCAGAATTAATTTCATCCAATTTTCTCTCCACATTAGGTAATTATGAGCATCCACATTATCTCTAAGAAGCTTTTGATAGTCAAACTATGCTTCGCCCATAAATAAACACAATGCTCCTTCAAGTGGCCAAAAATATCTGTTTGTCTTACTGTATGTTTTTCTCTCCTCTGTATCTTGCATCAAGTGTGCTTTGCTTTATTATTCATTGGAAGCTGGTTAATGTGCAAGGCTGGTTGGCTAGGGACACATCTCCAAGGAAATAACGTTGTGGGAGGACCAATTAAAGAGAATACATACTCGTCTAAATGTGTAAATTGATTTGGATATTTGATTTGCTGATGATGATGATGAGTGACTACCACTTCATTAAAAAAAGGAAGCCAAACATCACCAAAAAGGATGAAACAGAGATAAAATACTAAAAAGGAAAACCATTTTGCATTATATTTGCATGTGCTAATTTAGTGTAATTTATGCAAATACAAAAAAATATCTTACTCATGATAGTGTCTGACCAAGATGAACTTGGGGCATTTTTCTTTCTCTCCCATCCCCTCCTCTGCAAAATCCAGCCTGAAGAAGAGTTCATCAGGACTCAAAAGCTGGATTGTTTATGAGATTCATCGCAGTGAAATAAAGGTATCCATACAACTAATAGCCAGTGGGTTGGAACCCATGCTTGGCCAGGGAAAAATCACCACAGGAGAGATCATTTATATATCACCAAAAAGGAGGGCAAAAGAGGACATGGTTTTGGATAAAGTGCCATATGTTACACTTAAGCTGTACAGATACATAATTAGAAATAATGTTTATACAGTTAAGCAGAATTATGTACCACAACCTGTCTGAGTAAGGATGACTGTGACCAAGCAAACCTCCCTATCCTCTGAATCTGCTATCCAGATTCCTAGCACTGATGGGCAACGTCAAGGTCATGGATTTCCATCTAAAATTCTTTAGTTTTACATGGAACTTGGACTGGAGAGTCCTTTAAGCAGAGGACACTTCCAAAAGAAGGGCTGTGGCATCTCTCCAAAGGGTGAACCCTCCTCCTAGTTGATGGTGGCAGAAACAGACTGGGATCTATCTAGTCTCCATTATGCAATAAATATACATAGCAAGAAGGAAAGAACAGAATTCACAGCAAAGACATACAGTATACCTTGAATTAAATCCATATTTTGGAGGGCCGATATGAATGTTTCTTAGGATCCACAGAGAACTTGAAAATTGTGTTAGTAATGTACATGTTTGTCTTTTTATTTATTTATTGAACTTTAAATGATATCTCATCTCTACTGCTAATCCACTAATATACTTCTACATTTACTTTTCTTAGAAAAAAAATGCTACTAAAGCTTTTTGATTGCATCTTATTATTTAATAAAGAGCAAAATTAAAGTTATATAATTAGAAATATTTTTGGAACATTGATGGAATCTGATAAGTTCCTCATCAAAATATGAAAAAATATATAATATATTAAAAGGGCAGAGTGACATTCATTAATCTTTGAAATGCAGTGGAAACACTGGCAATTACAATATGTGTTATATTAAAATTAAGGAGGGAGACTTTATAGCAAATGAGGAGTTCCAGTTCTTCCTTGTCATCATTTATTTGCAAGAGCCAATAGTCAATTCTTAAATCAATGCCCTTGATAAATAATGCTAGCTAGGGAAATTAATTGACAAAGGAATTATTGAGTATAAGAACATTTGTAAAGGAGCTCTGTCTGCCACCTTGAGCACACTGGAGGGAAAGTGAGATATAGATAATAAAGTGTGTTATAAAAGTAACTCCAAGAAGAAATCATTCAAAATAAAAGATGGTTTTCATTAATACAGTAGGACCCCAATATCCACTAGGGATTTGTTGATATTGAAAACCATGGATAACAGCAAACACTATGTATATAGTATTTACTATAAGGTAAAAGGAAAAAGAGACCAAATTGCTAACATGCACTGGATTATGTAAAAAGTCAGAGAGTTCCAGAAAAACATCTGCTTCATTGACTACGCAAAAGCCTTTGACTGTGTCGACCACAACAAGCTATGGCAAGTCCTTAAAGAAATGGGAGTGCATGACCACCTTATCTGTCTCCGGAGAAATCTATATGTGGGACAGGAAGCAACAATTAGAACTGGATATGGAACAACTGATTGGTTCAAAATTGGGAAAGGAGTACGACAAGGCTGTATATTGTCACCCTGCTTATTTAATTTATATGCAGAATACATCATGCGAAAGGCAGTACTGGATGAATTCCAAGCCAGAATTAAGACTGCTGGAAGAAATATGAACAACCTCCAATATGCAAACGATACCACTCTGATGGCAGAAAGTGAGGGCAAAAGAGGAGACGGCCAAAAATGGTCTGAGGTTCAACATTAAATAAATAAATAAATAAATAAATAAATAAATAAATAAATAAATAAATAAATAAATAAATAAATAAATGAATGAATGAATGAATGAATGAATGAATGAATGAATGAATGAATGAATAAATAAATAAATAAATAAATAAATAAATAAATAAATAAATAAATAAATAAATAAATAAATAAATAAATAAATAAATAAATAAATAAATAAATAAATAAATAAATAAGATCATAGCGCATCATTTCCTGGCAAATAGAAGGGGAAGATATGGAGGCAGTGACAGATTTTACTTTCTTGGGTTCCGTGATCACTGCAGATGGTGACAGCAGCCACAAAATTAAAATATGCCTGCTTCTTAGGAGGAAAGCAATGACAAACCTAGACAATGTCTTAAAAAGCAAAGACATCATCTTGCTGACAAAGGTTCACATAGTCAAAGATATGGTTTTTCCAGTAGCAATGTATGGAAGTGAGAGCTGGACCATAAAGAAAGCTGACCTCCAAAGAATTGATGCTTTTGATTTGTGGTGCTGGAGGAGACTCTTGAGAGTCCCCTGGAGTGCAAAGAGAACAACCCTATCCATTGTGAAGGAAATCAACCCTAGGTGCTCACTGGAAAGACAGATCCTGAAGCTGAGGCTGCAATACTTTGGCCATCTCATGAGAAGAGAAGACTCTCTGGAAAAGACCGTGATGTTGGGAAAGTGTGAAGGCAAGAGGAGAAGGGGACGACAGAGGATGAGATGGTTGGACAGTGTAACTGAAGCGTCCAACATGAATTTAATCAAACACAGGGGGGCAGTGGAAGACAGGAGGGCCTGGTGTGCCCTGATCCATGGGGTCACGAAGAGTCGGACATGACTTAATGACTAAACAACAAAAGAGGAAAAAGGGAAAAAACCAGAAAAAAGTTCATATGCATTACCAGTATCTGCTACTAGAGGCCACCAGAGACCCTGCAATATATTCTTCACTAAAAAGTATTCATAGCATGGTCTCTTGCTCCTTCTAGGGGCCAGATCTGGTAATACATGTGAAAATAGTTTTTTCTCAGCTTTTAAAAAATATTTGTAATGTTCCCAAACTGTGGATGAGTGAATCAGCGGATACTGATCCCATGGATAAGGGCGTCCTACTGTAACTTTCAGGATCATGAGGAGAAAGGAGCAAAAAGGAGCAAAAGAGGAAACTAGAAGTGTCAAAGGAAGTAGCCTGTTCACGAAAAAGCTTACCTGCGGGTTTCAAACAAAATCCAAACGACAGGAGAGATGCTACTACATCCTTTCCTCCCTACACTTTTACTGCTTCGTCTATCACCATAGCCACTTGAGGCGGAAAAATACAGAGTCTCCATATTTCCCTATGGAGAGAAATACGTGTCAAGATGGGCAGTTTTGAGCATATAAATGTTGTGAGGGAGGAGGAGGACTAAATGACCTGTGGAGGTTGGCCAGCTCTCCTATAAAGATAAGGGGAATTATTCAACAGAGCAAGGCTCAGGGATACAGTGAAATTCTGGATGACACGAAATACAGCTAACTTGAGTAAGTGCAAGATGTAGTCATGTTAGTCTGTGCTAGCAATAAAAAAAATAACAAATTAGTATGAGTATAATAGATTTTTTGAGCTTTGACTTCCATGTCAAAATGTGCATATCCTATGAGGAATCTCTTAATGAAACAGGTGAGTAATGATGATGACAATTTTGAAACTGTAGAGCTAGAAGGGACCCCATGGATCATTGAGTCCAGCTCCTGTCAAGAAGCCACAGTGGGGAATCAAACTCCCAAACTTGGACACCTAAACCACTGAGCTATCCAGCAGCTCTAAGTGACATGTTGCATGATTATGACAAACTCTGCACTTGTAGACATTTTAATCGCACAGTTCCAGGGAGCAAACCTTACAGATCAATGCAACTGTGCATTAAGCAGAACAACATAGATTTTCTGTGTGAGCCTCTTCTGTGGACCAAAGACAGGGCTGGAAAGATACCTGAATCCATGTCTATTCAGCTTTTGACCACTAACCCAAACAGATTTCTTGGGCCACTTTTGGTAGGGACTCTGTTATACCATTTTTGCTCTCTCTTTAGGACTGAAAAAACACAGGGCTGTCACACAAAATATGTACAAGTTTCCTCTAGTCTTCAAGAACACAGGACAAGAGTCCATGTTTGGAAATTGCAGGAGAGTACATTTCATTCAAGTATTACCATAAATACCTTCTCAGCAGTGCTTGTTGGAATCTGCATCAAAAGGTGCAAACATCTGGATGTGCATAAACCAATATTGAATTATCCTTTGTTGGGAATGCTACGAATGCCTCCTGCATTGAAAAAAACTTAGACTGAACATAGAACTTGACTAGGTAATTTCCAAGAAAGTTCCTTTCCAGGTCTACAATCTTACATACGCATGTGTGTCATTTTTCTAAAACACTGGTGAGTAACATGCAGCTGTAAATTGTTCTTTGCAGGTCTAAGCCTGGCCATTAATTCTTTGGGAAACTGCATGAGAAAGCTTCATTACTCACTTTTCCAAGAATGGTTATAAAGCAAAGCTTGGAAAAGTTACCTTTTTGAGACTGCAACTCCCAGTTTCCCACATTTTGGCAGGCAGGTTTATGGAAGTTGCAGTCCAACAGAGTAACTTTCTCAAGTTCAGAGAAAGGGAGAGGGGAAAATATAGTATAAACCACAACCATGAAAATTGCAATTTAATTGTATTGCCTTCCACTCAGCATTCCACCGGAACGAGTTCTAGGCTGACATTTGGCAGTGTAATCGGTAGCCTAAAGACAACGAAGAGATTCTTCAAACAAAGGTGCAGAATTCAATTTAAATAATATTTTATGGCATTTCCCAACCATGTGAGTTTACATCTGATGCTATTTATTGGAATCTCTCCGCTCCATTCGCGTACATTTGGCAAGTACAGCCCATGGAAAATACTAGTTTACATACAGTTTTAGAGGCAAAGCTGGTTTCCAATAAAGTCTGTAATTTCAAGAAGCACTTACTTCACTGGGGTCTGCCAGTCAGAAGTACACGAGAGCTTTTCCCCAGGGACCTTTGCTATACAACACTTAGATTATACTGCCACCCACTGGTCCTCTGAAGTATAGGACACCCGGGGAAATACACCTTTACATTTCCTTGGCTTAATTCCTGCAAAAGGACAAGCCATCCCTAGACAGATATACTCTCAATTCATTTCCTCTTGCTGCGATAACTGTGAAATTTACCCAGCTCACAAAAGCAGGGAAATAATTTCTCTAATAGCCTTAATGGGTTTTTAGAGGTCTTGGCTAGCAGCCAAGGGAGACTTAAGATATGACTGCATAGGCAAACCGTGTGTGTATTTCATTCTCTTTTCCTCTTTCTCTCACTGTGCGTGTGCATGTGTGTGTAAAGAGGGAGTGTGTTCATTGTCAGATAAGTTTCAGAAACGATGTATTAATTGAACTCCCCTCCATAGTGATGCACCCAGCAACAGCTTTCCCTCACGACATCAAGGGGTGGAAATGAAAACTAATTGTGCTTCAAAGAAACAAAGGAAAATCATAAGTCTGTTGTAGGATTATGTTCTCTTTAATGAGAGTATGGAAATAAACAGCAAAAGTGGCTGTTGCAGGATTGTTTTTTTTTGTTTGTTTGTTATACTTTAGTTACACTTTCCTATTTGAAATCAGAAACCCTAATATTCTACAAAAGAAGATCAAGGCATGCATATGCGTGGGTGCACGCATGTGCGCGCACACACACACACATGCACACACGCACACGCACACACGCACACACGCACACACACACACACACACCATCTATCCATCCATCCACCCATCCATCCATCCATCCAATTCATCCATCCATCCATCCCTCCTAACACATCAATAAAGAAGAGTCTTAACGGAGTCAGTCAGGACATTTAAGGACCCCAGGAATCAGATTTTCTTGCAGAAGTTAGACCTTTCTTGGACTAGAATACTCACTCAATATGGCTGAAAAGCAAATTAAGTAGTCAATGCATAGTGCACATTGAGAAGCAACCTACTGTAAGACAGACCCAGAATTAAAAATGATCAAACACCATTCGTTGTTACCTTAAGTACACAAAAAATAACTGGGACGAAAAGTGTTGTGGTAGCAATGTGGTGCAGAAGAACTGGTGTATAAAACAAAAGACATACCAAAACAGAGAGAAAGTGAAATAGTGCCACCTGCATAAGCAACCTATTGTTTACTAAGATAGCAAAAGTATCCTGTTTGTGAAAGAGAAAGTATGCAGTTCATTGCTTTGTGGCCATGCAGTCAGGAGCCCCTGGAAGAGTTAGATTTGACTAGAGAATAAATCCATGGCTACCCTACAAACAGTATGTGTTTGTACACATTCTCATATTGTTTTGCTGTGGCCTGGATGAGTTAATGGTGACAGGAAATGTAGCTTCGCATTATGACAGTTTCATAGTGAGGTGAGTTTGTGGCAGAGGGGAGGGGCACTTGTGTAACCATGGCACTGGCTTCATCAGCAGTTGTAGTCTGGAGGCACTATAGATATAGAATCAACTCCTGCCTGATGAGGTCTGTGTTTTTGGATCACAGCTTCCAGAATTCTGTTTGGGGGATTTGTGGAAAATTCAAGGAATTGTAGTCCAATTCTGGAAGATGCTGCCTGGGGAAGTCTAGAAGTTAAAATCTGAAAGCATGAAACGGAACACCCCTACCCACATTATGGCAGCTTCATAGTGACATGTGTTTGTGGGAGGTGGTAGTTCTCAGTGGTAGAAGTAGGGATAGCAGAAGTGCACCACGCTACAGCTATTTCTGTGTCACATTTCTGCAGTAAAAAAAAATGCAATAAAATAGAAATATTGAAGCAAAGAAGTATCTTTCACATCACCCTGTGTAGCAATCACTCTTTCAGAAGGACTCTGAGAAATAATCACTCCTAGACATGGGATATTCGTATTTATCTCTAGATTGGACTGATTAGAAATGAGATATTTGCATCTGTCTTCTGATTGGACCCTCCACCCAGAACCGGGCGGTCCACTCGCACCACATGTAGCCCATCGTCATTCACGCTATTCCAATCAGGAAGTAGCCCAGCCAGGGCTTCCTTGCTTCCCTGTGCTGCTGACCAATCCAGTGAAGAGGTGGGATGGCTAGTATCTCTGCTCAGCCGTGGAGGCAGGGAAGACCCAGCCAAGTTACTTCCGGAATTGGCACAGCATGAACCACGATGGGCCACGCATGCCGTACCGCAAGTGGTAGGTGGCCGGCCCAGTTCTGGGTGGAGGGTCCAATCAGAAGACAGATGCAAATATCTCATTTCTAATCAGTACACTTCTTGTGAAGGCATTACATTATCTGCTAAAAACTGTTCAGAATGTGAAGTCAATGGAAGCCCAGTTGAGGAGCAGCCTCTGGAAACACCTCCAGTCCATCAAAGACCTGGGCCAGCCAGCCAGCAAAAGATCAAGAAGTGGAAGGGCAACGTATGCATGCTTACCTGATGCTGCCCAGGAAGGAACAAGATACTAATATCATAAGAGGCAGGAGCTGAAGGACCCAGTGCAGACATCCATAGAAAGTTCACCGTAGGGCAACCAGAGGCACCATTTGGAAATGCCCAGGGTAAAAGAAGAACACAAACAATGAAATAATGAGAGAAACCGTCGAACTGTTTCTTATTGAAAGCACAGAGACTGCGCTTCCCAAGCTCAGTTTGTTTACAGTGTGATGAGAACACTGCTTGAAACGTATTTCCAAACCAAATGAAATATGGTAGGAGGCCATATAATTTTTTTGCCAACTAAAAAATGTTAGCCATAGACTCTGCACACATTGTGATCATGCAACAGAAAAAAGGTATGCATTCCCACTACCACCATCCCCAGCTGTTTCTTCTGCACTAGGGCAATAGATAAGAGAGCCAGTAGATGGCACACACATGAGAAGCAGAAGTGTGAGAGTAACATCTATTTTTATTCAGTCTGAATCAAAGGCATGGAAGAGAGATGGAGAATGAGAGAGTCTCCTGTAACATCAAGAGTTTTGTGTCTCCACGAGGATTAGAACACGGATCTTCCAAGTGCAGGTACACTACAGCACTTTGCTTTTACAGAGCGAATAACACAATACAACACTACAGTAACTTCCCCATTTTCACACTACTTTACTTTGGTGCATACAATCCTCAGCACCTAAAGAAATGTCCATTTCTTTTTGGACAAACTGTCAAAGTGCCATGAAGAGAATGTAATGTAAAGCAATTTGAACTACCACTGGCCCATCAGCCCATCAGGGGGACCTCCTCCTGCAGTGCCCCTGTTGACACACAGAGAGACCACAGGCTATTGGCAGTTTTGACTGCATCAAAAAGTGTCTTAATGATTCCTTGAGGTGGTAGCCATTTTGGCTTTTGCAGCTCAACAATTACGGGTCTTGTGGCATCCCAAATATTAAGAAATTTCTTTTGGCATACGTTTTCATGGGCTGTAGCCCATACAAATGGACTGCAGTCCACAAAAGCTACCAACTAAGTCCATCAGATCATTGTCATCTGAGACATCTTATAGAATGTTGTTTCTCATGAGGCCTAACCTATACATGATCTATCCCTTAATGAACATGTTACTGTTGCTGAAATCAGTAGCCCTTCTATTCTTACCTGTGCCTCCCCAAGAGTGCTAATTAAAGGAAAGTCCTGATGATATGTCAGTGAACCAGTTTCCTTGCCCATCAGCAGCCAATGAAATGGAGGACTACTAAGCACAATGAGATCACATCATGTGCCTTCTTTTATGAAGTACAGTGGCGCCTCGACTTATGAACATCCCGACTTAATGACCATTTCGAGTTGCAACCAGCTCCAGCCGCAAAATGTGACTTCGACTTGCAGCCGGGGCTTCGAGTTGTGACAGGAAAAAGGCAGGGATAAAAGGGAATTCAAATTTGCTAACCATTGGTTGGCGAAGAGGCTGCTCCTTTGTAGCTCTTTCGCCCCAAAGGTTAGAGAGTGTGCGTCGGAGGAGGCTTTGGTTGCCTGGAGCTGCTTTCTGCTCCTGAGTAAGTACGTACATTGACTTTGTTCTGTAGGGTGGGTTTGGGTTTGGGGGGGGGTTATGTTTCTGTGCTATGATTTTTTGTGTGTGTTTTGATGTGTTTTTTTCCCCAGCCTCATTGCGTTCAGGCTGGCTCTCTCTGTGTGGGGGGGTGTGGTGTGGTGTGTGTGGTGTTTTTGTGTTTTTCCTCCAGCCCCACTGTGTTCTACTGGGGCTACCTGTGTGTGTGGGGGGGGGTTGAGTGTTTTTTCCCAACCCCATCACATTCCACTGGGGTTGGCTGTGTGTGGATTTGTGGGGTTTTTTTTGTTTTCAGCCCCATGGCATTCCGCTGGGACTGGCTGTGTTTTTTTGTTGTTGTTGTTTTGTTTTGTTTTGGTGTGGTTTGTTTTTTTTTTTTGCCCCAGCATGTTCCTATGGGGCTTTCAGTGCTTTATTTTTATTTTATTTTATTTTCAGCTGGAACGGATTAATGGGGTTTCAATGCATTTCAATGGGAAATGGTGCTTCGACTTTCGACCATTTCGAGTTACGCCCATCTTCTGGAACGGATTATGGTCATAAATCGAGGCACCACTGTACTATTTCAAAAACATGATGGAGTGGACATGGGATGCATTTCAGGTGGTATCTGTCTACTGTATTCCTTTCAAAGCCCAACATTGAAATTAATCCCATGACATCTATTTCAAACCACATAAGAATGATTTACCAACATATGAACAACCTGTGCCCATCAGAGGTGTTACGTTTCATGCAACCTGAAGTCCTAAAATATGGACAAACTATACTTACTTCTGATGCTTCTGACTACCAAAATATTTGGGTTTAAAATCTGGACTTATAGTAAACCAAATATGTCAGATGGCAGTTTCAGTTTTCAAGCTACACCAGCACTTTCCATGAAGAAATAATTATCTACTGCCATATAACTAAATTAATTAGTGATCCATGTCAGAATGGGTTATACTAATGTTTTGAGTAGCCTATCAGTGGATATAACAAGAGATACAACAGACTGAATCAGAGTTACAATGGAAGATTAAATATTGGCAGGGGCAGCTATATATCTTGTGTTATTTCTGCCCCTTTTAAAAATATCTATTTTTCATTTCAGGGTTTCTCATTCCCTTAGGTACAGAATGAACTTAAAAGCAACCTAGATTTTTCACAGGACTTTTAGAGTGTGTGATAGATCAATAATTTGCTCTTTTTTTGTTTATGAAATATGCCAACTCACTGGGACAGAGTCATTTTTAAGAGGCAGCTGAGATCAATACATGTGTGCATAGATTTATGGGTAGTTTAGTTACAATCAAAATAAGTATTTCTGTTTAAAGAGTTCTGAAAGGCAAACTTGGAGTTTTCTCCACATATTAAGCTTAGGAATGCTGGCAGAGACTTTGGAGAAGGGGGCATTTTGGAAATCCATATTATTATAATCTTCTTTCTGAATGTCACCAGTGCTGCTCATTGTTCTCTTAAGTAGTAAGAAAATAAGGTTATTGAACTAGGGCACACCCAAGATATCTTGCTGCCTGAAGCAAAGGATAAGGTTTTGTTCCCCCCCACCATCCATACACAGATAATGACTGTCCTGGTCTTCCTCAAACATGGGCAATACTGCCCTCTACCATACTTTGAGGGGGTCATTGTGATATCTACAGCTCTGTCCCCCAACAAAAGAGGGAAGGAAGGACATTGGGGAGAAACAGGCAGAAAGTTGTTGCTGCCTGCCCCATGCTGACTGAGGCATTCTGGGGCTATATATACCACAAGCCCCAGATATGCATGCCTGTACATATAGGTATGCACATCTTTTTCTGATGTGCATGCTTGTACATATAGCTGTGAATTAGTCAAAACTTGGGCAAACTGATGTACATCTATAATAATATTCCATGTGAATTACCTACAGCATGCTTATTGTATCTTTCTAAGTATGTTTCAGGGACCCTTGAGTGTTTTCTGTCAGTGTTGAGCTACTAGGGACTGGACTGGATAACGCCATTCAAACTGTGAAGGTATGTAAAGAAATCTTACTGCCACCAAGATTCTGGCAGAGATTGACTGATGTCTTGGTACAGCAACATAGCATCTTGAGGGATCTCCCAACTCCTTTGAGACATTTCAGCTCTCACGTGATATTGAGATTCCTAAGGACTTTGGTTTTTCATCATGGTTTTTACAATGTGCAAAGAATATAATTTGCATAAAATGATTTTTCAGCAAAAACTCGTTTCTATTCCCATTGAAAAGTTGAGCAGAAGGACACATACAGCAAGCACATCAGGACAAACTGAAGGATGGAAAAAACATAAGCCACAGATCCACTACTAACAATTTTCCTACACAAATACACTGCTCAGTTGTGGTATCAAAACAAAGCAAAAACAAAATACTGTACAGAAAGGCTCCAAATAGCAGCGCAATCCATAGAAACACAGTTTGCTGCAACTGTGGAATATTTGATACTGGTTGGGATTGCTGTTTTGGAACCTTCTGGATTTTGGCTGGGTACTGCTTTTACTATTTCATGTTATAAGGCAACTACCACATTATTCAATACTATGGGTTTTAGAGAAATGCACAAAATCAAATTGCGCTAGCTGAATTGCTCTTAGAGAAGGAGTACCCGGGCCAGTATTTCAATTTGGCCACTCTAGCCGGCCTCAGTGGCCTTCAGCAAGCTACAAGTTTCTGAAGTGTTCCCAGAAGGGACTTATGGGTATTTTATACCTAGGAAACCTTGAGAGTGGTTTCAGAATCCACTTGCTTGCATGCCATCATGATTATGATGATAATGCAAAATATATCTTATTACAAAACTACCACGTTTGTTTGTTTGTTTGTTTGTTTGTTTGTTTGTTTGCTTGCTTGCTTGCTTGCTTGCTTGCTTGCTTGCTTGCTTGCTTGCTTGCTTGCTTGCTTGCTTGCTTGTTTGTCTCCCTCAGTATCTTAGCACTACTCTGGGCAGGTTACAACATTACTGCATGCAGTGCAAATTGCACAAAATGGCAGTAGCTGCTGCTTTATTTCATAGTCTGGTAAGGATTAGAAGCATCAGAGAAGTACTTTACCTCTTTTTTAACCATCAGCTAGTCCTTGTAAGTTTCCTGTATGTATGTGTTTTGCTTCTTAAAGCAAAACAGGAACACATTTGCACATACGTTTCAGTAGGAACAGTAGTCATATACTGTCAGAGTAGACCTTTGGTCTAGATGGGCGGGATAGAAATCCAATAAATAAATAAATACCAAAACATGGAATGGGGTAGGTGGATGTGCCTCTCCTCTCTCTCTCTCTCTCTCTCTCTCTCTCTGTGTGTGTGTGTGTGTGTGTGTGTGTGTGTGTGTGTGAGAGAGAGAGAGAGAGAGAGAGAGAGGTATCTCAATGAACTCAAACAACCTAAATCAAAGTTAATTTTTGTGTGAGAGAGCATTCTTTACATCAACACAGACAGATCCTACCTATCTTGTTAGAACATATAATTCCAGCAAAAAGGATGGGTAAACTGTCAGTTCATAATCTAGTGATTTTCAAAGTTTTCACTTTCAGACATTTTTTGGGTGGAACAAACATATCTCAAAATTCATGAAGAAGTGAAAATAAATATCTGAAAGTTTTATGAATCACCTTACTGCTTTCTTGCTTAAACTTAGGGGAGAGGCAGCAGGATATCTAGGGGTTGTTTTATTTTATTGTATTGTATTTTATTTTATTTTTATGCATTGTCATAATTATATGCCATCAAGTCAATCCTGAGATATGGTGACCCTTTTCAGGGTTTTCCAGGTAGATAATATTCAGAAATGGTTTGTGAGTCCCTTCTTCTGGGGACATCTGGGGACTGTGCAGCTTGCCCAAGGCCACACAGGCTGGCTCTACTCACAGAAGGCACCATAGGGCACCAAACTCCCAACCTCTGGCTCCACAGTGAAATATCTAAACCACTGAGCTATATACAGGCCTAAAACCAGGTCATTTGTGGTGATGCAAGGTTTTTGCCAGCCTGGATGGTGTGAGAGGTACATCACCTTGTTCTGCTCCCACAGTATTTTAGGAAGTGGAGTTGTTTGGGATTTGTGAGCTTCATGACACTCTGAGCATTTAGAAAGCATGTGGGAGAGAGAGAAAGAGAGAGAAACCCAACATCTTCTCTTAAGGTTCAATAAAATAACTAGCAGTCCTTTCCAAAATAATTTAAATAAATTCCTCCTTAGCAAGAAAGCAAAAGAAAAATGTCCACATTTTTAGAGCAGAACAAAATTTTTAGGAAGCTGAGAGCGGGACATAAGCCCAGCTTTAGTTCGTACAGGACAAAAATAAGATCAACAGGCCTGGATAGTCCTCTGAATCATCTGATTGGGGCCCCAGAAAAGGCACTGAAACTTGCGAAGTACAGGAATCCCTGTAAGTAAACTGATGTAGAACAATAAAGTAAATCTGTAAGTAAAGTAAAACCTTCTCCTTTTTTTTCTTTCCCCTCCTCTTCTTCTCTCCCTTCTTTTCATCCTTCTGCTCTGAGAGTAGTTAGCGCCATCTGTTTTTTGTTTTTGTTTTTTTCTAGGGATCTTGCTATTGGTTTTAATATCTCTATTTTTATCTTTGTCTTCTACTTTATTAGTTGTAACCCACACAGAATAGTGCTGTGACACTAAATGGGAAAGGGATACAAATTGAATGAATGAATGAATAATGTGGTAAATACATTTGAAGTATCTTTGCATTTTTAGCCACTTTAAAATCAATTATTGGTTTGTCTGGTCAGCTACTGCCTTACGAGGAATAAGGAATAAGGAATTGCATCAAGAATGAGTTGTGGCAGTGGAAGAAAAGGGATAAAATAAGTTAATGCATTATATTCTCAAAGGCTTTCACGGCTGGTAGTTGCTATAGGTTTTTCAGGCTGTTCGGCTGTGTTCTCAAGATTTTTCTTCCTAATGGTTTGCCAGTCTCTGTGGCCGGCATCTTTGGAGGAGAGGAGTTAGAACTCTGTCTGTGTTCTGGTGTACTGTGAGGGATAGTTGAGTATTTGTACCTGTGGGATCAGCTTTTGGTCCTTTTCAGGAGATTGGGTGATTATGGTGATCAGGGTGTTTTTTGTTATCACTGTATTGTTGTGTAAAGGAAGGAGATGATCTGTCACTGTGATTGATGGGTGTCGTTAGCTATATAGTCTATTAATTACATAGGGTTACCTGGTAAGGTAGCTTCATAATCTTACAAATATTTCAGGTGGTGGTGGGGATGGAAGATGATGCAGATCCATAACAAGTGTAACACTGGTGCAGGTGCCAATAGAGCACAATCTCTTTCATGTCTTATCTCAATCATCTTATCAGCGGGCAAACTATATGAAATGATTTGTGAGATGGCTATGTTATACAATGCTTTTAACATTAAATAGCATCCATACCACTTTGACTAGAAGCTACCTTACCTCCTGTGAAAGAAAAGAAGGCATTCACCAGCTCACTAGTACACACACACACACACACGCACACACACAGAGAGAGAGAGAGAGAGAGAGAGAGAGAGGTGCTGAAATGCTCTGGAGTAGAGCAGTCTATTGGCAGTGTTGATGGACTGAATGATGTTACTTCAACAGCTTGTAGCAAAACTTGACTCAAGGTGGAGAGTAAAACATAATGTTGCAGGAAATTCTGCAAACTAATAAGGTCCAAGTGAAAGTTCCTCTGAAAGCACTGGGAAGAAATAAGTCACCAGGGCTAGATGAAAAACCAAAGGAACTATTTCAAGCCACAGAGACTGAGTCTGGCAAAATTCTTACTAGAATATGGCAACAAATCTGGAAGATAAAACAGTGGCCCACAGACTGGAAGAGTTCAATATACATTCTAACATCCAAGAAAGGAGATGTCAAGGAGTGCAGTTGCAATAGGATCATTACTCTAGTTTCCCGGGCAAACAAAGGCTTTTACCTTATATGGAGCAAGAAATGTCTGTTTTTCGAGCAGGGTTCCAAAAAGGAAGAGGTACTTGGGATCATATTGCAAATATCCACTGGCTAGTGGGGTGCATCAAAGAATTTCAGAAGATCAGTCTATCTACAGCAAAGTGCTTGAGTGTGAGAATCATGAGAAATTATGGATTGTTTTGAAAGAAATGGGTGTGCCTCGGCACTTGATTCCAAATATAAGATGTATTGACTCCCTAAAGAAAGCCACAGCCTTGCGTTTGTGAAAGCTGAGCGGGGCTATTGAGATGACATTTTAGAGATCACTATTTTATAGAGTAAAGGTGACTCGATGGCATGTCACAACAACAAATCAAAGCCCCTAGCTGTGCATCCCAGTGTTTGTTTATATCCTGTTCATAACATAAGGGAAGAGAGGACAGTACTTGGTTAAGAAGATTGTTCTGTTGTCTATTTTTCTATGCCATGAATTAATGCACAGATTTCAAAAAGGAAATAATAGACTCAGGTCTTATTTCCTTGTTCACAAAAGAGACTTTATAGAATCTCTGTTTGTTCCTGTTGTAACCTTGGCACTGAGAAGGAAAAAAATGCAGGGATCAATATTATTGCTTTTTGGTTGGTGCCTTAGGCTTTTCTTAACGAACAGTATAAAAGGTAGAATTCAAGTTGACTGAGGTTATGGAGAGATCTCATTTGCAAGAGGCACATATACAAAGCAGAGAAGTGCTAGTAAAGAATTATGAGTGAACTATTTTCAAAGAGGCAGCCATGTTATTTTCAAAGGGGTTGTGCATCCCCCACAAGCAAGTACATTGTATATATAAGCTTGTATCCTACACATTTTATTCGAGGTACCTGAATAAATATATTGCAATCCATGAAAGCTTGCAATAAAATGAATATGAGGAAGAAATAGAAGCCAAAATTCTTGCTCCAAATGTTTGTGAGTTTGTAGGTTGTTTTATTATCAACCTCTCCAGGTACCATCTTATTATCTCTATTTTTTTTAATTTACAAAAATAAATCTAATTTTCTTGAGATCACACCATGCAGTGCTAATTTATTTTAGACAAATGCAATACAAATGTAGTAAGGAATTTTCATAATGATTTTTTTAAAGTTTCCACAATCCTAATTTAACCAAGAGGAATGAAACCAAAGTATTTTCTTTAAAAAGTATTAATTGAAAGTATCAAGTCAGTTTAAAGTAAAGATTCAAACAAGTGGAAGCAACAGCAGAGCCTCTTAAAAGCTGTCTATGTTTTAACTGTGTATGAACTGGAACCACAAGGCTACAATCCATTTGAAGTCACTGAAGAAGCAGATGGCTAATAAAGTTAAGTTTCAGAACCAGGGGCTGTCTACACCTGGTTTCTCTGTGCCATCCCTTAAGGTTTTCACACAATGTCACAATGGCATCTGGAGGGCTTATGTGGCCCTCCAGATGCCATTGGACTCTGATTCCCATTATCCTTGATACATAGGTTGAAGTTGGTAAGAATCAGAGTCCAAGAGAATCAGAAGGGCTCCCAGTTACCCACCTTCAGTTCACCCGATCGTATGCACAGGGTTTTATGCCATGGATAGTTTGGATCCTGGACTTGTTTACACACATCCTCCCATGCGGGCTCTCAAAGGTGTCAAGATTGCTAAAGCAAATGGTTGTTGTGCATGAGAGTCCACGTGGACAATGGAAGATCTCCTCTACAGACTTGGTGTATAGGAGAATAATAATATCCAAGTCAGGTGGGTGTGGACCTGCTATATTCCCTTCTACCAGCAGGTAAACAGACTCAGTTTAGTAATGGCTAAATAAGGCAATGCAATAGGAAGGAAGTGATTTTTCCCCACCACAAGTACATCTCTATATCCTGGAGGATGGAAAAGAATCATAATCTGAATTAATTTTAGATCATATTATAATATGTATTGGTTTCTATAAATCCCATCATACGACTAGTTCAATAGCAGCTAGAATATGTAGCCAGAACCCTGTTCATAGAATCCTAGAATAATTGAGTTGGAAAGGACCTATAAGGCAATTGAGTCCAACTTCCTGCTCAATGCAGGAATCCAAGTCAAAGTATATTTTGTTAAGAAACAATTGAAAACACTGATGTATAGGCAGGCTTTCCCAACAGATAATCCCTGACGATTTTTCTTTTATTCTTTGATTTCTATTTTTGTCTATTTGTAATGTTTTTAATAATTTTATTGTTGCTCCGATTGTAAGCCGCCTAGAGTGGTCTAGTATGACCAGATAGGCGGGATAGAAATAAAATAAAATAAAATAAAATAAAATAAATAAATAAATAAATAAATAAATAAATAAATAAATAAATAAATAAATAAATAAATATTTGACCGATGTTTGTCTAATTTTCTCTTGAATTCCCCCAGTGTATTCATTGCCACCCAAAATAATCAGTTCCATTGTTGTACTGCTCTAACAGTTAGGAAGTTTTTTTTTTCCTTGATATTCAGCTGAAGCATGGCATCCTGTAACTTGAACCTATTTCTTAAGAGGCCGGTCACATTTCAATGTGTCATAGCAGGAATCTGTTGTGCTTCCATTTTCAATGGAAATCTGGCTTCCTGTAACGTGAGCCCATCATTATAGGTCCTGCATGCTAGGATGACTAGGAACAGATCCTGCCCCTCCTGAGGATGACAATCTTTCAAGTATGATATCATAGGCATTAACCCTGGGCAACCTGCTTTCCCCTCATGCCTCCTGACCAACTGGGCAGGAGATTATGCTGCTTGCCCTGGGTGCCAAAATGGCTACTTATAGCTCTATTTACAATTCCTCTTCACTTTCCAGCCACCATGTTCTTCTCTATTTCTCCCTCTCCTTGCTTCTAGTTTTATGTTTTCCTCTCTCCCCTATAAAAAGGAGTATTCAGTACTGAGCACCCCAATTTTCACTGGGGGGGGGTTTAAGGTGAAATTTAACGGTTTCCAACCTCTCCTCCGAGATTCCCCCAGGCCAGTTGATAGCTCTGCCTTCCATTTGTGGATTTTTTTCTTGATACTTCAGTGTGAGGATGATAACATTTTAGTTATATAAGGATAGGCACAGAGAATACATTTGCTATTAATATATAGGATTTGCAAAAAGTGGATTTCTTAGATTCTAAGGAGAGAGCAGAGTAGAAGTCCAAAAGTAATAAACTCTGTTCCTTTTTATCACTTTTGTCCCCATTTTTTGTGCAAGTTGACAATGTCTTGAGAAAAAAAATCCTACCTAAAATGATTGAAAAGACTGCACAAAACAATTCCAAAATGCTTTAGGCATACTCTGTGTGAGTGACAACTACAAATTTAAGTGCTGTAATTCTTTGATTAATATAAAGAAAGTGATTTAGATTATTTTGATAACAGCCTTTGGGGGGGAAATGACATTTAAAAGAATATAAAGTCTTGAAGCTTGAATTACTTGCCTCCCGATGTGTTTTTATAAATAACCTGTCACTGTCACCTGTATTTGGGAGAAGGCAATAAAGTATACTTGGTTTGCTTTTTACAAAGCAATACCATACATTTCTACTGGGCATTCCTGTTTGTTTTCGTGAGCACAGAATGAAGAACACAGAACTTTGGTACATTGTCTGTAATTTTAAAATGCAACCCTATACCTGTCAATTGGGGGAAACTGAATATAATTGAGTCAATTAATATAAAATTAATTAATTGGATCAATTGAATACAAAAATTAAGAAGGGACAATGAACAACCATCACTCAGGGTAGGTCAAAGTTGTGTATAGTTCGGACCTAGCGAGAGTAACCTCCCCCAACCCACTCAGTCACTGGGTCCTGAGATGAAGCGGGTCCTATTCTGTTGGCTTAGCAAGAGTACAAAGCCACGTTCCTGGTATTTATTCCAAGCCAGGCCAATCAAACATTAGGCCAATTAAACTGTCTGCCAACCATATAACTTAATACTGAACACTCACTTCCTTCTGCAAAAATGTGGTACTGGTATCACAACATAGATAAATAAACTTCTGGCAACTTAAAGACTAATACAGTGGTGCCTCGCTTAACGACGATAATCCGTTCCAGGAAAATCGCTGTTAAGCGAAAACATCATAAAGTGAAATTAAAAACCCCACTGAAATGCATTGAAAACCGTTCAATTCATTCCAATGGGGTAAAAACTCACAGTCCAGCAAAGATCCTCCATACGGCGGCCATTTTTGCTGCCTGTATAGCAAGGAATCCATCCCTAAGCACAGCGTGGAGCCATTTTAAGCATCTTGTGGCCATTTTGAAAATCCAATGATCAGCTGTTTTTGACTGTCGTAAAGCGAAAAGTGGTTCCCGAAGCAGGGAACTGATCATCGCTAAGCAAAATTCCCCCATTTAGACCATCATTTTGCAATCACAATTGCGATCGCAAAAACATCATCGTAAAGCAGATTCGTCATAATGTGGGGCAATCATTAAGCGAGGCACCACTGTACATTTATCATGGCAAAAATCATAAAATAATTGAGTTGGAAAAGGCCCATAAGACCATCAAGTCCAAACTCCTGCTCAGTGAAGGAATCCAAATCAAAGTATGTCAGATGGATGTCTAGCTTTCTTTTGAATGCCTCCAGCACAGGAGCACTCATCACCTCCCAAGGTCATTGGTTCTACTGTCATAGTACTTTAACGGATAAGATGTTTTTCTTGATATTCACCTGAAATATGGCACCCTATAACTTGAGCCCATTATTATGTGTCCTGCACTCTGGGTGATCAAAAACAGATCCTGCCCCTCCTCTGTATGACAATCTTTCAAGTATTTCAAAAGTGCTATCATATCTCTCCTCAGCCTTCTTTTCTCAAGGCTAAACATGCCCAGTTCTTTCAGCCTTTCCTCCTAAGGTTTGGTTTCCAGTCCCCTGATCATCCTCAGTGTCCTCCTCTGAACTTGTTCTAGTTTGTTAACATCCTCCTTTAAGTATGATGTTCAGAATTGGACACAGTACTCACATTGCACTGCTGGCTCATATTCAGATTGTGATCTACAAGAATTCCAAATCCTTCTTGTTCATAATATTACTGAACCAAGTATCCTACATCTTGTAACTATCCATTTGCCACTGCCACCACCCCCGGTGTAGACCTTTGCACATATCTCTTTTCAGGTTGTTTTCAGCTCAGTGCTCAAGCCGTATCAAGATATTTTTGAATTTTGTTTCTGTCTTTCGGTGTATTAGCTGTTCCACCCAATTATGTGTCTTCCACAAATTTGGTAAGTACTTCCTGAACTCCCTCATCCAGGTCATTAATTCAATGTTATCATTATTAGATGCATGGAATGCTATTCTGAGTTGGCAGATATGTGTGGATATGATTGTAGGGAAAAGGAAATATGTAACAAATATGTAGATCTCAGTACACACAATCTAGATCTCAGACTGTCACATGAGAGAGCAAGTATATGGAAGGCAAATGCATCCAGACACATCCAGAGGATTCAAACACCAGAGCCTGCAAAAAAATCTGGTTTTGGACAACTCCCAGACAATATGGCCACTGTGCCTGGATCAGGGATATACATTAACCCCTTGATTTGATCCATGCCCAAATCAGGGCACACAGATTGGGGCCTGACTCATATTGTGCCCCTTTAGAGATGCTTAAACTTATTAAATCCTTTGCCCATCTCACACCCAGAGGATACAAGAGAAACAAGGGCTAGGTATTATAAACTATGGCAATGCCACCATCACATCAACGAGAAAAGGGAAACCAAATAAGAGCAGTAAGACAGAGCCACCAGAATGTAGGCATTCATCTCTGAACATACATACACACGTACACAGGGGGACAAGGGCGGGGGGGAGAGATTCAGTCCTAGCACTGTAAACAATTAAGAGTATTTTTTTTAAGGAAAAGGAGAAAGAAGAGGAGGAAAAATAGCAAATGCCTGGTAATATTCCAAATGGACAGAAATCCCTTCAGCTTGGAGAGAAGTGGAAAACAGCTGCTATAATGGTGACGTCAGTCAAACATTCTAGCATCTCAGCTACTGGATTGAGCAGGAAAGGTCTTGAGATTCTTTGGCACTGGTCGTGAACTGGTCTCCTTTGGCTCAGACTCAATATTTTCCCCATAAATACTTCATCTCTTCCTCCTGTTATCCTTTGATTTTATTCCTGCATTAGCAGGGAGTTGGAATTGATGGCCCTATAGGCCCCTTCCAACTTCATTATTCTGTGATTCTATGATTCTATGGCACCACATCTTTATTTTAAACTGCCAAATGCTAGATTTAAAATGAGGGATATGTGGGAGATGTCATCCCTCCTCCTGAGTAACCCGGGCTCTTTGCTCCACCATGTGGCCACCATGAAGGCTCAGTGAATGTTTTGATATTTGGCCAAATCCCTAGCCTGGATCACCACATATACTATAATACCTCAGAAGGATCTGTTTGCCTTCTATTTCTGCATAGAATGCTTCTAGTGTAGTATATTCAACTCCAGGGCATCAGGTGTGTAGCAGGAATCCAGCATAGAGGGAAAAAAGTGATAGACGTATAGATGCAAAGGAACTCTGAACAAGAAATATGAATCTGACATATAAACAATTGCCAGCCCTGATGGCAAGTACATGCTAGCTTTGGGGCAGAGCTGAAGCTGGCAGTTGTCCAAGGAGTCCAATTTAGCACCATATGTAATGCCAAGTTGCATTCATATAAGCAATAGAAGATTTTTGCCAAGCACCCTGCTGCAAGCGATCTAAAAATATGAGATCTTCATTACCTGATGGCAACCCATCTAGTAAGTTGGCAGGAGGTCTTGGTCATCTGTTCTTCTGCATATGCTTTGAATCCTGATTTAGAAAGAAAATACTATGGTTTCATGTCCCTCTGTCTGTGTGTGTGTGATGGTCTTTTCAGCCAAGTTGTAAGTCCAACTAACTGTACCACAATAATGGGCACTGCTCTTGACAAGAAAATATTATATATTTTAACGTGAATGTTGGAAATTTGTGTGATAAGAAATACCTGCATCTCTTTGCAAGTTGGCAACAATGTTGATCTAATGTTTTTAGAGGTAGATGGAGATGTATGTTCCATACTTTTTGATGGCTCAAGATACTAATTTAGTGAACTCAGATTATTGGTGGCATTACTAAATGAAGGCACATCCCACCAGCTCTGATGAAGGCTAAAGAGAGATATCATTTGAGAACTGCAAGGGCCAGTATAGTAGTTTCTTTTGCAGATGACTGGAAAGAAAGCACCTTCAAAAACTCCAAGTAGGTGCTATTTGATTCAGGAGAAATTGTTTGAAAACTAGCTGTATCTGAGAGCTACCTTGCTCCTACTTGCTAAATGGGTGTATTTCTAAAATAACTAGTTGATACAAACTTTCCCTATGTCCCATAAGTTATCCTCACAGTAAACACAGTACCATCTGCCCAAGAAAAGGAGGAGTCATGTAAGAAAAGCAATTAACAAGTTTTTCCCTTGGAGAAACTGCACTGGTTATTTCAGTTCGCACATAAACATAGCGTTTAATTAGACATTACAGACATCTAACGTTACAGACGTTACAGACATCATTGTTAAAAGCCATTAAATGGCTCAAGTGTTAAAAGCAGTTTGAGGTATTCTAATGATACACTAACTAGAATTAATATCTACCTATCTACCTATCTACCTATCTACCTATCTACCTATCTATCTATCTATCTATCTATCTATCTATCTATCTATCTATCTATCTATCTATCTATCTATCTATCTATCTATCTATCTATCTATCTATCTATCTATCTACACACACACAGCCTGATTAGAGCTAGGCACTACTCTGGGTGGTTTACAGTCAAAGAAAATGCAAACAAGATAATATAATGAAGATAAAGCTAATAATCAAAAACAAATGACAAATAATCAAAATATGATCATCATGATGATAAGGCTTGTATCTAAAGGATACAAACCTAACTGTTGGAGAAATAGCCTTATGTTTCCCACTTAGAGTATATGAACAATATTAAGCTATCTGCAACTGATATCTTTCTTGATAAACAGAATAATCTCTGAAATATTGTGGAGTCTTATACTGCAGATATCAAAATGAATGCTGGTGTTGATAAATGTGCTATTATCCACCTCAAAAAAGGCAAATTCTCAGATGGCAGTAACTACAGTGGGGTCTCTACTTAAGAACTTAATCCGTATTGGAAGGTGGTTCTCAAGTTGAAAAGTTCTTATGTTGAATCTGCATTTCCCATAGGAATGCATTGAAAACCATTTAATCCGTATCTGCTCTTTTCCGTCTATAGAAACTACAGTGGAACCTCTACTTAAGAACTTAATCCATTTTGGAATGGTGTTTTTAAGTTGAAACATTCTTAAGTTGAAGCAGAATTTCCCATAGGAATGGACTGAAAACCAATTAATCCGTTCTGGCTGTTTTTTTGTTATGTAGAGGTGCGTTCGTACATTGAAGCATTAGTTCCCATAGGAACTAATGCAAAGCTGGTTAATACGTACTCTACCACTAGGGGGAGAATTTTTTTTAACCTAAGATGACCTAAGGTTAAAAAAAGAGCAGGAAAGGTTTTTTTTTCCTGTTCTTATCTTGGATTTCTGTTCTCAAGTAGAAGCAAAATATAGCAAATGGAGCTGTTCTTAAGTTGAATTGTTCTTAAGTAGAGACGTTCTTAAGTAGAGACCCCACTGTACAAGCTCACTCACAAATAGCTTATTCAATGCTTAGAGGAGCAGAAAACCTACAAACACCTAAATATCTGCAAAAATCTTCATATAAATTGTTATGCAAGAACAAGTACTTTGATAGACTGAAGGCAATGCCTGAAACAGAACTCAATGCAAAAGGGGAAAAAAATTGCTACTAATAACTGGGCAATCCCAGTACTAAAATATTCTTATGGGACTGTGGACAGGAAGTACAATGATTTTTATAATTTAAATAGGAAAATCCAAGTCATCCTGTCAAAATACTGACACCATTATCCAAGTGTCTTAATTTGCCACAAAGCATGGGTAAGTGTGGGCTTGTTGACTTCTGCAATCTCTGTATGTGTGAAATGGTCAAAATTTGAAACTACTTCCATGGGAGCACAATCCCACTTCATCATATAATAGTCAAAGGTGAGAAAGCACCAACAATATTACAACTTGCAAGTGAGAACCAATTGACACTAATATGTGTATGGTAGGATAGCCTCAGTTTACTCATTTTTGCTCTAGTGAGAGTGCAGGCTTGACTTGATTGAGCACCCACTTTTCTGCCTTTCTCACTGTGGTATCAGTAAAGCATTCCTCCAACACCACATATAAAATGGGTACATTTTTTGTCCCTGCCTTTCTTCACTGGATGAATTGAATTTATTTATTACGGTCGGGTGACTAGCTCATAAAACACAGTTATGGCTAAAACATACAAAATGCAGTTTAAAAATATACAACCAATTCATAAAACATATTATGTGGCTAAAATATACAAAATGCAGTTTAAAATGTACAATTTATTATTTATTTATTTATTTATTTTATTTATATCCCGCCTATCTAATCAATTAAGACTACTCTAGGCGGCTTACAGCAGCATAAGCAACAATATGATTAAAAACAATTACATAAAGACTTTCAGCAAGATGGGACAAACACTAGGAGAAGAAAGAAAAGGAAGGTCAGGAACTGACAAAGGGGAAGGCCTGCTGAAACATCAATGTTTTTAGTTGTTTTTTGAAAATGCCCAGTTTATAAAACATATTATGTGGTTAAAGTATACAAAATGTAATTTAAAAAGTGTACAACAGATAATTAATTGTGTACTGGTTGTAAAATATGGGGAGAATCAAATACAGCATCTTTATAGCTATCCTTTGAACCATTCGATCATCTAGAGCAAACTGGTTTGGACAGGGTCTTTGGGTTATAGGGAGTCCTTCCTATATATTTGTAAAGATTTATAAACATTTCCTCCCTTTGGCTGAGACCACAACATTTCTCTACACTCGACAATAAACCACCTTTCTTCACTGCCTTTCTTTCACATAGTATGGATGATTTTGACCATGGTTTCCAGTGACAAGCTTTGCTAACTAACCTTTCCTCTTTTTTTATTCAAAAGGTGAGGAAACATATTTTGGAAAGCATGCTCATAATATGGTCATGGAGCTTTTGGTTCAATATTGCTTCTCTTCCTCAGATTGCCTACTCTAAGGAAAGGGTTTGGAATTCGGAACACAGTTTTCAATCTGCATTCCGTTGAGTGGACATGGCAACCTTAGTTTATCTGAGAGATTAAAGTGTGTGCATGTTTCTCCATTGTATATGTTGCATTTATTCACACATTTGCTTCACCATTTCAAAAAGTCTAAACAAAGCCTATCAAAATATTTTGGCACACAGAGACTTCAATCACATCCCACTATTCTTGCATCTGTTCTCTCCCAGCAAATATAGTATAAATCATGTGCTCATTTTCTGGGATCCTCTAGCACTGGATAAGTCTACATTAGAGAAGTTTATTTTGGAATTTGTGTGTAGTTCATGTATACTGCCACTCACACTTGTTAAAACACAGCTCTGACCATTGCTTTGCGTTTGGGTGAGAAGGGATAAATTGATGAAAAAATGAGTCAGCTTCTGGGATATATCCTTGCTTGGTGTCACTTTGGGAATGGTAGTGGATTGAGATGGGCATGAACTGTGATTTGGGGGTTTGGTGCACTTTCACACTTCCGATGCACAGTTATTCTGCAGGCACCCCAACTTCTCTTGCCCCACCTCCTCCAGTGGGCACCCACTCAGAGGCAGTGCCCAGAGGAGGTGGGGTTGAGAAGTCATATCCTTGCTATTGAGTTGTCACCCACTGGAGGAGACAAAGGAAGCTGGGCCACCCACAGAACAGCTGTGCAACCGAAGTGCTCACCTGCACCAAACCCACAAACTGCACTTCATGCCCATCTCTAGTAGTGAGCACAAGCATCTTGACTGCTGCCATTGGTGCTGTCAACATTAAAGCTGCCCATTGCTATATAAAACTTGGCTTCCTTTTTCCTATTGGCAATGTGGGTATGATATTGTGCAGTAATATCAGGCCATTACCTGGCATTTTGAACTGTGGATACAGACACAATATCCCATGTTCATAAACCAGAGTTTTAAAGAACTGAATAGAAGTTTGAATTCCATCAGCAAGTAATTACAAAAGCACAGAAAGTACAGAACGTGCGAAGTACCAAACATCAAGGAAATAAATCAAAACAATTTGGAATGAAGGTCAGATCATGCCACACTAATATCAGCAACTGCACTTGTTCCAAAATCTTTGGTTACCAATTTAACACAGTTGTCAGTAGCTGGTGATTTGCTTCCTGAAGTCCAAAATCTGTGATTTTTGCAAACATGTCATGTCATCAGCAGATTTTTAGCACTTGACATCTAATGTTTAGACTTGACTCTTTGGTCTGCCTCCATGCACCACCAATATTAAGCAAAAAGAAATGATGATGGTGATGATTATAATGATGCACAAAGGAAGCAAACAAGAGATCTATTGTTGCTACTGTTGAGAAGTACATGGAGTATGATTTATGTGGTTCAGATTTGTTAAAGAAAAAAGTTTCACAAATGTAGATAGGTTCACAGCAATCAAATCATCACAGTAGGTTTTAATCCTACAAACTGTGCTTGTGCAACACACTGCCGACTATCAACTGAAAAAGGGGACTGGAGTCACCTGTTGGAGGAGGCATGGCTGGCTGGAACTCTGAACAGGAGCATTCTTCTCCCCAGATAAGAATATTGAGCTACATTTTGTTGCAAGTCCCACGTGTAACACATTTGATATGTATACTAAACATGTTCTTAGTGTTCTCTCCTGATCATTGAAGAATCTCAATAGCAACCTTTGTGTACTCTGATACCTTTCCTAAATGCAAACAGCCCTCCAGTACTTGTGGATTTTCTTCCTAGGAAGAAACAAATGACCATCTTATTTCCCTCCATTTGTTATACGGTAGCTTAATCAAGCCATGTCTCATTTAATATGCTTTCATTGTCTTGTAGACTATAACTTGGCTAGGAAGTAGATGAGCTGTTGGTGGCTGCTTATTATGTAAATCATCTGTTATTATGCAAGCTTGTTTTACCACTACCTCATTCTGCCCTCCCACATTTATCTGCTTCTTACACCTGCTGTATACAAAAGACTGCATTCATTGTAATGGCTGCAGTCTGCCATCAGCTTGAGCAATTCCCTTCTTCCATTGCTACCCAATGTAATCCACATGCTTGATTGTGATTGGTGAAAACCCAGACCAAATGCATGAATGGGTTACAAAGAAAACAAAACTGTGAGCTATCTATCCATACTTTTCCTCTTCTTATCTCAACAACTCGTAGAGTATATCTTCTGATGAAGAATTAACCTATTTGCAATTTCTTTATAGGTAACCAATTATATTCCATATTCCTTCCACTATTTGTCCTTCCATTTTTTTCTTTTTCCTTTATGTTATTTCCCTTGTGCTCCTGTTATGATTGTAAGCCTATTGGTAGAAGGGGAGCTTTCCAAAGCATTGCATACATCATGGATTGGCAACTGCAGGCCTCCAGCTGCCTTTGGTTTACAACTCCCAGCATGGCTCAATGGTGAGGTATTGTGACACCTGTAAACCAGAAGTATGAAGAAGACCACAGTTGCCCATTCTGGTGCTGAATGGATGGATGGATGGATGGATGGATGGATGGATGGATGGATGGATGGATGGATGGATGGATGGATGGATGGATGGATCGATCAGTCAGTCAATCGATCAGTCAATCAATCAATCAATCAATCAATCAATCAATCAATCAATCAATCTTCATAA
This sequence comes from Pogona vitticeps, assembly GCF_051106095.1. Lineage (NCBI taxonomy): Eukaryota > Metazoa > Chordata > Lepidosauria > Squamata > Agamidae > Pogona > Pogona vitticeps. The sequence goes on along the minus strand of NC_135786.1, from coordinate 136,860,535 downwards.
TGATGCTATGCAAAAGCGCTGTAGCTCAATGGCAGAGCATCTGTTTTTTCCAGTGAAGATTCTGCCTTTGCCAGCTGAATAGTGTCCCTAATAGCAGGGTAGAGGAAGTTCATAAGACTTCTTCACATAGGCTTTATATACAAGGTGGGCAACCCTGAAAAAGTGGTATCCTTAATTTAATGGGGAATATGCCTTACTCTGGTCAATTTATCTACCTGCTTAGTATTATCCATTCTAATCAGTAAAAGTTCTTTGTAGTTTCGGTCAGAGCACCTCACATCAACTACAATCTGATGCTTTTAACGAGAGACACCAAGGACTGAATTGAACAACTTCTGCAAGTAAAAGCATATGCTTTAAAACTGAATTATATTCCCTCACTAAAATATCTCCACGAACATCAGAGGCAGGTGCGCAATCTTGACTTCTCCAACCTGTTCCCCTGTTCATGCCATATAATATTAATTTGTGCTACTCTGAAACACTTCTGTACTTTTTCTCTTTCCTCTCTTACACCCACTTCCACTAGTCAACCAGCAAAGACATGAACTTCAAATAAGGTATCTGGGATATATATTTTTGTCTGTTCTCAATTCTTGTGATATTATAGATGAACTGAATGTTTCCTAACAACTAGATACCTGTCTCCTGATACCCCTCCCCTGCATCTGGCATTTTGAGATATCTTCCTTTTAAGCCTGGAGCTTATAAATTACCATCATGGCTTGTAACCTGCAATGGACTTTTCCTCCAGAAATCTGCCTGATCCCCTTTTAAAGGCATCTAGACCAGATGCCGCCACCACCACTTCCTGTGGCAAGGAGTTCCACGGACTAACAACAATATTTTCTCTTGTCTGTTCTCACTCTCCCAACACTCAATTGGAGTGGATGTCCCCTGGTTCTGGTATTGCATGAGAGGGAAAAGAGCTTCCCTCTATCCACTTCATCCATCCCCTGCATAATTTTATATGTCTCAGTCATGTCCCCCCTCAGGTGCCTTCTCTCTAGACTAAAGAGCCCCAAATGCTGTAGCCTTTGCCCATAAGGGATGTGTCCCAGCCCAGTCATCACTTTGGCTGCCCTCTTCTTCTCCTTTTCCAGTTCCACTATGACGTTTTTGAGGTGCACCAACCAGAACTGTACCCAATAATCCAGGTGTGGCCTTACCAGCGTTTTGTGCAATGGTATTATAATGCTGGCTGTTTTATTTTCAACCCCCCTTTTAATGATACCTAGCATGGAATTGGGCTTCTTCACTGCTGTTGCACACTGGGTTGACACTTTCATCAAGCTGTCCACTAGCACACCATCACACACACTCTTTCCTGATCCATCATGGACAGATCAGAACCCATTAACGGATAACTAAAGTTTTGAAATTTTTTTGCCCTAACGTGCATTACTTTATATTTTCTTATACTGAAATACATTTGCCATTTTGCCACCCATTCTCCCAGTTCGGAGATGTCCTTTTGGAACTCTTCACAATCCCTTCTGGTCTTCACCACCCAGAAAAGTTTTGTGTAATCTGCAAACTTGGCCACCTCATTGCTTATCCCTCTCTCCAGGTCATTTATGAACAGATTGAAAAGCACCAGCCGCAGGTCAGATCCTTGGGGCACACCGCTCTCCACCTCTCTCCATTGGGAAAATTGCCCATTGACACCTACTCTCTGTTTCCTGGTTCTCAACCAATTCTCAATCCATAAGAGGCTCTGCCCTCTTATTCCCTGACTGTTGAGTTTTCTCAGCAGCCTTTAGTGAGGGACCGTGTCAAACGCCTTCTGAAAATTCAGATCAACCATATCCACTGGTTTGCCTACATCTATATGCCTGTTGAACTTTTCAAAGAATTCTAAAAGGTTTGTGAGGCAAGACTTACTCTGACAAAAGCCATGCTGATTTTCCCTCAGCGAGGCTTGTTCTTCTATGTGTTCTTCTATCTTGGACGAGGCTTTTCACCATCTTTCTGGGAACAGACGTTAGGCTAACTGGCCTGTAGTTTCCCAGGTCCCCCCTCCTTCCATTTTAAAAGATTTGCATGACATGTGACATATCCTCCAGTCCTCTGGCACTAGGGCCATTTTCAGGGACAAGTTGTATATTTTAGTTAAGTTGACTGCATGCATGATAGTTTTCTATGCACAGAACATTTCCACATGATTAGGAATCCTTTAAAAAAAAACAGAGTTCCTAGTTTTATTGAGAAGCTCTTTGTGTAGCAGATTGTCCCCTCAAACTGTCCTGCACATGGAGAAAGAGGCAGGGGCCATGGCTAGAACTCTCTCCCTGCTCACACACTATCATTGTCCCAGCTTTTCCATCTTCCATATCTCTTGCTGCTGCTCCCCACAATTGCCCTTTTTTCAACTATAGAAAGTGACTGTCATTTTTAAAACGGGGCAAATATTTGCAGGGCCAGCACTGCTCTTAGCTAAAGTGAGGTGTTTGCCTCATGCAAGAACACCAAGAGCAAAATGACTGAGTCAGAGAATGTGTAAGAGCCAGAGGTTTTTCAATTACTGGGCTCTGAATGAAAATTGCCACTGCTTTGGCATAGGCAATTTCCTTACATAGCCCACAAAATATGTCCGGGTTTGAAAAGTCACCACAGCCTTGCTGATATAGTCTAGTTTGCTCTTCGGAGAACAGTTTACTTGTGCTGTTCCAAAAAGTGAATGTGAGGGTGCAACGACACAGCAAGGAAATGCAAATTTACTCACTGCAAAATCACACCAGGAGATTTAGGTTTTCTTGCATCATTCACATTAACTGGTTATACAGAGAGGGGAGGAAGTTGGTTAAACAGTCTTATTTACAGTTTGTTAGCATAGTTTTCCTGTAGCTAAGAACTACTTAACAAACTGTAAACAAGGGTGGAGTGGCAATTTCCTCACCACATGTGCTTCTCTCAATCTGTCTTTTCTTTTTTTTTTCCTGTCTAGATGCCCTAGCACAACATCACAGGCACCAACCTGTTTTTTAAAAAGAAAAAGAAATGACATATCCTGCCTAAAGGAGAATGACAGAGAGTGAAGGACCACAGCTTTTACACTGCCTGAACCAATGTGAATGGACTTAATGGTTTTTTTAAAGTAAAAGCCCCAGTGGCAGAGACAAAAACTATGGATAGGAGGGGACTCCAAGATGATTCCCATTGGCTTTTACATCATGTGATCGATGAGAAAAATGGAATCAGCTTATACCAATCCTGTTGCATTCCTCACCTTCCCCCCCCCCCAATGTGGTTGCACCTTGAGAGTGGAGAAACAACAGCAAAGAGTGGGGGGAGAGCAAAGGGGGAAGAAAAAGCAGAGGAGCCAAGAATCAGGGAGGAAGTGGCAGAAGTGCTGAGGGGACACTAGAGAAATGAGGAGAGGTGCTGGGGAAGGCAAAGGGTCTGAGTGGAGCAGGGAAGAAAAGGCAATGCCTGTTCTGGGAAAGAAAGAAGAGATCAAAGTGCCAGGTGGAAGAAGAAACAGCCGAGGTGTGGAGACAAAAGAAAAGGTGAAGGTGACACCAGCAGGGAACATGGCCATCCAAGAGGATGGCACTTCTCTTGCTGCCTCAGACAGGGAAAGAGGATGGGCCTCCTTTTCCATCATGGCAAGGTTGATAATGTTCAAAGGCTACTTGAGGTTGCTTTGAATGTGATTCATCTTTTACACTGGGATTTCAATTCCGCATTGGAAGTTAGTCTGAAAACCACAAATAGACTCATCTTAGCTGCTGTCTGTGTGCAAATACCAGCAATAAATACTGCACATTTGCAAGTGAGTGCCAGTACAAAGCAAAGTGGGGTGGGGGGAATGGGCTGTTCACGTTCTTCATAAAAATGATTACTAATCTGTAGAGGGAGGTTTTGCATTTGTGTACATAAAGTTAAGCTTCCGAAAGTCGATTTTTAAAAAGAGAGAAAGTCTGCAAAGCTTAATCTCAGTTTTTCCCCCTATCTCTTTTTTCCAGTAGTTACCTAAAACCACTAACTTGAAATCAACAGTCACATGCTGTCTTCAGAAGTTCACTCAATCAAAGATGCGGGCTCCAAGTAATCAAAGATCTCAAATAAGTAGAGCTCTGAACATTGGTCGCAGGAGGATTAAAAATCCAGTAGCCAGGAAGGAAAGTCTTCGATCCAGCATGCACCAGCACATAATGAGAAATCCCTAAAGCCCTAGATCACAGCCAAGCCTGGGCCTGCTGCCAAGCTAAGTGGAAACCCTCTTTAATTCCTTAGGAGATCTTATCTCACCAGATGAAAATAGATACTGGCCTGTGTGTGTAGGATGATTAGAAGAATGGAAGAGGATTAGAGGAGATGCAAGGGGGAAAAGCTCAGAGTGGCTCATTTACATGGTATTACTGCTGACAGATAGGTGTTAACAGAACAGAGTAACCTGGAGGCAAAACTCTATCTGAATTAAAGCTGTATTTATTTACTCAAGTTATAAAGGGATTAAGCCCTGTTTATTTTACCACATCCAGTACAGTCTTATCTGTCAGGCACTTTGATCCTTCCTCATTTGTTCTGTGGCATGCACTGCTTAGCTGTTTGGGGACCTGTTTATCTTAATTTAAAACAGAAGCTTTTAAATGTTTGAAACAGAAAGCAGACCTGTTAATGGCAAGCTAAATATCCACAGCTGGCTTTCTTCATCTTCCTTTCCAAAATTGGGATATAATTTAAGTAGCAAGGGTTCCTGTTATTTTATGAACTGAATCTTCATTCTCTCTCTCTCTCTCTCTCTCTCTCTCTCTCTGTGTGTGTGTGTGTGTGTGTGTGTGTGTACACCATCAAGTTACTTCTGAGAGTTTTTGAGGTGTGTTGGACATCACTGTGCTCTAAATTCTAGTCACACACTCTGTCCACTGTATTACACTGGCTCTCATTTTTATAGGTTAGTAGTTACAAAAACATGTTTGTGATTTTTAATTATCCCACACACCCAGTGATATTTCTGCCTTCCTGAACACTGGCATGACACATTGGAATGCTTTCCACTAAAAGCTGTTATATGGTTTTCTCAATGATGTACTTTGGGCTATCAGTTATTCTACATGATTTGTGTAGGGCGTTTCCAGGTAGAGGACTTCTTATCCTACTGTTTAGAAGGCACTACGGAAGTATTTTATCTTTTTCCCTTTAGCAGATTTTTCTATGGTAAGAAGAAAGATAGAAGAAGCAGTAGGAGAACAAGAGGGGGCCACAAGTGGAGGACAACAGAGTATAGAGTCAGTGTGAAATTCAGTAAATGCAACACTCTTAATCTTCACATCCAGCTGAACTGGGTGAGAATGCTGAGATGAGAAGGCAGAATGTGCCACAACAGATTGCAGGTCAAGGAAGTGATCAAGAACTGAACTGCCAGTATTCAATGCCTTTATAAAAGGGGTGGACACAATGTTACCCATGGGGTTCATGATGCCCAAGAGGTATTTTTATGGCTCACAAGACCATCCCATTCCAGAACAATAACAAGAGAAACAATAAAGGAATGGTTTTAGCTTTATGGAAGTTGGAAGAGTTCCCCCAAGGCAGCATCATAATCATCATCGTCACAAGAACAGCAACAACCAAATGCAGACATCTGGGTGATACACTTCCTGTTTTGTTTTATTTCCAGTGCTGGGTCATTGTGGCCCACTTCCAGATCTGACACAACCTCTTGTGGGTACTGAGGATGAACATTCAGCCTGCAGGCACACCAGAATTCCCCACCGCCTTCTGCAACTGAAATACAGTGTCTGGTCTGCATATCTCTCAAAGGTTGTCACAGAACTGGAAGAAGTGCAAAACAAGTGCAACCGGAATGAGCAAGAGGTTGGAGCAATTCCCCAAGAAAGAAATACTACAGTACTGGTGGCTTTTTAGTTTAGGAAAAACAGGCAATTTAAGTGGGTATGTCAGAGGTGTGTGATATCACGCATGGTGTCAAGAGCCTTTTCCTTCCCTCTTTTATTTATTTTATTTATTTATTTTTTGGGGACTTATATACCGCCCCATAGTGCTACAAGCACTCTCCGGGCGGTTTACAATTTCATTATACAGGCTACACATTGCCCCCCCCCCCCAAGCAAGCTGGGTACTCATTTTACCGACCTCGGAAGGATGGAAGGCTGAGTCAACCTTGAGCCGGCTACCTGGGATTTGAACCCCAGGTTGTGAGCACAGTTTTAGCTGCAGTACAGCGTTTTAACCACTGCGCCACGAGGCTCTTAACAGACATGCAGGCCCATCCAAAGAAATTGGGTGATAGGAGTTACAATACAGGAAAAAGCCCTTCTTCACAGAATATGTAGTTAAAATGTGGGACTTCTTGGTGATGGCCATCCAACACAGACAGCTATAAAAGCATATAATACCAAGATTGACCTTTGGAAGAATTGGGCAAGGTTTTTTCTTATGTTCTTGAGTAAAAGAAATTAACTAACAGTAAACAAGAAAAAAGTATTTATAAGTAAAATGCAAACTGTTACTAACTAGGAGTAAGACTGAAGCCTTTGTTTTATGGTTTTATTCAAGTAGAGGAACATCCAAAATTTAAGAAAAAAGATCTGCTATTCTGAAGAACATATGTCTCATACATCTCCTCATTTTGCTATGTTCTGTCTATATATTATACTAATGTTTAGTAAAGCCAGGATTCTAAAACAGCATTTTAAATCTGAATCGTAATTATACAGACTCGTGTACATCTGGGGAAAAATACTAACATTACTTTCCGTGTTTACTGCCATTAATCTATTTCTCCAGTGCAGTACTGTATACTCTGTACCACTCATTCATGTATCTACTATAAATCCAAAGCTCTTCCCAGTGAGGCCAGCTCTACTCATTTATATTCTGCCAGGATAATATTTATTTGTGGGAGATTTTTGGTATGGTTTTTGTTATTGTTGTTGTTTTGATTTTCTATTTACATTTGTCCTGGTTGAATACTTATTATTTGACCTCCTTGCCAGTTACTCATTAAATCATTTTGAATGTTTATTGAATCTTCTAGTGCTTGGGGAATTCTTTCTATTTTTGTACAAGGAATGTGTAGGAATGGATGTGTACATGTACATACATTGCAGCTAGGCAGAGATCTTGAACTAGCTTTTTATTGAGGGCATCATTGTCAGCTACAACATTTCTTAAAAAAAAGAAATGGATGCAGGCCTTGTATCTTTTACATATCAAATAAGAAACTACTTTTAACATTTTTACTATTTAAAAAAGAAGCTATACAAATGGGAAGAGGTGGTAGATCAAAAGTTGGGAAGAAAAGTTGGAGAAAGGGTCACGTTATAATATTATACTAATAATCTTGGAACTGTAGAGGTGGAAGGGACCCTGTGCATCATTGAGTCAAGCCCCTGTCAAGGGCGTCAAGTGGGGAATCGAACTCGCAACCTCTGAAGCCTAAAAACCACTGAGCTATCTAGCAGTCCTTATGAAGAACTGAGAGAAAATATGAGGCTTCTGATGTCATTTAAATAGGGAGTTATCATCTATACCTAAAGTTAATGTGTGGTTCTGCCCATAGAAATAAAAAATTATGTCATCAGCAAAGTTAGCCTCTAGTTTTTTAAAACCAGAAATTTGCATTCAAGTTTATTTTCATCTTTGGCTTTTGTTTTGTGAAGATTTTTTTTTTATAATGTATGCCTGGAGACTGTGGTGGGGGTGGGTGGGAAAAGAAAATAATTAAGGGCACTTCCCAAAAACAAAGGCAAAAAAGGTTATAACTTCTTGTGTAGAAATGTCATGCCTGCACCATGTGCTAGATTTATTGCAATCGCCAAAGAAGCTTTGCAAGCCTGCACTCGTGGCAAGTAGCCCAAACGATAAAAGACCGAGTAAAGGCTGCTAAAGGGAGTATAAGAGAAACAAAGACAGGCTTACATTCCTTTAAAGGAGCAACCTCATGCTACCTTTTGAAAAGGTTATGCTCACTGCATTTTTCAAATTGTCCAACTGAATGAGCAAAGTATTTTCAGATATGTGTCAATAGCATTGCCCTGGAAGCTGACACTATCCTTCCCCCTGCCCCTTTTATCCGTTTAAGATTCAATAGCATTAATATGTTTTTTTAAAATAATACTGAGAGACAAAGACAGCCCGGAGTAGTGACCTGTTTCCAATTTCACATTTCATTATTAAAATGTTTAACATATGGAACTTGTTGATTATTGTTCTGAGGCTACAATTTGTCCCTCTGTGTCCAAATAATGGGAGAAGGGCAGAATCGTAAGCAAAGAAATAAGTAAGTAAAGGCTTCTTCATTTTGTCTCAGTGATGTATTTGATGGCTACGCAGTACATTCTTTGCCTGTTTCCCTGTTTGGTCACGTGATGGGGGGGTCAGTTGACTGATCAGGCATGAAGAACTCTGGGAGTTGTAGTTTAGCTCCCCATTAGGCTCTGCAGAGGGCACCTCCTAAAGAACAATGACTCCAAGAAAGCAACACAGTCATTTTGTTCTTTTTAAACTTAACAGAAGGCAAAGGCTGGAGGAGGCAGTCAATACGGTGGACGCACATCAGTGTTGGCAATAAATAACCCAAAAGTCATTTCTGGGGGCTAGGGAGACACTATAGTTCTGCAAATTTGTGTTTCTGGACAACAACCCCCAGAATTCTGTCTTGGGGAATTCTGGGGATTGCAGTCTAAGACAATGAAAAAGCACATTCTTACTGGAGACATTTTGGCCCTTGGTATGTTTTGAACTCCAGCTTCCAGATGCTCAAACTAGGCATTGCCATTGTAAGTGATTATGAGACTTTCTGTCCAAAATATCTGGAGGACCAAAGGTTCCCTACCTCTGTCCTAGGATCTGATCTGTGGAGCCTCATTGTAGCCATCTGCTGAAACAAAGCAGGTACAGTGGTACCTCGACTTACGAACTTAAACAGTGTTCATACATCGAAAAGTTCGTAAGTCAAGGCAAACTTTTCCATAGGAATGCATTGAAAACCATTTAATCCGCACCTGCTGTTTTTCGTTCTTAAGTCGAGGAGCTGTTCTTAAGTGGAAGCATTAGTTCCCATAGGAACTAATGCAAAGCGGGGTAATCCATATCTACAACTAGGGGGCAATTTTTAATTTTTCTTCTTCTTTTGACCTAAGGTGAACTTAGGTCAAAAAAAGGACAGGAAAGGGTTTTTTCCTCTTTTTTGGTTCGTAAGTCGAGGCTCTGTTTGCAGGTCAAAGCAACTTTCTGCAAACAGAGCCATTTGTAACTTGAATTGTTCACAACTAGGAACGTTTGTAAGTCAAGGTACCACTGTAATTGTCTGTCTAGTGACTCTGTGGAATTCTGCCATGATAAGAAAGTAGTATATAAATATAGTAAATAAATGTTAACCCATAGCAACTTGTAGGTTAGGAACTTAGGGTCATCTGGCAAGGTTCCTGATTGAACAGAGATCTGAATGCATAGCAGATGGAACATTGTCAACTGCATGATAACAGCCTTCAAAGATGAGTGGTACTGTAATGTTCTATAAATATGACAGCAGTGGAATCCTTTGAATAAAAATATATATGCACCCATTTCAATTCTTTAATCTTAAGAAGCAGTCATACAAGGCAATGCTGACTGGCTGAAATATGGTGAGCCATTTTAAAGTTCCACAGAAGCTTCATCAGTGAAAATGAAAGTTCCTGACTGCAACACAAAACTTATAAGGCTCCACAGAGTCTATTCTGTCATTTGAGAACTATTTTCTTTTTTCCAGCTGCCAGCGAGATAACAGAAGATGGGCTATCTATTTGGGTTTTCCTTGCCTTGGTGTTGATATTAGTGCCAACAAAATTAGTAATTTGACAATTAGTTCGCCACTTACCAGAGAAGAAATGAAAGGCAGAAGGTAGCTTAACTAGATTATAATGTAGCTCTGACAAGTCAGGTTCCTGTCATGTTGTCACCTTCCGCTTCCCCATTTTCATGTCTGCTTGGCAGGTTATTAAAATAAATGAGGGTGGCTGAACTGCTGTCGAGCTACCCTCTAATGGGAGCTCAGGAATCCACAAACCCCTACTGCAAATTGACCGATTCTGAAGTCTGAAAGAAGTTGGCTAAAGTGGACAATTAGGAACATTTCTGCATAGCTGAGTGAAATATTCCTTGTTATTTTAATAATTCAGGCACAAGCTAATTTTCAGAGGCTGGGTTTGTCAAGATAATGTGCTTTGTGCTCATCTGCTTGTCATTTTTAACTCAATCCCACATGTTACAGGTGCAGTCTAGCTTACAAAACAGGCAAATCACTCATTGGAGAATTTGCATATGAAATATAGATACACCATACTTAGTGAGAGGGGAAACAGGCCAAGAATTTGACAGACATTTAAAGATGGAAGTTCACATGATGGCAAGACCCCTTGATGTTCTATAGTGGCTGGATCACTATTTATGTTAATAGAATAACAAAGCTTATTTAGCAATATGGATACCTCAATGCATATAATGTAAAACATCAAATACATTTTCCTGGCTTCCCTCCATAGTCACAAATTCCCCAGGTGTCAAAGAAATAAAGTCAGTTATATCTCATTGCTTTGGAGGAACCTATTGCCCGAGAGCAGTATGGATCACACACAGATAGGAATGACTCCACATATGTTTCATCAACACAAAATATATAACCTGTTCTTTTTGTTCAGGTAGTTTCTTTATGAAATTAAACCAGTGGGAATTTAGACTGGATCCATGTATCTACTGATATAAGCAACCAAGGTAGAATGAATGTACTTAGGGATGTGCATTGGACCTCTGACCCAGTTTGTGCTTGAATAGGTGTCCTCAATTGGTATCTGACCCACCCCATGCTCTTTTAGAGACAGTCCACCCTGATTCTTGTCCAGCTCCCTCTTTCATGGTAGGACTTGGTTTTGGAACCCTTTATTTTCCTGCTCATTCTCCTGTGGAATTAAACCCAAGGTTTAAAATATACATATAGATATTTGTTAATTGTGGAATTTGGAAATAATTTGAATAGAGAGTATTATTCTTTATTTTTTACATTCTACTTTCCCCCAATGAGCTCAAGACAGTTTATGTGGTTTCCTCTGCTCACTTTACCTTTATGACAATGCTTCTATGAGGTAAGTGCAGGCTAAGAGCAAGGGACTGCCCAAGATCATCTTGTGAGGACTGGAATCCATATCACACAAGCCCCCATTTACCTAACCTAATATGATTATGTTACATCAGAGAAACATATTTCAAAACCAAATTTATAATACAGTTCTATTTCTAAGTTCATCGCAATCTGTCACATGGTTCAATAAATTGTGTGAGGGAATTCTTCCTTGTTCACCCTAATTACTCAAATTAAATAAACCTCAACGACTTTGCACAAAATACATTGCAGTTCCTCTTTAATTTTGATGGCGCTATCAGTGGTTATCAGTGATATTTTCTCCAGGTGTTTGGACAGAGGTCTATTTGAAAAGGAAGCCAGCTACAATTGTGTTCTTTAGGCTTTCTTTTCTTTCTTTGGTCTTTATGTCTCATGGGCTCCAGATATTTTCTACAACTTCTGAGGTCCTCCAGCTTTTACAGCTGACAAAGAAATATTTGAGTTTCAGTGCTATGTATCCCCAATTATTCTTAGAAAACGGTCGGACAGATAGGAGTAAGGCCAGTTATTGAAATGGATAACCTCAAAGGTCCATTATCCCAACTCGTCCTATTGGAGTTGCATAAAATGGATTAGCAGAAAACCCAGAAAGCCAACAGGGTGCTAGACTTGACTTTATCTTTTCAGAAAGTTGAAGCTCCTTACTTTTTTTGTAATGTGGTTACTCGTAAGAGCTTGTCTTCATTGCTCGGTCCTTTCCCTGAATAACCCTAGCATTAAAATGTAACTGCAGAACTATTCACATAAAAACTCTCAGCTTGTCAGTCCCTTTTATTTAAAGGAATACATTGAATTTAATGCCTTACTTACAGATGTCCAGTTTAACAGATAATTCAACTGAGTTAATAGCTCTTAGTGAAGTTCAAAAATAATAATAATCCAGGATTAAAGAATGGCAAGGAAGAGGAGAGTTTTAACATTGTGTTGTCTACATTGCCTTAACCATGGAAGAAAGGTGGTTTGAGACTACAGTTTTTTTGAAAAGACTGAGAAAATGGAGCTGAGGGTGTAACACTAGCTTTGAAGAAAAATGTGTAAATGAGGTGCAGCAGGCATTTGTGTGTACTTCTGGATTGGTTAAAGGAGGGCTCAAGAGGCCCCCAATTGTGCTTAGTTCAGTTTGGAAGCTGCTACAAGTCACTAAAGTTTGCTCTGGTATTTGGAGAGTTAAAATGCTAAAATCTGAACAAAAATACATGGCGCCGGTAGCTGTAACAAAAGAAGGAAGCACCAAAGCAGAAAGAGATTGACAGCTGAAGCCCGCCCGTGAAAGCCAAAATCTCTCCTGGAAGTGCCATTGGATTCTGTTATTCCTCATACACCTGGCTACAAAACTGTTTCGTATCCAGGCACGACAAAGGATGTGTGGTAGACGAGCACTTATTAGATGAGCCATGTTCAACAATTTTCTTGCCTTTTCTTTCAGATAGCTACATTGACCAAATTCTGTACTGTGGGCAAAGTGTAAGTTTGAGTTTGTTCCTTACTGGTAAGTAAAGAGCCCTCCCAACAATTCTTGGGAGTACATTTATGCATCTCCCCCGAAAAAAGAAAATAAGGAAGAGATTCTTTGTTTACCAAAAAGAAACAGACCAAAACTTAGAATTTCTCTTCTGTGGCCTGTTTCAACCCATTTTGGCAGCCCACCAAGACTTCTGCCATCTTTATTTTTTTAAAAAGCAGCATCACCATTGCAAACTGTGGCTCCTCTATGGCTTATACACCTCTGCAGCGCCATCAGATCAGGTTTGTTTCTCTGTTTAATATTAAATTTATTTAATGTTAAAAGACAGCTCACTACTTTTATTTCTACATAAACACCTGCATTATCAGTGAAAACAAAATTTTAAAAAGTAAAAAAAAAACTAACAAAAGATGGTGCCACCTTAAAGACAGACTTTTTTATCCTAGAATGGGACTTCTGGAAATAACAACCCATCCAATCAACAAGGAAGTCTTTTTCTAGGAAGTAAACATAGAAGGAGTCCTTCCTTGATTAAGAGTAATAAGACATAGAGCAGGCATTTCAAACAAAATTTAAAAGATTAAGCTCTACAGTTAAATAGCTTTAACTAACAGTTACCAAATTGGGGAAAAAACATGGAACTGACTAGATAGTGCCAAAGACGGTACTGCTTGCAGCAAAAATCCTCTGTTGCTTTTTAAAAAATCTTTACTTAACCTTATTAAAACCTTAATTAAACCATTAATTTAATCCAAAACCCTAATAAAGCTTTATGACAGCTTTGTAAATAATATATTAATGTAAACATCAATGAAATTACAGTATATTAAGCGCTATAACCAATGAAAATTACTTTTGAGCTATTTTTTAAACAAAGTTACAATTAAACATTAATTAGCCAATTTGGTCACACCATCCTGCTTTGGCTTCATCAGCTAGGAACTATGAGCCTTGGGATAACAGAAGACTGGGAAAATAGTCTTTGTTAGGATCAAGAAAAAGAAGACACAAGCCATTTATTTAAGAACCTATGTCTCGAACCTAGTTTTGAAGTACAGAAGAAACGTAAAGATGTAGCCTCCTCATAATGCCACCATATATGTCTTACATACACAGTATAGAAATTAGAGGGGTGACCTATTAGGTAACATTAATGAATGGGAACAAAAGTGCTCGTTAACAATCAAAGGCTATTTGGATGGTGGATTCATTCTAATCTACAGAAATGGTTTCAGATTACATGATGTAAAATGTTTCAAGTTCTTCTTCTAAAATCAGCTGCGAAGATCCAAAATGGATACCATCTAACTTAATTTCCCTGTTCTGTGAGAAAGGTAACCAAAATCTTTCTACACACACACACACACACACACACACACACACACACACAGAGAGAGAGAGAGAGAGAGAGAGTATGTGTATACTTACTGTATACACACACACACACACCACCACCACCACCACCAAAAAACATTCCGCTAAAAGAAAATGTGTCTATATTTTCTAGGTTGGAGGGAAGGCCAGGCCAGTCATTAGCCTAAGTATGGCATTATTTTAAAATGGCAGGGCACTGTGAGTGACCAATTCACCATTCCCCTTCATCCTTGGCAGGTGCCTTAAAACTCTGAAGAGCTACCACCAATCTATAAAGTTCTTAACACCATCCAATTAATTGAGCCATCATCTCCCTTTATGAGTCTATTAAGATCATGAGGTCTGGTCTTTCTTCACAGGTGCATTTGGCAGGGACACAGCAGAAAGAGCCTTCTCTGTCATTACTCCTAGACTAGGGAACTCCCTCCCATAGGAGGCCAAGCTGGTCCCATCATTGCTGTCCTTCCATAAGCGAACAAAGACCTTTCTCTTCAGGCAACCTTTCCCTTAGTGATTGGCTCCCTGAGTTTGGTGGTGCCTTACAGCTTTGAATGTGTTTTGGTGTTGCTTTTATTTTATCTTTTTAGTGTGACATTTGTTTGATCCTTTTTAGTATGTGTATACTTACTGTTTTTACCTTTAAATGTTGTATTTTATGATGCAAATTGCCTTGGGACCTTGTTAAGAGGAAAAACCATATGCTATCAAGTCAATTCTGACTTATGATAGCCCTTTTCAGGGTTTTCTAGTAGAGAATATTCAGAAGTGGTTGACCATTCCCTTCTTCTGGGGGCATCCTAGGATTGTGCAGCTTGCTCAAGGCCACACAGGTTAGCTCTATTCACAGGAGGCACAGTGAGGAATCAAACTACAGTGGTGCCCCGCATAGCGAGGTTAATCTGTTCTGGATTAACCATCGCTATGGGGAAACATCGTTATATGGAACAAAAAAGCCCATTGGGACGCATTAAACTTTGTTTAATGCATTCCAAATGGGCCCAAAACTCACCGTTATGCGATGTTCCTCCATAGCGCGGGCATTTTTGCACCCTCGGTAAGCGAGGGCAGGGCGCAAAAACGCTGCGTGCAACCATTTTGGGTCTTCCGGCAGCCATTTTGGAACCGCCGATCAGCTGATTTTAAAAAACGCTATGCGAAGATCGGTAAGCGAAACGCTTACCGATCGTCGCAAAGCGAGTTTTTGCCTATCTAGGCATCGGTATGCAATTGCATTAGCGATCCCAAAAAACGGATCACTATGCGAATTCATTGTTAAACGGAGCACTCATTATGCGAGGCACCACTGTATCAACTTCTGGCTCTACAGCCAGATACCTGAACCACTGAGCTATGCATCCAGCTACTTTGAGGAGAAAGGTGGGGTAAAAATATTTGTAGATGAATAAATAACAAATAGTCCTCCTCCTTCTCCTTTGTCTTCTTCATGGGTAGGAATAGTCCTCCTCCATTCCCTCCATGCTCCATCATCTGTTTCTTGGGTGCAGCAGCCGCAGCAGTCACCACTGTCTCTCTCCTTTTAGGGGAAGCAGGGTGGCTTCAACTACATACTTGTCATGAGTGCTTCTGGGTATGTGGATCATGGAAGGGGCCACCACATCCTCCTTTCTTTGGTGGGGGTCAAATGTCCCCAGCTGCTTCCTCCTTTGTAGGCAACTGGTGGGGATCATTACAGCATTTCCTTCTGCCTATTGCTACCACATCATCATCTAATAGAGGGGCAGGAATGCCACAGCAAGATGTGGGGCAGCACTAGCCTTTGCTTCAGATAACAAAACTCTTCTCCAATGTTGAGGAGCAAGTTGGCTTGAGGTTGTGGCATTGACAGAAAGGTTAAGACTTTTTGGGAACCTATGGTTGCTTTTTGAAGGTTCAGCAGTCCCATTCAGGTGTTCTGTTTTCAAACAGTGTAGAGGGAGCAGGAAACACTTCCTTTCTACGTCTGCCTCTCCCGTGTTGATCTAACCATGTTCAAGTGAATGTGCTTACAAAACTTTGCAAAATTTGAGATCAGTGTGCTCTACTACATCCATTGTTAACTTTTTTTTGGCCACAGCCACAAACAGAATATGAAAGAAATATAGGCCGAATCAGAATTGTGTAAGTCACGTAAGAAACCTTGTAAGGTGGCTTCCAGTCTGTGACCCCCTTTATATGTGTTAGGCAAGAAGTGACTATGATTCCAGGATGTAAAAATCATAGTATGCACTTTATTCCAATTTAAAAGCTATTCAAATGTGCCAGGACACACACATACCCCAAGTGTTTCTCTAATACATGGAGCTTTGCCACTCTGATTTCCAAGGAGGGGTGGTATCTTCTTTCTAAGCCTTCCCCATCAAGAAAAGGAGGCTAGGAGTGTAAGTGGTGGGAGTGAAGGATGAATTCTCCAGCTCCCTGTACATGATAGGAAGACAGAACTTCTAAATAGATGTTAGGATATTGAACAAAGAGAGACACAAAGACACACACACACACACAGAGAGAGAGAGAGAGAGAGAGAGAGAGAGAGAGAGAGAAACTTAGTTGCTATTTGAGTCCATAGTGGCCCTGATTCAAACCTAGCCCACTTATAATTTCATTACAGTGTCAGAGGGCCGTTATTTCCCAGTTGCAGAGAGCCAAACACATCTGTTCCACTTGTTGCTCCGTGAGAATGAAATGTGACAATTGCTATATATGACAACTACCTTTCTGGAGAAAGAACAAGATGCTAAAACAATAAACAGCTAGGCTGAGATAATACTGACAAGGCTGAGCTGTAAACCAAGATTTCTGTGTTTCAGACCTTCCCTCTGCCACAGACTGACTAGCTGGTCTTGGGGAAGCTACAACCTCCGCAAAACTGCAGTAATAGGATTGATGTTGCTTGTATGGTTGTTGTAAGGATTAGCCAGCTAATATATGTAAAACACTTTGAATGCTAAGAAAGTACAGTATAAAATGTGAAGAATTAAATGAATAACAATAATAATGCCACTCAAATGGTCTTTTCTAGATTTCTGTTGCTTTAAAATTTCCTGAGCTCTTGGGATGAGGAGGGTTCCGTGTAAAAATGAAGAATTTAAATCTACAAGGGAGACTGTGAGGGAGTCACTAC
The DNA here is from genome assembly GCF_051106095.1 of Pogona vitticeps. NCBI lineage: Eukaryota > Metazoa > Chordata > Lepidosauria > Squamata > Agamidae > Pogona > Pogona vitticeps. The sequence goes on along the minus strand of NC_135786.1, from coordinate 136,843,447 downwards.
TGGCACCCTAGGTGGGCTGTCTGCTGTCACCCCACATACCCCTAAGACGCTGGACGCAGCCATGCTGGGCTCTTGAGAAGGCTGGGAGGAGGAGAACCCAACTGTCTCCTGGGAGTCAGGGGATAAAATGCATCTGATAGGATGGGGGAAAGGCCCATCGGCAGGGTTAAAGGGTAGCAGAAGAAAAGGAGAGGAAGAAGATTCAGGTTCTTCCAAGGCCATAACACACTGAGAGGAGGTGAAAGAAGAAGAGGAGACCAGGCACTTGGAAATCTGAGGCAAATGAATAGGAGCTCCTGTTCCGAGCAACAGGCGAGGTGGTCTGGGACCTGGAGGACAAACCCTGACTGGAGTTGTCAAGCAGCTGCCCTGGAGCAAAGGGCTGAGGTCAGGCAAGAGGGACATACATCACATCCTGCTTGATGCAGGCTCCTGCCTCACCAGCCCCTTGACACCCAAGATGCTCAGTGAGCCTTGTGGCACCCACATCCAGCCAGGTGAGACACTCCTGGTGCAAAGTACCAGCTTAAGAAGAGAAGGAGGTTCCTTGAGGAGCAAGAGAGCAACAACCACTCACAGGTAGCCATCCCTACTGGCCCTCATTAAAAGGCTCATGCCTGGACCCAGACTGGGCTTGTCTATGCAGCTTCTCAGCACTGGGACTCTAGTGGCCTCAGTACTCACTGTTTGTCACCAAAATGACATTCCGTTCCAGCCCGTGCCTCGTGAATCTCTTCAGAGGGAGAAAAGACTGGCCGCCGTCCCTCATTCCTTCCTCTGATGCCAGCACTGAACTGACTCTTCCCAGGGGATTAGCACCATAAACTCAATTCCCCTCAGGTGCAAGAGGGCTATGACATGCTTCACAGAGAGGTGCTGTTAGAAACCTGTGGCAACCTAAAGAATACCATTACCAGCAACCTGGAGCTGATGTAATTAGTGGTGGGAGATGCCAAATCCACCTGTTTCACAAAGAGTGGGGGCAGCATGCCTCACAGAGACCAATGAAAAGTTTTAAAGGAGTTGAACCTCTTAAGACTAGCAAGAGGAATTACTGGGAGGAAAATCTTTAAGGTAGCTATGGTATGAATGTTTAAACTATTATACCCAAAGAGTTCTTATTCTCTGTTTCTTCCAGGAGGAATTTCTAAATGCTACAGCTTGGTGGAAAAAAATGATGTGAATATTCACATTTTCATGCAAGCCAAACTATTCGTGTGTGAACAAGACGATCTGTCATTCATTATTCATCATGAGTGCTCTGTTATTCTGTTTCAGAAGTTCCAGTTGGGGAGCAGAGACAATGCTATGCGAGTTAGGGGGGCAATCATAGAGCACAAAGAATGAATGGCTGAAATGAATGGTTAAAATTGAACAGTTTTGCAAACAAAATTGAGTTTAAGAAGATCACATTAGAGCTGATTCACTGAAGTTAGCAAACAGAATTTGCCGACATGTAGCAATACAGCTAATTGCCCTGGAAATGAGAGTTGCTATCAATGAGGTTTTCTGGGCTTAACAAGGATTAAATTGGAAGTGTGGAAAGTATATGCCCCGATTGCACACTGGGAATAAGGCACAAATTCACTGCTGATGTGGCAGGAGCACTCACTTCAGGAGAGAAATGCTGCAGAGTCACCCATGGTATCAGCATAACATGAAAGGGTTCTTATGTTGCTCATACAATGGTAAAGGATGCCTCGGGAACAAACTGCACAGTAATGGCAATGTGTATTCCATGCCATTAATTGGGTTTTGTTCCTTCAACTACGCTTCTTCAGAGATCTGTGCTTCAGCAATCACATCTGAAAATTAAGCCCATGTTTATCTTTCAATGACCAATCACAAACCAAGACCTAATGAATGCAGGCAAGGTGGGGAGGAAAAATCCCATCCTATGACAAACTGGCATCTTAACCCCTTGAGAGACACCGTACATGTAGCTGCTGTGTGCCCTCAAAGCACTTCTGGCTTATGGTGGCCCTAATAGAAGTGTCACGGTATGTGAGATGTTTGAAGAGTAGTTCAGTAAATGCCACCTCCCCACTGCACCAGTGAGTTTTCATGGTCAAGCAAGGATTTGAATCTCCTCAATACTAGTCTAACTCTTTATTCACTACCCAACACTGGCTGTCACATTATATGCTAAATGTGTGGTGTAATTTGTCCTCAGTTTCAAAACAATGTCACAAAAGGGGCATAGTAGAAACCATCCAGATTGCAAGAAATCACAAAGGGCTGATGAAAGACAGTATGAGAGACCTGTGTAAAGATATGTTTCATGAACAGCATGATATAAGCATCATAAATAAATAAATAAATAAATAAATAAATAAATAAATAAATAAATAAATAAATAAATAATTTTCACACAATTTAAAACTGTTTACACATAATTAGTTACTGGTAATAAATTCCTTTTTAATAAGGAAAGTATAAACAAAATTCGTTGTGATTGTAAAATGGTAAAAGATAAAGTTATCCTTTTGTGATGGAACTGTAAATTGTTAATTTTATACTGTAGGACTGCAGTATCTGTGGGGGATTGTTTCCAAGATCCACTGAAGATACTGAAAACTGTGGATAGTAGCAAACCCTATATATAGCATTCTCTCTGGTTCTATCTAGTGGCCAGTTCTGGTAACTGCATCGTGGACATGGGTATTTTGTGAGTGTGCTTTTTCATTTAATATTTTTAATATTTTCAGCCCATGGATAAGTGAATCCGTGGAAACTGATCCTGCAGATATAGGGGTCCTATTGTATTTTCAGCATGTGAAGAAAGAATATCCCCATGAGTTAAATGTTAGTTTGCATTATGTTTTGTGGTGCTGCTTCATACTCTATTGTGAGTGCTGAGGCAATGACAAAGTAGATAAAAAGAAGAATGCTTTCTACCACAGACCAGCTACCTGTAGGAATTAGAAGTTTTTCTAAAATTTCTAAAAATAAATTTAATTAATTACTTGCTTCTAAGTAACTATTGATAAATAGGAAAGCAAAGAGATATCTGGGACTTTGTGACTATCATGACACAGAAGATGCTTTTCCACTACATGACTTTATTGTCTTTGCCAACTGACTTTACCAGTTTAATTACTTATTGTTTCAGCTCAGGGTGTTGAGATAGCTTACATTTGGAACATCTGTGTAATTAAAGATAAGCCAAATATCCATAAAACAAGGAATTTTGATGATCATAAAGCCACATCATATTAAAACACTTTCAATAAATCTACTGGTCAAAATTGCACTAGAATAGCCCCATTGAATCAATGATGATTTGATGAGTCACCTCTGTAAGTTCAAATGGGTCTACTATTACTCCATCTTACGATGCAAGAATATGTTGCAGTTACAGTAGGTCCAATTAGATCAATGGAAGTTTTGAAGGAGTTAACTTGCTTAGTTCCCATTTATTCAATGTGCCGACTCTACTGTGGTTTGTTATGTTAAGCAACAGGATTTTGGCCAATGTGTTGTGCAATTTCTGAATCTGTGGCTGAAATCCTATTGTTTTACACAGTAAGTCACAACTAGAATAGGACCATCAAATCAATGGAAATTACAAAGAAGCTGACACACCAAATCCCCATTGATTAAATGGGCTTACTCTAGTGTGATCTACAATGCTAAGCAAGAAGATGTTGGCCAGTGTCTCAAAAGCTGGCTCTTTAGAAGTTGAAATCTATTTGAATGGCCATTGTTTGGTGGTTTTCCCCTTCCACAACAATTCTGGGTTCTGTTTTTACTATATATTATTACAGTGGTGCCTCGTTTAGTGATGTTAATCCGTGCAGAAAAAAAAGTCACTAAGGGATTTCGTCACTAAGCGATTTTTAAAAGCCCATAGAAACACATTAAAACTTGTTTAATGTGTTCCTATGGGCTTTAAAACTAACCTTATGTGAAGATCCTCCATTGCGGCGGCCATTTTCGGTGCCTCTAAAGTGAGACAACACAGTGGGCAGCCATTTTGGAACCGCCGATCAGCTGGCCGAAAATGGGGGCTTTGCGTTGATCGCTTCCCCGCAATCATCGCAAAGCGATTTTTCCCCATAGGGGCCATCGCTAAGCGATCGCTCTGGCGATGGCCAAAACCCCATCACTAAGTGATTTCATCGCTCAACAGAGTGATCGCTAAGCAAGGCATCAGTGTACATGCTGACTCCAAAGCAAAGGGGGATGCAGGTACTGGGTGGTGCCAATAGAAGCCTCTCAATTCACTTTGTGGTAGCATTTTTCTGATGTGTAGATCCAGCCAAAGTAGTGGAATCAAAGATATACTTCATCATGTACAGGGGATTTGGACAACATCTGAACTAGATTTTGCTGTGTTATTATTGTAGATGCATCCTTTCCTAATACTGTACTGAAGAAAATTCTGTCAATGAAATGAATCATTCCAATAGCTCATGGTTTTTTTAAAAAAGGTTTTCCTTTTCAGAGGCACAAAGGCAGTTTCTTTTTCCTTTCTTTCAAAATCTTTTCATTTTGAGGAAGAATATGAAAGAACAGATTGAAGCAGCAGCCCATGGACTCATCAAAATTTTTCGCTCCTGGCTCTGTAACAATACAGTTCTATGCACGTCGACTCAGAAGTAAGTCTCATTGAGTGTAATGGAGTTTGCTGCTAGGTGAATAAATACAGTATTGCAACCCAAATCACTTGTCAGGAATCGTCATGCTCACGTTAGCTTTTATTTTTACTTCTGTAACATTTTAGTTAATAATCTGACTAAAACATTAATATGTAGCAATTTTGTTGTTGTTTCGCAGAATTTATAAGCTGATGATTTTGCTATTAATAGTCCCCCCCTTTTTTTGGACTAGTGGTGTCAATTTTATGCTTTTTAAGCTTATTATCTAATTGCATGCTTGTGCTGACTTCCGAAATGGCATGACATTAAGTCAGACTTAGCCTCGCATTCTCTGGTAGCGGAATATTCAATTATTTGTTCTGGCTCATGTAATTCCCTGTATTCCAAGCTTGTTAATGTCATTACAGGCCTGAAATAAAGTGATTACTCTAAATGAGTATTTATCCAATCGGCCATTCAAGCTCCGGCATGCTCCGGCTGACAACGGCTGATGGGTAGATTCTTCGGTCTCTCCCTTTACTCTCTGCCCCGAACACTACCTCTATGTCAAAAAGGCACCATGACTTTGTGGGTGCTCTGTGAAAAACTGTCATGTGGTGTTAAAAATAGGACTTATATATATTATACAATAAAAAAAGAATTGCAACCTCCCCTTGCAGAGTTAAAGCTAATGACCACTGCTTCCACCGCTAGGCAGAGATGACAGCTTGAACTAAATGATAATGGCAGGCCTGCTGTTGAGCCGGCCACTTATGTTATTTCTCTTGACATGGTTCTGGGGAAGACCTAATTTTTTTGACATTTGACCATGCAAATTTGAGTCCTGATACATTATTCTGCATTTACATCCTCCCAGTGTTGCTGTTTAAAATGTGCTACAAGCTGCAGGAGCTCAGCTAATAAAGGCCACGGAATGAAAGGAAAGTTAAATATGAATGTTAAGAGGAGACCTAAATGAAGGGGGCTAGCTTGTACAGCTCAAAGATGACCTTCTGGAAATGAGCAAGTGAAGAATGCTTTCTTTCTTTCTTTTTTTCTTTTTTCTTTTTTAAGCAAATGGCAAAAAGTGTGCAATCATTCCTCCCTTTCCCCTAAAATATTTAAAGAAGACACTAAAATATTCACCAAAAAATGGAAAACATTCAGTTTTACATGGGCATTTCTTCACTCGGCAATTCTGCTGGATGTTCGTTAAGCCTTCATTTCGTTCTCCACTTTTAGTAGTACACCTTACCCAAAGAGCTAGAAACACATAGTTCTTCATTATAGAAAGATCATCAGCGGCTGTCCTTTTTATTCACTGTCTTCCATATGCTTTACATTATTCCTCTTCTATTTTAGTATGGAAGCAAATTCTCTAACTTCTTTGTCTCCCTTCAAAAAAGTTTGTTTGTATCTAGTACTTCTGAAACACAGCTTTCTGGTTTTTTCAAAGCTATTCCAGTGGATGGCTCTTTCTTCCAGGCAACCCGGCCATCTAAGCCTTTGGCACCAAATTAACATAGAGAGCTATAAAAAGTCTTGTTTTTCATTTAGATCCAGGATGAGGTTTCTGGATTCTATAGAGCTTTTTGAAGCTATATATTTACAAGATGGTTTTGTTACATTGACTTAGCCCCCTGCTAGTGTTCAGTGGGCTCCCGCTTGCACTTCAGCATTTGTCTGTGTGGGTAGTGTAGTTAAATAGTTTACTCAGTAGATGGTTATGCATGGATGATGTTAAAATTATCTTTTGTCTATTTTATTTATTTGCAGCTTTGGTCCAATTTGGCAATTAATGTGTCTTTCTCTAAGACTCCCAGGACACTCAGAGGACATCTAACTGCTTCCGCTCATGTACGCTCCTATGTGCAGTCAACACACAGCTCCTCGGAAGAAGAGGCCTGAAGAAATTTTCTGAAGTGTGTGAAAGCAACTGTAGAAGCACCAGGGAATATTCTGTAAAAAGACCAAGATGGCTTCTAGAGATGGCTTATACGGTAACTTCAGTGTGGATCTGAATGCAGTTCTCCAGACAGCACAATGACATTGTTCAGTGCATAGCTTAAAATGGAACAAGATACAGTTATACCTACTGTCTCAGTTATATCTTTAATCTTTATTATTGATTTAATTGCTTTGGTCATTCAACACAACTAGCATTACAATTAAAACATAAACACAAATAGAAATATTACTGTGGAGTGCTAGCAAATTGAAAACACTGGATTAAAAACAAAGTACAAACTAAAACCTACACACAATTTTTAAAAACGCTAAGTCTTTTCAAGTAACCATGTGAGTCTTTACATAATTTTTCCTCAACTTTTGGACCACTACTGCAAATTTTGCTGCTCTGTCTGTTACTGCTTTATTAACTTCAAACAACAGAAAGATAATTTTATTCTTGTCACTTTTATCTGATATATCCTCTAGCAAATTTGACAGAAACTTTATTCTAGGTTCAAAATATAAAGAGCAACACAGTATGTAATGTTGTACCACATCTACTACTTGGGCACCACACATACAAAAATGTTGTGATATTGGTATCTGGGTATAGCACCATTCCATCTATTGTGATGGCATAGTTTGAAATCTTACTGCCAAAAATGTCTTTCTAAGGGTAGGGGCTGACAGTTCGTATAAATAATTCATAAATCTATGAGATAATTTCAAAAAGTTCAAATAAGGGTAAAATAATGAAATCTTAATTGTGTTCAAATATTGTTAAGTATAAACATCCCTCAATTTTCCCTTTATAAATTTTGGGTCTTTTCCAGTGTTCTTGTTTGGATGTCTTGTAGACTTTTTTAAAGGCTAGCATTAGTTTTTCACAGTTACAGTGGTGCCCCGCATAACGAGCGATTCGTTTAACGACATATCCGCATAGCAATGTGTTTTTTGCGATCGCATTGTGATGTTTTAGATGGTAAAACATTGCTCTGCGATGATCGGTAAGCATTTCGCTTACCGATTATCGCATAACGATGTTTTAAGAACAGCTGATCGGCGGTTCCAAAATGGCCACCGGGTGAAGAAAATGGCCACCTGCTGTGTTTTCACGCCCTTTCCTTGCTTACCGGGCAGCAAAAATGGCGGCTGCATGGAGGATTTCCACAGAACGGTGAGTTTTTTGCCCATAGGAATGCATTAAACATGTTTTAATGCATTCCTATGGGCTTTTTTGCCCTGCATAGCGACGAATCCACATAGCGACAATTTTTTTCGGAACGGATTATCATCGCTATGCGGGGCACCACTGTATTTTGGCTGTCAGATTTTATTCATTCTAGAAAACTTTTTTAGGGGGGGGTAACCTAGAATCCTCCATCTTCAGAAGCTTACAGTAATACATGAACCAAGCAGTACAGATACAAAACTATATTGGCATAATCCCTATCTCAGGTCTGATTCTAAGTGCTGGAGTAGATGGAGCCAAACCAAGCAAAGCTTTGCAGAATTTATTTTGCACAGTTTCCAGATGTTTTGCTTTTGTAATTTCCCAGATTCCTTTCCCATAAGATAATTGCAGGATCACTTTAACAAAATATACTATATATTTGGGTGAGTGATCATATTTTCACCTTTTACTCTGGAAAAACTCAAACCTACCTTTACAGATCTTGAAGCCTTCAAGGCTGAAACTGCCAGATGACGGGACCAGTTGCACATATCTGCAAACCATACACCAAGATAACAGAAATATCTCACTTGTTTAATCACTTAGCCAGCCAGGGACCACTGATGCATCAAAGGGCTCTTTTCAAACGCTACAACTTTTGTTTTAACATAATTTACAACAAATTGTGCCAAAATCTTCCAACAAGCATCTAATTCTCACTTGAGTGTGCGATATTAAAACCATATCATCTGTGTATAGCAGAGCCAATAATTTGTGAGCTAAAATTGGAACAAAAAATATTCTAGGCTTTTACACTCAAAAATTACATCATTTATGTAAAGACTAAAAAGAACAAGAGCGAATAAACAGCCTTGCCACACTTCCTTAGAGGTTGGAATTAGATATGTCAACTAGCCATTGGGGCCAAAGCTCATTCTCATACATGTATCAGCGCAGAAAGTTGTAATAAGAGTAAATTATCTTCTCTCAATATTGAAGTCCCAAAGCTTTGCCCACAACCTTTCTCAATTTATGTCAAATACTGCTGTAAGATCTACAAAAATTGCATATAGATGTCTCTTAGGCCCCTAATCATATTTATTTATGAGATGATATAAGACATGAACTGCTGGATATCTGGTTTAAGTATCTGGCTGCATAGTCAGAAATTGGGGGTTTGATTCCCCATTGTGCCTCCTTAACAGGAACTAGACTTGATGATCCTTACCCCTTCCAGCTCTGCAGTTCTTATATTTATTATTTATGATGATGATGGTAGAAGGCCTAACATTGATTAGTAGTATTCCTGCCATTCCTAAAAATGTGCTCTTTATTCAACAATAATATTGTTACACAGGACTCCATCTTCCAGTTTAATCAAGAGACAGTATGCATATAATGTTGAGATCATATTCAATAAGCTTATAATTAGCTGGGTTACTTTTACTCCTTTCTTTGAAATTGGTAGTTGTACTTTTCTCCCAGCAAGTACCATATGTATTTATATAAGAGAACTATTTAGCCAGCACTGGTGACCACCAATTAATATTTTTTAGGAATATTTCAGGTGGTGACATATATTCACCTGAAGCTTTGTTATACTTCGATCCTTTAATCAATTTTTTAACCTCTAATGGAGGCCATGGGTTTGTTTGTTTCAGCTCTGGATACTTGTTATAATTTGTTCTTTAGTCATTAAGCTGTGTCCGACTCTTCGTAACCCCATGGACCAGAGCACGCCAGACCCTCCTGTCTTCCACTGCCTCCCGGAGTTGGGTCAAATTCATGTTGGTAACTTCGGTAACACTGTCCAACCATCTCATCCTCTGTCGTCCCCTTCTCCTCTTGCCTTCACACTTTCCCAACATCAGGGTCTTAGAACTGCAGAAATGGAAGGGATCCTATGGATCTTTGAATTCAGCCCCTGTCACAGTAGGGGATCAAACTCCCAACCTCTGGCTATACAGTCAGATACCTAAACCACTGAGCTATCCAATTTATATAAAAGTGCTACATGATAGGGCACTTTGAATTAAAAATCTGTGTAAAAAATTCACCCTATTTATCACACACCAACATCAGATTCTGGATATTTGTGATACTAATGCCCAAAATATTTGTGACACTAATGCCCAAAATTTAGCAGCCGCCTTCTCCACTGCTACTAGTTCTAGCTGTTGCCAGAGATACTTACAGTAGGACAATTTATTTTCCTTTAGCAGTTGTTTTTATCTTTTGTGGGTTTATGCCAGATCTAATAACTCAAGACCATTATGATTTTGTTTCAGTTTTTTCAGCTAAATTATTAATTCTTATTTATTCTCTCTAAATTTCCCATCACTTCTGCTTCTTCCTTCAGAAACTCCTTCCTCCGAACAATCAATGTAGGACTATATAATAAAATTTCTGTATTACATTTCACCTTCCATTTCCATCTGTGCCTGCACTGGCCTTGATAGTATTTGAGGATAATTTGTCTTTTAATGCAACTGATACTCCAGCAACAACCAACTCTATCAGCAAAAGTTGATGATTGCTTTCAGTCTTCAAAACACTGAAAAATTCTTGAAGTATGGGACTCTCGAGAATGACAACAGGATTTTATCAACCACACTTCCTCCTTTAAAATAGCAGAAAGATAATTCCACTTCCGGTTCATCCTGTCTCGAATCATTACAAATTACCAGTTGGTATTTATAAATAATATTAAACAACTTTAAATGTGGTTCATTTATGTACTTCTCCTTTGATTTTCTGAGAGGGAATTCCTCCAAATCTTCCCTCAACAGAACCATTGTTTCTGCTGTAACAACATTATGGCCTCCGTACACTAAGTCTTTAGGAGGAACATAGACATGAATGCAAATTAAGCCAACATCATCAAGGTTACATAGATGGTCTTCCTAAAAGTATTGGGAGAGTACAGAAAACTCTTCTATTTTCACATTTAAATTTGTTGATGTACAGAATACCATTCCACCTTTGCTACTTCTTTTACCTTTAACTCTGATAGCAGGATGAAAGTAGGAAGAATGGAAATCTTGCATGGAAATCTTGTAAACCAACAACTTATATTAGGTTGTTTTCTTTTCTTACTTCCCCACCTTCCTAGCAATATTGTCTTTTCCAATAAATTCTGGTCAGATCTTGCAAACTAACAACTGTGACTTCCTATATTGTGTCAATCCATATCATTCATTTATTTATTTATTTATTTATTTATTTATTCATTCATTCATTCATTCATTCATTCATTCATTCATTCATTCATTCATTCATTCATTCATTCATTCATTTATTTATTCATTCATTCATTCATTCATTCTTTATACCCCGCCTATCTGGTCATTTCAACCACTCTAGGCAGTCATGTCAGGATTTCCTCTTTTCCTAAAGCTCCATCCCACATTTCCCAGCAATATAGTCTATTCTGGTAACTTCTATATTTCAATTACATGTGAATGGTAGGACAATCTCAGTTTACTCATTTTTGCTTTAGTGAGGTTTGAGGCTTTATTTGATTAAGCACCCACTTTTCTGCTTTTCTATCTACACAGCTCTCTTCCAACACCACATTTCAAATGAGGTGATTTTGTCCCTATCTTTCTTCACTTTCTTTCACATAGTATGGGATGATTTTGACCTTGATTTCCAGTAATAATCTTTAATAACCCCAACCTCTCCTTTTTTTTTTAATTTCAAGAGGTAAAGGGACATCTTTTGGACAACATGCACACAACATGTTCATAGAGCTTTTGAGCCATTATAGCTTTTCTTCCTTAGCTTGTCTAACTCAAGGAAAGGGTTTGGAAATTGGAACATAGCTTTGTAGTCTGCATTCTGCAGAGTGGGCATGGCAACATTTAGTTTATCTGAGAGGTTAAAGAGTGTGTATGTTTGTCCATTATATACATTATACCTTCTCACACTTCTGCTTCACTATTAACAAAGTGACACCACATAAGGGAAATCTCTATTTTTTTCCATCACTTCTCACCCAAATTCCCATTTGCCCTTAGTGTGGCCATAGTGAAGGCAACACTTGTAGTCCTCAGATGTTTAGTAACACCATCAATTTCTGTCCATTCTGGTGTCTTAGCAGAGGAGCCAATAACAGCTTGAGGTTTGACTCTCTTTCCCTCAGAGGTGGGATAGAACATTATGGAGGAGTTCGCTGCTAGCCAAGGCTGCACCATTCTCTATAGCACTGGTTCTTAACCTTGGGTTACTCAGGAGTTTTGGACTGCAACTCCCAGAAGCCTTCACCAACAACTGTGCTGGCTGGGGTTTCTGGGAGTTGCAGTTCAAAAACATCCGAGTAACAAAGGTTAAGAACCACTGCTCTATAGTAACCTCCTTCTTTTTTAATAAAAGGTACTAGGAATAGTGCTTAAGTTAAAGATCAAACTATAAAACGAAATAAAAGAAATAAAGATAAAAACAGAGCTGCTTAGGAGCATGTGTACTGCCGCACCCTACCCGAACCAAAAATCTCCCAGTTAGGCAAGTTTGTTGTTCCCAGCTAGAATTCCAGACCTCCAGAACAGTGATATGATTATTGCCTTGTACTACTAGCATAAAACTCAGGAATGGAAGCTTTAGCATTACTTTGTCACCTCTGAAGTAATTTCAGAAGCTAAACAGTTAGGCAGCAAATCTAAATAATGTTTTAAAGCCACTGTTTTCTCATTTCTCAATCTTACCATGTGCCGTAGCAGCATTGATTTCTGAATGGCAGATAACACAAGACTCTGTTCTTCATGTGAAAACAACCTCACAATGCACAAAATTGACAAGTTTCTCTGTTTATAGTTAACCTATTGGCTACCATCCTTGCAAAATGGGATCAGATTTACTCTGGGAAAATCCTTTAAAAATCAGTGCAACAGGGCAACTGTTCAGATACAGTCAAATCGTTAAGTGGGAACAAAGCTTGTATAGTCGCTGATAAAAAATATCTTTATATCTGTACATAAATGTACAGCCTTACAGAAACATATATGCAAACATGAATATGAAGTTCATATACCGTATTTTTCCATTTATAAGATGCTCCCATTTATAAGATGCCCCCCCCCCATTTTTCTAACCCCAAATTAAGAAATCTTAACTTAGCTTTAAGGATTCAGCCTCTAGTCTCAGAACGCTCAGATATTACAAGTCCCTGTTGCATCTGAGCCTACAGGCTCCACCTCCAATGAGATGTGTTCCAATTGGTTCATTCAGCATCAGCTGACGTCAGTTTGATAAGGCTCATGATTGGAGGAAGCTAAGTCTTCTGACTGTAGGACGCTAAGCCTCGTGATTGAAGGAAGCCTGTTTACAGAGGCAAGGTATGGGAATTTTTTTACTCTCCTTTGCTTACTTTCGTGTATAAGACACCCCTCAGTTTTTAGTGTAATGATTTTTAGGAAAAAGTAGTGTCTTATACACAGAAAAATATGGTGTTTAATACTTTGGAAATTGTGTGGTATATCAGAAAGCAAAGAGTGGAAGGTACTTGAGACAGGGCTGGATTTATAAGGGGGCAAAGGGGGCAATTGCTCTGGGGCCCACTGCAAGAAAGGATTCCCTACTATACAAAAATATAATAATTAAAAATATAGTTTCTTTTATTAAAATTTATATTGGGGAAAATAATATGCCTGCAATCATCTGTAAAAGTGCCTGAATTAACCATTAAGCAATGGTTAATGGTCCCCACAGAGTTTGCAAAAGCAAAGAGACTAAATCTTTGCTCTCCTCAGCTGAAGCAAAGATCTGGATCAGATCTCTTGCTTCTGTTTACTTAGATGGAGGAACTGTAGATCTGCTCCGGGTCTTGGCTTCAGCCAAGGAGAGCAAATATCTGGTTTTTTACAAACTGGGCAGGAGTCTCTCAGGATGAAGGCACTGCACCAGCAACTGGTCCACAAGAAGAAGAGGGATTTGAAGAAAGTTCATTGTAAATTCGTCCTTCTGCTTCTTCCTTTTCCAGCAGGGTTTTCCCTACAAGATCATGTCCATAGTCAGCTCTGAATTAACCATTAAGCAAAATACAGTGGTGCCTTGACTTATGAACATCTTGAATTGCGAACATTTCGAGTTATGACCAGCTCTGGCGGCAAAATTTTGCTTTGACTTGCGACCAGAGCTGCGACTGGAGATTTGAGTTACGACCAGAAAAAAGGTGGGGGGAAAGGCAGGGAATTTGAACTGCTAACCATTGGTTGGCAAAGAGGGTGGTTCTTTGTAGCTCTTTCACCCCAGCGGTTAGAGAGTGTGTGTTCGGAGGAGGCTTCGGACTGCCTGGTACTGCTTTCTGCTTTTTGAAATGCCTGAGTGAGTGAGTACAGGGTTTTGCAGCATGGGTTTGGGCTGGGATGGGGTTATGTTTCTGTGCTGTGATGGGTCTTGCAGTCTTTGCGTCTTTGCTTGCTTTCTGGTGTGTTATTTTCAAATTTCCGATGGGTCTTGCAGTCTTTGCTTTTTTATTTTGTTTTTGTTTTTGTTTTGTTTTGGTTTTTGTTTGTTTGTTTGTTTGTTTTGCATTTCCAATGGGTCTTGCAGTCTTTGTTTGCTTTTTGGTGGGTTTTGTTTTGCGTTTTCGATGGGTCTTGCAGTCCTTGCTTTTTGGTGGGTTTTTTTGTGTGTTTCTGATGGGTCTTGTAGTCTTTGTTTGATTTTTGATTTTTTTTTCCTTTCAGCCGGAACGGATCAATCGCATTCCCAATGGGTCTTGCAGTCTTTGCTTTTTGGTGTTTTTTTCCCCCTGCCGGAATGGATCAATGGCATTTCAATGTATTCCTATGGGAAATGGTGCTTTGGGTTACAACTAATTTGAGTTACGACCATCTTCCGGAATCAATTAAGTTTCTAACTCAAGGCACCACTGTAAGCACATATCTAGGGCATCAACTAAGGAAGGGGACACTATGGAAGGTGTTTGTTTGTTTGTTTGTTTGTTTGTTTGTTTGTTTGTTTGTTTGTTTGTTTGTTTGTTTGTTTGTTTGTTTGTTTGTTTGTTTTGGAGTGCTAGATTTACCATGGACCATGGTGCAAATGGTGCACTCCCCTTAACAAATCACATCTATCCATTCCTCACCCTTGGCTCTCTCTCCCCCTCCCTCCCTCCCTCCCTCCAGAGTCCCGAGAAAACCACTTCCCTACCTAAAGTAATTCAGTATGAACTAGTGAAAACTAAAAAGTATAAAGACTTGCCTCGCAAAAAACTTGTGTTTTAAGTAAAATGAGGAGTCACCATCATCATCTCTAGGTTGTTGTTTTTTATTTTTACTTCTGTATTTTGGGATGATGACTGCTGGTCTTCTTCGACCCATAGCATTTGCACTATATACGCAAGCCAAAGAAATAACAGCCACTGTTAAAAATGTCACAGAAGGGGTTTTAAGCTCTTGTTTCAACTTTTCAATTTACAAATTCTGACAAAATCTGTCTACGTTAATCAAAGTGTGAAAGTGCATGATTTGACTGGAAGCCAAAAAAATTGATTATACATATGGGTTTGTATGATATGTGATTCTTTTTTTGCCACATGCTATATAATTAAATTAACATATTTTCATGCATATACTGTGTACATTATACTTTGTTTTCCCAAGCTATAGGCTCCACCATGTGTTATATTCGTAGAGGGCACCATAATCTTTTCAATGCTTATCACCACTAGAGGTCTTCAATTCTGGCTTATATATTGTATCAGTTTTAAACCATTTTTGGCAGCTCAAGTGAACAACGCAAAAAGCGCTTACACCCTTGAGGAAGGTAGCCTATGATTGTGTGCATCCGTGCACATGACCTTATATAATAACCATATATTGTCACACAGTAGACCCAGTATGCCATGAAAAATTCAGCTTCCTGGGGCTCAGAAGAGAAAACTTTTCCAAAGAAAGGGATGAAAGAAATGCTGCTGTCTTGGCAAAGACAAAATATTTTAAAGATTTTTTCCTCTGCTTCAGCAATGGAAAACATAGAAACTTGTGATGAAGAAACAGTTCTAGATCTAATTTCTATAGAACTTTGCTGCTTTCAAAGTCCCAGATATCACTCTCAAAGTGGCTAAATATTGTGCTGCTGTAATATCATACCGTAGCCTCCTACTATCCTTGTGAGGCTACTGGTTGCCCTAGCTTAATGTTATGACAATGAACTGACAATGATCCAGTAATGGCTTTTGGCTTCTGTTTTATCTGTGCTTGTTTGCTATGGTATTAGATAGCTTAAAAGAAGATGTAAACATATAAGTTAATGTTTTACTAATGGATCACCTGTTTTTTGAGGTTATGGAAATTATATTTTAATTGTAATATATTGCTGGTCTTTGACTGTAAATAAACAATTGATTCATGTTCTAGATCTCCCAAGTACACCTGCAGACTATGAGAGTAACATATCAAATCAAGATAACGAAGGTGATGGATCATCACATCCTATAGATATTCCAGACATGGACAGTGAAGACCCAACCATGTGGTTTCCTGTCAGAGAAAAGCATGTGTCCTTTTGGTCAAAAGCAGCTATGATATTTCAAAACAAAAAGGACTCTGACTCCTACTCAAAATCTCAATGCTATTATCAATCAGGTAAATCCAAACTGGATGAGCATTGTCATTATTTCAAGAATTCCATGAGGGAATGGTAGAGGCGAGTCAGAGGACGCAGCCCAGAATGTTGATGTTTCTAGCTGCCGGGGGGTGGGCATTTTATAGCCCAGTGAACTGACAAATCAAAAAATAATTAAAAATTAGTTGATTCATATTCATCAGTAATTCATTGTTTTGTACGAATACAAATCAATGAAGTACTGATTTTTCAATGAATTGGTGATTCATTTTTTAATTCATGTTCATCTCTAAATAACACAGTGTCGCCTCAAATACAATCTGCAGCAAAGGAGTCATCCACCCCATATCACAGATTTTTATGCCCAGGTAAGAACACCTGTCATAAATGAATGAATGAATGAATGAATGAATGAATGAATGAATGAATGAATGAATGAATGAATGAATGAATGAATGAATGAAATCATTTTGCTTATACTTTACCAGCTGCAGTTTGGGACTCTCCAATCTAAGTTGCAACACATTTTAGAGAGTATGTTTTGTGGTTAGGGCTTAAACTTCTGGTTACGTTATTCTTTTTAACAGGTGTTGATGTGATTAATTTTTATAGTTAATTTTCAGACTACTGCACCACTTTCTCAATAGCTTCTTACTCATAGGTTTCGACTTCATAAGAGAGGCAAAATTATAATTCCAATTTCCCTGTCATTAATGTGTTACTTGATAGATAAAAACCAGAGGTCAGGAACAGGTGCATGGAATAAAGCAAAGGAATAATCAAGGGACAAAAGTGAATATGTTTAATTACAAATAAAACTAAGCAGGATAAGGATATGGAAAATAAGATTAAAAACAAAAATGGGTAATATGGTCAAATATATGGCACGAGGAGGTAAGTAGACCTGGCAAAATGAATACCATATGTAAACAAGCTTGAACCAAAACACAGGGGCCACTTTTGATGAGGATAGTTCAGTGCTTTGCAAAGCCAGAGTTTAGGAATTTGATGCCTCACTGTGACTCTTTGATAGAGGATGGACTCAATGATCCTTTTAGTTCTGCAGTTCTAAGAGTTACTTATTTATTTAATTATTGCTAATGTAAAATATCTGCTTCAACAGCTGGAAGGCAGCAAGGGGGCAAAGGTGTTCACAATGTGGCAGGTGGCTATGCCCCCCCTTAATAGCATTGGAGATAGCACAGGAAGAGACAATTAGAAACAGACCAGGTAGTTGTACAAATCATCAAGGAAGGCAGCATATAAATCTATAATTCTTAAATAGAGCTATACGGGACATCATTTATTTATTTATTTATTTATTTATTTATTTATTTATTTATTTATTTATTTATTTATTTATTTATTTATTTATTTATTTATTTATTTATTGGTTGGCTGGCTGGCTGGCTGGCTGGCTGGCTGGCTGGCTGGCTGGCTGGCTGGCTGGCTGGCTGGCTGGTTGGTTGGTTGGTTGGTTGGTTGGTTGGTTGGTTGGTTTAGATTTTTACCCCGCCCACATAGTGGCAAAGCACTACTCTGAGCGGCTTACAATCAGACCAACAGCATAAACTAGAATTCAACAATGACATTGATTAAAACGTTAAACAAAAAACCCTCCCAAGGGTTTCCTATGTTAAGGTCTTTTTTTGCCAGGTGTACTCAATTCCACATATTTTACACATCTGCCAGACTGAATATCATGCCAGATACTGTTAGTGGTTTGAAACATGGTGCTTTCTGGAGCCGTTATGTTTCCTAAGGAAAGGGGGGGGGTGAGTGTGACTACATTCACATGCTTGAAAAGTTTACCAAAAGTTTACCGCTGCCATACTTTTCTAAAATGTGTACCAATATATTCTAATCAACAGAGGCAAACTTCAAAAATTCAGACAAAAAAAACTTCACAATGTTAGCACAGAATGCATGCTACTGTGTGGACATGGAAGTGGGAAAAGGGAAGACCTTAAAAACAGACTCCATTCCTAACCTGAAACATCCTGATATTCCAGTGCAATATGTCTCCAAATAAGAACGTTTGTAAGTGCAGTATGATTAAATTTGGATTAGATATATTTGTATTCTGTTTTTCAGTCTTTTATCCTTCTGAACTCTCAAAGGTGTTGATGTTGTAGCCTAATTGAATTATTTTATGGTTACATAATAATTCATGACTTTTCAGGCAATGAGTGTGATTAAATGTATATGTGGGAAGCTTTTAAATGATAAATAATCAAAGCAAGGTATAGCTTTATGCCTCATAGCTTTTCCTTTCCAGTTTGCCCTTCACTAAGCTAATGATGGATTGAATGGTTTAATTGGTTTGTTCTGAGAATTGCTGCACCAACACATAAATGTTTAGGGTGCTCATTAAATTTGCCAACATTGTGTCATAAGATTATACTGATGTCTTCACATTATTAAAGCAGCACACTTTATTAATCATCATAAAAATGGAAGCTCTGTTCATTTGAACTGGAACTCATTAACTAATTTAACATGAAAGAATCTGGTCCAAAACTTTTTGGACCCTGATAAAAATTTGCAACCCTGTTCTCGCAACAACATACAGAGATCTTTCTATGCCTATTCATCATCAGTGGCAACTTGTTAAGGAATGGGTGGAGTGTGTATTCCTTTATGCACAATCCTTTAGACCACAACCTACATACTTTTTCATATTTCCCACCGGGCCTCCTTGACAGGGGCTGAACTTGATGGTCTATAGGCTCCCTTCCAGCCCTGCAGTTCTAAGATTATTATATTATTATTATATCACTTAATTTCCTCAGTGTTTTCCCTTATTGTGAAATAAAATACCTTCCAGGAGCCAAGCCAGCTGTCTCTAAAGAGGGTGGTAGCTGAAGATGAAGAGGAGTTGGCAGGACCAGATAGGGAGGCAATGGACCCAGTGGGAATGGGGCAGGTGGGCAGCAGAGGGGGAGGTGGCATTAGATTCCCCTACCCCAGGCAGAAACCAGGAAGAGAAAGGAACAGTGAATCAGTTCATTTTTCCAGGGTTTGTGATTCATGGGTAGCCACAAACTACGAACCATTTCCATTCATCATTTTTCCAGTTCATGCCCATCTCTACAGGCAGATGCTTGGCAACTGAACATTGTGTGAAGAAAGCACCGTTAAAGGGGGATTCTGATCTCCCTTACTCTTTTTGATATGAGTTTAAATAATCATAATCATCATCTTAGAACTGCCTCCCCTGTCAAGCAGGCTCAGTGGGGAATTAAACACCTAACCTCTGGCTCCACAGCGAGATACTTTAGCCACTTTGTGGTTTGAAGCTAGTACTCTTTTGACACTGTTTCCCCAAAACCTATCAGGATTTTACACCAGTACAATGCAAATAACATAAGTCTTGGAGATAAATTGCCTTAAGACAGTGGTCGGGGAACAGGGTAAATTACCCCAAATGGGGTAAAAGTGAAAATCCTGGGGGTAATGAGCAGAACATTACCCCCTCCCTCCTACCCCCACCTTCTGCAGCCAAACCTCAAATTGTACGCCACCTCTCCCTGTTACTTCCTTGGTTGCAGCAGGGCACTTGTAAATCCTCCGTTCTTTCGGAGATCGGAGATAAGCCTGTTTGATTGGTTACAGCTGTGGATTAGCCACAGGCAGTCAATCAATCCGAGGCTTCTGAATGACTGCTTCCTCCAGAAATGACTGGAAGCAAGCAGGAGGAGGGAAAGGGTCAAGTTAACGAGGGAAGCAGGGAAAGAAGGTGCGAGAGACCGAGGGCTTCATCAACCTTATTTAAATGTATGTAGAAAATGTATGGAGAAAATGGAGGGAGAGAGGGAGGGAAGGAAGGAGGTTGGTTGGATGGATGGATGGATGGATGGATGGATGGATGGATGGATGGATGGATGGATGGATGGATGGATGGATGGATGGATGGATGGATGTGTGTGTGTGTGTGTGTGTGAGAGAGAGAGAGTGAGTGAGTGAGTGAGTGAGTGAGTGAGTGAGTGAGACTGACTCAAAATTATGAAAAAGAACAGGCAAGCAAAAGAGAAAGCTTGAATTAAGGTGGGGGAAGGGTAGCTTTTAAAGGTGCTGTCTAGGTTTATCATTGCTTTCCTTCCAAGAAGCAGGCGTCTTTGAATTTCGTGGCTGCTGTCACCCTCTGCACTGATCATGGAGCCCAAGAAAGTAAAATCTGTCACTGCCTCCATATCTTCCCCTTCTGTTTGCCAGGAGGTGATGGGACCAGTGGCCATGATCTTAGTTGTTTTGATGTTGAGCTTCAGACCATTTTATGCGCTCTCCTCTTTCACCCTCATTAAGAGGTTCTTTAAGTCCTCACTTTCTGCAATGCTTTTTTGTAGTCAATGAAGCAGAAGTACATGTTTTTCTGGAATTCTCTGGCTTTCTCCATAATCCAGTGTATGTTACCAATTTGATCTCTAGTTTTTCTGCCCTTTCAAAATTCAGCTTGTACTTCTGGGAGTTCTTGGTCCAGATACTGCTGAAGCCTACCTTGTAGGATTTTGAGCATAACCTTGCTAGTGTGTGAAATGAGTGAAATTGTATGGTAGTTGGAGCATTCTTTGGCACTTCCCTTCTTTGGGATTGGGATGTATACTGATCTTTTCCAATCCTCTGGCCACTGCTGAGTTTTCCATTGATGATAATAAAAAAGCACACTGGTCCTTTGATATTGGGCTGTGGCACCAGGGTGGGTGACATGACCTTTAGCCTGGTTTGTTCCTTTTTGCACACCACACATAGAATGATTAAAGTGGTAGGGAAAGCCCCTCCCCCAATTCTGCATTGTCTGTGTAGCAAGCATGTCATTGCTAGCACCACTTAGGCAGCCACTGATGATGATTAAATCCTCTGCAAGCTAGCAAAAATTTAATGCAACTTGCTAGGCACATTGGACACCTTACTACTCCCTATACCACACCATGGCTGGAGTGCAATGTGTTCCAGCAAAAATAGTGCACATCTTTATCAAATTTGGTGCATCCTGCTAGTTCGGTACACAGGCGGTATAGATTCAATGATATTTTAAATTCAAGTACAGTGGACCCTCTACTTACAGAATTAATCCATATTGGAACGGTGGCTGCAGGTCGAAAAGTCTGTAGCTCGAGTCTCCATTGACCTACAATGCATTGAAAACCGATTAATGCTGTAACTGGCCATTTTTGTTCCACTTTTGTTCCATTTTGGTTTTTTTCTGGTCTGTAGGTCGATTCTCTGGCTGCAAGTCGAAGCTAAATTTTGCGGTCAGAGAAGTCTGTAACTCGA
Organism: Pogona vitticeps; assembly: GCF_051106095.1. Classification (NCBI taxonomy): domain Eukaryota; kingdom Metazoa; phylum Chordata; class Lepidosauria; order Squamata; family Agamidae; genus Pogona; species Pogona vitticeps. The sequence goes on along the minus strand of NC_135786.1, from coordinate 136,821,904 downwards.
AAATCTGTAAGTCGAGCCGTCTGTAAGTCGAGGGTCCACACATACATTGTATGATTTCCTTCCTTTCAAATTAAGGGGGTAATGTTGGCTTATATAAATTGGGGGGGGAGGTAAAAAAGCTCTCTGACCCTTGCCTTAAGAAATCACAAATTGTCCATTTTTGCTGAGTTGTGCAATTCAGTACATAACTGATAATGCCAACAGTGATTTCTTAACTTGAGAATATTCACTACAATAAGCTGTACTGTTTATATTAAACGTATGCATGTAACAAAGAGAACTTTGTCCAATATACAGGTATGTGTAAGTGCATTTTAATATTAGAACTTACACTGTCTTGAGTTGTATTTTCTTAATTATTATGTAAACTGCCCCAAGTCCCCTGCATTGGGGGAAAAGTGGAATATCAATGAAATAAATAAAGAGATGAATAATAAACAAACAAAAGCACAGGCAAAGGTATTTTTATCTTTTACATAAAATTAGTTTTCCCTTTCATTATAAAATCCATGAGTACAATCCATTTGAAGTTACCAGCATTGTGCTGAAATATTAATTGAGCACTTTCTTAAGTACCTGACTAACTTATTTCAGTGGGTCTGAGCTGCTCCTTAGATTCCCTGGAACATGTCAGAAACCTTTTTTATTCAAATTACATTTCTGTAAGACTCCAGTTAAATGTACAGGGATCAAACAGGGTTTATTTTGCATCATTGTGGACCTAATCAGATTAAGTCACTAATTTATTTCACTGGTGCTTCATCACAAAAAGATTCCTTTGCATGGAAACAAAAATAATGTAGGCAATCTCCCCCTTTAAAAATTAGAACAATGTAATTTTAAAACTCTGGCCATTAATTTCATTAGACTACTTATGAGCTGTATTTTTTTCTTCAGAATTCACTGAGGGATGTTCTTTATTTCTTCTTTTATTTATTAATCAAAGAATGGAATATTTGGCTCTTAATATTTATAATCCTGGAAGTCCCAAGAAACATAGAATACTGCAATACTGTCTAATGTCCTAAATCCACAAGAAAGACCAGCCATGCTTTTTGGCGTCTTCAGATTTGTTCTGAGTTGGTCTCTCCCAGGACACTATTACAGTACTGCCACCACCACATTACAGACAGGGCAAGAGAATGTGAGAATGAACATACAACCTATAGCTTCTGTGAGAATTAACACTGGATGTATGCTACAAGAGTGCACCTAATTCAGCCAAACTGTGAATTCTGAACTGAATCAAGATTATTTGAACCAATCGGGATTGAATCCAAATTGGATCAGTTCTAGTTGTACTAGATGCATATTAGTTCCAAATTGGTTTGCCTTGCTTTAGACTTCATTTGAGCATGTATGTTTCTGTGGATGAGCGTCAGTGTCATTTTAGTGGTAGTTTTGTTAGGCAGTAATTGAATGAATACATATTAGCAAGTATATTAAAAATGTACTATACTGTATATGTTAAAGCACATTTAGAACTGAGTCATGCAAATCTTCCTGGATTTATCTGTCTGAAATCTGAAAGGTCTGGTGCCTTCTGAGGGGACTAAAAAACAACATATGTGTGGAAAAACAAATAACAGATGACTGTTTTTGTCTCCCAGTGGAAGTTACTGGGAAATGTGAAGGTTTGGGTTTCTAGATTATGAACTGGAATTAGATCTGGATTATGTTCAAATGGGACCACATACGAGAAAGGGGTGCAGATTCAAATCACCAAATCATGCTCTGAATCAAAACGCAGGTCCCTAGCATGTTCCCTGTTCACTCAGCATGTTGTGAGATTCTATCATCAGACAACGGGAATATCTCATCCCTGCAGAAGCCTTTCTTGGGCTTTTGCCTTGTAGCCATAAAAGAGCCTGTACCTATCACAACTGTCTACAATCTAATGCTTTACTGCTATGTTGAGAGATAGAAAGGTAATGCATATGCCTTCTTATAGATGAAGATACCGTTTCATGTCATCTAGGGTGCCAAAGGCAACATGTGAGGCATGTCACTGAAGGAAATCCTGTCATTTTTTCCCTTTGCAATGCAGTTTGGAAGTCTTGCAATCCTTCCGACAAACTATTTTCACATCTGGGGTACTTTGTGGGAATTGGACTACTACCAATTGTTCTTTGCATGGAGGGATAAAGTGATGCAGCACCAGTAAGTTCTTAATTAAGAATTACGCATCACTAGCACTCTAGAGTCCTTCAAAACAAATACCAAGAGCTTTAAATGTACCTATCCATCTACATCATTAAACTGCCTTCACACCATACATTGGTAACATTAAGTAGCTCACCTTAGGTCTGCAGTAAGATACTATAGATGTTTTTGAACTCAGCTCTTCACTGAGGAACACTCCTAGTTTCACAAGACATTTATCCACATTTCACAGATAACATTTAACGTTTCTTTGCTTGCTTCTTCCTAAAGAGCAAAGCAAGCAACAAGAGGTAGAAGGGAACTGGAAAAGGGGGAGGAGGATACAGGAGGGGATGCAAGCTGATCCTCCTGACATTCTTTTCATGTTGTTGCTCCTGGCATTTGTAAACATGAGCCATGAGAAATAAAAGGGGGGTTGGGGGTGTAGTGACTGAAATAAAGTTACTGCCTTCATTTGACATACAGTACCTGACATAGAATTAGACCATTTGTCTAGTCAAGCCAGTAGTGTCTACTGGAACTGTGAAGTAAAAACCCCACTCCTTCATATCAACAGTTTTCCAGGCTCTTAGGCTGTCCAGCTATACTATAATCTATCTATAATAGATTCCTTTAAAGACTCTTATCTATTCATTCAATCCCATGTGATCTGCCACTGAGTGAACTATACACATGGATGCTTCTTCCACCTGTTCACATGGACCAAGGCATGCACAAGGGGTTCTATGAGAGGATCTCACAGTACTTGGTATCAGAACTGAGGTTGCCATGGAGAAGTACAGCAAGAAAAACACACGGCCTATTAGGTATGGGCTCCTTTGAATTTCTGGTGGTTCTGAAGAAGAGGAACGGAAAAGAAATTTGTTAGGTTCACATTTCCTTATGAAATATCTATTTTACACTTTTGTGAAATATTAATTTTGCACATCCCGCCTTTGGAGACCTATACATTTTTGAGGCTTGTGCTGCCTTACAGTGATGAACAATGTACCCAAAAGTATGTACATATTTTGGGCGGCATGCCATAATAGCCAGAATAGACAGCCAAACCCTTAGACCCTGGTTTATATTGCTATATTTGTTGTTTCAGATATTTTACTTCTTGTTTGTCCGGTCTGGCTTTTTGCAGCTTATGCCAGCTCTTCAAGTTTTGCATTCAATTCTGTCCTATGTATGGCTTGATGCCGTAACAATAAAGTATGTATGTATGTATGTATGTATGTATGTATGTATGTATGTATGTATGTATGTATGTATGTATGTATGTATGTATGTATGTATGTATGTATGTATGTATGTATGTATGTACACATTGTACGCATCTGTGGTCATGCACCGAGACACACAACTGGTGTGCAACACCAAATGCATACCCTGACTTCATAACTGCTGGGATTTTTGCCAGCTGGCAGAGGTAACAGGATTCTGGCCATTGTTCTGAATGGGGCCAGAATACTTGCATGTTTAGCACATTTACATTCAGGGTTCAAAACAGCACAACTTCATCTGTTCAAAATTCTGAATTCCAATTTTATGACACATTCAGCCTATCCATTGGCATCTATTGATATATACAGTGGTGCCTCACTTAGCGATCGCTCCGTTGAGCGACGAAATCGCTTAGCGACGGAGTTTTTGCAATCGCAAAAGCGATCGCTTTGCGATGGTTCCTATGGGTTTTTTTTCACTTTGCGATGATCGCGGGGAAGTGATCATGGCAAAGCAACCCTTTTTTAACAGCTGATCAGCAGTTTCAAAATGGCCAATGGGAAAACAAAATGACCACCTGCTGTGTTTCCTCGCTTTAGAGGCACCGAAAATCGCTGCCCCTATGGAGGATCTTCGCTTAAAGGTTAGTTTTTAGCCCATAGGAATGCATTAATCATGTTTTAATGTATTTCTATGGGCTTTTTAATATTGCTTAGCGATGAAATTGCTTAGCAAGGTTTTTTCCAGAACGGATTAACGTCGCTAAGTGAGGCACCACTGTATTTACTACATCTTGAGGGGAGTGCTTGATTTACCAGGGTCCTGAGTCACGTGGTGAGCCTCCATGGATAACAGAGCTTTTCCTCTCCAGACTCATCACCCTTCACCTACAGTTCTGATGACAAAGGGGAGGTTGGAATGCTCCCTTTTTTGCTTGGTGAGTATACATGAACAGATAATGCCTGAAGAGACCTTTGATGTTGATGGTGACTATTCCAGTGTGGGGCTGAAAATACATACCTGGACACTGAGGTTGCAATGTTATACTCATTTTCCCTGGGAGGAGCCAGTAGGACTTCCTTCTAAGCGGACACACATAGGATTATGTTCTGTCCAGAGAGTGCTCTAAGTGTTACACGGTGATACGTAAGCAGCACATTTTGCTTTTCTTTTTCCTATATCTGTTTGCATTAACTGGTCACATAGGGAGATAGCAGGAAAACCTTATTAGCAGCTCTTTTGAAGCCCTGTAGGAAGCACAGTTAAAAGAGCTGCCTAAGAAGCTGTAAACAAGATTTTTCCTCCTATCATTTTCTCCTATCATCTTGCCAGTGGAGAGAAGCTTAGCTCACTCTTAGCTTTTCTTTCAAAAAAGAAAGAAAAGTCTAGCTGACTGTCATTGCTCACCATACCTATGAGTGTGTACCGTCATGACAGCTTTTCTGCATCAGTTCGATTATACTTTCTGAACCAATGGGAATGGATTTAGGCTTTTTAACAGGTAGAAGTCCCAGCAGTGGAGGGGAAACCTATGAATGGGGGGCAGACTCTGGGCAGACACACATTTTTTTCATGACATGTGTTCAATGGGAAAATGCAAATCAGCCTGCCCCAACCCATATCATTTCCTCCCTCCCCCCCCCCCCCGTGCACTTTCACTCTTTCTGACTCTACAGGCTTGCAGACTCCACTTTGAAACTTGCTTTAAATGAGAAAGCCTGGAACCTGACTATGATCTGGGTGATTTTTCAATTGGTCAGTTTTCTACAGAACAAAAAAAAGCTAGAGCCTGTTTGTAAGGTTTTACTGGTCTAATAAAAGTACCACAGAAAACTGTTAACCACCAGATATTCACAGGGATGCTAAAAGACCAATGGGCTTTTCTCTCATCAGCAACTGCATTAGCAAAAACATTAAGAGATTTCTGTTGGTCTTTTTAACTGTAGGCTATGCAAAAAAAAAAAACTCTTCTATTTTGCATTATTTTGGGAATTCTGCAAAATGCAGGTGTGACGACTGCCCATGTCACTCGTGCCATTAATATTCATGAGCTGATTTGCATGAACCTATGAAAGGCCTGGAGAGGTGGAGTCAGCAGCTACAGGAGGCTTGGCTGGTGATAGAGATCGATAGGGCTGGTTAGTCAGAGAGAAAGAAAGGACTGAAACTGATACTGATAGAGATAAAGATGAGATACTGAGAGAGATAGGCCTGGTTAGTCAGAGAGATAGAGCTGGTTAGGAAAATAGGTAAAGAAGGTGGTAACAGGATTGCAAGAGAAAAGAAGTATGTATTGAGAGATCGGTTGATGATTTGCTTATGTATAATGTGTCTCTGAGAAACTTCTGTTATTATTCATCTGCTTCACTTCAATAAATAAGTTCTGTTTCTGTTCTCAAGTCAAGTGTTCTGACAAACATCATTTATATTGTGGATTGAAGTAATCCACTGGTGGCAGCGAGAAGAAAACGTGTCGTGAGCCTTTGTGAAGGAAAAACAAATAGGGGCCACAAGGGCAAACATCACAGCAGGTTTTGGTGCAAAACAGGGTTTTTGTTGTTTGTTTGTTTGTTTGTTTGTTTGTTTTTTGGTGCACAGAAAACAATTCCATGTTTAAGAAAAAGGTACCAAAATTTGTAATCTCACCCAGCAAGGAGAAACGTTATTACATTTTTTATTCTCCTCTGAAGGAGAATTAATAAGCAAGGATGATGACTCTGTTTTCATGAGAAGACTCTCAAGTCCTACAAAAATAAAATTAGAACTTTAACTTCTGCCAAAGGAGGGTGTAATTATCAAGGGCCCTTGAGGGGAGTGGCAGTTGATGTCATCATCTCTACTAAACAAAAATTGCTAGTGCTTTACCACATCATTGCTGCAGCACTGGTGACAGTAGAAAATGCCCCTCCCCGATAAGATTTTGTGCATTGTTTTTGTTTTGTTTTTTTTAATTGGGAAACCTGGACAGAAGATATGTAGTGAAGTATGTCAGGAAAGCTGAGATAATTTAAGGGCAAACTTCAGATGGGGTGGGTGTCATTCATACAGCCTGGCAAACATTTTCACAGAGCCTAAAAAAGAGAAATAATTGAAAAGGGCAGCCATGATTTTCCCTCAGAACACTACTAAATGTGGGCCTGAAGAGCAGTGGGAGGCTTCACCTAAGCTCTGTAAAAATTATCCTTTATGCACAATGGGAATATGGAGGAAATATTTAAACAGAGTGCTCTTTTCTTTCAGTAAATGCTTCCAGAATGCATATACTATGCTCCCCCCTAAATTATGACAGAAGACAGGTCATAATAACTGATGTAATAGGCAAAGAGGGGGAATGGAACACAATTCCCTAAACTCAATAAAATAAGCAATTACTCCTGTTATCTGAACAGCTCTGTCAGTGGAGAAGTTGTCTGTGTCATAACAGAATCTAACAGAGCTGGTTGCCTTTAAGCATCAAAGGCTTTGGCCTTATTATCTTCTGGAGATGTGCATGTATAATAAGCTTCTCCGACAAATGGGGAGGAAATGTCTCTGGCAAAACTCTAAAATGGTGATAAACTATGTCCAAATGATTAATTCAGAGAAATTCTCCATCACGCTGTGGCAACATGTGCCCGTCTCTTCTGTCATGCCCTTGGAGATTTTCCATACTAAATGTATGTGCATATTTTTCATGGCCAATGATATTTGAATTGCAGCCTGCTCCCATGCAGAACATAAAACACTTCAAACTGCATAATGCCGACTAAATTATAAGTTCTCCAGTGGCCCGAGGTAGCAAGGGCCATAATAATGAGTGTGCTTAAATGACTTGGTAGATTTTTTTTTCACTTTAATTTAATACCTTGACTAGCTGCTGCTTTAAAACAACAACAACAACAAAAGCGACAACTGATTGTTTTGTACAATTATAAGAATAATATCATATTAGGAAAGCCAGATTCTCCCCCCACACACACTTAAAAATGCCGAAATCTAGCACAATGATGGCCCATTCAAACATGTCAGTCAGATAGAATATGCAGCTGGAACCCTTATGCGTGTGAGAAATAATTCCACTTTTACAGCAGTATATATAAATTCATTGCAGGCTCTTTTAAGAGGACATACATCATAAGTTTAATTTCCTTTAGCAGATTATTATTTTGCATACAATCTCTTTATTAGAAATGGAAACATGTACACCGTCGTTTTACTACAGCCATAAATTGGCAGTCCAAAAGCAATGCTATCTCAAGTGTATTAGTAGGTTATTTTACAGGCTTAAGGAGTAGATTTGACCTTCAAAGTTTTCAGGAGACAGGGAAAACAGGGCTCAAGCTGCCCATAACATCCCTATTCCTCACAGGGGCATTCTACTCTTGTTTCAATATTCTTGTTACTGGCTTATTTTACCTATAGCACTTAACACGTATTTCACATGTATTCTAGAAAATAGTGTATATAAAGTATAAAAGGTTTACATCGATGGGTACAAACTCATGTTAGAGGATCTAAAATATATGTTACAGTTGTGTGCAAATAACCTTTAAAACTCTTCACGTTATTTGCCGACAGAAAAATTTTGGAGGGGGCAATTTAACTGCATTTCAAAGGGAACAAGCTAGTGTCCAGCAACTTCTTAAAAGTGGCATTCACTTTTAGCAGTGGTTACCGCACAGCTTCATTCTTTTATATCCTAAGAATTTTTTTTTGGTTTTTTTATTATGCTGGTGAGGCAGCAATGGCAACTCTCTTTATTGGCAACCAAGCTACCTTATGCTTCCTCCAAAAATGTCCTTTTCCTAATGCCAATGTACTGCATTGTCATGGTTGTGGTGGGGAGGTAGACATTGGGAAAAAGGGCCAAAAAAAGTGCTCAAAAGAATGAATGAATATTTTACAAAGTGACCTGTTTCTAGGCGGATGGGTTTGGTTTTTTTAAGCCAAAGAGAACTCAGAATATTTCTTTAAAAAATGACCTCTGGGAAATTTTGGCCCAGTACTAGCTGTCATTCTTTAAGTTTCAACACCTTCCCCAGGGACTCCCACATGTTCCATTTTGGAGAGGTCGTTGGAGATACATTTTGTCACTACTGCAAGAAGATGCTTATAATTAGGAGGTGGGGAGCATGTTCTGTCTTGCTCCAGAGGAAAGGCAACACTACTGCTGTGCCGTAATTTGTCTTCCAATTTCTGAAAAGCTTCTCCCTCCCCCATGAGAAAGGCTTCCAATTTTTTTCTGGCTTATTCTCAGTGCAGTTCAGAATTTCTTTTTGATGATACTGTTGAACGCACCATAACATTGTAAGGTGGGTGAGGATGCTTTATTGGGCTTATTTGTTTGTATCTTCTGTTACCCACCTCTTCATCACCCTGCAACTTCCTTTCGTACCAGTACGGGGGCAGGGAGAAGTCATGTGGGGGGAGTTACCACAGGACATCTTCCTTCCCATTAAAGTGTGAGAAACTGGGAGCTATTGCAAAATATGAGACAGGTGCATTCGCTTTCGGGCCATGTCATAAATGAGATAAGCACATGACACTGACCCATGACTATTTCTGTGAAATCTCTGCCTCTTTGAAATAACTTTCAAAAGCCATATCTCTTGTTATCAAATTTAATGAGAATGACCAAAATTCTCACCAGATACCTTTTCAGTAGAGCTTCTGTTGTTACCACTTTCTGCAGAAATGCAAATACATGATGCTGCCAGCCATGGCTAGCAAAGTTTACCATACAGATGAGAACATACCTTTTGCCCTTGGTACTAAATGAACAGAAGAAAGGAGTTACAAAGCCAGACCAACAAGCCACATTTTAACCTAGTTTGGAAGAAAGGCAGAATGCTCATCCACCATTAGTCTGGGAATGAGCATATTCCTCTCTAAATACTCCCCTCCTTATTATGCACACTGCTTCTGAGTATTAAGCCAGTTTCCCCCTTTTAGGTCCAAGCTAGCCAATTCTGCCTTAATGTCAGTTAATAGCCCAAAATATTAAAATAAGAATCAGTTGAAGCCTATCTTGCAAATCCTAGGTTCTGAGCAGCAGGGAAGACTCCCACGTGTGTTCAGTAGGATCAAGTTCCCTAAGAACCTAGGAAGTCAATTTCAGTTTCTCAAGGCTCAGTCTCTTGAATCAGAAATAAATGAATTGGCTTGGTTTCCCAGCTGCAACAAATGTCCTAAAGCTGAAGCCTCTTTTGTCCCAAAACTTCTTGGATGAAATCTCTTCCCCTTTACCCCAAGGGTCCGTTGAATGGTGTAGAGCTTTCTGTAATACAACCCAAGTTATGCCAAGTGACAGTGGGGATTTGCATATGATTCCCACATTGTATCATTCTACTTACAAGACACTACACACTATTATTACTCAACAACACACACTGTGTCTCCTCATTATAGTCCTGGCATGCTTGTTACCCATAACATATACATGCCAGTCTTCTGGCTGAACGTATTTACTGTTCAGGTGGTTTAACTACCAAAAAAGAACCACAAGATAAACATTCTAAGAGTTCACCAGATAACAGTCTATATTCCTCTTTTAGTGGCAAATGGAGTCACATCCATATCTTGCATTCCACTATGCTTTGTTTTGCTCAGAGCTTGGAAATAATACATTAAAAATAATGTTAGATTTGTTACATTTTGAACCAACACTGGGGGGTGGGGGACGGACTCTCGTTTATAAACAAAATAGCATTTGGCAAGTCAACTTAAGGTCATTTTGCTGGTTGAAAAATTACTTCTGCAAAGGAGACATGTGAATTCACACACACCCAAGGATAAGGATGCCCACACCTTCCTCTGAGGTAACCCAACCTCTACCCTACAATTGCACTTTAATTATAATACCCAAATGTCTTAGGTAAAAGAAGCTAAGAATCTCTGGTATTAGAAGTGAAAATCCCCAGGAGCCCTAAGGTTTGAGAACTATTGTCCTATGAAGAAGTAACTGATCATTGCCAGTTATAATTCTTCAGTGCAGTACTATAAAAAGCTGTGGCTGAAAATATGGGTAGGGGAGAGGTTGGGAGAGGGGTTGGCCTGGCTGCCTGACTGAAATATAAAACAAATGTCACAATGAATTAAGTGTTTAATGAGCAGTGAAATAAACCCTTAACATGTAATTTAATATTTTATTTAACTCTTAACCCTGCTTCCATTGAGGTCAGAGAAAAATACAGGTAAGAACACTGGCCTTCTTCATCCACTCTAGAGGGCAGGAGGATTTCCATACAAATCAACCTGGGTTTCAATTAATGAAGTCTCCAAGTTAAATTTACAAGTGAAACATTTTCATATTTTAATGTTAATAGCAAGGAGTATTTTCTTTTCAATTTCTAATGCTTAACTTTAGCTTTTTCTCTCTTTTTGGCCTAACATTCTGAGTTCTGTTTTTGTGATTGGTGGCTGAAGGATGAATATGGGCTTCATTAGCAACTCTGATGGTCTAAACATTTGTCTGAGGGGAAACAGTATTGCGGGAGGAATAATGAGCAGCTCACAGGAAATATGCATTTTCCTTAACATCTGGTTGGGTCTGAGACTGTGATATTTTTACTGTTGATCGTAGAAACAGGCTGAATTCATCTGGTCTCCGTGATGCAAGTAACTATATACAGTATGAAGGGCAGACTGGCATTCACACAGATCCATGTACCTTGATTTAAATGTGATGGTCATTATTTTTTAAGGTATAAAAGTTAAAAGGTAAAGGTTCCCCTTGACACTTTCAGTCCAGTCGTTCCGACTTTAGGGGGCGGTGCTCATTCCGCTTTTCAAGCCGTAGAGCCTGCGCCTGTCCGAAGACAGTTTTCCGTTGTCATGTGGCTAGCATGACTAGGGAACGCCGTTTTACCTTCCAACCAAGATGGTACCTATTTATCTACTCGCATTTACATGCTTTTGAACTGCTAGGTTGGTGAGGAGCTGGGACAAAGCAACAGGAGTTCACTCCGTTGCATGCATTCAATCTTACGACTGCTGGTCTTCTGCCCTGCAGCACAGGCTTCTGCGGTTTAGCCCACAGCGCCAACACATCCCCTTTTTTTAAGGTATACTGTCTTGCAATAAAAGTAAAGAGGTTTTCCCCCCTATAAGCTGGAGGCCTCATTCAAGGCAATGGATCAGGATCTTTGTCAGACTTTTGTCTGCAGAGAGGGAAGAAGTCTGCAAATTGATTTTCCCCCTTCATTGCATTTGCAGACTTACTCTTGCAAGTCAGTCTTCCTTCAAGAACAATGGCCATCACATCTTGTCAGCTTTGTAAAAAGCATCTTGCTTCTTACCATGTATTGAAAATAATGGAGAAGGTTTAAGGAAACTATGATCAACAATAATTTAAAAACCAGAACCACAGAAAGCCGGCCAACCTGTTTGCCTTTCAATGAGAAACATCTTCAGTTAAATGGGATCTGAGGAACTTGAAATGGAAACAGCCCGAAAATCTGAAATACCATGTAAAGTGATGTTTTGGAACATCGCCCTATCACAAAAGTTGCCTAATTCTCCATTACTGAAAATGGCTAAATAGCTTGCCAAGGTTCTCCAACTCCAAGAGGGTTCAAAAAATCTGCAAAATCTTTCACCTTCTGTTACAGAGATTTTTAAAATATATTGGTCAGAATCTAATTGGTGATTCAACATGCATAAGTTAAATTGCATTCATGTCCCCACAATGAATTCCTACAGAGTAAGAAGGCACCAGTCACTAGACATGTGACATGTGCATTTATTGGGGGGGGGGGATAGGTTGTTACTACAAATCTAAACACTCTCCATTCTGGGAGATCCACCAGCCAGCCAGACTAAATTGTGTTCACCTGGAGAAATACTGGGTTGGAAGTCTTTATAGTTGAGGACAGACTGAGCTCCTAGCAAGCACAAGGGCAACGTCTTTTTCTGCAAGGCAAGAACATGCCCTATCCTAGGTCATGAAGCCTTCTAGACCTGCCTCTCTCAAGGTGAGCAAAGTTTAGATGTCTGCCTGGAAGGTGTGGAACTCCCAGAATGGAGAACTCTGGGATGCCGAGTCCAATTTTTAAAAAATAAATGCATATACTTACCAGGCCCGTAGGTCACGTGTCCTGTAATATAAATAGCATCTTGTCAGTTAGTGACAATTCATTGTAGTAAATTATGCAATCTAATCTGGGTACTCATAAGTCACCAACAGGATCCTTTTGTTGCTTAGTCATTAAGTCATGTCCGACCCTTCGTGACCCCATGGACCAGAGCATGCCATGCCCTCCTGTCTTCCACTGCCCCCCAGAGTTGGGTCAAATTCATGTTGGTAACTTCGATGACACTGTCCATCCATCTCATCCTCTGTCATCCCCTTCTCCTCTTGCCTTCACATTTTCCCAACATCAGGGTCTTTTCCAGGGAGTCTTATCTTCTCATAAGATGGCCGAAGTATTCCTTCAAAATGGATAAGTTTGTTCTCTTTGCAGTCCAGGGGACTCTCAAGAGTCTCCTCCAGCACCACAATTCAAAAGTATCAATTTTTTGGCGGTCAGCCATTTCTATTATGGGCCAGCTCTCGCTTCCATACATCGCATCCATACATTGCTTTTGGGAAAAACATAGCTTTGACTATTCGGACTTTTGTTGGCAAGGTGATGTCTCTGCTTTTTAAGATGCTGTCTAGGTTTGTCATCACTTTCCTCCCAAGAAGCAGGCATCTTTGAATTTCGTGGCTGCTGTCCCCATCTGCAGTAATCATGGAGCCGAAGAAGGTAAAATCTGTCACTGCCTCCATAACTTCCCCTTCTATTTGCCAGGAGGTTATGGGACCAGAGGCCATGATCTTGGGGGGGGGGGGTTATGTTGAGTTTCAGACCATTTTTGGTGCTCTCCTCTTTCACCCTCATTAAGAGATTCTTTAATTCGTCCTCACTTTCTGCCATCAGAGTGGTACCATCTGCATATCTGAGGTTGTTGATATTTCTTCCGGCAATCTTAATTGCGGTTTGGGATTCATCCAGCTCATCCTTTGGCATGATGTATTCTGCATATGTTAAACAAGCAGGGAGACAATATACAGCTTTGTTGTACTCCTTTCCCAATTTTGAACCAATCAGTTGTTCCATATCCAGTTCTACCTGTTGCTTCCTGCCCCACATATAGATTTCTTAGGTAATAGATAAGGTGGTCAATCACTCCCATTTCTTTAAGAACCTGCCATAGTTTGCTGTGGTCCACATAGTCAAAGGCTTTTGTTTAGCCCATGAAGCAGAAGTAGATGTTTTTCTGGAACCCTGCATTTCATTTTCTGTAACTTTCCCTATCTCCCTTGCATTTTGTTTCCCTTCTCTTCTCTGCTATTTGTAAGGCCTCATTGGACAGCCACTTTGCTTTCTTGCATTTCCTTTTCTTTGGGATGGTTTTTGTTGCTGTCTTCTGCACAGTGTTACGAGCCTCCATCCATAGTTCTTCAGGCACTCTGTCCACCAAATCGAGTTCCTTAAATCTGTTCTTCATTTCCACTGTGTATTCATAAGGGATTTGGTTTAGATTATACCTGACTAGCCCAGTGGTTTTTGCTACTTTCTTTAGTTTATGCTTCAATTTTGCTATGAGAAGCTGATGATCAGAGCCACAATCAGGTCCAGGTCTTGTTTATGCTGACTGTATAGAGCTTCTCCATCTTTGGCTGCAGAGAATATAATCAATCTGATTTCGGTATTGCCCATCTGGTGATGTCCATGTGTAGAGTCGCCTCTTGTGTTGTTGGAAAAGAGTGTTTGTGATGACCAGCTTGTTCTCTTGACAAAACTCTATTAGCCTTTGCTCTGCTTCATTCTGAACTCCAAGGCCAAACTTCCCTGTTGTTCCTTTTATCTCTTGACTCCCTACTTTAGCATTTCAGTTCCCTAGAATGACAAGAACATCTTTCTTTGGTTTCAGTTCTAGAAGGTGTTGTAAGTCTTCAAAGAATTGGTAAGTTTCAGCTTCTTCAGCATCGGTGGTGGGTGCATAAACTTGGATTACTGTGATGTTGAAAGGTCTGCCTTGGATTCATATTGATATCATTCTATCATTTTGGGGATTGTATCCTATTACAGCTTTTCCCACTCTTTTGTTGACTATCAGGGCTACTCCATTCCTTCTATGGGATTCTTGCCCACAATAATAGATATGGTAATCATCTGAATTGAATTCACCCATTCCCGTCCATTTTAGTTCACTAACGCCCAGGATGTCAATGTTTATTTTTGCCATCTCCTGTTTGACCACATCCAGCTTACCAAGGTTCATAGGTCTTACATTCCAGGTTCCTATGCAATATTTTTCTTTGCAGCATCGGATTTTCCTTTCACTTCCAGGTGGATCGTGTTTAGTTAGAACTCTCCACTATGACCTGTCCATCTTGGGTGTCCCTGCATGGCATAGCCCATAGCTTCTCTGAATTACTCAAGCCCCTTTGCCAAGACATGGCAGCAATCTATGAAGGGGTACAGAATTCTACCCACTCATTTATTTATTTGTATTTTTTGAGTGAGATGGATCTACATGGCTTCCAGGCAGCTTTGGATGAAATCCATGCAGTAGTTAATGGAGCTGAGAGTGGTGGTAGTAATTTTTTCTGCACTAAAGTGTTCCCTCCCCAGGCTCATAGCTCTCAAAGGCTTTCCCAGGATGAAAGGGACCCCTAGGATCCTTGGAACCTCGGGGAGGTGAGCTTTTAATTCACACACACACACACACACACACACACACACACACCCAGCTAAAGCTAAGGAATCCATCACGGTTGCATGGCATAAAGCTGCACAACTGGATTCTTGTAGTCATCTCGTCCAACTTGAATGGTCCATGAGCAACAGAAAGGCGAGTAGATTTTTCAGCTAATCAGTCAATAAATATTGAATGTCCTGTCACTCCTCAGAGTGGAATAATTATTCTTGGAAGGAACACAAACATTTCCTCCTATATGTATTCATAATTGTTCCTTAAACTGGACAGCACAACAGGCTGGTTTTCCAAAAAGTGTGGTGTAAATATGTTTGGTTCCTTTTATTTTGACAGGATACACCACAGCCAGCTGAAGCAAAGGCAATTCAGAAGTGCTTTTTGAAAATATTCCACTCATTCCAACTAAAAGTCATAAATTGTAGTTTAGATGAAGGGCAACCAACATCTAACATCACAAGCTTCCAACATGTTAGGAATTCTCCTTGCCAAATAATGATCATTTTGCTCCAAGCGTCTTCTCTTTTTTCCCCCCTTGCCACCCTTTCCTCTGGTGTGAATTCTTTTGGATTTTAAAAAGCGCTTCGTATCCATGGTTTAAGGCTGCTGAATGCTCTCATCCCCACCCCCACCCCTCGCTCCCACAAAAGTGCTTGAGGGTATTCAGAACCTTGAAGGTAGCCTAACACTAGCATCCACGTGCATTTGAAGGCAGCTCATTCATTCCGAGTGGACAGCTCTTCTTCAAAGTCTTCTTTGGAGGAAAGTGCCAATTCTGATTTGTATGCTTTTTCAGAGTCACTGAGAGCACTGTGCTGAGACCTCCTTTGTGGCTCCAGGCAGATTTAACGTAAAGCAAAGACAGAGAGAATTCATGGTGGCTTAGAATCTTCCTAACATAGTAAACATCTGAAGAAGGCTTTCCAGTTCATGGAACTTTCTGAAATACTCAGTGTTTCAGACTGAAATTGGTGCTTCTCTGGGGGGTTGAGGCGAGACTTGAAAATAAAGGCATCTACATGGAAGCTTAATTTACAAAACATTATGTAAAACAGTCAGGTTGCATTATTCTTTAATGAGCAGGTAGGTTCTCTTTGCTCTCAGCCTTGAAAATTGAATATTTTTATTACCTTACCGGGTGAAGCCAGGCATCAGTTCTCTCTGGAGCATTCACACACATGAGAATCTTGTCAAGATCTATTGTCAAGTTCTTAGCATCTTTTTTAGATGAAAGATTCATACAAGAATCTCTCACAACCAAAGTTTCGTAAGCTGATTGATGTTTGTGGTCTCCTGCTGTGGGTAATACTGTGTATTTGTTCAAATTATTTTACATGGCTTCTCATTTCTCCTCATTAAAAAAAAAATAACAGCACATGATGCTAATGATTTCAAAAAGTAAGGCGAATTTCATATATCCCTTTGGAATAATGCCCAAGGCTATAATCCATATGGTCTAACTTTTCCTTTTTAATGGGTACAATATTTCTTCCCCAACCCCATCGCATGGACACATGTTTGGTATGTGTTACATGCGACCAGTACCTGAACTCAAGTTCCCTGCCAATTAGCTTCATTAGCATCATGTTATCTTTCTCTGTGGCAGATTTTTTTTCGTTTGTTGCTAGCATGAACTGACTTTAAAATTCTGGAATTTTAGGTTGTAGACCCTTGAGAGAAACTTTGTGTGACGAATCATAATGCACAACTATCTGATAGCTAACTGCTATTGGCAAAACATGGTTTTCATGGTTGAATTATGGTTCTCATGCCACACACAGCAACACTGGTGACTTTACTTGTTAACACTTATGGTAGATCACATAGCACCATGCAGAGATAATGACATCCATGCTACTAGATACTATTTCAAGCACACTACTCATCGACCCAAATGAGCGGAAGCTTTATCTGCCACCAAAAATGTAGAACTAAGATAAGATGGCAGCAACCATCTCACTGCCAGTAGCTGAGGCACTAAGTCTCTGGACTTGTATTTTCTAGTGGCTGTTTGATTCCAGCACCAAATAGGCAAAACTTCTATCTCTCCTGATCATACCTCAAACAAAATAGTCTCCTGTGGAATCAACTTCTGCAAATAGATTCTCTTAATAATTGTTCTCTCATGCAGATGATTAATCAGTTAAAGTTTCTCTTGCAGGGCACTCCTAATTCACTGCTACCTAATTTTGAGTAAATGTGCATAGGATTGCTCTTTAAGTGGCCAAGGGCGCTTCCTTTAAAAATTATGATGTGCATATGGTTGTTCCATCTATCCTTTCTTCTTTTCCATTCTTTTCCTGCTTTTGGAGAGTGAAACATTTTAGAATCACAAACTTGCATTAAAATGAATTAGATAAGTCAATCTGGTTTCCCAGAGAGCTGTCAATCAATACAGAGCCACTGGGCTAAATTAAAGAATAACTGGCAATCTATATAAGCACAATGCAACTTCTACAGTTATATCAATGTTGATAATATTGCCAGTAACTCAAGATAAATGCACTATTTGGACAACTCTTCCCCAGCCATTTTCTTCTGTGTGTTTTTAACTACATTTTAAAGCATAGGGAAGAATAACATGAGAATTTTCTCATACTCTCTTCATTCCCTATAGTGTGACATTGTAGCTTACGAAGAAAATCTGCTTTGAATAAGGAATATTTTTTTCCTTACATGGTACATGATTTTTTATTAATAATATGGAGGACAAGTGTGATGGTCCTTACCCTCTTCTCATGCTTCCTACTGGACTCTTTCCAGCAACCTTTAACTTTTCCTGTCAGTGGCTGCCACCAAGACCTTTCCTCAAGTCCATACTGTTCCCTTTTCGTGAGCACAAGGAATCTCCAGTTAGATGAATTGGCAAGGGAAATTATAAGGTTAATGTAGAAAAATACTTTCTGGCTCCTTCAAGTAGGCAATTCCAATACTGCACATTTATTTATTTATTTATTTGTTTGTTTGTTTGTTTGTTTGTTTGTTTGTTTGTTTGTTTGTTTGTTTGTTTATACGACGCTTTTCTCTTTAAAGGCACCCAAGGTAGCTTACATGATCAAAAAGACAATATTTAAAAGCTAAAAACAGTAAGTATATAAATATTTTATAAATTATTAAACAAAAATCGTATTAAAATGCTAATTAAAATCAATACTGAAAAATATTTTAGAATAGAAAAAATTGTGGCGCTTGCCCAAGGCTATACAGACAGGGATGGAGAGTGGAGAACAGAATTCCCAACTTCTGGCTCCACAGCCAGTGCCTGACTGACTGAGCTAGACAGCCAGCTAGAGAAGAAAATAGAAAGCGAACATTTTGGAGCAGAAAAGCAGGAAACAGGAAAAGACCATATACTCCCTTCTCATTGACACAAAAATAAAATTTTTGTTTGCTTCAGATTCATCATTTTCCATGTATCCCTTCTGTTTTGTTGTAACACAGCCTATAAATTGTTACTTTTTTTCTCATTGGTTTCTTTTTTTAAAAAAACAACCAAGGACACCTTGACACACCTACCCTCTGGGCTGTTCAAAGACATTTTGCAACTTGAGGTGAAACAGCGAGTAGCAACAACCCACCTGTCTATGTTAAAAATCACTCAAAGTGACCAGTCACTGTGCCACAGGGTACCACGTCCTTGCATCACTTCCCATCTCTAGCAGTCTATATAAGAAATGAATGATAACAAATCAAATAAGTAATCATTTCCTTTCACGTGACTGAAAATGTCCTGCTTGAGGGAAGGAAACAATACCCACATTAACACATTATAAGCTGCCCAGAATTGTGCTTTGCACTAGTTTATTTATATTTATTTATTTCTTCCATTTATATCAGGTCCCAATTAATGCTGAGGCAATACTCTGGGTGGTTACAACAAATAGAAAAGAGAGGATAAATAAAAATAAAAGCACTAAAAGCAATTGCAAATAACCATAAAGACAGATGGAACAATACAATCATATGGGAAACGAAATGGATGGAAGAAAAAAGCAATAAGTGATCAGCCAGAGTCAGTGTGGAAAGCCTGTCTGTAAAGTCAGGTCTTTAGCTGGTGCCCAAATGTCAGCAGGGAGGGAGCTATGCAGAGCTCCTGCAGAAGCTGGTTTCACAAGGCTGGAGCCACCATGAAGAAGGCTCTACCTCTTGTAGAAGATTTACAGGCCTCCCTTGGGGTGGACACCAGGAGGAGCCTCAACTGGGATGATCTTGTGGATCAGGCAGGTGGCATTAAGGAAAGACACTCTGCCAAGTGACACGGACCAGAACTGCGGAGGGCTTTGTAGGTGAATATGTGGGGCAGTATACAAATCAAAGCAAGCAAGATGGAGCAGATGGATATAAAAATAAAATGGCATCCATCATTCCCATGCATACTGGGGAGGGAAGGGTTCCAAAAATTAGGCTAATTCATAGAAAAATCCATGTCATCTTCCCCTGCAATGCACTGTAGTTATCAATGGAATTTTATTTTATATCCAGCATTGGTATTCTGGATTAGATGGACTCAATTAGCTAACATTGACTCAGTCAGACTGTTAGCAAAGAAACTACTTCAATAATTCAATGCGTAACACAACAGTAAAACGGCTGTATTACCTGATTAAAACTTAGTGACAATGATAATAACACACTAATGGCATTACTCATTCCACTAAAAATGTTACAATTCAGCAGGTTGTTCTACTGCTCCTAAAAGGTAATGTTGTTTGTCATTTGTACCTGCGAAGGTATTGAGTAACAATAACAACAATGCATTATCTTCAAGCTCTTAAATGCAAAGTAGGTGTGAATAATGGAAACCAAAGATTATTCTCTAACAATACAAAATTAAGATGCTAATAAAAAGATATGCTTTTCTTCCACCTCCCCAGTATCCAGATATGTGTACTAATAAAACAAAGTTCACTTTCTTTACTTAGTTCTAGATTATAAACTAACTTTATACTAGCATTTACTCCTGTTCCTAGTCAACAGAGAAACTATCACTATCCAGTCACTCTTTCCCTCCATCATCTCATTCCAAATCCCTCTGTCTCACCTCCTTTGTGTGTGGGTTAAAATACCTATTCAGGCTAATGTGAGCTTCTTGCTCTTATTTTCTTTCTAGCAAATATCATTTCCTCAGCAATGTGGTCTTGTTATGCATATCTCCAACAAAAGGAGTGCAAAGGAAGCTCATTTTTCATTGGTGTGTCTGTTCTATACCACCACTATAGCTCAGGCTTATGGTGATCTTAGTAGGGTTTCCAAGGTATGTGAGATATTTAAGGACTGGCTTTATCAATGACATCTCTCCAGTGAGTTTCCATGGCTGAATAGAGATTTGAACACAGGTCTCCTGGGTCCTAGCCAACTTTTTATTAGCTTTGCCTCACTGGCTCTCAGTATCTTGCCCACTGAGACCTAACTCTCTCTCACACACACACAGCTACTTCACATATCAAATCACAGACAGACAGTAATAATAATAATCATGTGCTGTCATGGTGAGCCTTTTTAGAGTTTTCTGGAGAGAGAATACTCAGAAGTGGTTTACCATTCTCTTCTTCTGCATATGCACTGGGACTGTGCAGCTTGCCCATGGTTACATTGGCTGGCTCTTTTCTTAGGAGACTCAACAAGGAATTAAACTACCAACCTCTGGCTCTACAGCCAGATACCTAAACCACTTACTTATCCAGCCAGCTACCTCACATATAAGTAAGTAAAACTGTCTTGATCACAATTTAATTGTCTTTCTCCATATTCCACCTGCAGTCTCTTCTCAGCAGGGAAGACATTTTAAGTTTTTATTGAGGCTGGGTTTGCAATGAAGTTTGACCATTTTTGACCATTCTTCCTAATTAACCCTTTTTAAACCTATTTTTTTATCATATACACATATCTGGATAAATTTTTACCATTGATTAAAGTTTCATTGTACAGATTTTTGTATGAAAGGAAAAGTGAGGGGAGAGAATCTGCTTATCGTTTTTCCCAACAGTGGGAAAAATGAAAGATGGGCAAACTTTGATCATTTGTTTTACATATCATGAACTGGATGACTGCATTACAAATTGTGGATGATCTTAACTTCTTTTGCACCATAGCTGTCTCCAACATTCCTTCTCTCAAACACTTTTATTGCATGCAGACTAACTATTGCCTCTGATTACTCTATCCTGGACTTTTTGAGCAGTCAACAATATCTGATCAGAACAAGGAAATAACTAATCAAAAATAAGTAACCATTTTTAAATAATTAGTAAATAGTAGTAAATCTGTTGCTTTCCCTAATAATCCCTAGACTGAGTTACAACTGCAACTTTTTTAAAAAAAAAAAAGGTTGACCTTACAACTTTTGTGGTACAACTGCAACTTTGTAAGGGGTTTAACATAGCTAAAAGGCTGGTGTGAAGAAACTGAGAAATTGGGAAAACATGGAATCCACCTAGATCACTGGTTCTTAACCTTGGGTTACTCAGGAGTTTTGGACTGCAACTCCCAGAGGCCTTTACCACCAGCTGTCCTGACTGGGGTTTCTGGGAGTTGCAGTTCAAAAGCATCCAAGTAACAAAGGTTAAGAACCACTGACCTAGATATTTCAGGATTCTTTGTGGGTGCCTAGAAAAAAATCACTGAGAGACCAGAGGCCGGTGTCTGTTCAATAACAAGAAAGGAGTAACACCTGCAGCTTATCTTTTGTGAGAAAGACCTATAAGGACAATTCAGCCATAGAAAGTGCTCTCTTCTTTCAGGTAATTCAAAGCCAGATTGGAGGACCAAGGGTCTAGAACAGGATGTTAAATGTATAAAAAGAGGTTCAAACGTTACTTCAATTGGCTTAGCTTGCCTCTGATGAGAGATTATGCTCATTTTCTGTCCTGGTATGCTGTACCTGGAAGGGCAGGTGCACTCTTCGTATGCTTCAGAACTATGCTGTGAATATGTGAGTATTTGGTAGATTGGTTCGCCTTTGTTGTTTTCTGGTGTGTTCTCTGAACTACTATTGGAACAATGAATACTCTCTCTGTGTGTGCATGTTCTTGTACATGTTCATACAGATGAATCCCTGCATTTTTGTTGTTAGGTCAGAACAACATTAGGGTCTGTCCCCCTCCCTCAACGATCTTTCTTGTTGGTGTGACAGGGTCATCAACATGGTTCATAACAGCTACTTCTTGCTTCTCTCCTTCTTATGGTCTCTGAGCTGAAGTTGGGCAAATAATTTTGCTAGAAATAATTCCAATGGCATTGCATAATCACCCAATCCACCCACTCATTCCTTATTCACAGGAATGAGTTTTTTCCCCCCTCAAAGCTCAAGAAACACAAATACTAGCAGGAGACCAGAAAATGACTGTGTCAGACTGTCTCCCAACAGTTGCGTGGGGAGTGTGGTCACCAATCTTTATACCCTTATTTGTGCATGTACCTTTGGGGTGACTATGCTCATGCCAATATTCAACTCTTCATTAACATACCTCAAAATACCATTTTTGTCACTTTTGAGAATTTGGAAACTGAAGTGTTACTTTATTTTTTATATATAAAACTATGACAGGAGCAAACTGGGAGGTGAGATCGGCTTGGAACTATACTCATTGCTTTTACAAAGGAACATTGTGAACTTTGTATTTGTCTAAATATTAGACCTGCATAAAACTGTCCACTGGAACATTTATGTAAAAATATGAATAGGTTTTCTAAAATTAGCAGAGACATCTGTACAGCTAAGATTCTCTTCCAGAAAGGTCAGTTTGTAAGTGGAGAGAATACTCAGTGATGCTGAAAGCTATTTTTCATATTGAGAGCTTTATACAAAAGTTTGTTGCCACAAAACTGTGTGTTTACACCAGAAATGGGCATCTATTCCTTTCAAATGGGTAAGAATAGGGAAAGGATACAGTATATCGTTTTGTTTTATGATTCATTCAGGATGGTTTTTGCTTTAAAAGCAGAAAGGTTCAAGGAGAGCACTTCTGGAGCCCCAAAATTTAGCTCAGAGTGCCCCCTGCTGGTATGTGTTAATTTTGTTATTAAAATAAGCAAGAATCATCAGAAAGAGGTTATCAAAAGAATTCACAGGTAGAGGGAATATCACTAGCCAATATCTAATGAAGAATCTACATTTATGATGCAATTCAGCACCTTGCTTTTAATTTTTGCTGGAATAACGTTAATGTGGGTTACGATTATCCATTATATTCACATTGTTGCCTAGTTTGAGTGTAGGAATGGGGAAGATAATGTGAGAGCCTTCAGAAGATTTAGTCTCTACCTAAGACATAGGCAAAGCACTGTGGTCCTCCAGATGTTGTGGGACCACAGCTCCCATTATCCCTTGTCATTTGCCATGCTTTCTAATGTGGAGAACAGAAAAGAAGCCTCAAGCTTTTTTGCCCACAAATATGCCAATCGTCCAGCAACCTGGAAGGGCACATTTGCCCATCTCTAGCTTGAAGTCACTTTCTTAGTGTACTGACTACAGAGATACAGGTAACCAAGGAACCTGCCTTTCCACAGAAATGATAGTACAGTACCACAAATCTTTCACTGAAATATATTTAGCAACCAAGGGATAAAAAGGAAAGCTGGGATTTCAATGTCTTCATCCTGAAGATGCCTTGAAACGCAACACAAGAAGTGTTCTCCTAAATGCAGAAATAACCATTGTGTAGCAGAAACCTCGTGTGATGTGGTGGACAGAGTGATGCACTAGGACTCAGGAGGCCTGGGTTCAAATGTTCTCTCAGCCAAGGAAACTCACTGGGGGAATAGAATTGGTAAAAAAAAACACTCTTTAAATGCCTCATTTGTCTTGAAAGCTCTGTTAGGGTAGCTATAAGTCAGTTCAAACAGCACACAACAACAACAGCTGCAGCAGAGTATTATAGTTTCTCATGAGGCAGACTAACTGGCCACTTATTGGTATGTCTCTTATCCAACACAGTAGGAAATGAAGGAAGATAAAACACTTCTCATCCAGCAAATGTTTTCAGTGTTTCCAAACGTTCTAGTCTATCAGTAGAAAACTTGGAAAAACAAATCCCCTGATCTTTGCTCACCCTGCCTCTGTGACATCACCGGGGCCTATCCCCATCCTCAGGTTTTTGCCCTTAAATCTGAATGAATGGGATGCTGTTGACCAGACAACTCTATCCAGAAAGGACAATAGACTGAAAGCTATTACTGTATTGCTGACACATCCACTTTGGATCCTCTCATGTCCTGATTCAGCATTTTATAGAATCAATTTTCCATTTAGGAGGGGAACCACCCAAAGCTGATGCTTGCAATGTCCATCCTAGACAGCTCATCTTGAAGGATACTGTGGTCAATTATATCAAATACTGCCTAAAGATGCTGCAGAATCAACTGTATTACACTTGGCTGTCTTTCTCCCATTACCAGTCATCATCACGGTGAAAGCAGTTTTGGATCCAATCCAGTCCAGAATCCAAAGTAAAATGGATTCAGAGCATCATTTCAATCTCCCCTATCTCACCATGCTAATGTCATGGGCGGCTGTTGTGCCTGGCACCCTGTGGCAGCTCATCCTGCTCAAAATGATACTCTTCTGTGTCTCACCCCCACAGCATTCACAGCCTGCTCTTGCCTGTGCCCAAGCCGATGCTCTCGTCAGTATCCTGGAAAATATACTGAGTTGGACTGGGTAGTAGGCTTGCCTATGTGGAATGTTTTAGTGATTGTCTAAGGTACTCTCCAAGACCAAACTCAGGTTTGGAGAATGGATTACATGGCAAATGTTTGTATTGGCTATTGAAAATGAATCTTTGCATTCATAGTGAAATTATGCTGAGACTATGGTGGATATTTTTGTGCTGTTATGGAACAGTATCACCAGGTGGCAGCAAGTGATTGTTCTTTTTTAAAAAAAATCTGTGTCCAATTCAGCTTAGTTCTCCTAGAGCTGTTACCCATAAGCAGCAATAGGCAAATTGAACTTGTTGCAATAACACAGTTGCTCACCAAATCAAAATTCCACTGTGGATCGTGATGACTTTCCTGCTATAAATCTCCTGCTATTACAAGATTTCACAGTAGCTTCAGATTTTTGCACAGGTGCATCATCAAATTGTAACTTAGGAAAGCAGCAGGTATAACATCTACTTTTCTCAACCTGATGCACCACAGTGTCATGCGTTATTATGCATTTTCTCCGATTGGCTGTAACTATGTGCTTTGTTTATACTGATTGACACTGAATCAATGAAGGACACAAATCTAGAAACACGGATGGGTATCTCTTCATTGGTGATTCGTGTTGGGAGTGCTAGGAGAGAGAGAACACACGAAAGAAAGAAAGAAAGAAAGAAAGAAAGAAAGAAAGAAAGAAAGAAAGAAAGAAAGAAAGAAAGAAAGAAAGAAAGAAAGAAAGAAAGGGGGATTAGACAGAATCCTGGAGGAAAAGTCCATCACAGGTTAAAAGCTATGATCAGGATGTATAATCTCAGGCTTAAAAGGAAGGTACAGTGGTACCTCGACTTACGAACGTCTCCACTTATGAACATATCGAGTTATGAATGGCTCCATTCACAAAATGTTGCGTCAACTTGCGAATGGAGCCTCGACTGGCAAACAAAAACAAAAAAACCCTTTCCTGCACTTTTTTTGACCTAAGTTCATCTTAGGTCAAAAGAACAAAAAAAAATTTAACAATTCTCCCCCTAATGGTAGAGTACAGATTAACCGGCTTTGCATTAGTGGGAACTAATGCCTCTACTTGCGAACAGCACCTCTACATAAGAACGAAAAACAGCCGTATGGGTTAAATGGTTTTCAATGCATTCCTATGGGAAATTTTGCCTTGACTTACAAAGTTTTCAACGTATGAACGCCGTTCCAATACGGATTAAGTTTGTAAGTTGAGGTACCACTGTACCTTCAAATGCCAGATGTGGTGGAGGGGCATCAGGAGATAGCTATCTAGTTGTCTCGTGTGCTCCCAGAGGCATCTGGTGGGGCCACTGTGAGATACAGGGAGCTGGACTAGATGGGCCCTTGGCCTGATCCAGCAGGGCTCTTCTTATGTTCTTATGTTCTTATGGTGTGGTTTCATTTCCACATTTACTGACTGATTGGTAGTTTCAATAATAAGTCAATGAACAGCTGAAAATTATCCACATGTGTGTGGACATTGCTTTCCTTCAATAAGTAAAGGGTTGCAGTTTTCATCTTGCATGCATGGACAAAGACAGTGCCCTTGAGCTGCTTTTTCATGAAGACCACACAGTAAAAGGACAAAATAAATAATTAATGGAGAATCCGTTTCTGTTTGATTTATGAAAAAATTAAAGTTCATTGGACCAAAGTCAGTAATTATTATACATTCAGAAATTACAAAGCTATTGGCTATCCAGTTTGTGAACCAGTTGGTTTTGAGTTTCAGTGGCATTGTTCCTTAAAAATAAGGTCTACTATAAAGGAAATTGGCTGTTTTCACATAGAGGGTCAAATCTGGAGGTTCATTTTTAAGTGACACATCTAAGGGAATTTTCAGAAGGGGTGAGAAGCAATAAGAAAGATTTACAGGGATTTTTCACTAGGGATGAACTCTTCATCTTTAAACAAAAAAAAAAACCACTAAAGAGGCTCCCTTTGTTGTTATTGTTGTGTTCTTTCATTGATTCTCAAAAGATAGCCTCTAAAACGTGAATGATTCATATTAATGAAAGAGGGGAACATGAATGTTTCAT
Source organism: Pogona vitticeps (assembly GCF_051106095.1). Taxonomy (NCBI): domain Eukaryota; kingdom Metazoa; phylum Chordata; class Lepidosauria; order Squamata; family Agamidae; genus Pogona; species Pogona vitticeps. Next base: position 136,795,148 of record NC_135786.1, on the reverse strand, counting down.
GTTTTTTCATGCTTCCCTCTTCTGTTTAACCTTTCTTTCACCCTTCAATCCTTTCTTTGTTTGCCCTTCTCTCTTCATTTTTCAAGGCATTTCTCCCCATTTCTCTGGATCATTTTTGCTGCTGGCAAAAAAATTTCTTTATTCTTTTATTTCTTGGATTATTTTTGAAATTTACTGGGGATTGCCCACCAGACCCAAAGAAAATAAGATATGGCAAGGCATCAAGTGGTAGTAAGAGAGTAATATCCCCATATTTTAGTAGTTGTAGGTCGGATGGGGCTTTGATTGTATATTTTGCTTTTATTAGGTTGGGGTTTTTTTGGTTTGTTTGTTTTTTTGAGACAAAATTCTGTATATATTATTTTGCTATTTTCTCCCAGTGTGTAGGGGTGTCCTTTTTTCAAACGGAATTTTGCTAATTTTCTGTGCCTTTATTCTGTTAAAGTTGTATATTTTGGTGAGGGCTTGGGGACTATTTTGCTGGACTTTGTGACTGTGCTGATATGCTACTAGGCTTTTTGAGTATATTGACTCTCTGCTTTGCCTCTCAACTTTTTTTGAGAAGTTTTAAATAGGCACACACTCTGAAAGAACCCAAAATGAAACAAATCTGAAATTATTACTATGCACATCCTTATTTCTCACACCACCATCAATTTATACAGATCTCACATATACTGGCTGCCTTGTGAAATGTGGTCTCGCTACAAAAAAGGACTCATGAAGAAACTCTCCAAAGAGTGGACAAGGTTGGATTAAAATATCTGGAAACTTGCATAGTTTGGGAGGAACATAAAATAACACATGGGCAACCAAATCAGCATAATTAGATTTGCACTGAGAGTTCATATATCCTTGGTACTTAGCACTTGGGGTCCAAGTAAATTGTTGGTCAAATCATAGCCTCACTCTTCCCAATATGTCTTTAGCAGGCCTTAGAAGTGAGTAATTACAAGTAGCATGGTTATTAAGCTGTAATAAAGGCACATTTCAGAAGTAATACAACTAGTAGTCATAAAGTTATTTTTTGCTATGAAGAGCAATGTTTTCTAATTTCTTTCAAAAGTTGATAATGATAGATTTGTTTATTTACTGTTTGATTTAAAATACTTTTACCCCACCTTTCTTCTTAGAAAGGACCCAGCGCAGCTTACATCATTAAAAACACAACATTAAAATCTAAAAACAGTAGATTATTCAAATATTAAAGAATTCATAACATTGCATTAAAAAGGGAGGCAAAGGCATGACAAAAGGGAGATATAGAAGCAGCAAATTATAAACCATCATGTTTATTGTCTCCAAGACTGTCAGTTACTAAGGAAAAGCCTGAAGAGAAAAGCCTTCCCCTGCTTGCAGAAACACAGCAAAGATGGGCCCAGCCTGGCCTCCTGATTGGTCATGGCAACAAAATTTGAGTATTGCAACAATTTACTGTGTTGGACAGAGGGATGGTAACCATGAGAATCATCTAGCTGCCTCAGTATAGTGGGTAACTGAACAAGTTCTCCTGGAAAATAATGCTCCAACTGTGGTCTCCAGTCTCTGATGTTTGAAAACAATAATGTGTTTATACATGGATGTTTTAAATGGAGAAAGAGGTCCAAGAGCTGATCAATTTTATCACAAGACTTGCCTCCACCAGTAAAATTCACCATTTGACAAACTCTGACCCAGATTAGACTGACAAGGCTGTGATTCTTCTCTTTATCTTTTCCTTTCCTTTCCTTTTGAAAAACAACTGTGGAAATTAATATGGACAGACTGTTTAACCATTTGTCCTAGTGCCATTCCATCACAAAAACTCTCACGTGCATACATCAATCGTAGCTTTCCCATCCAAAAGGTTAAAGATACTGGGATTCTGGAAGAAAGCCACGTAATAGACAATTATAACAGGAGAAGACAGAGGTCAGTGCATCTTGGTAATGTTTGGTTAAACACATGTGTTGATTGATTAATTTGGGTAGGCCAGGACATAGTCATATTTTGAGAAGACCCACTGAAATCAAGTTCGTTATGACCCACTGAAATCCTGCTGATTTCAGTGGGTCATAATGGAGTTGGGTCTAATCAGATTCAACAGGTGTACTATAAATATAGCCCCGTTCAGTCATTAAGTGGCTGACTGGATTGCTCAGTAAGTTACAGAGCTAGACAGTGGGAGTTTGATTTTCCATTGTGCTTCCTGGGAGAAGAGGTAGCCTGTGTGTGTGTGGGGGGGGTACGTTTGCCAGTCCATAAAGGCTATCTCTGCAAAGTGACAAGTTGAGTGAACAGGTTAAATTGCTTTCCTGTCCACCTCTTTAGCCCACCCTCATACCAAGTGACTTAAGAGTTCTCATAAGTATATACCTGGATCTGATCGAATGTCTTCCATGTTGGAAGCCGCCCTAGGAAGACTTGGCCCTGAAAGGCACCCAAAAGAAGTCTTATATATGTACAACCATTTTTTCTGCACCAGTGGTGGCCTCCTACAAAGCTCTCCATCCCCTATATATGGTGCTGGTGCTCTTCCTGGCCAGTGTAGATCCTCACACGCCCTCCATCCTTCCAGCTTAAAGTGACAAGATATGGGAATTGACCACAGCATCAAAATTCCAATGTCCTTTGTGCACACAGGAAAGAATACCATTAAAAATACTGGAATCAGACAGTTGTTTGATGAAGCCATCATAAAAAAAGGGTGGCAGTCTCAAGAAGAGACATGTCTTTATTCTGCCTCCTTTGGGGAAGGAAAGCCTCCACTAAGAAGGGATGGGTCACTTGCGGGTATCAGGCAGTGATTCATACTGCAGGCATCATTTTCAAAAAAGGCATCCCCTTCTGTGTGTGAGGTAGGAGGCCCTTTCAAAGGATGACGCCTGGTTGGAATGTGTTCGCCTCTTTAAAAAGATGCCGCTCCCATTCATTGGGAACATCATTTAAGTTAATGCAAAATACTTATTTTTAAAAGCCTATTTTAACCAATTCATTGTTCAGACATCAGGGTCATACTTCAAATGTTCAGTTTTGGTTGGACCTGGGCCAGAATTCTTTTTCACCAACCACCTTAAGTCTTGGTCTGGCTTTGCATTCTTAATAACTTTATCATGTCTCTTTACTGAATATAATGATGAGATCATCTCACTCTCATCAGAAACATTTCTTCTGTTATACAATTTTCAGTATGGCAGAAAGTGTTCCCATGGCTACTCTTCTGTGGATGGTTTGTTTTTCACAGAGAGAAAAAGAGAGAGAGAGGAGAAAAGAAAAATCATACTTGAAAAAAAAACCCAAAAAAGAAATGCCTTGTAACAGAGGACACCTGTTGAGGAAAGAAATTATGTTCGTTATACAGAAGATTATGCCTTAGGGAGTGACTAGACAGGTATTCATCCTGCTGTTTGTATCATGTTTCTCACTGTTCCTTTCAAAATTTATTCTGTCAACTACATAATATTAGCACTAATCACAAATAGATCCAGTCTTTTGGTAAGAGTATGTAGTATATATTTTGATTGGCTGACAGGGCTTGGGTGTATGTGGGTTTGTTTTTGGGTAGCATTTCCACTGGCATTATCTTATCTGGCTTTTGGCTTGTGTGATCGCCTATATTGGTTCTTTAGGGCTATTGTTGGGCACATCTTGATGACATCACTGATGAAGAAAAAAGTGGGGGGAGTAGGAGGAAACTCAACTGCCTGCCATCTGATTGCATTGGTAAGTTTTGCTCCTCATTTATCACGGTAACTAAACTGTAGCACTAAACTGATACAGCACTTATTCAAATGTTTACTGTTACATACCGCTATGACATCACCTGCCCGTCACTGCTGAAGCTGTGTGTCATCTGCCAATGGCGTGACGGAGGGTGGGACATAAGGGGGTGGAGCTGTTGTATATAAGGGGAGTGAATGGTGTGAGTGATTCAGATAGGGCCAGATAGGGCTTAGAGATAGGGCCAGATAGGGCTTAGAGATAGGGTTGAGATAGGGAGATAGGGCTTGGAGATACTGTGAGATAAGAACTGTGCTACTTAGTGAGGGTCTGTGAGAGTGTGTGTGTTTGTTATATTATTATAGTGATTAAAGTATTTTTTATATTCAAGTGATTTACCATTCCTTTTGTTTGTACACAATAAACCTAAGTTTTTATTTTGAAATCATACTTTGGCCTGAAGCTTCATTTGAGGGAATGGTTGGTGGCAGTGGAAACAAAGAGTGATTGAGTGTGACGTAACGGCCCCTTTGTGAAGTATAAGGTGGCTGTTACACTTACCATGTCTTGTTAGTTCATCACTACTCTACCATTTAAGAAAAGGAATTTGAATAGTGGTGAAAGGCATGTCAAGAAGATGGTGATAATAATAGTGTAAACACTTCAAATGTACTTTCCTGGGTAATTAAATATTTCCGTGTGAATTGTTACAGCAGTTTAAATGCAACAGTGCAGTACAGAGAAATTCACATCAACCCAGGACAAACCTTTACATAGTCTCACCCTAATTTCACATATTAGCTGAAATTATTTAATATATTAGTGTTTTTTCAAAACCTGTAGAGCAGAGGTAAGCAACCCCCCGGTTCGCAGCCTGGTGCCAGTCCGTGGCCTGAGCTGGACCAGGCTGCGGAGACAGACCTCCCCCCCCGCACACACTCCCCTGCCCACAGCTGCTTTGTGTACACACACGCATGCCAGCGCCGGTGTGAGCACGCCCCCACACTTTCATGCGTGAGCCCGTGCAAAGGGGTGGGCGGACAGGTGCACGCGAGGGCGTGCAGGTGCACCTGCACATGTGCAAAGGGGTGGGGAGCACTAATGCCATCGCTGGCACATGAGCGCGGGGGGTGCCCCACCTTCCTCAGAAGCTCAGCCAGTCCGAGGTCCCAAAAAGGTTGGGGACCGCTGCTGCACCGAACAAAATATTCCCTTGTTTTTTGGGCTGCAGTCTAATTCCTATGCACTCAGGACTAATTTACATTGAACTCAGAAAGCCTTACCTCTGAGTACAGATGATTAGGACCATAACACACATAGTACCCAATCATCCATTTATAGTTTGAAACAGTGATGGGAAGTAATCAGTTATAAATAAGTAGATACCTGTAATTAGTTCATCAGTAATTGAAACTCAGCTCACCTGTTTGTACAGTAACTAATTACTTAAAGTTACTTTTAAAGTTATAATGGTGTTGCCTCACTGAATTTTAGAGGAGGAATATCACAGGATTCTATCACTGGTTTGGGCTGTTCTTCATGCTGCTGTTCTGGGTGATTTAGTACTAATGAGGTCAATAGGAAGAGGTTATTTTGTACCATAAACCAGCACCCTGTAACATTAAGGGGTTTGTTTGTTTTGTTAAAAATAGAGTAACTGAAATATAACTATTTTCATGATTTCACAGAAACATTAAAGAATAAAGTTACTTTTAAAAATTCTAAATATAATGTGAAAAAACTACAGTGGTGCCTTGACTTACGAACTTAATCCATATTGGAACGGTGGCCGTAAGTCAGAATGTTTGTAAGTCAAAGCACCATTTCCCATAGGAATGCATTGAAAACCGATTAATCCGTTCTGGCTGAAGAAAAAAAATACCAAAAAAAAAAACCCACTGCAAGTCCCATACTGGGACTGCAAAAAAATCACCAAAAACAAACAACAAAGCACAGAAACATACACCCCCAGCCCAAACCTACCCTCCAAAACCCACCCAGAACAACTTTTTTAAAAGAAAAAAAGCAGCACCTTACCGGTCCGAAGCCTCCCAGGGGTCCCCCTCCACTGCTGATCGCCGCCTTTGGAAGTCTCCCAGGGCTTCCCTGCTGCCATGGGAGACCTCCCAGGGGTCCCCCGACATCACCGATTGCTGCCTTCAGGCTTTCCCCAGGGGGTCCTGGGATAGCCTGAAGGTAGCGAGCGGCAGCAGCGGGGCAAAAAAGCTACAAAGAAGCAGCCTCTTTGCCACCAATGGTTAGTTTTTTTTAATTTCCTGCTTTTTTTCTCTGCCTTTTTCCATTCGCAGGTCAAAGCTCCAGCCACAAATCAAAGCAATATCTTGCGGCCGGAGCTGTTCGTAACTCAGAACGTTCACAAGTCAGGGCATTCGTAAGTCAAGGCACCACTGTACTTTGGAAGTTTATAGCTGTAATGAACTACTTTTCAAACATGATCTGGTTCCCCCACATGCTTCTATGAAAATAAATTTCCTTATAGAGGTATTGATAGTCATAACAATGTGGCAAGCATTCAGCCTAAATTCCTTCTCTTTCTTAGAGCACCTCACTCTAGCCCTTCCTTCCATGTGTTCCAACCTCTGCCAAAGGAATAGCACTTCTCAGCATGATTCCAATTCCCTAACCCTGCTGTAGCAGTCACCCTGTCATGAATATTCAGCAGTACATTTGCATGAACCAATAGGGAGTTTTTGAGAGGCGGAGCCAGCTATATAGAAGGGGGGGCTGTAGCAGAGTGTGAGACAGATAGAGAAAAGATAGAAGAGAGAGGTTTGAATAGAAGGTTTGGGTTTTGAGGCAGAGAGAGAGTTTAGGGAGTGAGCAATCAGAGAATTATCTGTATTAGTTAAGTATAGAAGAAGTTAAAGGAAAATACTGAACGCTTTGTGTAACTTTAAGAATGTGCTTAAGATCTATGTCTGAAACAACTTGTAACCAATAAATCTGTTCTTATTTCAAAGTTCAGTACTGAATGGACCTCAGTCTTTCACAGGAAACATACAGTAGGTAGTAAAGAGATCAACTGGTGGCAGCGTAGTAAAGGATGTGGCAGGATAGGTAACGTGAGCTCGTTGTTTGGTGAAACAGGCAGGGGCCACGTGGTAAATGTCACACCGACCTATAGAGTTTCTCATGTAGTCTGCAATCCTCCAGCCTGCGTGGTCACTGGACACACTGGCTGGGGGATGCTAGGAAATGTAGTCAAAAAAATGTAACTTGTCCATATCCTGCTCCCAGCCCTTGGTAGATTTAAACATCTGCACAGAGTTGATAATGAATGAATGACAAGTGCACATAGAAAATGTTCCTTTTCATTTCGGAAGCTGGCTTCACTCCTTCTCCCTACGTCCTCCATACTTCCTACTGCTCAGTGGCGTTATGTATCATGGATACAGTACTTACTTGTATACTGGCTTTTGGGTAACCATGTGCTTTCCTTGTTCCCAGAGGGGAAAGATACTCTCATTTCATGGATGTGTAGTGATTTCCCAGCTGTGGCAAGCTGGAAAGCTAAAGGTAGTGAACCTACAAAGCTTAGCATAGCCTCACAAAGTTACATTATACATAATGTTTCGGTTTCAGAACAACACACATTCATGGCTTCAGGAATCCTTACCAGAACTATATAAAATAGGTCAATATAATTTTCCCATTAGCCCAGAAGGCCAGATCTTATTGTCACTCTCCACCAATCTGAATCAGCAGGACAATGAAAATCAGCCTATACCCCTTCAGAGTGGTAGGAAGTTAAACACACACACTTGTAAACATCCCAGAAAGTCAGAAAGTTTCAATGGATGAAAAAAAGCCTATTTTCCATCTCTCTCCTGACATAGATCAGAGGGCAATCAGAGAGAGGGAACTACATGGCAGAATTTGGGGTACATTCAAGACAGCCATGAAGGTCCACCATTAAGGCCCCAGGAAAGCTTCAAGGCTCTGTGTTTCAGATTGTTCACCCTGCATTACCCTCAACATCTGTGTGAGGCAGGAAAAACATTACAAAAAATGCTACAAACACTGTACTAAAAATACTAGGATAACTTGGGCTCAGAAACATTGGTGTATTTAAAGTCCCTAAGAGATCATGTAAGAGGAAAGTTCTGAGCTAGGTGTTACTGCCATGATACCTGTCATCCTTTCATCACACAGCCATGAGACAAAGATGTCTAGGTGCAGAAAGGAGATAAAACTCTATCCTAGCACTGTGGGCCTAATAAGCCCTCTCCTCTTGGCTTCAGTTACTCATTTGTTTTTTAAAAACAATGGAGATCTGATCATGTATCATCTTGTCTTGTCTAACTGTGCCACAAGAAAGAGAATAAACTGCGCCAGGTAAATATTCATGGGGTTTGCAGGAGAGGTTTTATTGTTTCAGGCTCCACTCAACCAGTGTACACTGGGGGGATGCCAAACATCTGCTCTTGCAAAGAGGGGTTGGGCATCTGGATCTTGGAACAGCCACAGGATGTCATCGCTTCAGCTAATTATTAATTTTTTAAAAATTAAATAGTTGCATTTGTCACATTAACTGACTGGCATTTTTTCCTCAGTTGCTCTCTGACATTTCTCTGACTAAAATCTCCAGGATTGTAAGAGTTTAGAAAGGATATGTCTGTGTATTTTATTGTATGTACTAAATTAACTGGTGCTGCAAAAGTTACCAATATATATGCCTATATATTTTTGAATGGAAAAAAATGGTTTATGAAAAAGGCCACATTCAGAAATGCAATGAAAGGTTGAACAACTGTAAAGGAAGACTCCTGCCTGAACTTCCAAACTAACCTACAGTCAACAGTCTTCACATGGGTCTTTCAGCACAAATCCTATTTCTTCAGGCTGTAGACAGCATTCCTGTTCAGGAGGCAACGAATACACAGGCCAACGAATAGTACAGAAGGTCATGGCAAAAAAAAACCCTACACACTGTATTTCTTTCATTTTTTCCAGGTGTCTCTTTCATTTTCTTCCATTTTTCTGGTTATAATGTGCCATTCACTTAATTAACTTGAAAGGGATGTTTTCTTTTGGGTTATTTCATTTCAGTCTCATGGCACTAGTTCAAATTAAGGCCTATAGAATCCTTAAAATCAACTCAAAACAAAAAGCAGAGAGGAGAGGCAACAGAATCAGCTTGCTCCAAAAGCAGGGAGCAGTACACAAGAAAGAAAAATCATCACCAGACCTATGCTGGCACTAGCTTATATTTTTACATTCACACAGCCTTGGTGGCACACTGGTAGTCAAAAAGCACACCCCTTCGCCTGCACACTTCCACAGAAGCAAACAAGGCAGTCCAAAAAATCCTAACAAAATATACAACTTTAATAGAAGAAATGCACAATAAATTAACCAAATAACAAATTTTAAAAGTCAGAGAAACAGGGAAAGCACCCTCTCATGTGCACAGATGAAAAATGGCATATTATAAAACAGCCCTCTTCCAAAAGTCAAGAAAAGCAAGCAACCAAATAAATAGAAAAAATACAAGCAAACCTCCCCCAACCCAAAAATGTATTAAAAGAGGCAAAAAAGGAAAGGATCCAAGATGGAGGCACAGTGTCAGACAGACAGGGAGGCAAGTGAGTAGCACAAGATGGAGGGTGCACTGTAATCCTACCCACAAGAATGACTGAAGCCCCAGGTGAATCCGTTTTTTGTTAATATGAATCACTTGTGTTTTAGAAGTTCTCTTTATGGAATGAACAAATAACACACAAATAATGAAAGAAAAGAGCCTCTTTTGTGTGTTTCTTCTGTCATGTAAACATGGAAGCCCTTCCATACCAAACAGGACAGACAGATTAACTGGTCAGTTTCTGACTCATAATTGGCCATTTTTCAGTTCTTCAGTTTATTGCACAAACAAACATACACAGACATGTCCACCCAAATATACAATCCACCATGGAAAAAGAAATAGAGGGACAACTCCCCTTCTTAGATGTTATGGTCATACACAAACCAGACCTCCTATTGGGACACAAGGTCTATAGAAAACCCATCCATACAGACCGGTACCTACACAAAAACTCCAACCACCACCCATGACCAAAAACCCCCCCAAAAAGCATAATAAAAACACTGGTAGACCCTGTGAATTGGAACTGTGAAGCTCAATTTCTCAGCACTAAACTCAACTCAGCCATCAAACCAAGAAAACAACACCAAACTGAAGAAGAAAAATTACCACCCACAAATAAAGTATTTCTGCCATACATCAAAGGGATCATGGACCTCATGGGGAAACTTTTGAAAAACACAATCTGCAAACAGTATTCAGGCCCACCACAAAAATGCAACAAATGTTATGGTCAGCAAAGGACAGATGGGACCCCCTCACTACTCCAGTAGCATACCGGATACCTTGCAGTTGTGGCCAGGTATATATTGGGACCACAAAACACAGCATCCACACCAGAAGCAAAGAACATTAAAGACACTGCAGACTAAAACAACTGGAAGAACTGGCAGTAGCTAAACGTGTCCTAAAACAAGCTGAACGTGAAATCTTATTTCAAAACACAGCACAGAAGTACTGGACAACACTAACAATCATTATGTTAGACTGCACAGGGAAGCCATTGAAATCTACAAACACCAGCAGAGCTTGAAGAAAAGAAGAAGAACATCTAAAACTCAACAAAGCCTGGCTCCCATTACTGAAAAACACAGCCTGTAAAGGTCAATGAACTCTACCCAGCGACAAGGACCAGTGATCACTGCACACAAAAGACTAGCTAACAACACCTATCAATCACAATGACAGACCATCTCCCCCCCTTATTACAACAATGCACCTATAACAAAAGAACACCCTGATCACCATAATCATCCCATCTCCAGAGAAGGACAAAAAGCTGATCCCACAGTTACAAATACTCAAGTATCCCACATACTACACCAGAATGCAGAGTTGTAACTCCTGTCCTCTGAAAATGCCAGTCACAGAGACTGGTGAAAGATTAGGAAGAAAAATCTTCAGAACATGGCCAAATAGCCTGAAAAGCCTACAACAATACACAGACATATATGCACACAGACTTCTTATTGTAGATGTGACCTTTTTATTCTGAGGAAAACCAAGTATTGTTATCTGACTATTCCAAAGGTTGATGCACATTTATTCAGCTCAGTACCCTCCAGATATGTAATGGCACAATTCCTATGATTCGCAACCAGTATGGTCATTAACCATGCTGGCTAGGGAGGATGGAAATGATAGTCTGACTCATCAGGAAGACATCAGGTTGGGAAAAGCTTCCTACATCTTCATTATTCAAATCTTCCAATTATTCAAACTTCCTATGTGTCAACAAATAGTAAAGGTGCACAGCCCACCAGATACTGCTCTGCATGAACACCAGAGTTGAATGAAAGCTGTAGAAGCCATAAGGAAGTTATTTGGTACAAGTGCCATGGAACTCAATGTCGGCCAAGCAAATATTACTTAAATTAAGCATGCTCAGAAGGACCGCCAAATGATCAGTGAAGCATTTCATTGCAACGTTATCTTGGGGGAACATGCATGTTTATACGAATTCCCTTTATCTGGCCTCTCAATTGCCTTGTGCTCTTTCTAGTGATGAAAATGATAAATATGTTGCTGTTCGGGCAACACTTTACCTCAGGTTGCCTAAGCTACTAAGAGAAAGAGAGAGAGAGAGAGAGAGAGAGAGAGAGAGAGAGAGAGAGAGAGAGAAGACTATGATAGGCATCCTCCCTGAAAAGGTTGAAGGCCAGGTGGTGTACACATTTTCATCACACTATTGTGTCTGGTTGCAACAGTCTGTAGTTATCTAAAATCATGTAAAACCAGTTTAATCTGAGGTGGCAGTGGGGTAACTTTCAATTCTACTGAAGTTGATTCTTTTTTTCCAGCCGAAAACCACCCTGTTGCAGACCTCTTTTGTGGACAAGCTCATCCTTCACACTTTCCATTTTGGAAAAAGGCCAAAAGACATGTCCTTGTTTTCCAGTGGAGTTATTACTATTCAGGTCCCTCCCCCACCCGGCCCGGCAGAAAATTTCATTTTCCACAGCTTGTCAGAAAACAATGAACACAAGACCCACTTGTTTGGGTGGCCTATTCCAACTGTCCCCTTTAGCATGTTCACTGCTGACTTCACAAGCCTAATGTCACAACGTCTTCACCTTTTCCCTCATGCCAAGAGACTAATGATCTCTCACTTGAGAGAATGAGAGGCTCCTTTCCCTTCCACTTGCAGTCTGTGTGGCAGTCTCTATAGCTGCCCACACAAAAATGCAACCTTTTCACAGGCAGCAGAGTTTGATTCAAAGGCCTGCCAGTGCTGTGGTCTGATCTACTGAGGTTCAGCCCATGGTACTTTGAAAGAAGCACTTTGAGTGAAGGCTTTGGGAAAGAAGGGAGGGCTGTCATGGCTTGCCCCACCCCCACCTCCAGTCCAACAACTGGCTCTTTCTGTGTTGCGCATTTTAGTCCTTGGGCTTGGAAAGCAATACCTAAATTTGGGGGGGGGGGAGAGGTTGTGGCACAACCTCTTTATTTTGGGACCTTGTATTGTTGTCTCACTAGGATGAGGTGAAGAGCTGACGACATACGAATTCATAAACAAAAAACTTCCAGCAATCTCAAGCTCCCAGAATTAAATTTTATGGTCTTTCTAATGTGCACAAAGCTTTTACAAAACAGAAGAGAATATGTAGATAAGTAATAGGGTGTACCTTCAAAAACCCAAATCAGTTTTTCACTTTATATTGCTTACGTTCCTTTAAGCTGTATCATTTATTTTTGGTTAATTAGTTGGGGGACAAAGTTTTAATGAATATAGCAGTGTTTTACATTTGGGGGCACTTTTGTTTCTGTTTTGTTACTTCTTTCCCATGTAGTTTTGTGAAACTGGGATATGTCACTTATAGAAATAGAGGAAAGGAAGGATAAAGGGCTGCTTAACCCTTCCACAACACAGTTTTACTCATATTCAGCCACAGAGTTGTTACTTTGAAGAAATTCTGTACTAACTCCAGAGGCAGCCCTTCATAGAGATTGGTTGTACTAGTCTGTTTTAGAGATTATCAGTGAACCACGATTGTTAGACATTTCTTCTCCAGGTAGGGGCACAGCTGGGCAATCAAGCAAAACTGATGAAACACACACTTGGCCACAACGGATATTTGCACCTCCATAGAGAGACCTTAGTCCAAGCGTATACCAAAACTGTGAACCTGATCCTTCAGGGGGACTGTAGGCCTATTGAGGTCCAGCAAATATCCTTCTATCTGATCTGACTATTCATTCAACAGTAAGATCTCTGTCTTCCCTGGATTCAGTTTCAGTTTATTGGCCCTCATCCAGTCCATTATCGATGCTAGACTGTACAAAAATGCTCTCTGGATCAAATCATCACATTCAATAAAATCAGAGGTTGAGAAGATGTATTTCTGAATTACAGTTCCTAGACTCTCCCATTCACTACGTTAACTGGAAAGTTAACTTCCAAAACCCTGAGCCAAGCCACTTCTTGGTCAGTATTATTTGACATTATATGTGGAGGAATGAGTTTTAAAATTCTTCGTCATATTAAAAAGATTTGCTGGCAGAAAATTAATATATCAAATTAAAAATCAGGATTTTTTTTCCTTCTGACATTCTGATTTTCCATTTACAGGGAAATGAAGGAGCATTTTTAAATGTTTTATCCCCATTTATGGTCTCAAGTAATACAGATCACCATTGTTACTTGGTTCTTCTGATTATTCAGGCTGTTCTTAGATGGTTTCCCACTGGACACACCATTCTGTGTGCATAATCGACCCACTGTACTGGATAAAATGATGTAAGAAAAGTTACTTTTTGGGTTACAAGTCTCATAACCTCCCAGTCAACACAGCTAGTGGAAACTATAACCCAAAAAAGTAAGTTTCCCAAACTCTAAGAAGAAGGATAATACAATGTTCCATTTTCCAAGCTCCACACAGAGTTATAACATAACATTACATTTTTAATTGAATGTGTTGATATAATAATAATCTTGCATGCTTCTCTAACACTGGATATCAGTGGGAGGGCGGCCTTTTGGATCTAAAGGGATTCTCTCCTTTCCACTAACCTACCCTGTTTCCCCAAAAATAAGACCTCACCTGAAAATAAGCCCTAGTATGATTTTTCAGGATGCTCGTTATATAAGGCCTACCCCAAAAATAAGCCCTAGTTAAATGAAAACCAGCCCTCCGCCATTGTGCAGCAACCAGAAGAAGATGACATGACTGTAATATAAAACATCCCTTGAAAATAAGCCCTACTGCGTTTTTTGTAGCAAAAATTAATATAAGACCCTGTCTTATTTTCGGGGAAACACGGTATTACTGAAGTTTTTTTTTCTCACTCTTGGCTTGCCCTTCCTCTCTTCCTGTTTAGTTTGCTTCACTTCACTTCCTATGTTTGTTTTGTTAGTCTCTCTCCTGCTCTCTGACCACATGGTTGAGACACACCTTGCCATGTTTTTTTTCCTTTTTATCCTTCTGATTATGACTACAGACAGCAAATGTAAGTAAAGATAACATCCTTTCTACTTTAAATGTTTCTAATAAAGTGCTAGTCACTGTGAGAATGGTGATGAAACTAGGCTGATCTCTCCATGCTTCTTACTCTGTTAACTATAAAACAAATTAACTAAATTCTCTAAGAAAACGGTGTCCTGGATCCTCTAATGATGTTGAAAGAGCCCAACAAAATCAAGGCAGACATTGTTTGTGTATTCATTCACATCTGCCAATGCCTCTTAATCCTCAGTCACCTCACCTGCTTTTGTACCTCAACCTCTCAAAAAGTACACACTCATCAAGCACTGAGTAGTTCAATCCATTCATTATCTAAACTCTTCCCAGCCTGTAGAGAGACAGAAAGCTATTTTGCTGGTCTACAAATCCTGCGCGTCACCAAATTACAAAATCGCACCATCTGTACAATGATTACCTTTGCTCCTCCTGCTCTCCCCGCACTTGCCATCTACAAGTGAGGTGAATGGAATGGTTCATATATTAGAAACATGAAGAGAATTAGTTGAGCTTTTCATCAGATTCTCATGTAGAGCTCCTCAAGGTGATGACATCATATAATAAAAGAAAAATGATCCTGGCAAAGAAAGCTCTTTTGGTAAGACATCATGCTGGCAAGAGGAAAGCATGCATATTACCCAGTTTTGCTAATGAAATGTTATTGAATCACAATTGCTGTTTATATTAACTTGTAAGGGCAGGAGTCACTTCAGTTTTTGTATAGAAAATTAGCCTCCCCAGTTAGAATAGAGGGTGCAAACCAAAGTTTAGTTGGTTAAGTACTCCAAAGTGCCTGAAAAACTGCATCTCCCTATATGAGCCTGCCCAAGTTTTAAGATCATAAGATGAGACCTTTCTCTTAGTCCTGCATCCTCACAGGTGCGTTTGGTGAGGACAAAAGTGTCTGCCTTCTCTGTTGCTGATCCCAAGCCATGGAACTCCCTCCCACATGAGGCTAGGCTGGCCACCTCTTTGCTGTTCTTCCACAAGCAGGCAAAGGCATTTCTCTTCAGGCAAACCTTTTCTCAGTAATTGGCACCACCTGTTCACACAAACAGCACCCTGTAAAGATGTTTTATACAGGTGGGGCCCTTTCACAATGCAGGATTTACTGATCCTTCATGAAGGTGCTATTGACACTCCCTCTGCTGCTGGCCACTGCAGTCTCAAGTAATGTGCTGAGCATGGTGGAGGGTGACAGGGAATCATTTCAAAACTTCTACCATAGCCTCTTCCATGGGGAGCAAGGCACTCATCTGTTGGTCTTCTACATATGTGGGTTGAGGGCAGATGGTTCATCAGGGTGCCAGAGGGAACCCCCTCACAGATATTCATTTAATTATTTTTAATGTTATATAAAAATAGCCTTTAATATTTTTTATTTTAACATGGCAAGCTGTCCTGGGTCCTCTTGACAGCATAGATGGGGTATAAATATTGTAATAAATAAATAATTTATTTGGCACATTCTGTGCTATAATTGGCATCCAAAGTGGGAGGTTATTTATATTTGAAAAATCAGTGCATGTGTGTCTGGGTATGTCTTCACAGCCTGTAGCAGATCTATGATAACCACATATAAATTGAAAATCCATTCCTTTAGCTCAAAAAATCATTTTAGGAAATTATCTTTATTATCTGTTCATGTAAGGCCGTCAATGAGAGAGCAGCATGGATTTATTTAGAAAATTATTTCGATAAAGTGGATCCTATTACAGGCAAAACCACACTTTGCACTATTACAGACTTCACAGAATAAGTCCTGTCTCGTGGTATATTGATCTAGAGGTACCTCAGATATATAGATCCCATACCACATGTGGTCTTTATAGACCACTAACCTATCTATTCCAGTCTAAATTACTACTAGCAACAATGCCTCAAGATCTTCCCAGCTGCTACCTGAAGTTCTTTTTTAGATAGAAATGAATGGAACCTCAGATCTGGAACTTGTATGTAATGGCGGTAGAGCTTGCTGGATAGCTCCATGAGTTGGCTTTCTGTTTGGAGAATCAGTGGCTGGGAGTTCAATTCCCCACAGTGTATTTCAGAAGAACCAGCTGGTGTGGCCTTGGGCAAGCTGCACAGCCCCAGGATGCCCCCAGAAGAAGGGAATGGTAAACCACTTCTGAGTACTTTCTACTTAAAAACCCTGAAAGGATCGCCATGAGTCAAAATTGACTTGATGGCACACAAAGACATATTTGTGCTGATTTTTAAAACAGTAACTCACAAATTAATGCAGACGGGGGAAAGAACAGGGTAATGCATGAAAACATGGGGAAACGACATGGATGCAAAATACACTGATTCATCCATGCCCTATCAAATATGCACAGAGCTTTCCAAAATCCCATTGAAATAATAATAATATTAAAAAAAACAGGTTTTCTAGTTGTAGACAAATCGTTTTTTAAAAACTACCTAAGCTATCACCACCTCCCAGTTCTGGCACCATGGAGGTTAATCAAGCCTTGTGTGAAGAACGGCTTCCTTTGGTCAGTCCTGAGAGCCTATTGTCTCTCACCTCCTTGCGTGACCCCTGTGTGCTAGGTATTATGGGAGAGGAAGAAAAATTTCCCTAACTCCTCACTCTTTGTTGTGTCTCATAAAAACCTGGTGGATTTACATAACGTTTAATTAATGGATTGTTGTAACCTCTTTCCTTAATGGCTCAGTTCATTTGGTAGAAGAAAACAAAATCTCTCCTATAGAGTGGATGGATGGAGACTTAATGGCATGATGGTAATAAGAGAGAGGGTGGGGGGAAAGACCCTTGAACCTTTGAACTCCATGGACACTCTGAAAGACTAAACTGCTTTAGAAGAAACCCTCTGTGCTTTATGTGGGAGAATATATCGCAGGATGACATCATGCTAAATCTGAAACCTCATCCTGAACCTTTTTGGAGGCAGGCACTGAGAGAGGGTGCACAATAGATTTCTTCTCTGTTGGGTGCTCAGGCAGAAAGCCCTTTCGCCCTCTACCTCTTCATAAAAACCTCCCCAGAAAGCAATTGCTTCAGTGCACACCAGTAGCATATAAATGAGTTGAGATTGTTCATTTCTTATTGCGAGTAATAAAAGTCAGCCCAAGCACCCTTTCTGAGTGTTCACGTATTATAATGTCCAAGAGGAATTGTGACTAAAGTTTGGAGTTACATAGCCTTCTTATAAAAGTTGAAAAGGGGAGCTACATTTAAAAAAAAGACAGTATAAAAGGTGCACACTTTAAAAACAACACAACTTTCCTATCCATTCTTGTGCTTCTTGTTAGTGGCTTTTTATTATACATGCATGTTATGCATTCATCTGTATATTTTCTAGTCCATGGTTTTCAAACTGTGGTTTAGGGTCTAGGGAACCCTGGAGTTCCTTTGGAAAGTTTACAGCGGTTCCTCAATGATCATCAGTAATGGTGATTTTGCCATAGCGTCTTTGGAATAAAGTATTAAATTATAAATGGCGTAGGACCAGCTTATGCAAAGAACCATCTCCACAGCTATATCAGTTTCTTCACACATCAAGATCTTACTTAATGGGGTATCATTCTTGTCTTACTTGTGAGGGATTGACCCTGCTTTGGTAGCAGCATCTCCTGAAAAAAATCCAGCAAAATGTGTGCCTTGAGATGCAGTATATCATTTGGGAGGTTTCTTGTATTAAAATGCTAGGATTGGGTGGTTTCAGGGCAAGAAGTAACCTGAAGTCACCCTGTTTAGCCCTCCCTCCCTTTAAAGGAAGGGACATGGTGGCGCTGCGGGCTAAACCTCAGAAGCCTGTGCTGCAGGGTCAGAAGACCAAGCAGTTGTAAGATCGAATCCACATGATGGAGTGAGCTCCCATCACTTGTCCCAGTTCCCACCAACCTAGTGGTTCGAAAGCATGCAAATGTGAGTAGATAAATAGGGACTACCTCGGTGGGAAGGTAACAGCGTTCTGTGTCTAAGTCGCACTGGCCATGTGACCACAGAAGATTGTCTTCAGACAAAACGCTGGTTCTACGGCTTGGAAATGGGGATGAGCACTGCCCCCTAGAGTCGAACACGGCTGGACACAAATTGTCAAGGGGAACCTTTACCCTTTAAAGGAAAAGGGATGGAGAGAGAAAGACAAAAACGAAAAACTATCCCATGATATCACTCCTTGTCCTCTCCTTTCTGTGTCTGCATGGGGGAATTAGAAGAAGCTTTCAATTTCCTATTGACTGATCAGATTCTGAAGCTAAGCCATCCACTTTGGATCAATCCCAATGATCATATGTTGGAACCAACAGGATTCCCCTGCCAGCCTTGGATTAGCCAGCAGGAAATTTGAATTGAATCTCTGGGAAGCAGATCAGAGAAAGGGAGTCTTCACTCCACATGCCCAATATAAAAGCAGAGCCTGGGACACAAACACCATTGTCAGTTGACAGCTCACCATTTTTTTAAGAAGCAACAGACCTCCAAACATTATTCTTTTCCAAATGGGGAGAAATGACTTGCCAACAAGTAAGGGACTGGACCTAACCTTTTTATATCAAGGTGGATTATACCTACCCTATCATCCAGATGAAGGATGTGTTGGTGCTGCGGGCTAAACTGCAGAAGCCTCTGTGCTGCAGGGTCAGAAGCCCAGCAGTCGTGAGATCGAATCCATGTGACGGAGTGAACTCCCATTGCTTTCTCCCAGCTCCTCACCAACCTAGCAGTTTGAAAGCATGCAAATGCGAGTAGATAAATAGGTACCACCTTGATGGGAAGATAAAACGGCATTCCCTAGTCACGCTGGCCACGTGACAACGGAAACTGTCTTCAGACAAGCGCTGGCTCTACGGCTTGAAAAATGGGATGAGCGCCGCTCCCTAGAGTCAGACATGAGTGGACTAAAAATGTCAAGGGGAACCTTTACCTTTACCTATCATCCAGGTTATGTGCTCAGGACTCCTCAAAAGGCAGGTATGTCATGGAGTCGGAGATCCATGTGAGATGGACATCATGAGGCAAAAGGTGACCAGAGCCATCAGTCAGATGGTGGTTCATGGGGTGGCAATTGGATTAAGCACTCCATTGAAAAGGAGATACTTCTATCAGGCTGATAGTGATCATTTTTCTGACTGGGGGCAAGATATATGGCTAAGGCATATTAACGTGGCCAAAAGAAAATGGTTGCAGCTGCAGTGTGCTGGCAGAGCTGAGCATTGTCCACCTCTAGTGGTGGTTTGGGGCAGTGGGGTTGGATCCAGATGGCATGAGGGCAGCAGGCAGGAGCCTTGTCAGCAAAGTTAGTAAAGGAATCCCCATGAGGGGAGCTAGGGCATGGGCATGGCTGAGCCTAATGCAGAGGTCCATCAGTCCTCAGATGGCAATGAGTCATGGAGTGGCATATGCCCGTAAGGTCTCCAGAGGACTGCCACTCCTGATTGAACCTTCAGAAACTGCTGAAGAGGTTGATGGCTGGCACTTAGGGGCATTCGGGTCTGTCCATGTAAAGGAACTTTATCTCCTCTCATTACAGTTCGCTGGAGCTCTTCCATCGCTCTTCCTAAAACAAGCGAATCAGACACAGGCATTTGCCATACATTTTTGTAGCAAAGACGAATCAAAAGATTTTTTTCCCCTTCAAATCTGGGCTTTAAACTTATTGAATTCAAGGATTCTTTTCAGCACGATCTCTTTAAGTTTTCAGTGGACATCCTCTCCATTGCAGGACATTGAAATAAGATGAAGACTGGAGACATTGCATGAGAAGAAACCCACACCGTAAATCTTTCCTTGCAAAGAGCAATCGGGATTCAATGTAGTGTTAAACTAAACTCTGTGCTCAGTCAATCTATTTATGAGGGTCATTCAAGGTTGAATTCTGAACACTTGCCAAGATCACATATGTTTCTCTTTGGTGACTGTGTTATTGTGCATTGATACCTACAAAGAGGAAAGTCAAGGAACATAATACAAAAAGTGAGCTGCTGTTTTAGTCATAGTACATCCATCCTAAATGGCAATAGCTGAGTTGGAAGGAAGAAGAGCATGAAGTCATCGTTCCCTTATGAATACATAAACAGTGCTGTTCTTAATACTTATCTGGCAGAGATGCCATTTCAGATCTCGGATATGGAGCAAAGCAGATTTCCTCAAAAGATCTATGCACAAATTAAAAAATGAATAACCAAATTCATTCAAAAATTGCTAATTTTAAAATTTGTATTCATTGAAATCAATGCCCCGACAATTACAAATCAATGGATTTTCAGAGATTTTTTATTTGTTGATTTGTTTGGCTATAAAATGGCCTTCCCATGCACCTAAAAACACCAAGAATCCCTCCAAGTTTGGTGAAGATTAGGTTTCCCCAAGCCAGCTAATAAAGAGCACTTTCCAAGGAGAACCCACTTTGTAGATGTATAACTTGGAAGTCCGAACCCTAAACTTCACCAAACTTGGAGGGATTGTAGAAAAGAGTTGCAGAAACTTCTCTATGATTTTAGTGCCCTTAGGAGTCTGGGGAAAACTTTCCCAGAGGGACCTCCTTGTGGGTGTATAACTTGGATGTCTAAAACCCAATCTTCACCAAACGTGGTAAAGGGATTTTAGAGGAGAGTCAGGGGAAGATTCCCTGCAATTTGGGCTCTCTGTGTGCCCTGGAAATCCATTCTATAGGGTTTTAAAATGAAAAATAAATTAACAAATTAATTCAGCTAAATTCATAATTTGTGATTCATCAACCATCTTTAATCTGTTTGGATACACTGAAGGTTAAATTATAGAAGAACAGCGGATTGTATCCACTTGTGTTCCTCTACAGATAGAAGGCTTTTTAATCCAATCTTCATCAATACAATGAAGAGGAGGGTGACTTTTCAACAATCCCCTCTTCCCCTTGTTGCCACCAGCCTTTTCAGAAAGGAACAGATACGGAGCAGAGATTACAGTCCAGTACCTCTGAATGACATCAGTTTGGAGAAAGCTGTGCTAACCTATTTAACAGGATGTTGTTCAAGTAAAATGAGATGGCAATGTGCATCCCAAGAAGAGATCCTTCAAGGAAATGGGGACAATATTTTATTTTTGTTACCTATCTTGCTTTTCAAATCCAATTGCTCACCATCCAGATGCTGATCAACTCCTCAGGGTTGTTGTTTTCTTCCCCCCATTTGGTAAAATGTTTGTTTTGATGGTTTGATTTTGTGTGAATGTGCAGAGGAAAATTGTATGGTTGTTATGGGTTTTTCAGGCTCTTTGGCCATGTTCTGAAGGTTGTTCTTCCTAACGTTTCACCACTCTCTGTGGCTGGCATCTTCAGAGGACAGCACTCTGTATGCTTGGGATAGGAAGAAAGGTAGGGTGAGGGAATTGAACACTTTTTGTGCATTGAAGGAAGCAAATTAGCATGGAAATTTATAGCAACATGAGCAGAACCCCTGCAAAAGCTTTAAAGACATTCAACAATTATCATGAATCAGAGTAGCAGAAAAAAAGCCTGAAGAGTAAAAAATTTGGCAACTCAACTCTGATAAAGCAATAAGATTATACATACAACTTTTCAATTAACAAAAGCAGATTCATCAAGAAATAGTTGCTTTAAAGCAAATAAATACTACTGACATCTACAGAGTATCCACTAGTGACACTGAACCACTGGATAGAACAAAGCAGAAAAATGTTCTTTCTTTCTTTCTTTCTTTCTTTCTTTCTTTCTTTCTTTCTTTCTTTCTTTCTTTCTTTCTTTCTTTCTTTCTTTCTTTCTTTCTTTCTTTCTTTCTTTCCTTTCCTTTCCTTTTCTTTTCTTTTCTTTTCTTTTCTTTCTTTCTTCAACATGGAATGTGGTGAGGCATTTGTGCAATTGGAAAATTTGGTCTTCAAAAACTTGCAAGCCTCAGTAGGGGCTTAATTACATATTGTGTTGTAAATTTTAGTTGTTTAAAGATCAAGGAGCAATTGAAATCCATAGAGCTAACTGTTTATAATTTTAGTTGATACTACAGTTCTCAAATAAAAATGTAAATTTGGCAGATAGCTCTTCTTTGTAAGTGTAGGATTGGCACCATTTATTCATTAGTTAATAAATGGTATGCTTCTCTTTTTAAATATTGCATTATTTTGCACTTGTCAGTATTTCAGAAACACAAATATATTGGTTGTTTGCTACTTTGCTAGACATAAGTATACTTTACACATTAGTTGATCATTAGGTAATTAATTATACATTAATTAATTGATCAAGCAGTTAAGCAGCAGATTATTATTTAGTTGATAGCCCTGTTCTTTACTTTGCTCACAGGTACAGGATTGGATCATGAAAAACTGTGGGTTGTTCTGAAAGAAATGGATGTTTCTCAGCACTTAATTGTCTTGATGTGTAACCTGTATTGTCAACAAGAAGCTACTCTTAAGACAAAATATGGAGAAACAGAATGGTTTCCTATAGACAAAGGTGTCAAACAAGGGTGTATCATATCTCCTTATCTGTTCAATCTACACACAGAATGTATACTATGGAAAGCCAGATTAGATTCAGATGAAGGAAGAGTGAAAATTGGTTGAAGAAACATCAGTCAATTAAGATATGCAGATAACACCATTTTCCTGGCAGAAAGCAGCAATGACTTGAAATGACTTTTGGTGAGAGTGAAAGAAGAAAGTGTCAAAGCAGACTTGCAGTTGAATACTAAGAAGACCAAACTTATGACTACAGATGAACTACACAATTTTAGCATTGAAAATGAAAAAATTGAAATAGAGACTTTGTATAACTTGGTTCAATCATTAATCCAAATGGGAGATTGCAGCCAAGAAATCAGGAGACTGAGACTAGGAAGGAATCAGAAAAGATCATCAAGATGTGTCACTGGAGATCAAGATCATCCACATTCATGTATTTCTGATCACAATGTATGGGCATAAAAACTCGACAGTAAAAGCTGACTTGGAGGAAATTGGTTCATTTTGAAATGTAGTGCTAAAGGAGAGAGCTTTGAGGATACCCTGGACTGCCAGAAAGATTAACAAGTATGTCCTAGATCAAATCAAACCTGAACTATCTCTGGAGGGGGGAGAGAATTGAAACAGAGGCTGTCCTACTTTGGGCACATCATGAGAAGGCAGCATTCTCTGGAAAAGAAAATATGTAAGACAAATGTATATGTAAATTATCCCTGTGATGCACCTTGATCAAAAATACATTTTTGCATTTTTAAAATATCTAATTTTACCTTTGATTCTTGTAAAGAAATGGAATATCTAGGAAATGGTTTTTTATGTTTTGTATTTTCACAGCAACATTCCCTGCAGATTCCAGTATTTCCCTTCCATTGTCTAGCTGCCTCTTACTAGAAGCTCTAATATATACTCTGATGCTCACAAAAACTAAGTAAGATGCTGCGCATGTTCAAAAGGTTGCATTGCTAGCGACTGGTCCATCAGCACACATAGACCATTGCCCCACCATAGGCTAAGGCTATTCCCAGCCAGCTCACTTCTGTCTGCCTGCCAACCTCCATTTCTGTGGTGTGCAGTGGTACAGTAAATTTGGAAGGGCAGGTGTTCATCCTGATTTTCCTTATAACCAGCCCTAACACATCCCACATCTCCTAACACAGGAGAAGGGGACGACAGAGGATGAGATGGTTGGACAGTGTCATCGAAGCTTCCAACATGAATTTGACCCAACTCCGGGAGGCAGTGGAAGACAGGAGGGCCTGACGTGCTCTGGTCCATGGGGTCACGAAGAGTCGGACATGACTTGACTAAACAACAACAACAACACATCCCAGAGCAGCAAAGTCCAAAATGCAGGGGGAGGGATTAGTCCATATCAAGATATAAGGAACACATCTTTAGTAAAGTGAATGGCTCTTAACTCCCCCAAAAGACCCAATTCCTCTGACATATTTTGCCTTTTGATAGAGGTGGATGTAGCAATATAATATTCCTGGGAAAATGCATTCACCCATCAGATTCTGTGAGGATTGTGCTCAAAGAGAACAGAGAAAGCCATGGAGGAGAAGATGACAACACAGTCCTTTCCACTTTGACCGTATTAGGGCTTTGGCCTTGCAAATCCCAGCTCTTTAATAACACTGCCACTTTGTAGGTGAATACTTGTTTATCTGTCTTTTGTGTGTGTGTTTGTGTGTGTGTGTGTGTGTGTGTGTGTGTGTGTGTGTGTGTGTGTGTGTGTGTGTGTGTGTGTGTGTGTGTGAGAGAGAGAGAGAGAGAGAGAGAGAGAGAGAGAGAAATACCCTGATTTGTTCCAGTTTTGCCTATCCCACACACACCAACCATTGGGCACCAGCCATTACTATCTTCCATCATGGCAGACACATCACAGCAATAAGGGTCTAGATCAGAGCAAACCTGTCTGAGGAAGAAGATATAGAAACAAAACTTTATAACGATAGCAATGTTGGCCATTAGAAAACTTCCAAAGGTGACACACAGGTAGTACTTTCATTGGGCCAAAAAAGGGGTGTGCGTACAAAAGTATGTGTAAGCTTTCAATGTGTTCATTTCTTCATCAGGCAAAATAGTAGGTGGTGTGGTCAATTTTGCGCTGACGTCTTCTTTTCTACATGGTCTGCTGAAAGAGAGGAGGAAGGCGGCATTTCAATAAGTCTCTGTCAGGTGATCTGATTTTTAAATGTTTAAGTATCCCTCTTCTCCAGTTAACACAATTCATATCTTAAAGTACTTTCTATATTTCCATGTAACCCGGGTCATGTTTAGCTTAGTATCTTTTGCAAGCTTGTTTCCCCATTTCAATACTTTCCTAAGTCCATGTGAGACACTCTCTTGCAGCTGCACATTACATCTAAAGATAAGACCATGGAGATCAAAGAGTCACAGGTCAGGGCAATGGTTAATAATAGCCCTAGACATTTTAGGAAAGCTACTCTCTCATCCCCATAAGACTTTAGTCACATGAGCTATGGTAATACAAACAGCCCCTGCTTTAGTTGCTTTACAATGTAATATATTTTCTCAATGGCTTGATAAAATCTCTTAAGAAGCGTGGGAGTCTGGGGCATTCTCAAGAGAGTTATCCATGCAGATTAGCACAGAGAAAACATCTTTCAGCAAGAAGACACTTTTAGAGACAAATGAATCTACCCTTCACCATCGTTTGGCTGCAGTTTGGCCGGTTGCTTCCAAATATTTCACTTCCCAGCTCTGACCTCAAATTCAGCATGTCTACCTGTGTGTTTATGTTTGTGTGTGCACACTATGGGCCATGTTTGCTGGCAGTCTCAACACAGTGTAATGATCCAATGGTCCTCATCTACACACATCATGAACATCAGAAGTGTGTGAAAAATATACATTTGAGATACAATTCTATACACACCCATTCCTAGGAGAAAAGCTATGTCAGGGCATTGACACAAATATTAAGAATGCATGGAGAATGTATTATTTGTAAATTCTGATAAATATGATCTGAGTTGCATCTCCTGGAGTAACATGAGAATCAGAACATCATTATCCTGTGGATTGCATATGTCTCCAACTTTCTTCACCCTGAAAAGCTTGTTGTTATGTGCAGTCAAGTCGTCTCCAACTTATGGCGACCTTATAAATGGGCTCCAAAATGTGGTCCTCAACTGTTCTGCTCAGCTCTTGTAAACTCAAGCCAAAGGCTTCCTTTAGAAAGTCAGCCCATTTCATATTTGGTCTTCCTCATTTCCTGTTCCCTTCTACCTTTCCCTGCATTATTGTCTTTTTCAGATAATCCTGCCTTCTCATGATGTGCCCAAAGTTGCACAGCCTCAGTTTCTCTTGGGCAGAGTGTATGAGCAACTGAATGTGGCATTAAAATAAATTTAAAATTAATAAAATTCCCTCAGATTATTACACATTGGACAAAATGTTTCATGGAGGAACCTACAGAGCAGATTGGCTTCAAGTCTACTTTAATAGACCACCCCTTATTTGGCAGTTTACCTCCGCTGGCACTTACTGTCTCAATACATTCACTCAGAGATTCTGGTAATGAGAAAGAATAAAGCGTTTTCAATTAACTTACAGTTCTTCATAGTTTAAAAAAATCATACTGTGAAGAAATGTAAACTTTGTGCATCAATGAACATAACTGGTTAACCAGCTTCATTACTGACTGACTGACAGAATACTTCACTCTGTTTGACAGAATCATGACCAACTGTAAAATGGTGGGGTAGGGATCTGAGGCAGAGAGGGAACAATTGGCTGCTACTGAGTTGACTGACAGCAACTCCAGTCCAGAAAAATCCCTTCTAGCCAAAACCTTTCAAAAGGCATCATATGCAGGTTGCAATATTTCCAACAATTTCAACTTTTTGGCCTCCGTAGATAATTCAGGCTTGATTGGATCTAGGACCCACTTGTTTGTCTTTTTGGAAGTCCAGGATATCACCAAAGCTGTCCTCCAGCACCATGTATCAGACTGATCAATATTTTTCCTGTCACCTTTCTTAACTGTCCAGCTTTCACAGTCATAATACAAGAATGTGGATAACCTCCAAAAGTTGCACCATCTATATTACAACTAACATTATTTTGGCCACTATCTATTTAAACACACATTTAGATGCATGTTGCATCTTCTTTTTAAAATGTGCAGCTTAGGGTGGACACAAAATGAACTTATTAGTAACTGAAATCTTGCAGTGGTTTTTGCACAATGCTTATGAATTTCTCCTACAGCTAAAGGCTCATCCTCACAGTGGTATATTTGCATGCTTTCGAACCGCTAGGTTGGAGGGAGCTGGGACAAGCAATGGGCGCTCACTCCGCCGCGTGGATTCGATCTTACGACTGCTTGGTCTTCTGACCCTGCAGCACAGGCTTCTGCAGTTTAGCCCACAGCGCCACCACGTCCTTTCCTTTAAAGGGAGGAAGGGCTAAACAGGGTGATGTCAGGTTACTTCTTGCCCTGAAACCACCCAATCCTAGCATTTTAATACAAGGAACCTCCCAAATGATATACTGCATCTCAAGGCAACCCTGTTCAGGGTTATCTAGCCTGGTCTAGCCCAGGACGGTTTGAATGTCTAGTCACACCCACTGACCTTTGGCTTCTAAGTGATAAAGTCTAAATGTGTCTATAAGGCTAAGGTTGAACTATCTAGTATAAATGTAGTTTTCAAAAGGAGGTATGATTCCTTTAATCTTTGGAGAAAGGGGGTGTAGACTGCCATGTGCCTCCCGAAACCTGTATGCTAAAACTAACATTTCAATGAGTAAAGTTTTCCTTAGCATTGCATTCAAAATGTTATTTTTTTTACCACTAGATTTGAAGAACCTTTACCTAGTAGTGGCCTAAAAAGTAAAGCTCACAATTCTTTGTGAACAAGTGAGAGAAGAGTGGGTGGAACTGTCTAAAATGCAACAACAAATCTAGAGGTCAGCCAGTTTCTGTGCCCTAAAATAATCTCGCTTTGGGCTCAGCACACGAAGACCATAATAAATAAACGTCTGTGTAATGTTATTACAGGCCAGTAATCTATTCCATGGATTCCCAGTGTGATGTAGCAAATAGAATGACGGACTAGGACTCTGGAAAATAGGGTTCAAATCCCCATTCAGTCATGGAAACTCACGAGGGAGGTGGAAATGGTAAAACCACTCCTTAAATATCTCACCTTGAACACCTTATTAGGCTCACTACAAGTAGGATCCAACTTGACGGCACAGAACACAACCTGCTCCATAGCTCCACCAGTGCAATGAGAATAACATCAGCAGCAGCAGAAGACTGCCGCTAAATAAAGAGTTCCTGATATAATTTTGGGTTGCATATGACTCACATGCAACGAGACAAAGTCACGTGCCATCTGAAATTGAAACAGCAACTCTTTAACAGGCAGGAGTTTGTCACTGCCGGTGACATCACTCTCACTATGCCAGCAGAGCTATAGAATGGGATACTGGACACTATGTGATAAGGGAGGGGAGTGCCTGATCAAAGAACTCAAAACTGATGACTGTTATATTCACACTCACAAGATATTTTTAAATCAGCTTTCATATCACTAATGGGGACCTTAGAAGATCCTGAGTTTTCCTCTTTGAACTAGTTTAAGCAAAATAACAATGATGAACCTTTGATGGCTTGCTTTCAAAATAATCTTTTGATTTATACTATTGGTTACCTGACATTTTTTTTACAAGTGATTCCTCATCTGATTTGGAGTCGATGATAAAACTGATGAACAGCAGAACTGACTGGAGAAGATTTTCCCGTGATGGAAATGCTGCGGGTTGACCTTTGCTGTTGTGTCTGAGTTGGGAAGGTTCCCTTCTGTTTATCCAGTGTCTCCAACCCTCACTGAAAGGCATGGGGAAATTTTATAAATGTGCAAAGGTCAATGACTCTCCAGAAGCTCCTTGGCAGAGAGCCCGAGGCAAAAATGTTTGGATTCGGTTGCGCAGAATATGCAAACTGCAAAGCTGCTGGAGTGTTTTTATGTGTGCCCATTCCAGCCACTAAATAGAATGGTTTGATAGAGTTTCCTGGAATATTGTTCTAACTTGCAATTCAATAACAGGACTATTTAAAATAAAAACAGGAGGGAAGTCCCGCGTACATACAAAGTAATATCAGTCAATGTATGACCAGTTTACATGAAACCTTTCTAATGATTCTAAATTGTGAATGAGCAGAGATGTTTGTCCCACATGTGCAGTTTGGTTAAATCAGGGGAAATTGTTCCTTTTGACTACATCACGTGACTCATGACTGTGAGCTGAAAAGTCTGCCTGTGCACAATCCACTGAAACAAGTGGGAGTGCTTCATGATCACTACAACAGATATTTAATTCAGTATCCATTTATAATTTAGAGTTCCTGGTTGCAGGCTCAAGTAAACACTCAATTCCCCTTTCAGCTTTCAAGCTAAATGTGCAAGAAGACTTCCTGGATAGCTCAGTGATTAAGGTATAGTTCAGGAGTTTGATTCTTCACTGTGCCTCCTTGATGGGGGTTGGACTCAATGATCCATAGGGTCCTTTCCAGCTGTACAGTTCTAAGGTTATATTATACGTATTATATATAAAATTGGAACTTATTTTCAGTTCATCACTGTCTGCATAGAACATGACCCAGTATCATTTGCCAGTTTGCATTCATCACATCAACAGGAAGATCTTTGGAAATGGAGCCAGAGTGGGAGATTAAATGATGCTTCTGCCCCTCTCCCCAATTGAAGGACACACATTCCCTTGAACATGTAACTGGTTGGGACTCTAATAAAACTTCACAACTCACCACAATGTCAGCTGATACAAACTAGGGGGGAGGCCACCTTTTCACTGTGAAAAGAGGAAGTTTATTCCTAATGAAATTATCATATAGAAATATGAGAATAGATTCAAACATTTACTCTCCCCCATAAATAAATCCTAAACGAGCTTGTGTCCTCATATTCTGTTTGATTTGTGTTGCTGGCCTGCAATACACAGCATAGACCTTATTTTTTTCTTTGAGAATGGTCAGATCACCACCTAATAAAATGTAACCTTTTAGTGGCACTCCCCCCTCGCAGGGAGCAGGGATCTATTTCTATGGTCCGCCCTCGAAGGCTACTGGACCCTGTTGGATTCCAGGAGGCCATGAGAGGTGTTTCGGCTGACCTGGCTGGCGCTCCTGTCGAGGCTCTGGTTGACAGCTGGTCCATCGCTGCCACTAGGGCTATAGACATGATCGCACCTAAATGCCCTCTCCTGCTCAGAATTCAGCCTGCACCCTGGTTCAACCAGGAGCTTCGAGCGATGAAGCGATATAGGAGAAGGCTAGAGCGTAGGTGGAGGAAGAACCCGATGGATTATACAGTGGTGCCCCGTATAGCGAGGTTAATCTGTTCCGGATTAACCTTCGCTATACGAAAACATTGCTGTGCGGGTAAGCAAAGCCTATTGGAACGCATTAAATTTAGTTTAATGTGTTCCAATAAGCGTGGAAACTTACCCCTCCAGCGATGTTTTCGCTCCGGCGGCCATTTTGGAGCCGCCGATCAGCTGATTGGCGGCTCCAAAATGGCCGCTGGATGACCCGAAATGGCCCCTATCAGTGTTTTCGCGCCCTCCCCTTGCTTACGGAGGTCGCGAAAACGCTGCGGGGGGGGCATTTCGGGCCATCTGCGGCCATTATGCCTCCCCCCGCAGCGTTTTCGCGACCTCCGTAAGCAAGGGGAGGGCGCGAAAACACTGATAGGGGCCATTTCGGGTCATGCGGTGGCCATTTTGGAGCCGCCGATCAGCTGTTCGGCGGCTCCAAAATGGCCGCTGGAGGCCCCAATCGTCGCAAAGCGAGTGCGGCGATTGGGGCTGATCCGTATAGCGATCCCCAAAAAGGGATTGCTATACGGATTCTTCGTTAAATGGTGCACTCGTTAAGCGAGGCACCACTGTAATTGGATAGCTGTTAGGGTCGCAACTAACCTTTACCTGACTAAGGTAAAGGCTGCATGTAGATCATTCTTCGCTAACCAGATAAGCAAAGCGTCCAACCAGCAGGTGGAGTTATTCCATATAGTGCGCGACCTATTCAGAACTGGTTCAGGTGATAGGCCTCCCCCTAGTTTTTCACCTGACCAGTTTGCAGCCTTCTTTAAATCTAAAGTGGAGGCCATCCGACGGGACCTCTCTCCTTTTTTGAATACAGTGAGTCGAGCAGAGATGTCCAACACTCCATCTTGCCCGGCAATTTTCGACTCCTTTCAGCCTGTAACGCCTGACTCTGTGGCCAGGGTGGTTGATCGCTGTCGAGCCACCACCTCCTCCCTTGACTCTTGCCCGGCCTGGCTAATCAAAGCAGCCAGGCTGATAACAACAGAATGGACCACAGTAATAATAAATGGGTCTTTCCTTGAGGGCAGATTTCATTCTGCCCTCAAGGAGACACTCATTAGGCCCATAAGAAAGAAACCTAGTTTGGTGGCGGACAAGACTGGCAATTATAGGCCCGTCGCCAATGTTTCTTTCATGAGCAAAGTGGTCAAGAGGGTGGTGGCTGATCAGCTTCAGGCCCACTTGGATGAAACAGATGACCTGGATCCGTTTCAGTCGGGCTTCAGGCCGCGCCACGGTACAGAGACGGCATTGGTCGCCCTGTACAATGACCTGCTGAGGGAAGCCGACAGGGGCAAAATGTCTCTGCTGGTCCTCCTCGACATCTTGGCGGCCTTTGATACTGTCGGCCACGGTATTCTCCTGGGGAGGCTCTCCGAGTTGGGAATTGGTGGCTCGGCACTCACCTGGCTCTGTTCCTTCTTGGGGGACCGTCCCCAGAGAGTACAGCTTGGGGAGAGTGTCTCGGCCCCATGGAGTCTCAATTGTGGGGCTCCACAGGGGTCGATCATCTCCCCAATGCTGTTTAACATCTATATGAGGCCGCTGGGTGGGGTCATCAGGGGATGTGGGGCTTTGTGTCATCAATATGCCGATGACACCCAGCTCCACATCTCCTTTTCACCAACTGCAGGTGATGCAGTCCTGTCCCTTCAGTGCTGCCTGGGGCCCGTACTGCAATGGATGCAGGAGAACGGGCTGAGGCTGAACCCAGACAAGACGGAAGTTCTGAGGGTGGGTGCCCCCGTGGTAGGTGGCTTGGGTGACTCTCTCACACTTGGGGGGGTGACCCTGGCCTCAAAGAGTAGGGTCCGCAGCCTGGGCATACATTTGGACCCGACGCTCACCATGGAAACGCAGGTGGCGTCAGTAGTCTGCACCGCCTTTTTCCATCTTTGGCGGATTGCCCGGCTGCGACGCTACCTCAACACGGGGGTGCTCACTACCCTGGTGCATGCACTCGTAATCTCAAGATTAGACCACTGTAATGCGCTCTACGTGGGGCTGCCTTTGAGGCTGATGCAGAAACTTCAGGTGGTGCAGAATGCAGCGGCCAGACTCCTCACTGGAGTGAGAAAATACCAACACGTTTCTCTAACGCTGGCCGCATTGCATTGGCTGCCCATTTATTTCCACGTCAACTTCAACATTTTAATGCTTACTTACAAGGCCCTAAATGGTTTAGGACCTCGATATTTGGCGGAACACCTGCTTCCACCAAGGTCTACCCGGATCACCCGTGCGAGTCAGGAGGTGAGGCTGAGGAGCCTGACGCCGAGAGAGGCCCGGAAGGAGAAGACACGAAACTGGGCCTTCACGGCAGTGGCTCCTCGCCTCTGGAACAATCTCCCTCTGGAGATTCGCGCGGCCCCTACGCTGGGCATCTTTAAAACCCAATTGAAAACCTGGTTGTTCATTCAGGCCTTCCCTCCAGCCAACTCTTGATTTTTTATTTTTTTTCTTACTTTTCCCTATCCTTTATTTCATTGTAGCTATTATTGAATTGTCATGTACTTACCTGTGTTATAAATAAATAAATAAATAAATAAATAAATAAATAAATAAATAAATAAATAAATAAATAAATAAATAAATAAATAAATAAATAAATAAATAAATAAATAAATGTTGTATGGATTTAACATTCATTCATCACAACGCTGTTCAAAATGGGAGGTATAGTTAGCGTGACTAAATTCAGTTCTTCAGCTCAGAAAGTCAAACGCCTGCTAAAATATCCTGAACACAACAAAGCCATCACGGCCCAGTGTGAGAAGTTTAGGATAAGAGTTACAAAACTTCAAACAGAACTTGAGGGTGCAGGCAAAGCAGGGAGGGGCATGTCAAATTGAGAGACTTGACCTCTGCCGCTTCCCTTCAGCTGGGTGTAACTAAAAGACCTGGGAACTGCCTGCGAATTAAGGGGCTTTGGGCAGCTCCAGGGGTGAAGAAGGGAGACAAGAAGGGAGACTCTTCTTTTCTTTTCTAGAATCAATCATCATGACTAGGGGAGGGCCAGACCGGTAGCTTAGCCACAATATGCATCTTCAGCAGGGCAGACAGCCTTAGCTACAGTCTCTAGTTAAGGGATTACTTGCAGTGAGGCTTGGAGACCAAACTCTTTGTGAGATTTTACAGAGCCAGAGTAAACACTTCAGAGTTAGACAGAATAGTCCTTTTTCAGAAGGCTGTTCCCTCTCTCACACACTCTCACACACTCTCACTCTCTCACTCGCACGCACACACACATCTGGGGATGAGCCATTGTGATGCTACAGTGCAGGAATGTCTTGTGATTTCACAGGAGCCAGATCCCTGTGCAGCACTTGGGAAATTGTATGCATACGTATATGTTAAGTGAGCACAAGCAAGAGACAGGGAAGAGAGAGAATTTGGATTTCCTGCATTACCTCTTAAACAAACATTGTGTGTACAATACTTTTGTGCTGAGCCAGATGGTATAGTTCACTGAAGTGGAACGCCTAGCTGTGCAGCCAGAGGCTGGAGTTCAAATCTCTGCTCTGTTTCCTGGAGGAAGGAATGGCCAAGACCATGGGTAGCTGAGGGCGTTATGTCTCCTGTGCAGCTTTGGGCAATCTTTCTGATCACAGAGTGTCACCAGAAGCAAGCCACTTCTTAGTACTTTATACCTAGAAAATCCTGAGAGGGCCTCCATTGGTCTTGACTTAATGATGCTCAGTTGTTATTAAGGGCGTGCAAGTACCATCCAATCCTCTTTGTATCCAAATATTTGATGTACAGATCAGGAGGACCAAGCTGCCCTAAAGTGATTAGGATATAACCGGAAGTGATGTCCCCCCCATTGGTATGTGTTGGAATGGGAAAGGCCTGTGAAAGAAGATAACAAAGGACTATGACATGGAAAGTGTGGTAGTATGCAGCGCCATCAATTTTAGAAGTGTGCTGGGCCATCAGTGTGTGGGCAGTATTCCTAACAACATCCTTCCTCCTACCCCTCCTAGGAACTACATCTGCCCTTCCATTATTCCCCGTATCAACTGATCCCAGATGCTCAGCTGACACTCACCCATGGATCCTTCGAAAGGAATATGGATGATGCAAATGTGTTAGTGAAACTTTCTTAGTGGAACAGGAAGGACTGTTTCATGCCACGGAGAAAAGAGTATTCATTCTGTATGTTCAGACCAACATTTCTATTGTGGCACTACTGCAGTGCACCAAACAGTAAGACAAGTAAGGAGGGAGACAGGAGAAAATGTGTTGAGATGTGAGAAATGTTCTTTTAGTGTCCCCAGTCACTAATCTGGCTTGCCCAAGTGTGTCCATTGCCTCAGCCATTTCAGAGTGCTGTATGGAAACCTACTCTGAAAATATATGCAGGCACCTACAGCAAACCCACTGCCCCCCCCCCAAAGGCAATAGCAGGTTTTTTTAAAAGTGGGAGAGAGAGTACTACTTTAATCTAAAAATCAAAGCCAGCACAACAGAGTCAGTCATCCAACACACACACACACACACACACACACACACACACACACACACACACACACACACACACACACACACACACACACACACACACACACACACACACACACACACTTCGAGTTTCCTATTGCTGCAGTTTCAAAGCATCTTCAAGCTGAACACAAAAAACTTTCAAGGGACTTAATATCTTGAGTGAAATTAAGACTTGATATAGCTACCTAAAAGAAAATGGAAGAAAATTCTAGAATGCATCCAGTCTTTGTCATGCCCGAAAGCAAAGCAGCTGCTTGATTGGGTGGAGTAAAATATATAATGCATAGTGAGATCAGTATGAATCCCCTCCAGAAGCTAGGCAATTGAAGTTTCCAGGGAGGGTTGTCATTTCCTCTGTAGCTTCAGCTGTCAATCTTTTCTTCTTTTGCTAATCAATTGGCACCAAGCATTTTTCTTCAAATGTCAGTATTTAACCCCACAAACACCAGAGCAAATGCTAGTTGTGGGGAAATTGCCCTGCGGCCAATGGAAAGCTTCTTGAACTGCTCTGTAGCTGATCTGGAAATGTACCAATATCTTTGTTCCACTCCATCTGTACATTTTTCTGCCAAACTGGTGCATACTCATGATGATGATGATGATGATGATGATGATGATGATGATGATGATGATGATACCTGAAAACAATTGGGCATGGGGCAGAAAGTGGTGCCCAGACATTAGCATCACCACGCACAATACTTTCAGAGCTGTTTTGCTGTGAGATCCCTCCAGTTCTCCAGGAGAACTAGAGCAACGTCCTGAGACTTCTGGTGGTCTGAATTCTCAGGTCTTGGAGTCAGCGACTCTAGTGGAGATGAATTTATTGCTCTCACCAGCAATCATTTTTGCATCCTTATTACTCATTTCTGCAACCCTCCACATCTTGGCAAACAAACATTTACAATGAGTACCCAGGTCTAACACCGGTTATATTGGTAGGAGATTCTAGAAATTGTAGTCCAACAAAGTAACTTTTCCAAATTCTGGCAAACACCCCCAAACAAATGAAGCAGGTACACATTACCAGTTTGTACCACTAGCCTAGCATGGAATCCATCTAATTTTGAAACAGCCCCACCTGTGTGCAAAGTAACAATATACAATGAAGAACCTTATATAAAGCAGATTCTGTGATCACAGAGACAAGCCTACATAGTTTGGAGGCATAGAAGCAGCAAGCTGAAGGTGTACAGTCATGTGAAAAATGAAATACACCCTCCTTGACTTCTATGGTTTTACGTATCAGGACATAATAAAAATCATCTGTTCCGTAGAGGTCTGAAAATTAGGTAAATACAATCTCAGATGAACAACAGATGACATATTACACAGTGTCATGATTTATTTTACAAAAATTAGACCAAAATGGAGAAGCCATGTGTGAAAAACTGAGTACACCTTGTGATTCAATGGCTTGTAGAAACACCTTTAGCAGCAATAACTTGAAGTAATTGTTTTCTGTATGACTTTATCAGTCTCTCACATCATTCTGGAGGAATTTTGGGCGACTCTTTCTTACAAGGTTGCTTCGGTTCATTGAGGTTTGCAGGTACTGTATTTGTTTATTCACAGTTCTCTGGAAGTTCCATCACAGCATTTTAATTGGACTGAGGTCTGGACTTTGACTGGGTCATAGTGGTACTTTGATTCTTTTTTTTTCCCCAGCCATTCTAGCCACCTAGAGTGGTCGAGTAGACCAGACAGGCAGGATATAAATCAAATAAATAAATAAATAAATAAATAAAATTTTGCTGTAGATTTGCTGGTGTGCTTGGCATCGTTATCCTGTTGCATGACCCAATTTCAGCCAAGCTTTAGCTGTTGGACAGATGGCCTCACATTTGACTCTAAACTGCTTTGGTATACAGAGGAATTCATGGTCAACTTAAAAACTGCAAGGTTCTCAGGTCCTGAGGCTGCAAAACAAGCCCAAATCATTACCCCTTCACCACTATGCTTGACAGTTGGTGTGAGGTGTTTGTGCTGATATGCTGTGTTTGGTTTTCACCAAACATGGCGCTGTACATTATGTCCAACATCTCCACTTTGCTCTTGTATATCCAAGGACAATGTTCCAGAAGTCTTGTGGTTTGTCTAGATGTAACTTTGCAAACCTAAGCTGTGCTGCCATGTTCTTTTTAGAGAGAAGAGGTTTTCTCCTGGCAACCCTTCCAAACCAAACATACTTCTACAGTCTTTTTCTAATTGTACTGTCATGAACCTTAACATTTAACATGCTAACTGAGGCCTGTAGAGTCTGAGCCATAACTCTTGGGTTTTTGCAATTTCTCTGAGCATTGTACAGTCTGAGCTTGGGGTGAATTTGCTCAGATGTCTACTCCTGGGAAGACTGGCAACTGTCTTGAATGTTTTTCACTTGTGAATAATCTTCCTCACTGTAGAATGATGGGCTTTAAATGTATATGCTAGAAACAAATCCTGCCTTCATAATTCTGTTCAGTTTACCCACTTTTGCAAAAGTATTGTTCATATAAATTTATTCCACCTTATTCAAAAAGGAAAGGATTCAATTTTTAGGGCATCTAATAATGCACAGAATGAGGCATAACCTACATTTATGTGGTAGTTAATTCTGTGCAAGGATATTATCCTGTATAAAATGCAGTCTAGGTTCCTCAAAAGGAAAAGCACACACACATGAACCATTTTCGATTAGGCATATATTACCCCTTTATGCTGTGTAAAGCCTATCCTGTGTGAAATGTTGTCCTGCAACAAAACCAAAAATTGAAGGAGCACATATTTTTAAGCGTGCTGTATAGGCTTTTGATTATTCCTGTTGAGTACTAATTGCAGGGGAAAGAGTGGGGGAAACGCCAGAGGAAAAAAATAAGAGTTAATATTCTTCTCAGGGGGCACCAGGAAACTGCAAGAGCAGGGAAAGTCTTGTTGGGACCTCTCAGTGTGGAAAAACTGCCAAACTCACCAAGAACAAAACATCTGCTAAGAAATCATCACAACCCTAGCAACAGGAGATGTTTGAAAAGGAAGCCTATGCACATGCAGCTACTCAAATGTATGTTCCCCTGCATGAGAATCCAGCAGCAGGTGACAACATGAAAAGTGGAACTATTGGTTAGGATTAGAGATGGGCACAAACCAAACCGTCAACCACAAAACCCAATGAACTGGGCTGGTTCACAGTTTTGTTCGTTACCCAGTTCAGCAATACCATTTTGCTGAAGCAAAATGAAGCATCAAACTTTTCCCCTTGGCACTTTGTTTTGCGTTGGCAAAACTGGATATCTGCCCACCCCGTTCCCTCTGCCCTCATAGCATCCCCAACTGCTCCTGCCACTGCCTCCTCCACCACCACCACCACCATCCTCACAGGCAACAGGCCCTGCTTCTAGAGCCAGTTTCTACCTCTGCACATGCAACTGCTGCCCATCTGATAGGCAAGCACATGCACAGAGACAACAGCCAGCTGCTGGCAGGGAAACTGGACCTATCAGCTGGGCGGCCTTTGCATGTGCAAAGGCAGTAGACCCTGCGTCCTGGAGCCAGCTGCTGCTTCTGTGCCTGCACCTGCTGCCCAGCTGATAGGTGGGTGCATGTGCAGAAGCAGCCGCCAGCTCCTGGCAAGAAAGCCAGGCCCACTGCCTCTGTGTATGTGCCCAGCTAATGGGCGGTGGTGCGGCTACGGTGCAACAGGAGCTGGTAGCCACCCCCCACCAGCATTACCCAAAAGCTGAATTGCAAACCACCACTGTTTTCTGCTTGGTTTGTGGTGGGTTGTGGGTCATGGCTAACCATGAACCATCACAATTTTTTTCAGGTTTGTGGCCATCTCTAGTTAGGGCTAAACATAGGACTGACGGGCACAACTGCATTTTCTCCAGCACTCATTTGACCATACATGAGGGGGAAGTATATGAACACGGCTTGTGTGGAAAGGGTTTTAAGCTTGTTTCTTTTTAAAAAGAGAGAGAGAGAAGCATTAGGGAACAGGGGGGTGGGTGGCGGCTACAGTTCCCACATTTGATGTTGGCCCTTCTCCGTTGTCTTTGACAGGAGCCTGACTAATATAAATTAAGTTAAGCTGTTTCCACTTTATCTTCAAGCCAGGAAAATCTGAATTATGTTTTCTCACACACAATTCTTGATTACGCTCAACAAATTCTGTGATCCAATGACTTTTTTTTAAAAAAAAATGTGTTTGGTGGTAAGGTTGTCAACTAGCTAGGACTTAACTGGTGCGACTAGTAAAAACTTCTTCTGCCTGGAACCTTGCATTCTAGGGCAAAAGCCAATTTGTCTCCAGGTTCCACCAAATATCCACCAAGCCCTGCTCCTTGGATCACTAAATGCTATCTAAACTCTGCTGATGCTAGATTCCTCCTGGTCCCTTCTGTTATTTCCAGATCCTTCCTAGTTTCTGAGCTGGATCTATCCTCTTTCCACCCAGAAACCCAGTACTGGTAAAATTAAAAACGGGCAAATCTGCTGCCTGTGTTACATATAGTAGTCACTACTTAAGTTTTCTGTCACAAAGCAATTAAAAAAACAAACAAACATGTAAGCCAGGCCTATTGGCACAAATAATTATGTGATAGGTCTCTTCTTTAAAAAGTGATATTCCCTTATAACAAGGAAGCTGGATCATGTGGACTGGTCCATGTCTAACCCCATCTATGCATTTATTTATTCATAAATCATATGCAGTATTAAGAAGAGACATTTAAAACTGTGCAAAAACTCAACAGGCAGGTCGCTCTGAGCTGGAGCAAACATAACCTCACACTCTTATTCACAACCCCATTAAGCCACAAGTATTTTGACAAG
Organism: Pogona vitticeps; assembly: GCF_051106095.1. Lineage (NCBI taxonomy): Eukaryota > Metazoa > Chordata > Lepidosauria > Squamata > Agamidae > Pogona > Pogona vitticeps. Next base: position 136,755,769 of record NC_135786.1, on the reverse strand, counting down.
CACAATTGTTGTCCAGTTGACCTCAATGGGGTTTTACTGGCTTCAGTCCCAAGTATGCTAGCTTGGAGTGGGGTGAGGCTGTCACCGAGAGTCTTTATGCCTTCATCTTCAAATGAGCCCGAAGCTGCTTCCCTGGGAAATCTTCGGCAGGCAGCAGGGGCCATTGAGAAGAGCCTGCAATTGGCATGCTCAAAATTTCCCCAGGAAACCGGGAGAGGCGAACGCTGCCCATTCTCTGCAGGCCTAGGTCCTGGGAAACAGAGCCCTTTCCCACTCTTTTTTCCTTGCTTCAGAGATACTCTGTGGCACTATGGATTTTTAATTTAAGCCCCTGTGGATTACTTTCATATCAAATTGTTTCCACTCCTATTCATCACTGGGGAGATGGTGACAAAAACAAAGTCGGCTTTTTTTAAAAAGGTTGTTGTTATAAACAAAGTGCTGATTTCACCTTAGGTGTACAGAGGAATGGGAGGGTGCAACTGGCAGACTGACAAAAATAAATAGCCTAGAGGTGGGATACGTTGCCATATTTTTTTCAGTAATCAAGCCAGCCTCTCCACCCCCAGCCCCATGCCCTTGGTTTCTGAATTTCCACCCTCTTCAGAAACCAACAGAGAAAAGGCAGGGGTAGCAGCCAAAATGCTGGACTGAAAGCAAGAAGAAGAATTCCCCCGCCTGACACCCACCTCCCACAAATTAAGCTTGCTCAGGCTCCTGTCATCTTTGGAAATTAAACAGGCAATGAATAAGGCTTTCCCTGCAATAACTCCAAGGAGGCAGACCATGTTTCTAGAGGAAACACATCAGGGTAACACCTGACTGCTAAAGTTTAGGAACATTTGTTTACAGTCTAGGGATGTGGTGGTGCTGCAAGTTAAACTGCAAAGCCTCTGGGCTGGCTGCAAGGTTGAAAGATCAGCAGTTCAAATCCACGTGATGGAGTGAGCTCCCGCCGCTTGTCCCAGCTCCTGCCAACCTAGCAGTTTGAAAGCATGTAAAAATGTGAGTACATAAATAGGTACCACTACAGTGAGAAGGAAATGGTGTTCTGTGTCTAGTCGCGCTGGCCACGTGATCACGGAAACTGTCTACGGACAAACACTGGCTCCATGGCTTGGGAATGGGGTGAGCACTGCCCCCTAGAGTCAGACATGACTGGACAATTTTCAAGGAGAACCTTTACCCTACCTTTTACCTTTACAGTCTGTAGTCAAACATGGATAAGAGGCAACCCCTTCACAAGGAACAATTGCTGTCTGTAGATTCAGAGTTGTCTCCCATTTCCTTTCAAAGTGTTACATCCAGCTAGTTCAGGAGCAAGGAAAGTGTGGCCCTCTGGATGTTTTGAGCCTACAATTTCCATCATACCTCATCAGTATTGATAATGGTGAGGGATGACAGGAGGGGCAATCAAAGAGCATCTAGAGATTCACAGATGCCCTCTTGTGAACTGGTTTCTTAGAGTTGGAATGAGCAAAATATGGGATTAGGAACCCAAATGCACCTCCTTCTATGCAGCACATGTAAACATCCTCTTATAGTGCAAGGAATCTTTAAGACCTCCTTTAAGCAATTTTGCTGATTCATTTGATCTACTGTTTTTCATTTTTATAGCTCCTGACAGAGGATGAATGAGTTAAATGATGAAGGTTGCCTCGCGCCCTGGGGAAAGAAAAGATAAAATGTCAGCAACAAGGCAAAAGATTTGCCCCACACATACACTTATATAACCTTCAAGCGGCTCTTCAAAAATGTTTGTTTACTACATTTCTATAACATTCAAGAGCTGAGACGTTCTGACCAATTGCCAAAATGCAGCTACAATTAAACAGAAGTGTGAAGCTTTTAAAATAATTAAAATTACAGTGGGAAAATGAGCAACTATGGTACATTTTTTCTCCGCCAAATTATGACAGCATGTAACGGTAGTGCACCAATCAGCAAGCTGTTGTCTTGACTATAAGCTGAAATGAAGATGAACCTATACCTGTTTTATCCCTCTTCCAGTATTAGCCCAATGCAGTAGCTGTTGCATCCGTTATTGCAACCAATGTTGTGAACATGGTTAGAAGGCAATGCCTATCCCTGTCCCTTTTGTTGCCACTTCCTCTGTGTGAGTGTAGGCATGGTTACAGAGGAAAGATTCCTGTTTGTGTGTAAGCTATACGTGTGAGCAAGAATTTTGGAAAATCTAGGTTCCCGTTTGCTTGTAGTACACACAAGCAGGAATCTCTTCTCTTCAAATTTCTCATTGGTCATGTGAAGAAAATGATGATGGGACTGGGCAGGGCTAGGTGTAAAGTCTGAATAGGATTCTTGATTGAGCTGGATGCTAGAAGCATATCATAGCTGGCTTCAACAAGTACATCTCTATTTTAAGGTGGTACCACATATGGACATAGATGCAAAGGTATTTTTTACACACAGCTGCTCTCTACCCATGCTCTGTTAGACTGAAGACAAGCCCTAGTGAAATGCTATTACTTTAGGACCGCAGTATCCGTAGGGGATTAGTTCCAAGCCCCCCCACCCTCAGATGCCAAAAAGTGTGGGCATAGAAACACTTTATATACGTAGCATAGTCTTTGGTTCCTTCTACCGGCCAATTCTGGCAATACACCTTGGAACACACATATCTCTGGAGGTTTTTACTGTATTTAATATTTTAAGGCATTGAATAAGTGAAACCTCAGGTACTGATCCTGCAGATACAGCAGTCTTACTGTATTTAAAATATCCTTCCTTTTTTAGAAAGCTAATTTTTTTTGAAGCTGGGCCTTTGTCCCATAGCATGACCAAGCAATGGAACTCAGGACTCACCTGTTGGTAAGATTGTTCAAACAAGGACAAAATGTCCTTCACCTTGCCAAGAAACTGAAGAGTAAATGGCTGTACTTGGGTCATAACAGAGTTATAGAGGCAAAACCCAGTCCACTGAGAGGTCCCCCAAGAACATAGCTTTATGCTACTGAGGACTGCTCGTTTCAGCTCTTCATGCCGAACAGATGGAAATGCATTATACTGTGAAACAGAACCCTCTTGGCTGTTGTCATCCTTGTCTGATTAGTACACATTCAGTCTGGAGGGGTGCGTAACAGCTACGTCATGTAAAATAGGACATATACGCCTGTGTTCATGTAATGTCACACACAAAAACAAACCAAGTCAGCAGAAAGTGTAAACCTGTTATCCATGATGCTGTTGAAACTCAGTACAAAAAAACATAGTAAACTGGTTTTCCAAGGAACTGTCTGCCGTACATTATCAACATTGCTTCAAAACAAAAAGCGGGGGGGGGGGGGACATGATTGTGAGGGGAAAATCCAAGTCTATTACTAAATATGCTATTATAGAATCTCACTGAAGATAAGAGCTGAAAAAGAAGCCCAACATCATAACTAATCTGTGACTTGTGACCATGCTAAGTATAGGATGAGAGTTTCAGATAAATAATTACAAATGAGGCTTTCATTCTCCTCCTGGCCCTCTATTCAACAAACTGTTTTATACAATGAAGGGCCAAGCTGGGGTTAACTCCAGTTGACCAGAATGATGCAATGCACAATTGAGCCTCTGTCCTGAGCCAAGCAGCTTTCACGGAGTGGTCCCATTTCATTAGCTGCCTGAGATTTTCAGGACCTGACAATTTCTTTATGGCACCCGGCCAGCAAGAGGAGGCCAAGCGGCCTCTGTTTCAATTTGGCTTTTGCCCAAACTAGTTGCAGGATGATGAGACTTGGCACAGGTAGCACCTTCCAGTGGTATGCCATTTGACAGAAGGAAAAGCATGAGGCATACCTTCAAAGATTAAAAATCTACATCTTACTCTCCCCCCCCCCGAATCACCCACCCACTCACTGTTTCCTAGCAAGCGCTAGCAACAAGATTGCTGATAAATCTTGATAAGAAAGAATTGCTGCTTGGTTCTTCTTTGGCACGCTCCTGCAAGAGCTCCAAATACCTCCAGGGGTGACGGAATTGCGCATTTGCCCAGAAAACTTTTTTACCCTGGGCAGGCACATTAACACATGGAATAAATGCAGCTGAGATAGGATACTGTAGGCCTACGGCTGCCTCTGTCCCTCCTAGGGCCAGTTACAGTAATAATAATTTCCCATCATCCGTGTTGCCATCATTGCTATCCAACGAGATCCTGATGAATCTCCACTACCAGCTGTGAAGTATTTTTGCTTGTTAGCATCAAATCTGGAGATCATCCAAATATGCTTCACTCTTTGGGAACTGCTTTCTTCTGCAGGCTCCTACTGAGTTACAGATGCTCTGTTCCCAAGACACTACAAAAGCAGATTCAGGTATTCCCTTGCTTCAGCTCAGCAGCATGTAATGGCTTAGGATATTATTTGGGAGAGGGGCATTCTCTTGAATGGGAGAAAGGGCCACAGAAAGCACAAGTGGGTTTAATGTCCTTTGGATGCAAAGGGCTCAGCCAATTTACAGTACAGTATAATATCTATTCTATACACATGCAGAGCATGGTGGAAGGAAACACACTGCAAGACGCAAGCAGCAGATCCACTCATTATACCACGCTGGCTCTTTGTTTAGCAAACTGTTTGTAGTAAGTGGAAGTAGCTGATCTAGCAAAATAGCATTTGTTGAACAATCAGAGCATGGCAGGCCATGTCCCAAACACATGATCTCAACATTATAATTTTGATTCATGAGCATCCTTGGCTACGATGAATTAGACAAAGGGGCCAAGAAATGTCACCAGTTTCTCTGACAACAAATATCATTTCACACATAAGACCTCATACTTATCCATTCTGTTTCTCTAGGAAAACCCTATGATGCAACTCCTTGGCAGCAAGGCAAAAGACTAAGAATTTAGTTCCAGTCTGCTAGCAGAGGGATGTTTCTTACCGTTGCCAGCTCCAGTGTGGTATAAACACAGTATGAATCACTGCTTAATTTTTCTCATTGCATTCTTTGCTTTGTTGAATATTTTTGCAGTGGAGTTCTGCCTGCCAGGTGGTGGTGAGTTTATTGACATAGTTCACCATGTTGTGTGGGGGAAGAGGGAAGCTAGGAATGTTATAGACATTGTTGAAGGCTACTAGAAGATACAGAGCTGCTATGACCCATCATGTTTTCAGGACACTAGCATGATTTACATCTGAAATACTTCAGCCACGATCTTCCTTCCATTAATGGAAGTGCTCCAGTCATGAAAATTCCTCTAGATCTGCTTAATTTTAATGGTTTAACACATTGGTAGATCCCATCACTTATTTAAAACGGGACTCTGCACAAGTTCCCCAATTCAGTTCAAACCCCAATTTGGGACTTTCACTCGATTCCAGTTTGGTCCAGCACAATCTGTACCCCATCTGATTCAATATGTGTTCCAGATCAGAGATCATCAGATGCCTGCCACTGATATGCACTGGACACCCAAAAATGGTTGTTAATTTTATTGATTGATTGATTGATTGACTGATTGCACAGTTATATAATAAATCTGGATAGGGAGTAAAGAAAAGAATAAATCTGCCAAATTTTAGACAACTAGATTCTGGATTGGTATACCAGGAACCTTTAAAATACGCTTCAAGGGTTAAATAAAGGCTGAAGCAATTTATGCTGTATCCCGATGTCTGCTTCAAACAGAAAACAATTTATAAATGCACTTTGATTCACCCTGGAACTGAAAGCTGCTCATTCCTTTTTGGTCCAGCACCTAAATAAATTGGTTCAAATCAAGCCAATTTGGTTTTTAAATCAGGCTTTAGCCAAATCCATTGCATAATCCTAATTTAACACATTACTTGTAATTTAACACATTACTTTTATGCATATTCAGGGTTTTTCTTTCTCCTTCTCCTTCTTCTTCTTGCAAAGAAGTCAGTTTTGAACATATATTAAAAACAGTGACAAAATCTGGCAAAGGAGAAAACAAAGTTAAAATAAGCTCACTGAGTTGTATAACATAATTGCCCTGTTAAATGCATTTTATTTTTCAGAAGAAAAGTTTAGAATAAAAAATGTTTAGCTTGCTTGAAAAAGTTCCAAATAGTGGCCTGGGAATGAAGTCCCTCAGGAAATACTGCGGTTTTCAGAATTCATTATTGTCAGTAGAAAAACTGTATACAGTATTAGTTTATTCCAGTATGAAATATGAACTTTGAAAACGAGACTGGGAATTAAAGAGAGATTTAATTGAGATTATCCTCATAAACACAATGACAAGCACAAGATCAATGAAATCTGCAATTATGCTCTGAAAAATAAAGGGGCCAGGGTTAGGGTTGCCAAAGTCTCTATGTTTGGCCCAAAGCACAAATGTGGAAGCGTTGTCTTTGGTTGTTTTGAAGTACAACTCCCATAATCCTTTGCCACTGGCCATGCTGGCAGGAACTTCCAGGAGTTGAAATCTAGAACACCCAAAAGACTTTAGGTTCCCTACCCTTAGCCTTAAATTTCAGGCTACCTGAGTCACCAGAATAAAGAATAAGCCTCTCAGCATGCAATTGTGGATAACATCATACACCTCCAAGTCAAATAGCAGCTGTGGGGGCGATTTCTGGCATTAAAACGTTACAGTGGAAAAGTCATAGCCACTTTCTTCACTGGGCCTGAGCTATCAGTAAACAAGAGAACCCTCCCCCCCCCTTGTCAAGGACAACAATTTATAAAACAACAACAGGGTACAGAAAAAGATCTCATGGTAAATCTGTTGGCAACACTAGGGGCAGCTTGCAGTCTGAGTGGTGGAAGGATACCTCTCCCCAAAATGTTATGATCCTGCTCCAGAGCAATAATCACAGGACTTAGGCAATGCCCCTATGTCTTTCCAAAAGAAGTCCAAATGCCAAATACGAGTTTCAAATGGCAAACTGCCTCGTATAAGGCAATGTAGCAGTTCGAGAAAAGTCTGCTATTTGAGGGGGACAGAACCCTGAAATCTAATTTGTTAGCAACTGTAAACGATTGTTCTTTTTTCATAGTGTGTTGTAAGCAGTTTTAAAACATCAAGGGTATGACTATTGGGGGCTGGAGAACTGGCCCCCTACAAAGCGATGTGATCCTCAGAGAAGTGAATGCTGCAGCTTCCCTTTCCTCCTTCCAAACTGCTCTTAGCTGCTCTTTCACCTTTGACACACAAGTACAAACTAATTAATTGGTCCAAGGGGTTTTGTTTGAACAGGTGCGAAAACATGAACATTGTAGCACTTTGTTTTTGTGAAACAGTCCAAACAAATAAACTTCACTCCTTTTGCAATATCATTCATGTGTAAATGTAGGACTGTAGTGCTTATTTCTCTCTCCCTAAGCTTAACAAGGACCAAAACACACTGCATTCGTGCAGCCTGTGAAGGCACAAGTTTGTGAAATGGAATAAAGCATCTTTCTATGCTTCTAACCAGATTCTTGGCATTTATTTATTTATTTATTTATTTATTTATTTATTTATTTATTTATTTATTTACTTACTTACTTACTTACTTACTTACTTACTTACTTACTTACTTACTTACTTACAGTGGGGTCTCTACTTAAGAACTTAATCCGTATTGGAAGGTGGTTCTCAAGTTGAAAAGTTCTTATGTTGAATCTGCATTTCCCATAGGAATGCATTGAAAACCATTTAATCCGTATCTGCTCTTTTCCGTCCATAGAAACTACAGTGGAACCTCTACTTAAGAACTTAATCCATTTTGGAATGGTGTTCTTAAGTTGAAACATTCTTAAGTTGAAGCAAAATTTCCCATAGGAATGGACTGAAAACCAATTAATCTGTTCTGGCTGTTTTGGTTTTTTTTTTTGTTATGTCGAGGTGCGTTTGTACATTGAAGCATTAGTTCCCATAGGAACTAATGCAAAGCTGTTTAATACGTACTCTACCACTAGGGGGAGAATTTTTTTTAACCTAAGATGACCTTAAAAAAAGAGCAGGAAAGGTTTTTTTTCCTGTTCTTATCTTGGATTTCTGTTCTCAAGTAGAAGCAAAATTTAGCAAATGGAGCTGTTCTTAAGTTGGATTGTTCTTAAGTAGAGACGTTCTTAAGTAGAGACCCCACTGTACTTACTTACTTACTTACTTACTTACTTACTTACTTACTTACTTACTTACTTACTTACTTACTTACTTACTTACTTACTTACTTACTTACTTACTTACTTACTTACTTACAGTACTTACTTACTTACTTACTTACTTACTTATAGGCTGCCGTTCTCTGCATGGGAACCCGAGTTGGCTCACAACCACTAAAACTCTACTACGATGAACAGGTTTTTAAAATGCCATATGAATAACATATTTTAAAGCAATTAAATGTATATCAGGATTATAACCAGGATTTAAAACAATGTTCAAACATCTTTTAAAACATTTAGATATCTCAAAGTTTACTAAACATAGCATTTCTAACAGCTTGAGCTCACTAACAATAAAACCTACTGTTGCAGGTTTCTGGTTCTGCTTTTTTAGAAAAAGATTTGTTGGAATCAATTCCACATCTGCACATCCCCCTACTGCTTTTTAAAAAATGTCTTCCTATTTGATACAGAGCTATACTAGATAGCTGGAACTAAAGAAAAAAACACCACAGCCTGCTGTCAAAAAAGCCCATGCAAGGCCAAACAGCCACAAGCCTTTCAAGCCCACCCTTTCTTCCCTCCCATATCAACCCCAACCACCCTTCTCCCCTCCCGCCCCATCTCTCACCCCATCTCTTCTCCTTGCCCCTTCCAAATCCTTCCCACCTTCTATTCTCCTCAGTCACTTGCCCTGGCACCACCCCTTTCCCTCACCCCCTGTTCTACTTTCCCTTTCCACCCCTTTGCTTCTCATTCTTCCCCTTACTAGATACCGTTTCCCCTGCCACCTCCCTGTCCCAGCGGAGCAGAGTGACCTGATTGAAGGCCATGGAGGCAGCAACATCAGGGTCAGAGATGCTGGCATCAGTGGGGAGACCAAGGCAGCAGGAGGGCAGCAGAGGCAGAGGGGAAACCAAGGTGGCAGCAGCAGTAAGGGGCGGTGGAGGTGGAGGGGAAACAGAGAAGATGGCAGGAAGACCAAGGCAGGGGGCAGTAGAGGCAGAGGGGAGACTGAGGTGGCAGCGGTGGCAGCAGAGAGTTTGAGGCAGTGGCAGCGGTGGATATAGTGGCAGTAATGGCAGCAGTGAGGACACAACACACTGACCCAAAAGCTTGTGATTTTAGTCCAATTTTTAAAAACAAAAAAAAAGATCCCTCTCCCGTTTTCTTCCAGCCCTGGGATCAGGCCCTTAAAAGCCTGCCTGAAAAGGAAGGTCTTTGCCTGACTACAGAAAGACAAGAGGGAAGGAATCAACATGATGCAAACCTGTTTATTTCACTGGACTGAAACATGACTAACCTTACACAGTATTTGATGGTTATGTCCACAATCAACTTCAACTCCTATGGCATATTTACAATTAACAACTTTTATTTGCCCTATGTTTTTGTGGACTGCAGCCCACTTCTTCATCTGCACAGATTATTACTCCAGTTTCTGGTTGCTGTGTGCCCTCAGGTCACGAATGACTAAGGGTGACCCAATGAATGAGCAATCTCCACAATGTCCTGTCCTACTCAGCTAAACTGAGTGAACAGACATTTTTACAGTGGTGAGGAGGGTGGAAGATGAAATGTTACCCACTTAACCGTCAACCTGGGTGGTCTGGCTTACCAAGTACTGTTTATCTTCTTGTTCACTCAGAGATTTTCAAAATTCAGCACTAGGCAGTTTGTGGATGAGCACACAAGAGCGCATCAACCAAAACAAATGGGGGGAACATCTCTCCCATCTCAAGCCATTTTTCATTCACTGGGGTCCAGAGGTAATTATTTAGGTACTATTCCTAGAGTCCAAGGTTACACAAGGGAAAAAGCTTGTGGACATAGTGGCTAGACTGGATTACAAATATATGGCCTATGGAATGGATTACAGACCTCTGTCATGGAACAGGCCACCTATTGATTAGAAGAGAGGAAGTCTTGGGTTTGGTCCATAAACATTGTGATTGACTGTTTCCTGCTGGAAAAGAGGGCTAGGGATTTCTCTGGGTCTGAACGTTCTGCATGATGGAATGAGCAAAAAGATACATGGTTGCTGTGGTGACAAGACCTTGGCAGAGCAAAAGAGACAAGGGATCAGTATGGAGAAGCAGCAAAGCTAGATACTTTCAGTGGCTCCATGCCCAGAACGTAGCCTGATAAGATGCTGAAGACGCATAACTTGCCTTAAGACAAAAGGATGCCTTACTTTCTTGCAAGAGAGAAAGGTGACACAATACACTTTTCCTCCTGACTTACCATCTATCAGTGCTGAGTGTCAGTGATGAGGGGAAAGAAGCCAATCAGAGCACAGGGAAATTAGGAGTGTCAGTGGAAGAAAAAGCTATTGTTCCGTAAGCAAAAACTCTTAGACACACACATTTATTCTTGCCATTTTTCTCATTTTTTAAACTTTTTCGCAGATTCTTACTGCTTTGGGGATTTAGTTTACCTTTTCCCTTTGGTTTAGACAGAAGTTTCGTGTTTTACAATTGATTAGGTTAATTCCCATTGTAAAATCCCTTGTCATTTTTGCACAGAGCTAGATTTTGGCCCACGGTCTCTCTGAGTGAACTTTGATTTCCTAAAATTCTCTTCCTTTCTTCTTTTATTTTTATTACCCCAACACAACATGCATATATTGCTGAGGCTCAGATTTTGCTACTTTGTCGTTGTTCTAATTTTCCCATCTGAATCTTCCTCCCTATTCCCCCAAGGCTTCAGAAAGCCGTTCCTTGGAATAGGTTCTATGTGTCTTTCTTTCTCAAGCTTCAGGCCAATGATTGCTAAACAGCTGGAAAAATCACAAGTTTCAGCTAGAGAGCTGGTGGGAAATATGGGTAAATATAGTGAAGTCTTGTTGCTTAGTGTAGTAAGTCACAGCTGGAGTAAACCCACTGAATCAGTGGAAATTTAGTAATTCAAATCCCCACTGATTCAATGGGCCTACCACGTTGTGAGTCAAGTTCCATTGATTCAGTGGTCCTAGTCTAGTTGTGACTTACCGGTACTATCCTAAGCAATAGGATTTCAGCCAGTGTTTTATTATCATGTCTAAATTTGCATGTTACAACATCATTTTACACTTGAATCCAAATTATCCTACATTATAGTTTTCATGTGATCATTGCACTGAATCTTGCTTGAAATCCATCACTTTTCCTCTCCTATCTTTGCTACTGTACCTTCACTTAATGGCTCTGGTTCCCTGGTTATCTGCTGTAATTTCAATGAATTTTTTAATGAACTGCATCTATGAACTACCTCCGCTCATTGTTGGTTACACCCTATCTCTCACTGGTGCAAATATTGAACTTCATTTCCAGGGCCCATATGTCCTGAGCTTCAATCCAACTCTCATAACTAGTTGAACCCCCTTCACCATTGCAGTTAGAACTGTGGGACCTACTTCAGCATAGGTTTTTTTAAGAATACAACAAGGCTGAGACCACTGCTCGGGAATAAAACAAGTCTGAGGTCATGAGAGAGGAACCAATCCTGTGTGGCTTCTTCCCACACAATAATACCTCTCTTTGAAAATAGAGCAACACCAGTGGGAATAGTGGCCTCCATGTGGGCCCTTGGCATTTGATTGAAGTGTTCTAAGCTTACTGAGAATGGCATAGGAAGGAGCGCTCCTCCAGCAGCTGCCACACCATTAAAGATTATGTTTGAAGGGTCCCCGAGTAAAAGGTCACCTACATTCACCCCAAGGGTTTAGCAGAGGCCTGTGCATTCTCTTCCCATCTTCAGTCAGCAATAGAAAGGATTGGAGGGAGAAACACTGATTTAAGCACTAGACCACACAGATTGTTGGGAGTGGTGAGATGAGTTTCACAGAAAATGAAGCTATAAATTTCCCATGGTTATCACACCCAGTCTGGCACACCTGGCCTTTGCAGAGGTCCTGGAAGATACAGATCCATTTTGTTTAAGCTGGTAAAGCTTGTTCCTTATCTAAAGAAGAAAAGAATTTGACCATCTGCATAGGGCCATTGGGGAGGGGAGACACTGAAGAATGAGGTGAAGCAGCTGTGAAGTGGGCTTAGTGGAGTAAATGTGCAACTGAGGTCAGAATCTCACAAAGTCGTTCTAGGCTGTTTGTATGGCTTTGTGGTGAAAGATGGTGAATCTGCCTGACAGGACTGTTCTTTCAAAGCATTCTTTCCCCAATCTGAAACTCCTCAGAGATGTTGGACAAAAAGTCTTACCACAGCAAACTATGGCAAGTGCTAAAAGAAATGGGCGTGCCTGACCACCTTATCCATCTCCTGAGAAACCTATATGTGGGACAGGAAGCAACAGTTAGAACTGGATATGGAACAACGGATTGGTTCAAAATTGGGAAAGGAGTACGACAAGGCTGTATATTGTCACCATGCTTATTTAGCTTATATGCAGAATACATCATGCGGAAGGCTGGACTGGAGGAATCCCAAGCTGGAATTAAGATTGCAGGAAGAAATATCAACAACCTCTGATATGCAGATGATACCACTCTGATGGCGGAAAGTGAGGAGGAACTAAAGAACCTTGTAATGAGGGTGAAAGACGAGAGTGCAAAAAACGGTCTGAAACTCAACATCAAAAAAACTAAGATCATGGCCACTGGTCCCATCACCTCCTGGGAAATAGAAGGGGAAGATATGGAGGCAGTGACAGATTTTACTTTCTTGGGCTCCATGATCACTGCAGATGGAGACAGCAGCCCCAAAATTAAAAGACGCCTGCTTCTTGGGAGGAAAGCAATGACAAATCTGGACAGCATCTTAAAAAGCAGAGACATCACCTTGCCAACAAAAGTCCGAATACTCAAAGCTATGGTTTTTCCTGTAGTGTTGTATGGAAGTGAGAGCTGGACCATAAAGAAACCTGACCACCGAAGAATTGATGCCTTTGAATTGTGGTGCTGGAGGAGACTCTTGAGAGTTCCCTGGACTGCAAAGAGAACAAACCTATCAATTCTAAAGGAAATCAACCCCGAGTGCTCATTGGAAGGACAGATCCTGAAGCTGAGGCTCCAGTACTTTGGCCATCTCATGAGAAGAGAAGACTCCTTGGAAAAGACTTTGATGTTGGGAAAGTGTGAAGGCAAGAGGAGAAGGGGACGACCGAGGATGAGATGGTTGGACAGTGTCATCGAAACAACCAACATGAATTTGACACAACTCCGGGATGCGGTGGAAGATAGGAGGGCCTGGCGTGCTCTGGTCCATGGGGTCACAAAGAGTCGGACACGACTAAACGACTGAACAAACAAACAATTCTTAACCAGTATATCCAAGACGGACACCATCTTGGATATGGATGTACAGGAGCAGGCCTTTGTGATGTCACAAGGGGGGCAGACAAAGATTGAGGGGGGAAAGAGTGAAGGAACCATCTCATTGTGGAAATGCACATCTATTTATTTATTTTTATTTATTTAAAATATTTTTACCCCACCTCTCTCCTCAAAAGGACCCAAGTCTATATAAATGGACTTCCACCACAACAACTTAAAGGGAATGTACTTCTTTTGGGTGTTACATACAGCACTGATGTTACCTGTCTGTCATGGGTTGGAGGGAAAGTTCCATCCTATGGGGAGTGGAAGGCAGGACATCAGGAGGAGGGGCTGTACTGTATATATATGTGGAGTTTGTGTGGAGAAGGAGAGCTGGAGGAGAAGAAGCTGAGAGAAGAAGCTGGTGTGGGAGTCTGTGTGTCATACAGGGTACTACTGTGTGTCAGTCAGTACCAACCTGATAGGTTCAGGTGTCTTTATGGGTAGCCAGAACTGATAGGTGTGACAAACCCAGACCTACTGGAGGATGCCACACTTTCACTAAGCTGCCACCAACCATTCCCTGTAAGGAGTCACACAGACCAGGAATGGATTTTCAACAAATAAAGGAATAAGGTTTATTTAAATCACACACAGGGAAAATAAAATGATCAAATGAATAAGATACAGTAACGTGGCTTAGTCTCAATCATACATACACCAGGTTGGGTTCACACAGAACACCTATAAACAAAGCACAGACCTTGAACCCATCAGTTCTGGCTACCCATACAGACACCTGAACCTATCAGGTTGGTACTGACTGACACACAGTAGTACCCTGTCTGACACACAGACTCCCACTCAAGCTTCTTCTCTCAGCTCTTCTCCAGCTTCTCCTAACTTCTCCACACAAACTCCACATATATATATAGTACAGCCCCTCCTCCTGATGTCCCGCCTTCCACTCCCCATAGGCTGGAACTTTCCCTCCAAACCCATGACAGACAGGTAACATCAGTGCTGTGTGGAGAAGGAGAGCTGGAGGAGAAGAAGCTGAGAGAAGAAGCTGGTGTGGGAGTCTGTGTGTCAGACAGGGTACTACTGTGTGTCAGTCAGTACCAACCTGATAGGTTCAGGTGTCTTTATGGGTAGCCAGAACTGATAGGTTCAGGGTCTGTGCTTTATTTAAAGGTGTTCTGTGTGAACCAAACTGGTGTATGTATGATTGAGACTAAGCCACGTTACTGTATCTTATTCACTTGATCATTTTATTTTCCCTGTGTGTTATTTAAATAAACCTTATTCCTTTGTTTGTTAAAAATCCATTCCTGGTCTGTGTGACTCCTTACAGGGAATGGTTGGTGGCAGCTTAGTGAAACTGTGGCATATCCCAGTAGGTCTGGGGTTGTCACATTGATTGGTGTCCAGCTTGTGGGATACGACTGATCCAGTTGTCCAGTGGTCCAGCAAAGCCTTGGCAAGTGTGCCCAGAGCAAGGGGGGGTCTAGTCAGGGACAATCTGAGAGCGCGTAGGTAATCTTCTAGGCTTACCTCACGGGGAGGTAAGCTAGTGGAAGAACGTGTGACCTCAGATTGGTGGGGACTAGATTAGGGAGCTCTGAGGCAACCTGTTTTGGCGGGAAAAGGCTGAGGCAAAGCTGAGTGAAGTAGCAGTGATCTAGCTTGTCTGCTGAGAGGCCTAGCAGAGGGGGGTAGACTCTGGCTGGCAACAGTTGCAAGTTAGTGCTGAAGAACAGCAGCAATCTATAGAAGGCTGGTTCTGAGGCAAAAGAAAAAAAAGAGAAAAAAAAAGTGGTCGCTTTATTTTGAGGCTTGACTTTTGAAAGCAGCCTGTTCTGGGGGGGGATTATGCCCTTGACTCGAAGCCAAATGGCAGAAATGGGGGAAGTAAGAGACCCACAGGTAGACCAAGGTTCTGAGGAGGAATTTGGCTCAGTGCAGGATGAGAACACGGGAGAACTGACCCCAGAACTCAGAAAAATGCTCCGAGCCCAACTGCGTGAACTGAGGGTGAGGGAACTGGCGTTTGAAAGGGAAGTGAAACAGAGACTGTTGGAAGTAGACAAAATGGTGTTTGAGCTGAAGAAGAAGGAAATAATGAGTAGAAATAGGAATAACAATAATGTTGAAGGGAAGCCCTCAGACATGAAACCACAAAGACCTCAGATTTTGGAGGGAAAACCAAAACCAGATGAGAAAGACTCCAAGTACAGCAGAAAATGTTATTTCTGTCAGGGAAAGGGCCATCTAATCTCAGGGTGTGAGAAATGGAAGCAGATAAAGGGAAATGTGCCTCATGATTTGAGTGGAACCAAGCCAAAAGCTGTGTTCTGTGTCCAGAAAGAGCAAAGCTCCTTGTCACTGAGGGAGCCTGTTGCCATGGCTACTCAATCTGGAACAGTTACATCTGCTGATCAGGCTGGGGAAAATGGTCCTCTTGTGGAGGTCAAGCGCTGCTTGCTAGTGAGAACAGATTCACAGTTGTTTGAAACCGCAGGGGTGGACGTAGGAATACTTGACCATCAGTATAGGGGGCTAAGGGATACTTGTTCCCAGGTGACCCTGTGCCATCCAGATATTATTCCTAGGGAATATATAATCCCGAATGAGAGCATAAAGGTGGCAGGGATTGAGGGACAGGTGATCTCGCTGCCAGTAGCTGAGGTACCTGTGAACTTTCAAGGCTGGAGGGGAGTTTGGCGGCTAGCGATTTCATCGACTCTGCCAGCAGCCGTGCTCGTGGGAAATGACCTGGCTGAACATGTGAAATGGGTGCTAGTGATTACACGCTCACAAGCTAACACAGGGACAGTTCAAGGGGGTATTGGAGAGCCCGAGACGGAAGCAGGTGGGGGGAGTTCCGAAGCTGTGGTGGAAACCTTAACCACAGACAGCAAATTTGGCCAAGAGCAAAAGGCAGACGCCACTCTCCAAAAGTGTTTTGAACAGGTGACAGACGCCCAGCTAACACCTGAAACCCCAGTGAGATTTTGTGAGAAAAAGGGAATTTTATATAGAGAGACCCTGAGGAATATCTCAAAAGGGGGAGATGGGATCAGAAGTCAGCTGGTGGTACCTGAAAAGTATCGCCCCATGATCTTGAAAAGGGGGCACTCTGACATGTTTGCTGCGCACTTAGGGGTGAACAAAACACAACAGAGAATTACACAGAATTTTTACTGGCCTGAAATAGGGAAGCAGATCAAGGAGTTCTGTAAACAATGTGATGTGTGTCAGAGGCAGGGGAATAACCGTGACAGGACCAAAGCAAAGTTGTGCCCTTTGCCTGTGATTGACACTCCGTTCAAATGTATAGGGGTGGATATTGTGGGACCTTTGCCCAAGGCCACAAAGAGGGGGAACCGGTTCATTCTCACCATTGTGGACCATGCCACGAGGTACCCTGAAGCCATTCCCTTGACTAACATTGAAACTAACACAGTGGCAGATGCCTTGGTGGGGTATATGTCCAGGATGGGATTTGCCTCAGAAATAATCACAGATTTGGGCGCATCGTTCACATTGAAGCTCATGAAACGGTTATGGCAAATCTGTGGAATTAAACACAAGGAAACCACTGCCTATCACCCTGAAAGTAATGGGTTAACGGAGAAGTTCAATGGGACTCTAATGCGCATGATTAGGGCTTACTTGGCAGAGAATCCAAACAATTGGGACCAGAAGCTGCAATCCCTTTTGTTTGCTTATCGATCAGTGCCACAAGCCAGTACCGGGTTCAGTCCGTTTGAACTCTTGTTTGGGAGAAGGGTGAAAGGGCCCCTTGATTTAATCAAACAAAATTGGGAACAGATCACCCAGGATGACCCACAAGACGTTGTGACATACATAGACTCTTTAAGGAATGACCTAAAGAGAAACCTAGAGCTAGCAGCAGAGACCCTGCAAGCTCAAAAGGTCAGAAAGAAAGCTTGGGATGACCAGAAAGCCAGGGAGAGGCACTTTGACCCAGGGGAGGAAGTGCTTTGGCCTAGGCTCTGCAAAGAGAACAAACTGCAGCTGGGTAGCCCAGAAATAAAATACTTGGGTCACATAGTAGGGGGAGGAGTGATAAAACCCCTAGAGGCCAAAATAGAAGCCGTTCGTGATTGGCCTAGACCCAACACCAAGAAAAAGGTCAAATCATTTCTTGGGTTGGTGGGCTACTACAGAAAGTTCATCCCGAGGTTTAGCGAGATAGCGACTCCGCTGACCGATCTGACGCAGAAGAAGACTGATGACCGCATCCCGTGGACCAGCGACTGTGAGGAGGCGTTCCAGAGGTTGAAGGAGGCCCTCATCAACTATCCAGTGCTGCGTGCTCCAGACTTCGACCGGGAGTTCATCATCTACACCGATGCATCTAACAGCGGGGTAGGAGCAGTTCTTTGCCAGGAGGATGAGAATGGTGACCAGCATCCAGTGTCCTACCTGAGTAGGAAACTCCAGAAAGGTGAGAGACATTTGGCAACCATGGAAAAGGAGTGTCTGGCCATAGTCTACGTGATCCAGAAGGCCAAGCCTTACATCTGGGGAAGACATTTTATTCTGTGCACTGACCATTCACCACTGCAATGGTTAAAGACAATGAAAACCCACAATAGTAAACTTATGAGGTGGGCTTTAAACCTGCAAGACTATGACTTTGAAGTGAAGGTGGTCAGAGGGTCAGTGAACTGTGTTGCTGATGCCTTGTCAAGAAGACCTGAAGAATGAAGACGGCGAAAGAAACATGGACTATGTATATATTTTGGTGACCAAAGGTTAAATGTACTTGTTTATTAAACATGTTTGGTTTGTATGAATAAAGGTAACTTGATGTATTGTAAATGGTAAATGTTTAAATGCCTAATTGATATGTTTATCCTAGAGTAAGTATGGTATTATATGTTATTGTATATCTGTTTTTGTATGTTTTGGATCCAGGTTGTTTTTTGGAGAAAAGCACCTTAGCTTTCCCCCTACAAAACAACTTATAAAGAGGGGAGGTGTTACATACAGCACTGATGTTACCTGTCTGTCATGGGTTGGAGGGAAAGTTCCATCCTATGGGGAGTGGAAGGCGGGACATCAGGAGGAGGGGCTGTACTGTATATATATGTGGAGTTTGTGTGGAGAAGGAGAGCTGGAGGAGAAGAAGCTGAGAGAAGAAGCTGGTGTGGGAGTCTGTGTGTCAGACAGGGTACTACTGTGTGTCAGTCAGTACCAACCTGATAGGTTCAGGTGTCTTTATGGGTAGCCAGAACTGATAGGTTCAGGGTCTGTGCTTTATTTAAAGGTGTTCTGTGTGAACCAAACTGGTGTATGTATGATTGAGACTAAGCCACGTTACTGTATCTTATTCACTTGATCATTTTATTTTCCCTGTGTGTTATTTAAATAAACCTTATTCCTTTGTTTGTTAAAAATCCATTCCTGGTCTGTGTGACTCCTTACAGGGAATGGTTGGTGGCAGCTTAGTGAAACTGTGGCATATCCCAGTAGGTCTGGGGTTGTCACATTGGGCAGCCAGCTAGGCTACAAAATATGCCCTGATGCCAGCTGGGAGGTGGTGGAGAGAGGTGCCTAGACCTTTAAGTCACCTCTGACATAAAAATAGGCCACTTCAACACTGCTTAGCATGAGATTTGTGTACCCACGTGGAGACTGGAGATGCACAACAATGTCCTGAGACTTCAGGCAGTGGTGTTTGGTGGGAGTCTCAAAATCTTTCCTCTCCAAGCAGGGCCCTATGGATTGTCTCTGGCCTTGGATGGCCTGAACCAGAGAACATGTTTTTGAGATGTTGAGGTCTTTTTTGGTCAGCCACCCTCTCAGTCCCCCAAAATTCTTTGCATCCTGTTTTACACCCACACTTCAAAGGCTTCTATGGGTCTTTTTTTTTTTTTTTTTTTTTGCTTTTTCTAATAGCTGTTTTTATTGTTTCTTACAGACCATGATCTCATGCTATGGTCCAGTGTGCTTGCCATCAGAAGCAGAGCTCATTTGTTTATCCTCATGGACCATTTCTTAGCTCCAGAAATGGCAAATCTGGTCATTCTGAAAGGAGCGTGGGCTTCAATTCCAAGCTGATTGGGCAGACGCAGCTGCATATGAGGACTGCAAATTTGGAAGGCAAAGTTTTGTTACCTTCTAATTGTGAAACTGCCATTGTACCTATTTCTGCCCTTACAAGGCAGTCTTTCTTTAGAGGAAGAAGTTTAGGATTGAGAAGTGCTAAAATTAGGCAGCACTGCACCTTCACTGGTCACTCACTGGTGGCATTACAATTGTGGAGAATTCAGTTGGCTGCAGCTGACGAAAGATGAAATAGGTACTCCATAGACGAGGCTGGTGGCTCTGCCAGTGGACTGGTGAATCAGCTCTGGGTTATATTCTGAACCTTATAGCAGCTGTCCTGTGCCAAGCTCTTGTCCCCTAAATAAGTTCAACACTTTGGGTATCTGGAGTAAAACTTGGAGTGGATTCACACCATCCCACCAACACTGGAGTCACCAGCTTCCACCAGCTTCCTCGAATCCACCACATCCAAAGACTTCTCATTGGCTTGCAGGCTCCCACAGGAAAACAACTCAAAATGTAAATTCTGTTGACTTACATAATTTCAGTTAGATAAATGATTCTCATTTCTATAATCAACAACATGTCGATTAATATAATATTCCCTTTCCCATGCTGCCTAAATGCAAACTTAGCAACAGCTCTTGTGCTGTATTTATTACATTAGTAACGTGGCACTGATGGAAAGATTCACCGAAATGTACAAATGAAGCTGCCTGAACAAAGTTTTACTCCAAATTTCTTATACTTTGCAAAATGCATATAATGAACTACATCTTCTGCCTCACCTAAACGGCATGCACATAGATAATCCTCATAATAACCAGTTTTATTCAGTCTCCCATAACATCCTATGGTGTTCATGGATTGCAACCACAGCAAACTGTCTTATATGACAACTAACTGCTTCAAAGTTGTTTTTTTATAAAAGCATTTATGGCAGATGTAGCTTCATCATGTTAGGAAGGGAAACAACACCTGGAGAAGGTGCCTCTTTTGTACAGCTATTGAAGGAACAGAAGCCATGTTCTCTCCTTTAGTTCTTCGATGTTCATTCTTAGGGTGGTTTCATCTCTGTTCTACCACTCTGGGCTATATTTTCTCCACTAGCTGTTGTTGTTGTTTGTTGTTTAGTCGTTGTCTCCGAGTCTTCGTGACCCTATGGACTGGAGCGTGCCAGGTCCTCCTGTCTTCCGCTGCCTCCTGGAATTTGGTCAAATCTCCACTGGCAATAAGGAGCAAAATAGGAAATAGTTCTCCACCTGCTCCTCTCTTTAAGCTGTTGGTGCGAAGCACTTGCAGCACTGAGTCGACTGCATGTGTCCATACCATTCCCAGCCAGCTTCCTCTTCAGGATGAGCTGCCCCTCCCTCCTAACAAGGCTGCCAAATGCCAGGCAATTTGTCACAGCCTCTGAAAGTTGTGTCATACTCTTCCGACTGCCAATTCTCTAATCTTCTGCATTGGCTTTAGCCAGCTGACAGATGGGGAAGTTCACAGTACATAACAGCATGTTAGCACCAAGGCCTCTATATACCTAAACTGTTTTCTGGTGCCTTGACAATCAAAACAGGTTGCTAAACTAGGAACCATTTCTTAAAAAGAAAAGAAAGAAAAATGTATTTTTCTCTGAAAACATGAAGTAATAAACCTACGTAACTCAGGAGCTGGGAGTCCACCCTTCCGGATGTTGAACTATAATGTTGCTGTTCTGTGCCATCAAGTCAGAACTGACTTATATTGACTCTGATAGGAAAGTGAGATATTTAAGGAGTGGGTGGTGTGTGTTTTTTTACCAGTTTCACACACACCCAGTATGTTCCCATGGCTGCGTGGGGATTCAAACCCAGGCCTCCTGAGTCCTAGTCCGTCACCCCATCCATTACACCACACTGGGTATCTAAATAGTATATATCCACTACATTTTCGGTCCTCATCTATTTAGGCTGTCTAAGAAGAAATGTTCAGGCCCAACAAATGTCTCTACTTCAGGTGTCACTAAAGCAAGGAGTGTTATTATTTTCCTCATGAAGGTCTCTGTAATAAGCAAAGTGTCCCCATGCAAAGCTAGTATACTTTCCCTTTCAGAAGCAAAGGGCACACACAGCAAGCATAGACCAAATGACTGATTATTTTTTAAAAAATCACAAAGCAAAGCTGCTTATATACCACCCCATAGCGCTTCAAGCACTCTCTGGGCCGTTTACAAGTTAATTATTGCCCCCCCCCCCCAGCAAGCTGGGTACTCATTTTACCGACCTCGGAAGGATAGAAGGCTGAGTCAACCTTGAGCCGACTACCTGAGATTGAACCCCAGGTCGTGAGCACAGTTTTAGCTGTAGTACAGCAGTTTAACCACTGCGCCACGAGGTTCTTGTCTCCCAATACTTCTAATCCTCAGAAGCAACAGGCCAGCAGCTGTTGTTATTTTGCATGATTTGCACTAAAGTATTACTTGCATTGTTTGTGCAACTTTGCTTAGTTTGTGCAAAAACTGTTCTTGTTGAGAGCATCAGAAAAAAAACCTCATCTTTTCACAGAACAAGCAGCATATTTTTGTGTCTGCTCATCCCTGCGCTCAAGGGTAAAAAAGGCAAGAATCTAGGTCCTTAGTGCTGACTAGCTCAGCAATATCTGATGGCATTATGTTCCTCATCCTTCAACAGTGCAACAGTTATCATGTGCTCCTATGGCATTAACTGGAACCATTGTTCCAGTTACTCCAATCCTAAATACATTTGTTTTCTTTTTTGAAAATAAGCCCTGTCTAGAACTTTGAAATGTATTTGCTGTGCGAGTCTATTAGTGCAAGGCAGATGTTGAGACTGGATCAAAATTCCATTTCCAGATCCAATCTCAATGAATGGTGTTCAATGTAAGTTTTCAGATCTGGGACATACTAATAAGAATGAAACCAAATGATCATTGTAAGGCCTTGATTCCTTTCCAAATGCCTTAACACTGTCCATTCTTCAGCCCTCCCAATTCATTTTAACAGTCACTTGAGTTGTTATTTAAGGGGCCATTTGAGGGATAAGGTGCTAAATCTTATAACCTATGACTCTTGGTTCAAAAAGTTCCAGTGGTCACTTGGAAATGCAACATAATCTTGTGGCCATTCAGAAGGGAGTAAAATATTTTGATGGCTATTTTGTATTGTTCTGGTTTCAAATATTCTGACAATTTAAGTCTGCCAGTTGTATTTCTATATTCCACCAATAGTACAGCCCCCAGAATGCAGGCCGAATTCTTACAACCACCTGAGAAGTATTTATGGTCGACTATCTTTATTATTATGCCCAACCCATGCAATTTCAGACTTGTAGAAATTAGATGTTTCTGACTTTCCCCCAAACCATAAGCCTATCCTTTCAAAAACATACCTGTCATGATTCAGTTTGGCAGGGAGGGACTCTGATTCTTAAGTTATAGCATCCGTGTTCAGCAGCCACCCTCATTCCATGAACAATGCAAGTGATTAGGTGTAGATGTGTGTGCTGGGGAGGTTGATAAGAAATATTTTGACCTCTTTTATTTTGCCATCTTAAGGCTGTAATCCTGTGCCCCATCACATGGGAGGCCCACTCAATTTATTGTGACTTGCTTCTGAGTAAAATGGACAGGATCCTGGAAATCCCAGAAAGAAAACAATGGTGACGTTATTATATCCTACAAATATAGAACAGATTTTGTCACTGAATGCTCACTTCATTGAGAAAAAGCTTCATATTCAAACTACTGTATTTTTAAAAAAGAATTGTGTTTTAAATAGTGTTTATACACTGCATAATCTGACCTGAAATATATTGACACTAAGACTGAAAACGTGGTGAATCTGAATTTTAAAACTCAATTGGTGTAACACTATGGCTGAAATCCAGTAGCAAGTCATAAGTCGAATAAGCCCATTGAATCAATAGACCTTTGAGAGAAATTGACTCACCAAATCTCAACTAATTCTATGGACCTACTCTTGTTGTGATACCCAGTGTCTGTACTGGACAGAGTGATGAAATAGGACCTGAGAGCCCTGGGTTCAAATCGCAGCTCAGCCATGGAAACTCACTGGGAACTGGTAAAAAAAATCTACTTAAATATCTCACTTAACTTGAAAGTCTATAAGTCAGTTTTGGCTTGGTGGCACATAAAAGTAACAATTCTAGTTGTGACTATTGTTCAGTCTATGAAGGACAGTTCAATGGGCAGTATTCCAGAAAGGAGTGTTTCAGTCCAGCTCAAGTGAATATTATAATCTGAGGATGCATTTTAAGGCGATTTTTTAAAAAAAATCTGGACTTTCATTTTAATCATGTTACACTACGAAGCATTGTTATAATCTTCCCCTGCTTTAGACAATGACCACTAAAACAAACTGCAACTCCCTTTGCTTACTATGAAAGGAAGCCCATAATGCTCAGAAATTAATTCATTATGATGCCATTCATCACACTCTGTGTACAGTATTCTCCCTTGAACAGCGTGAAAGAAGTGCTATGTCAATAGCTACACCTGATGCTTCATCATAATGATATACATGACGTCACTGGACAAGAATGTATCGTCATGCTCATATAAACTGCCTGACATAACATGAACCCTTCACCATCCTTATGCTTCTTCTTGTGTGGCAGGAAAATGAGACTGAATTTCAAGAGTTGAGATGTCTTGTGATTTGAAACTGTAACACGAATGATGGAGAAATATTAAATCACCACTATACAGTACTGAGATTTCCAACAGCAGACATGCTGCGAGATACCTAAGGTTGCTTTGGAATTTGAGATGCTAAGTAAACATAAAATGGATTGAGAGGATAACAGAAAAAATAGCCATCTCCTACTACACCAAGATTTCTACAAACAAGCAAGCCATGAGGCCCATCTATAAGTGGTTTGCAACTTGAGATGGTTGATGAGGATCAAGCAAGTCGGGTGCCACAGTGCTGTAGTTGAAAAGAAATGTGAAGTGGAAGTGGTTAAGCATGCTCTTCCAGTGTATTACCAATTTGTTTCAGATTTAGGGTGTGGCTATACTAGCGGCAGGGAATGACCTAGTGTGGCCTGCTTTGGAATGTATGAGCTTGGTTTGTTGTTGTTGTTTACTTGTTAAGTTGTGTCCGACTCTTCGTGACCGCTTGGACCAGAGCACGCCACACCCTCCTGTCTTCCACTGAATCCTGGAGTTGGGTCAAATTCATGTTGGTAGCTTCGATGACACTGTCCAACCATCTCATCCTCTGTCGTCCCTTTCTCCTCCTGCCTTCACACTTTCCTAACATCAGAGTCTTTTCCAGGGAGTCTTCTCTTCTCATGAGATGGCCAAAGTATTGGAGCTTCAGCTTCAGGATCTGTCCTTCCAGTGAGCACTGAGGGTTGATTTCCTTCGGAATAGATAGGTTTGTTCTCTTTGCAGTCCAGGGGACTCTCAAGATTCTCCTCCAGCACCACAATTCAAAAGCATCAATTCTTCAGCGGCCAGCCTTCTTTATGGTCCAGCTCTCACTTCCCATACATTGCTACTGGAAAAACCATAGCTTTAACTATGCGGGCCTTTGTCGGCAAGGTGATATCTCTGCTTTTTAAGATGCTGTCTAGGTTTGACATCGCTTTCCTCCCGAGAAGCAGGTGTCTTAATTTCAGACAATTTTTGCACTCTCCTCATTAACCCTCATTAAGAGGTTCTTTAATTCCTCCTCACTTTCTGCCATCAGAGTGATATCATCTGTATATCTGAGGTTGTTGATATTTCTTCCAGCCTCATTGATTAGAATGATCTAATCAAGCCTGACCATTCACATGTAAATGGCTCCTACCGATATAGTGAAATGGATTAATAAACAAGTCATTTCAGGATAGTGCCAAATTAACCACTTTCTCTGTTTAGCAAAGGGCAGGAGAATGGGGACTTTTTTTTTTTTACTGTATATAGATTATTGCTTATGTGATAATAAAAGGTGGTAATCAAGAAACTGCCTGCAGCCAAAGTCATTGCTGCAGATTAAGACAAGGCAAAGAATTTTTTTTTATTTTTTTTAAATTACCAATGGAACACATCAATGATAGTCTATATATAGTTAAAAATGCTGAGCAGGGAAAGTGATCAATTTGCCAATATCATGAAGTGGCTAGTAGTAATACCACCTCGCATTCATCAAAATCACTTTTGACAGGTGCACCACCCGCTGCGAGGTAGGACAAAGGGTCAAGAATCGACCCAGGGCCTTCCTGGGTGGGTGGGGGTTTAGGGTGACATAGGGGGCTGTTGAAGCCACCATGGGCCTATAGAAGGTGCCAGTGCATATCTCAGTTATGCAATCAGCCACATGAGGGACTGAAACATGCCCTGATCAGTTACCTGAAATTAGCTGCAACAAATGACAGAAACGTTATGCAAACACCAGTAGGATTCCAACTAATAAATACAATTAACTCACAAGAATTAATCCCATCACATTATTACCCATCCACAATCCACACTGGTGAGGAGAGAAGAATCTTACAATTGGTTGTTGTGGGTTTTTCGGGCTCTTTGGCCATGTTCTGAAGGTTGTTCATCCTAACATTTCGCCAGTTTCTGTGGCCGGCATCTTCAGAGGACAGCACTTCACCAGAGCACAGAGTGCTGTCCTCTGAAGATGCCGGCCACAGAGACTGGCGAAACGTTAGGACAAACAACCTTCAGAACATGGCCAAAGAGCCCGAAAAACCCACAACAACCATTAGATCCTGGCCGTGAAAGCCTTCGCGAATACGTTAATGATCATTTCAATTTTTTTAAACCAATCAACAGATGGTCTGGTATTTACATTAAAAACCCCTGTAGGTGCATCAGATCATGTGCTTCTGGCATTTTCAGGCATCCCTTGCTTTTTCCTCCCCTTCACATTATGAGGTGTCAGTGGGGTGTTGCTGTCTGACCCTCCACCTTCTTGGCTTTTTTGGGAGCAGCTGCCATAATCAGTCCAAACTTCTCATCATGGCATGATTACAAGCAAAGGAATACAAGCTATACTACCCTGATATAAAATATTTCAAAAGTGTTATTTTTATTCAAACTTTTACACCCTTGCTGGACAGAGGTATACTTTATAATTCAGGTTTTTAAAGATCTGTTAACACAGTCTCTAGAAATCTATGGTCTGATTTTCTCAGTAACTTTTTTAAAAAAGGATAGATGTTATTAAAATCTGCTATGTTTCTTTAAAAGCTTAGCCATATAATCCACAGTTCTCCTGGTGATGTAGAGACAACATGATGCTGGTAAGCAACCAATGTAAGAACATAAAAAGCAGTCTTAAAACAGATTTTTCCACATAACATTTGCAGCATTCTTGAAAGGCTGTGTGCACCCCAGGACAGACAGACATGGACCTGTTGACCAGACATTTCTAGGTGGCATCCCTCACATGCTTGTTTCATATAGCCAGTCAGACAGTGTTTCAGAATTCCATAGAGGCTTGCCCTTACAATGGACCTCGTGGCTTTTTCCCCTTTTTTCAGGGGTGTAAATCAGATGGTCCCTGAAAAATCATAAGGGGTTTTAACAAACACAGACAGAGTTATCATATATAGCAGCCCTCTGCTGCCACCCTTCCACAAAAGATTACATACTAGTGTTTAAGAAGATTTCTCTATATAAAAGGGAGCTTCCACATTATGCCATTTTTCAGGATCTTCCAGGCGTTGTTGTGATGCAGGTGGGATATTCTCATTGTCAGATTCTGTGCTCATGTACCACTTTCTGGGCTTTCTGGGGTTGGCTGGAGTTTTGGCGTCCAGGTTCTTTTGGCTTTCCGCCTTTGGGGGCGACTGGGGGGAGGGGAGCTGGTTTTCCTTGTCCTCCATCTTCTCCAAGCCGCACCGGTCTCTGCAAAGAGTGGCAAGCACATGCAGAAGGCCCCCAAAATCACCGCTGTGGCGTTTCAGCCCCAGGCGGCCTAAGGACATGCCAAGACATACCCTACGGCCACCCCCTTTTCTAGCCAAACCCCTCCAACATCGCCCCATTGGCCCACAGGACCACAGGGGTGACACATGACTTCGGGGGGCCAATCCTGAGGCCACACTCTGGTCATGGGGGACCCTGGCATCTATGAACCCCTCTTATAGGGGGGTAGACACACGGTGGCCTCAACATAGGAACCCTCCTATAGGGGTTCATAGATGCACGGTGGCCTCAACAACCGCCTACATCACCCTAAAGCCCCGCCCACCCAGGAGAAGGGCCCTGGGTCGATTCCTGACCCTTTGTCGCAGGTCTGACGCACCTGTCAAAAGTGATTTTGATGAATGCTAGGTAGTATTACTACTGTGGTTCACTTATTAAACCACTTCACAAAATTGGTGAATTCAAACTGGAAGGCTTGTTTTGGATTGATTTCAGCAATTGCATACACTGGAACCAATCCAAACCAGAGCAATCCTACCCACAACAACAACAACAACAACAACAACAACAACAACAACAACAACAAGAACAAGAACAACAAGAACAACAACAACAAAGGTAGAAGCTCCTTGACAGGGACCAGAAAGGTGCAAGTAGGAGCACTCTGGGGGCAGGCTGGTGCACCAGAGCAAAGCTTTCATCTGATTGCCATCTTTAAAAGTGCACCATCCGGTCCCTGCAACACTCCAAACAGTGAGCTGACATCCATATACTGTAGTCAACCTCTTAATCTTCCCATCATCCCTTTGCATCTGAAAAGATGTGTAAGCTGAAGTCTGTGTCCTATATTGCATAATGGCTTTTCTAGATGGAACATTTGTTCTGTGTGATGTACCTGAGTCATCACTGACAGTTACTAGTATTTTCCTGCCATCCCTGGAATATTCTCCCTCTTTAGTAGAGGAATATTTAACTTGTTGTCTTTGGTTTTTTGTTGTTGTTTTTGTCCTGCAAGACTTTTTGCTTCAGTGTGTTCCAGGGTGGAGTTTAGCACTATGGTGCTTCCCATGATGTTCATTTCCATAATCAGAGCTTCTTAGTGAGAAGCTTTCAGTTTGCATTAAATCATCCCTGCGAGTGCTCCTTTCTCTCTGGTCAGGCAATCAGACAGGGCAGAAAGCAGAGAGCAGTGATGCCAAATTGGATCAAGAGTAAACCAGTCCTGCCAGATGAACTTTTTTAAAAAGGGTGATTCCTCACTAAAAAAGCAGCTGTTCCCCACTGGCTTCTCCATGCTTAGCTTGTTGACATTGTGTAATCACTGGTTTTTAATATATATATATTTTGTCCATAGCCGATCTGATGCAAACTGCAGAATAAATGACCAGTGAAGATGCCCCCTCAGTTAAATTCCATAACTCACAGTTCATTAACAAAAACGACCAAGATGCCTGTCACATTATGAGATGTGTGCATGACTGTACAACAAGCATGTGTACTGTAACGCAACTGGCACCTTGTTAGTGATGACAATTCAGAGCAGCGCCATGCAGTTTAATTTACATGCATGTAAATAATCAACAGGACTTTGGGCACCATTTTCAAAACTTGTTTCCCTATTTCTGTTACTATCAGCATCCTCGGTGCTATGAAACACAGCTACAAGCACCATGTCCCCTGTCATAAGTAGCAATACCACTCCTAGAGAAGGTTCCCATCTCCTCTTACAGAAGTCATCCTGTTGGTTTCTGCTATAAGCGACAAACAGGCAGAAGAATTCTTCCAGCAGTACTGTAGGCTTAGATGTTTCTCAAGACCAGGACAAAGCAGGGTGTTTTTTGGTGGTTCCAGACATTCAAAGTTCTCATCTGGATTTGGGCTGGAAATATCAGGTAAAGTCTTGGCGCCTAGCGGGAACATTGTAAACTAACACAGTTTGCCGCACTACATAGTATCATTTCTGATCACACAGCATGTATGTTACCGAATCAACTTAGTGTTCAGTTTCTTTGCTTTGAGGAACATGATTTGATGTGAGAGCCTTTGACATTGGTTTCAAACCAACAGTTTTTTCATAGTGGAGTATTATATTTGGCAATTTTGTTTCCCATGGTCTCCAACACAGAATTAGCCTTTTTCGTAGGAGCTGCACATTAGATCAATGTTTCCACTGAGAGCCCACAGAAAGTCCAAGTCTTTTCTCCCCTGGTCCTTCCACTCAGTAATTTCCTCATATTTTAAGACCCATTTAATATTACTATTGCAGCTCATTGATCTACAGTTGCAGGCATGTAATCACTATCTTCGGACAAGCGCTGGCTCTACGGCTTGAAAACGGGATGAGCACCGCCCCCTAAAGTCGGACACGACTGGACTGAAAATGTCAAGGGGAACCTTTACCTTTAATCACACAGTTAAGCTCATCTAATACGTACAAGGCCAGCTGCATGCTCACGTGAACAAGAGATGACTGGTAGTCTTAAGGACCTGAGATGGTACTGAAAATAGTAATAATTGATAGCCATATGCCATCAAATAGGTTCTGACTTAAGTAACTGTTTCCAGAGTTTCCTAGTATAGGGTACTCAGAAGTGGTTCACCATTCTCCTTCTGCAGCTTGCCCAAGGCTACACAGGCTGGCTCTAGTGGCAGGAGGCACAGTGGGGAATCAAGCCCCCAGACCAGGTCTCCTCAGCCAGATACTTCCTCTAGTTGAATTCCCCAAACAACTACTGTAAGTAATAAGGCATCAGGCCGGCAGATGCACACATCCGAGAAAGCCTGAACTCTCTTCTCTCTAGTGGTGTTGCAGTTGCGTTTGGTAAACTCATGGGGTGGAAGAAAGTTGCAGACTCCTCAAGCTCTGGAAGGAAGCATCGCCTTCGGGGTGGCCAATGAGAGATGGACTATGCCAGTATTTCTCAGGAAACGACTACTGATCCTTCCCTTTTGCATAACAGATTAGAAGGCCCAAGACAAAGGTTCTAGCTTGGGGTCAGCTTCTCCTGTTCTAGTATTGTTAAGGCCAACAGAAGCACTAAAAGAAGAGGCATCTCTCTTGCATCTCCTGAAATCGTATCGTGGAGCACCCCAGCACCGCTCCAGATCCTCCTCAGGAGCGAAAGCAGCGCTCCAGCACTTGCGCCCCGCCAACCTTCCGGGGGTTAAGCCCTGGTCAGGGTCAAGCCCTCCGGCGAAGATGGGCAAAAATGAACCCTTGGGGAGAGGGTCCCACTCCTCTCCCTCACGTTCCTTCGCCTGGCCTTTTTTGCTCCCGGAGGACAAAGGGAGAGCGCGCCTGCCGCCGGCCTTCTTCTCGGGGCCGCGGTTCTCGCGTCTGGGTGGGCGGCGGCGGCAGCCGCAGGTGCTGGGAGGGCAGGACCGGGCTGTCACTCAGCGGGAGCCGGCGGCCCGCCCGCCCGCTCGCGCTCCTTCCCCCGCCTCCGCCCACGGAGGCTGCCGCGGCCGCAGGAGCTCGCGCGAGGCGCCTGGGCATGGAGGAGAGCTACACCTGGCGCGCGCCGAGCAGCCCCGCGCAGTTTTCTCCGCCGCCGCCTCCTGGCTGGCCGGCGCATTCTGCCGCCGCCGCCGCCACTGCTGGCGAGGCACCCTTTAGCC
This sequence comes from Pogona vitticeps, assembly GCF_051106095.1. Taxonomy (NCBI): domain Eukaryota; kingdom Metazoa; phylum Chordata; class Lepidosauria; order Squamata; family Agamidae; genus Pogona; species Pogona vitticeps. The sequence continues at coordinate 136,724,868 of NC_135786.1, read as the reverse complement.
ACTGGGCGTCCTTCTCGGCGCGGCCGCCGAGGGGGGTGGCGGAGGTGAGGCGAGCTCTGCTCCTTCATGTCCTGGATTCGCTCTAGGGCTGCCTCTCCAGCCAGCAGCACCCGCTCCCCTCCCCGCTCCGCCACCTCCTGCAGAGCATGCAGGTCTCTGCCACCCGGGAAGCCGGCTCCACTTCCTTTCCCAGCCTAGGAGCCGGCCTCCTGCCTCCCGAGTTGTCCCATCCTTAAGGGGATTGTGTTTGGCAATCTCTTTTCGGGAGGATGCCGTCCACCGGCTTCGCTGGGCTGTTTCTGTGGCTTCTCTTGGAGGTGCCACTCAAGGTAGGTCCTTCCAGAGCAACCCGTTCAGAGACTCTGCTCTACCTTTTGCTCCCCTTTCCTACCTCTCTTGTATTAATAATGCCTTGGCTGGTCCCTGTTTCTCTTCGCAACAGGGATGCCATTGCTTGTTTGTATGTTTTCAGGCTCCTACTTTGTCTGCATGATTATATCAGTAAAAAAAACCTCAGGCATCCCACCCACCCACCCTTACTCCTTCTCTTCATTTCAGTTCTGGTTCTCCTTCTTACTTGTGCCATTTCACCTTTTAGGGTGCACCTGTGCTATGTGTGGGTCAACTAGGACTAAGGAACACAAACCTCTTTCCATCTCTGCATTCAGAGTTGCTAGACTTCACGGACCACAGTGGTAAGTCCACAGAATTTCCATTCTCTCCATTTTTTCTTAATTGTATGAATCCTCGGATTGAATAAATTGCAAGACTGTGTAAAGCAACTGATGCGAAATGATGTGCTTCCTTTTTAATTCATTATATACAGGTATGTGTCCTCTAACTCTTAAGTGATGGATCTTGCACAGTGTAAAACTCTGTGCATGTTTACTCAGAAATCAGTTTCATTGTAATCAGTAAAGCTTACTTCCAGGGAAGCATGGATAAGATAGAACTTTTAATGAGCTGTAATATTTCAAACTTTGCATTGTATTAATATGCTCTCCTGGGGGTATTGTAATAGTTCATATTCTTGGGAATTCAAAATGTCATGACATTTGCATTGCTAACGTTTGTCTGACAGTCTTAAAGCTTCCTTGCTTATAAATACATTTTTGATGGTCATGAAGGACACACACATCCAAATAAAATGTTTTTAAGGTCGAAATTCAAAGCGCGCTTTTTAAGTACCCTGCTGAATACAGTGGGGCTTGCTTTCCATTAACCACGCATGAGATTGGCTACAGAATTCTGCTTGAACATAGCAGTGCTATGAGCATAAAGGATGAATCTATTAAATCTAGTTTACACAGCTGACTAAGCACATTTAGTAGGAAGTATGTCCCACTGGCTTGTGAGACTAATTCCACATAAATATCCTTGCAGCCGGGCTGTTAAGAAATTGTGCTCCTTTCTATAAATGTCAGGAACTGTTTTTATTAATAAGTAGGTCAAACTCTTTAATTTATTGTTTAATATTTTGAATAATAGTACGTGTGACGTGTAGTTTATACTTGATGTGGGTTTTGTGTGTGTGTGTGCTTGTATCTGTATGTAATGGATTTCCATATGCACATAACATATAAGCTATTTTAGTGCGGCTTTCTCAAATTAAACTGATATATTTGTTATTGGCTTTCTTCCAGTCTGGAGTTGCTGCCCTGCAACTTAAAACCTAACAATAATAACTTAATGGATGAGGAAATAACACCCACACACATTCAAGCTAATGAATAACTGTAGCTCTCAGTGAGGTCTTACTACATGGCGATAGGAGCCCAGTAAAGATTTGAGCCAATCTGTGACTTGCTCTGTTTTTGCTTTTCAGATATTTAAGTGTAGCTGGAAATGAAAACTGAGGCTTATTGAACTATCCAAATGCTTAAGAGTATATGATCTACACCCTTTCCCCATAATCATGACAAGTTCAGCATTTTATGAGACACATAAAACACCCAGATGCATAATGCCCTTCTGGAACTGTTCCATTCTGTAGTGGTGCCATAAATGTTTAGCACAGCAAAGGCCTCATTTTTAGACCACTTTAATGGTCACCTGAAATGACTAGGAATGTCACCCCGGCAAATGGGTAAGCAGCTAGAACCGGGATGGCGCATCCTGCCCCTCCTCCAGCCGCTTGCTGTATTTCTCTGCTGGGTGTGTGGGAGGACACTTGGCTTCATCCCTGCTCAGAGTAGAGACCACGTGGGAGGTACAAGACATTCTATCTTTCTTCTGGCGGCCCGTGGCATTTCTGCAATGGCCAGGCTATCTTGAACATTCTGGGGATTTTATTTTATTTTTATAGTCCAAAAAAATAAGTTTCCCAAGTTCTGTTTTTAGGAGTAGAAATCACTTTTTTAGCAGGCCATTAAAAATAATTTGTAGCTTGATAACTTGAGGAGGCTAAGGGACAAACACATATTCAAAGAAATTTCCCTTCTAAATCTTCTCCCAGGCAAGGTGATTTCTTTTGCTGTGTGTGACTCCTGAATTAGATACAGAAAGGAAACAATTGTTTATACTCCTGAGGTAATTTTTGATGACACACATTCTACAGTGAGCTTTGTGGCGCAGTGGTTAAACTGCTGTACTGCAGCCAAAACTGTGTTCACGACCCGGGGTTCGATCCCAGGTAGGTGGCTCAAGGTTGACTCAGCCGTCTATCCTTCTGAGGTTGGTAAAATGAGTACCCAGTTTGCTGGGGAGGCAATGTGTAACCTGCATAATTAACTTGTAAACTGCCCAGAGAGTGCTTGAAGCAGCACACTTTGTTTTTTTTTCATACTTCTTCTAATGCATTTTCACCATTATATCCTTTTTCCTTTTGTGAGACCACTCGATCTAAGCACAGATTGTTCCTAAAATCTGGTGAAACTCTGACAAGACTATTATGAGACGTTGTGCAAATGGAGATGTGAAAGAACACTAGAGGGTGCTAAACTTGAACATTACTGTCACAAAAAAATTCAGTGAATATCTTATTTGGAACTCCCTTAGATTTGAGATACTCTACAGATTGTATTTAAATATCGCAGAAAGTTTATTATTACTGTGTTTGAAATTAGTTGTAATATATGGTTGCTGCCAAAGATGGAGCTGTATCATGCATTTAATTTCCTCCTTTTCCTCTGTAACATGTACCAAGATTTACCATGACAGCCTTAATCAGTTCCCACTGCTTTTAGAATATGCTGCATGTTGTAATTATCTGCACTTGAAATGCTGAACAAATGCTCCATCCAAAAACACTAGGAAACTGGATCTGTTTTTGAAACATTTTTTGTAACAATGTCATAATGTATTAATGCAGGGAGGCTGGATTCCGCAATGACTGATAGAAGGAAGTAGCTGTATACCAAGTCAGACCCTTTCTCATCTAGCTCAGTATGGCTCATTCTGGGTGTCAACCAGGACCAACCTGAGATATTTTGCTGTCCGAGGCAAAGGGCGTTAGTGCCAGGCTACCATCATACACTGCATTTGTGGGCAGCAAGCTAGTTTAAAGAGGTCAGGGAAGTTTTGTGGCATACTTTTCATCTCTCTGCCGTTCCCTGCTACCTAGCATCTGCCTCCTCACTCTTCCTGATGCTACTAGGAATATATAAAGGTCACGTATACAAACCCAGACCTCCATCTAACCCAGTACTGCCCACCTGGTTTGCAGCATGATTCTTCATGCCAGGTTCTTTCATAGTCCTGCTTTGAGATCCTTGGTATTTTTGGTAGTCCTCCCAACCAACTACTGATGAGGCTCAACCCTTGCTTGGCTTCCAAAATGAGATAAGTTTGGGTATATGCAGGGCAGAGAATCTCGGATCTCTTCCAAGTGATTTACGTGCCTTATGAACACCAAGCATTGAGTACAGTGGTGTGTCGCTAGACAGTTACTCCGCATGACAGGTTTTTTTTGCTAGACATTGACTTTTTGAGATCGTTATAGCAATTCGCAAAGCAGTGATTCCTATGGGGGAATTTCACCGGACAGTGTTTGGTCCGTTTCACAAACCGATTTTCGCTAGACAACGATTTTGACAGCTCCCTCCACGCTCACAAAACGGGTGTTTTCGGGACCTAAGCTTCGCAAGACAGCTATTTAAACAGCTGATCGGCGGTTCGCAAAGCGGCTTTCCTGTGGCTGATCTTCACTAGACAACGATTCTTCCCCATTGGAACGCATTAAATAGGTGCATTCCAATAGGGAAATGCTTTTTGCTAGACAATGATTTCGCTAAACAGCGATTTCAGTGGAACAGATTATCATTGTCTAGCGAGGCACCACTGTACTTCCTTGTGGCACTGCATATAAAGAGAGAGAGAGGGAGGGAAGGCGAGGGAGAGAGGGAGGGAAACTGGTTTACATAGGTGCCTGCAAGTGCACACTGAAGTCTCTGGCCTCAAAAGGAAGGTTTGCTGATTCTACATTTCCTATATGGACTGAGTTGCAAAACTGAGCTGTTTCTGTGCTGCCATAATAAAGGCAGATGAGAAGCCACTGCTTCTAGTAAAGCAGTAATGTTGTTCCTATCATCACCTCACTACTACGGCTGGTCTGATAACATTACGGCATCAGTGACCTGGGGGGAAGCACATGTCAAGGGGGAAGCATGGAATTCGCTACTGTCTGTTGGTTTGACAGAGGTCTTAGTTAAAGGCAGCCCTATGGATTATGACTGTGGTATTGGATAGGGGTGGAGTGCTTATAGATAAAGTAAAATGCAAGTAAATGGCTGGAGTTACCAAGATTTAGGGCATTGATGGCCTTGGCCCCATATCTGTTTCGTAGGGCTTTTGAGCTGTTCTACATTTATTAACATATACCACATTTATGAATTTTTCTTCTGTGGGTCTAAGCCAGTGGTGTTGAAACTTTTTGGGCCTGAGTGCCCAAACCAGGGGGAGTAACAAACCAGCGGGTGGCGTGCTGCCGCAGCGGAACCAGATGTGGCGGTGGAAGGAGGAATCCCGGGCACAGAGGTGCCTTAAGACTCTACTCTGGATCCGCCGCCAGCACCAGCTGCCCCGGATCCTGGCCTGCCACCTGTTGAAGCGCCAGCTCCGCAGCTGTAGCCACCTCCTGAGGTTTGGCTGCGCGGGGGGGGGGAGTAGTGATCCGGCGACTTATGGCTCAGGTGCCTGCAGAAAGGGTTCTGTGTGCCAGCTGTGGCATGCATGCCATAGGTTCGCCATCACTGGTCTAAGCCTTAAATATTTTTTATTAATTAATTTTACAAGCAAGTCCTACCTTTCTTCCAGTGACTTCAGAGCAGCATACATGCTTTTTTCCACATTCTTCTTGCAACAACCCAGTGAGTTAGGTCTGGCTGAACGTGTGAGTGACTCGGGGTCACCCAGTGAGTTTTTTGTCTGAGAGGTTTTTGACTCTTCCAAGAGCTGCTCCAGTACTCTCACCACACTGTTATTATGTATTACCTATTTTGTGCATTAGGTGTTCTGATTTTATATCTTCACTGATTGCAGAATATGATATTGTGACAGCATTTGAAGTAGATCAAAATGGGGACTATATAAGCCATGCTGTGGCACACCATGAACGGAGGAAGAGATCAACTTCAGAGGGAGGAAATGACTCCTTGCACCTCCGTTTCCATGGATTTGGCCATGAGTTCCAGCTTGACCTGAAGACTTCTGATTTTCTTGTTGCCCCTGGATTTACAATACAGACGTTGGGCAAGGGAAGAACCAAATCAGTGCAGACGTACCCAGCAGAGGACTTTTGCTTTTATCAAGGTGTCTTGCGATTGCACAAAAACACATCCGTAGCACTTTCGACATGTGGAGGCTTGGTAAGTAGAGAGGTAGCAAGTGCAGCCATTGTACGAGAGTTGTCTGTCTTTCCATAAGGACATGTTCTCACACACACAGGAGCAGAGTGGAAAGGAGTGGGAGGAACCTGGTGAATATGGAGTGTGCTGTCAAACATCCCTCAGAAATCACTAGAAACAGAACACTTTGTGTGTTTATATTTGAAGTGTGCACATTGAATGTCCCTTTATGTGCATATGTATACTGTATAGGTAACACAAAGTGAGCAAGAGATTCTGTGTTTAAGAGATTCTCTTTTGAAAATCAAGAAAAGAACATGAAACTGAAAAGAAGAGCCTCTCGTGTTTTGCTTTCTTTTGTGTTAACATGGAAGTCCCGTCTCTATCCTGTGTTCACATACTCTCTCGCACATAGGAAATTAAGAGCCCTAATTATATTACGCAGATGGTCTATGCGATCTAGCGTTCTGTTTCCAACAGTCACCAGACAGATGCATTCTGGGAAATTCCTAAGCTGGGCATGAAGGCACAAACAGTATCTTGCTGTTTCACTCACAGGAGCTAGTATTCAGAACAGAGCATGAAAAAATTACTTCCTTTGTCTACATGTCTCAGACTTCCTTTGTCAGCATGGCTAGATATACTGAATTGAAAGATGTTTCCACCACCCCCATTCTAGATTCAGACATGCAGGGTTGTTGTTTTTTCACAACAGGGTGGGCATTTTGTTGCTTGTGAGTTACACGAGGTTCCAAGTTCATTTTTACAGCATTATTGAAAAGTTTGGTTTTGTAGTACAGCAAATTTATGTGGCAACCAGCAGGGAAACGTATTTAAAGCAAGCATTTTGAGAATAATGAAATTAAGGAATAATGGTTTGGCACCATTACGTGGCTTGTAGTAGTTAGGTGCCAAATTTTCAAGCAAAATGGATTGGCTGCTCTGTGCCAGGTAGTTGGAAGGCATAAAATAAGCTCCTAGACCTGCTGCAGTTGCCTACTGCTGAACACTAATAACAAATAGTCATTGGTATGCTTCTCCTTTTTGAATGCGTCATATTCTTCAAACCCATCAAATGCAATCTTTTGGCAGTGACTTCTTTATGTTATTTATGCATTGTGTGAAATACTTTCTTCTGTCTGTCCTCAGTGAAGTGACAGTCAGTTCCATGTTCCAACATGAGAGAGAGCGAACGTCTTTTTATCCATTTCCAACATGCCGTGCCTAGTGTTATAAGTGTCTTATCATTCCATCCATATACCTTTCTTTATCTATATATAACATTTTCTTTAAAAGTTTAAGGGGAGCCCAGCACTCCATGGGCAGCTTCCCCAGTCAGATCCATTGGTTGGTTGTAATTTTCACCCAAGGATTTTACAAGAAATATGCCATTTTGGGGGAAACTAAGGACCTGGATCGATTGGTTGGTTGGTTTATTTTATTTTATTTTAGACACTAACCAATAAAAACAGAAACAGCAGAGCAAAAACAGTGTTGGATAAAAGATGGTCAGCTAAGGTCAGTGTAGAAAGCCTCCCTGAAAAGCCACATCTTCAGTTGCCTCCTGAATTTCTGGGGGGGGGGGGCAGGCAATCTCCGAGAGCCTGTCCAGAAGGGTGTCGTGGCCAATGGTGTCAAAAGCCACCGAGGGATCCAGGAGTGTCAAAAATATCCAGGAATCATACTGTGTGGTGCCCCCCCCCCCAGGTTGACAGCTAGAGTACTAATAATTCTCAACACCTCAAAGACAACACCTCAAAATTTCCTGACAGTTCTCCCCCATTCTCTTTGGGGAGGTTCCCATCTTTATGCAAGTTGTGACAAACCCAGACCTACTGGGGGATGCCACAGTTTCACAAAGCTGCCACCAACCATTCCCTGTAAGGAGTCACACAGACCAGGGATGGATTTTTAACAAATAAAGGAATAAGGTTTATTTAAACAACACACAGGGAAAATAAAATGATCAAGTGAATAAGATACAGTAACGTGGCTTAGTCTCAATCATACATACACACAGTTTGGTTCACACAGAACACTTAACTTGAAGCACAGACCCTGAACCTATCAGTTCTGGCTAACCATACAGACACCTGAACCTATCAGGTTGGTACTGACTGACACACAGTAGTACCCTGTCTGACACACAGCCTCCCACTCAAGCTTCTTCTCTCAGCTCTTCTCCCGGCTCTCCACACACGCTCCACATATATATACAGTACAGCCCCTCCTCCTGATGTCCCGCCTTCCACTCCCCATAGGCTGGAACTTTCCCTCCAAACCCATGACAGACAGGTAACATCAGTGCTGTATGTAACACCTCCCGTCTTTATAAGTTGTTTTGTAGGGGGAAAGCTAAAAGTGCTTTTTCCCAAAAAACAACCTGGTTAAAACACACAAAAACAGTTATACATACAATATCATACTTACTTATACTTACACTCTAGGTTGACCATATCAATTAGGCATTTAAACAATAACATTTACAATACATCCAGTTACCTTTATTCATACAAACCAACATGTTTAATAAACAGACACATTTGACTTTTTGTCATCAAAATATATACATAGTCCATGTTTCTTTCGCCGTCTTCATTCTTCAGGTCTTCTTGACAAGGCGTCAGCAACACAGTTCACTGACCCTCTGACCACCTTCACTTCAAAGTCATAGTCTTGCAGGTTTAAAGCCCACCTCATAAGTTTGCTATTGCGGGTTTTCATTGTCTTTAACCATTGCAGTGGTGAATGGTCAGTGCACAGAATAAAATATCTTCCCCAGATGTAAGGCTTGGCCTTCTGGATCGCGTAGACTATGGCCAGGCACTCCTTCTCCACGGTTGCCAAATGCCTCTCACCTTTCTGGAGTTTCCTACTCAGGTAGGACACTGGATGCTGGTCACCATTTTCATCCTCCTGGCAAAGAACTGCTCCTACCCCGCTGTTAGACGCATCAGTGTAGATGATGAACTCCCGGTCGAAGTCTGGAGCACGCAGCACTGGATAGTTGATGAGGGCCTCCTTCAACCTCCGGAACGCCTCCTCACAGTCGCTGGTCCACGGGATGCGGTCATCAGTCTTCTTCCTCGTCAGATCGGTCAGCGGAGTCGCTATCTCGCTAAACCTCGGGATGAATTTTCTGTAGTAGCCCACCAACCCAAGAAATGATTTGACTTTTTTCTTGGTGTTGGGTCTGGGCCAATCACGAACTACTTCTATCTTGGCCTCTAGGGGTTTGATCACTCCTCCCCCTACTATGTGACCCAAGTATTTTATTTCTGGGCTACCCAGCTGACACTTGCTCTCTTTGCAGAGCCTAGGCCAAAGCACTTCCTCCCCTGGGTTAAAGTGCCTCTCCCTGCCTTCCTGGTCATCCCAAGCTTTCTTTCTGACCTTTTGAGCTTGCAGGGTCTCTGCTGCTAGCTCTAGGTTTCTCTTTAGGTCATTCCTTAAGGTGTCTATATATGTCACAACATCTTGTGGGTCATCCTGGGTGATCTGCTCCCAATTTTGTTTGATTAAATCAAGGGGCCCTTTCACCCTTCTCCCAAATAAAAGTTCAAACGGACTGAACCCGGTACTGGCTTGTGGCACTGATCGATAAGCAAACAAAAGGGATTGCAGCTTCTGGTCCCAATTGTTTGGATTTTCTGCCAAGTAAGCCCTAATCATGCGCATTAGAGTCCCATTGAACTTCTCAGTTAACCCATTACTTTCAGGGTGATAGGCAGTGGTTTCCTTGTGCTTAATTCCACAGATTTGCCATAAGCGTTTCATGAGCTTTGATGTGAACGATGCGCCCAAATCTGTGATTATTTCTGAGGCAAATCCCATCCTGGACATATACCCCACCAAGGCATCTGCCACTGTGTTAGTTTCAATGTTAGTCAAGGGTATGGCTTCAGGGTACCTCGTGGCATGGTCCACAATGGTGAGAATGAACCTGTTCCCCCTCTTTGTGGCCTTGGGCAAAGGTCCCACAATATCCACCCCTATGCATTTGAACGGAGTGTCAATCACAGGCAAAGGGCACAACTTTGCTTTGGTCCTGTCGCGGTTATTCCCCTGCCTTTGACACACATCACATTGTTTACAGAATTCTTTGATCTGCTTCCCTATTTCAGGCCAGTAAAAATTCTGTGTGATTCTCTGCTGTGTTTTGTTCACCCCTAAGTGCGCAGCAAACATGTCAGAGTGCCCCCTTTGTAAGATCATGGGGCGATGCTTTTCAGGTACCACTAGCTGACTTCTGATCCCATCTCCCCCTCTTGAGATATTCCTCAGGGACTCCCTATATAAAATTCCCTCTCTCTCACAAAATCTCACTGGGGTCTCAGGTGTTAGCTGGGTGTCTGTCACCTGTTCAAAACACTTTTGGAGAGTGGCGTCTGCCTTTTGCTCTTGGCCAAATCGGCTGTCTGTGGTCAAGGTTTCCACCTCAGCTTCTGAACTCCCTTCCCCTGCTTCCGTCTCGGGCTCATCATTACCCCCCTGAACTGTCCCCGTGGTAGCTTGTGAGCGTGTAATCACTAGCACCCGTTTCACATGTTCAGCCAGGTCATTTCCCACGAGCACGGCTGCTGGCAGAGTCGATGAAATCGCTAGCCGCCAAACTCCCCTCCAGCCTTGAAAGTTCATAGGTACCTCAGCTACTGGCAGCGAAATCACCTGTCCCTCAATCCCTGCCACCTTTATGCTCTCATTTGGGATTATATACTCCCTAGGAATAATATCTGGATGGCACAGGGTCACCTGGGAACAAGTATCCCTTAGCCCCCGATACTGATGGTCAAGTATTCCTACGTCCACCCCTGCTGTTTCAAACAACTGAGAATCTGTTCTCACAAGTAAGCAGCGCCTGACCTCCACAAGAGGACCATTTTCCTCAGCCTGATCAGCAGATGTAACTGTTCCAGATTGAGTAGCCATGGCAACAGGCTCCCTCAGTGGCAAGGAGCTTTGCTCTTTCTGGACACAGAACACAGCTTTTGGCTTGGTTCCACTCGAATCATGAGGCACAGTTCCTTTTAGCTGCTTTAATTTCTCACACTCGGAGATTAGATGGCCCTTTCCCTGACAGAAATAACATTTTCTGCTATATTTTGAGTCTTTCTCATCTTGTTTTGGTTTTCCCTCCAAAATCTGAGGTCTTGGTTTCATGTCTGAGGGCTTCCCTTCACCATGGGCCCCTCCCCCTTGCTGGTTTTTCCCTGGTCCCTGAGAGTACTTGCTGTAGGTTTCTTTAGGTTTCCCCATCGATTTCACCTCACCCAAGGGCTTTCTTATTTGGGAAATAAAATCTGCGATTTCGGCTGCTTCTGCCACAGATTTCAGTTTCCTTTCCCTCACCTGGAACTTCAGTTCCCCATGCAGGACTGAATAGAACTGTTCCAGCGCTATCAAGTCTTTGAGCTGCTGGTAGGTCTCTGTCCCCTCCTGAGATAGCCATTTCTCTAGCAGCCTCACCAGTTGGGCCCCCACTTGGGTAAAAGTCTGCTCTGGTTTCTTGGTGAGTGACCTGAATCTCTGCCTCAGCTGTTCCGCATTTATCCCATGTCTGGCAAACACCAGTTTTTTAAACTCTGCAAAATTTTTCATCAGTTCCTCTGGCATCTCTGCATAGACTTCTGCCAGGCTGCCACTGATTAAAGATCGCATGATGGTCATCTTCTCAGTTTCCCTTACTGAGAAGTCCACAAACGCTCTTTCCACTAAGGAAAAGAACACCTCAGGGCAATCTCCCTTGTGGTATACAGGGAATTTCTTCAGGTCAGTTTTAGACAATTGGCCCACCTCAGAATCCCTATTGTTATTATTGTTCTGATTCATCAGTTCCAATTTTCTTAACTCATACGCCATCCTTTCTTTTTCCAGAGCAATTTTCTCTCTCTCTCTCTCTCCATTTCCATTCTCTCTCTCTCTAATCTTTCTTCTATTTCCCTCATCCTCAGTTCATGCTGTTGGGCTATGAGCATTTTCCTGAGTTCTGGGTTCTGTTCTCCCGTGCTGTCACCCTGCACTGAGCCAAATTCATCCTCAGAACCTTGGTCAACCTGGGGGTCTTTCACTTCACCCATTTCTGCCATTTGGCTTCGAGTCAAGGGCATAATCCCCCCCCCAGAACAGGCTGCTTTCAAAAGTCAAGCCTCAAAATAAAGCGACCACTTTTTTTTTCTTTTGCCTCAGAACCAGCCTTCTCTAGTTTGCTGCTGTTCTTCAGCACTAACTTGCAACTGTAGCCAGCCAGAGTCCACCCCCCTCTGCCAGGCCTCTCAGCAGACAAGCTAGATCACTGCTACTTCACACAGTTTTGCCTCAGCTTTTTTCCCGCCAAAACCAGGTTGCCTCAGAGCTCCCTAATCTAGTCCCCAGTTGGCACGTTCTTCCACTAGCGCACCTCCCCGTGAGGTACGCCTAGAAGATTACCTACGCGCCCTCAGATTGTCCCTGACTAGACCCCCCTTGCTCTGGGCACACTTGCCAAGGCTTTGCTGGACCACTGGACAACTGGACCAGTCGTATCCCACACGCTGGACACCAATCAATGGTGTCAAAAGCCACCGAGGGATCCAGGAGTGTCAAAAATATCCAGGAATCATACTGTGTGGTGCCCCCCCCCCAGGTTGACAGCTAGAGTACTAATAATTCTCAACACCTCAAAGACAACACCTCAAAATTTCCTGACAGTTCTCCCCCATTCTCTTTGGGGAGGTTCCCATCTTTATGCAAGTGTCCTCACCCACCCACCTCTGAAAAAACAAAAACAAAGCTGAAATAATTCAAACCATTCTAACCTCTATACTCCAAATTGGTGGGTTGCGCTCACCTTGATGTAATCTAATCAAATAGTCTTTCTGATTTATCTGTCTTAACACCATGATGACACCAGGTCTAATTAAGAAAGCTAAGCAGGATCAGATTAATTTTGGAAGGGAAACATCAGGCAATCTCAGGGGTCTCCCTGTAGGACTAGGAAAAAATCCTGCCAGAAACCCTTGAAAGCTAAGGGCATTGAGATATCTCACTGAGTTGACAATACTGGTGTAGATGGGCGGAAGGTCTGTCTCAGTAAAAGGCAGCTTCTTGTATTTTCCTTTACTGGCTGTGTATCCTTGCCTCTGGGTTCATGTGCCATTTTAAATTTGTGTTTGCTGCTGTGCATTGTGGGAAGTGCCTCTTACAGCACAGGCTAAAGGTCTTGGCTAAGTTTAATGTATGTATGTTAACCAAACATTCAGTGAAGCTGACTTTAATTTTTTGCAGCCGGCTGATTTCACTGGATTACAAATACATTTTGCCGTGGAGTAACGTGAGGTTTGTCGGTCAGAGAGCCAAGGGTGATCTTATCTTCTTTGATTCAACCTAATCCTTGTCTGCACCCAAATGATTCTTGTTCACTTCCTAAGTCTATTTTTCAGTCAGAGGTTTTCATGTTTCAGCTTGTTAAGAGCTTAGTTTGCTGAAATGCTGGGTTTAATCAGACAAAGATCCTCAAGTGATATTCCTATTTTCCTGCTTTCATAAATAAAAGCATGGATAAATCAAAAATTCAGCCCTCTCCCCACAACACACACATACAGAGAGAGAGAGAGACCAGGTAACTATCAGGATAATGTTTGTGAGAGGCAGAAGGCAGACTTTGATACAAGAATTTTGGGCAGTGCATTATGGGTACAAATCATTCATCCAGCTGCAACAGTATTCTGTTTGTACAGGGGTCTGTGCCAGTTCATCTTCTGTGTATGGTTGGGCTTACAATGGTTTTTTTATTGATTTAAAATCCTAGGAACGGTATAGTATGAAGATATGCATGTAAGACACTCAGTAAAGTAGGTAAACAGCAATTCCAGTGCATATTGTTGGCATACACAAGATTCATATATGCACCTAGTTGGTAATGCTATGTTCATGAGAGAAGCATAAGGAGGGGTGCTTCCTTATGTGCTTGTTTGCAGGTCTCTTTAATGTAGACTGTATTCACAATTTTGCTTATGCAAAGAGGGTTTTTGTTGATGTTTTCCCCCAGTTCATAAGTATAGCTAGTACAATTTTATGCCCAAACTTCATTAGGAGTGAAAAACTATTTTATTAAAGCAGTAGAATAAGTTTGGATTTAATAGGGCAACAAGTGGTGTGTCAAATTTTAACCCCCCCAAAAAAATTTTCCCCCAAAAAAGAGGGGGCAAAATAGTTTTCACATTTTCTGAAAATGTTTCCTCTCTAGTCATTATGGCCACATATGGTCCAGAAACGTAGCTATTCAATTCATTGCTATACCTTATGGCCAGCTGCTAATTTTTTTAGAGTTAACCGTTTTCTTTCTCCTTGCTTCCATGCGACACTCAGTGGCTTTGAAAGAATTTGGGCAAGCTAATAGCCCAGTGGGTTGCGGTCCATATACATGTATGCCTGTCACTTGACCTCTCAGCCCCCAGTGACTGGCAGAAAGTGAAAAATGAGCAAGGTTTCCAGAGTCTTTTGCAAGCTCAGCATGATGTGAAGGAAACAATTCTGCCCCTTCTCAAGCTTGACATTGACAAGGAGATCAGAGTCTTGCAGTGGACTGCTGTGTTTCAGGAACATCCAAAAAAACTGAGAAGTCTCACTGTTGTCAAGTATTGCTATGAGAAATTAGTCCTGCTTTCTTGTCTGTATCTGCCCTAGGGGAAATTCAAGGTCAGAGGTGACCACAAATAATAGCTTGTCTGCAAAGCACAGACAGAATGTATAACTTCGGAGAAGTGGTGCCAACCAATGTACTAAGTTAGTAGGATTAGTGATGTGATTCAGTGTACGGCAAGATGTTTTTTATATATAAACATGATGCACATTTGCACATGAAGATCGTGACTTCTAGTCCCATATAACCGGATGGTCCCACCCTAAATAGCATTGAGATCATCTGTTTTTCAGAAATGATGTTAAAACTTGCTGACTTAATTTCAGTACGTGGGCTAAGAGTGGGAAGGATCAATCGCCTAATTTGATTCGGAGGATTGGATTGCCTTTGTATGATCTTGGACAAAGATCTTACAACAGGTGCTGCTTTTGGTGGGAGCCACAAAACGAGTCAGTTGGGAGTGGCTCTTGTTTGGTTTGATTGCATATGTGTGACTTTATAGAAAATAACTTATAATAATAATAACTTATAATAATATTTAGGGATGCTTAGCTATTTCTTCATTCGCCAGAAAGGAACTTGATTTTTCTGTGCAAGCTCCAAATAAGCAAGTATAAAACATATGTAGGTACTGGAATGATGTCGCTGCCTCTGCGTCTCCAATTCTGTATTCTCCCGTCCTGTCCAAGGGTCGTCCCAACTTTCCTGGAGCAGGAGGAAGGGGATACAGCTGAGGTCAGAGGTGGTTGCAGCTCCTTGGTAGAGCTTCCTTGTCTGTTGTGAAGAACACTTAGATTATGCATCACAGCATCCCAGTTTAGAGGCTGATACTGTTTTCATGCATTCATGTTGACTAAGACATGAATACAGTGGACACAAACTTCCCTTGTTCCCTTGTGGATGCTGTGACATGTAGTCTCAGTATACTTCATAATGGGAAGGTGAGTTCTGTCAAATTGCTTAATCCAATGCTTTGGTGCTCAGACTCTGCCATTGTTGTCTCCAGAACCATCCCTTCATCTCCCTTCTGCCTTCCAACAAGTTGTGAGGGCCTTGAGGGATGGGAAGGAGTAGGTAAAAGCTTCAAGTAGCAGAAAGCAGTAGTGTTTTGGCTCAAGGGAAATCTGAGTATACAATGAGAAGGATACTACATGACCACCACTTCTGCCTGTGATTATTCCGAAGGCTTTCACGGCTGGGATCTAATAGTTGTTGTGGGTTTTCGGGCTCTTTGGAAATGTTCTGAAGGTTGTTCTTCCTAACATTTCACCAGTCTCTGTGACTGGCATCTTCAGAGGACAGCACTCTTTTTCAGAGTGTCATTTTTACCATCATCTTATGACCCAATATTGTGTTCAGGTCAGTCCAGCATTGGCTGGAATCCTGTTGGCGTGTGCTTAACCTGCTGTAACTAATTGTGATTAATTGATGGAGTGCTGGAGTGCATCTCAGATGCATGACCAGGCACACAGTGGAGATGCACATGACACCTTGACCATTGGCCAAAAGTAGCCACACCAAATTGCACAAACCTTTCACAAACATCAGTAGGATTCTGACCATTGTTTTTTAAAAAAACAAACCAAAAAAACCTGAATCCTGGACAGTGGAAATGCCTCAAACTATTATATATCTTCTTTTTATGTCTGTCTTTTATCTTGGCTCATTTTCTTAGAGAGCAATTCATAATTTGCTTCCATCTTGCCATGATTTGTTCTGACAAAATCTAGAGTGAATTCATGTCATTGCATTCAAATGCTGGCTATACATGTAGGCAGGTGTGCAGAGGCATAGTGGAAAACTTTGCACATGTGAGCAAAAGAGCTCTAGTATAGCATGGAGGTATCTGCCACCTCCCCAGTCATTCCATAGATCTCCCCATGTAGTCCCTGTGTTCCTTCTGAAAATGAACATTTCTACCCTAATTAGAAGCTGGACTTCAGGTCCATATTTCCCAAATGATATATTTGACTGGCTATGAAAACCGATACTTTGAGGTCACCCGGATCTTCCCCACATCACCACTGTCTTGGGAGTATATAAAGATACTAGTCACAGCAGCATGTTGGAGCGCTTTGTACTGTGTTTTGTAAGTTGATATGGCAACACAATAACATGTACAATGCTTTCTATTAGAGGTAGAGTTTGGAGACCACAAGAGCTACTACATGCTTGACCCAGAGGGCAAACAAGTACTTGGCCTCATATTAGGAAATATAAAATCATAATGTTCAGCAGTGGAAAAGACCTATTAGCTCATCCAGCCTCTTTCTTTGCCAAATTAGAATTGTTTCCTTTGGTACTGTTTCTAGTTCTGTGATGACTTCCATGTTAAAATTCCCAAATGGATAGGTCACTACAATTTCCCTCGTGCTCAAGATTAAATAGTCTGATGTATAATACTGTCAAGAATGGTGCTAACATCTTTTTAAAAAACACAACACATAATAAATGCTATCTCTCTTAGTGTGAAAAGACACATTTAAAGGAACACAAGACTGCTACAAAAAAAAGCAGTCAGACCGTGTGTGCTTTCCAAGCCTGGCACTTTCCAGCTGTGTTGTATTATTACGCCCATCTGTTTCTAACCCACGTGGGCAGGGGCGATGAAGACTGTAGTTCAGCTTAGCTGGAGGGCATCAGGCTGGAGAAGCTTGCTGTAATGTCTGGTATGGCTCCTAAGTCTTATGCTCAGCAAAAAGTTTTTTTGTTACACCATGGCTAGAAAAGAATCTGTAGTATCAAAATCTTGCATAGATCATTGTGCCTTGGGTGTGTGTGTGTGTTTTAGCATGAAGAAAGCCATTATAGCAACATAAGTTTTCGACATTATCTTTTACTACAGTGGTTCCCAACCTTAGGTCTCCAGCTGTTCTTGGACTGAAACTCCCAGAAGCCTTCACCACAGCTGTGGTGGCCAGGATTTCTGGAAGTTGTAGTCCAGAAAATCTGAGGACCCAAGGTTTGGAGCCACTGTTTTACTAGATGAGCTATAGCCACTGCTACTGGAAATGTGTTTGCCCTTGGTTACAGAGCACTGCAGACTTATTTCCCTTTTCATAGCAGACTTCTGCATTCTGCTGAGCTGTCACACAGTTAATATTGTGTCCTTTTATTGTGAACTCATGCACCATGCAGAAAGACAAATCAAATGCAGCCCATCAGCCGTGTGTGACAGTCTGTCAGGCGGCTGAACCTAGAGGTCTAGGTTTCTACAATGTGTTAGCAAATGTTGAGCACCAGATAGGTCACAATACACAGCCACTGAATAAGACGATTCAGTTTGGTGAGCTGTGCTAGATTCCACTAAGAGGAGAAGATGCATATCCTTACTTTAGTAGTATTACCTGTGCTCTTTTCTGATGAATTGAGATGGAGCAAAGCATACTCAAATCTAGATGTGTTTCTATCCACAGTTATCCTCTTCACCAGCCATCCCAACCAATAATGGGGCTGGTTAGGGTTGATGAGAGTCATAGTCAGACACACTTTGAGGATTCAGGGTTGCAAAAGGCTGATCTAAAACCATGTGGAATCATTACCTACAGAAGACGGAGGCAGGCTCAAGTTTGCCCAGAAGTTCCTCCTCTGAGGATTCCCTTTCACTATTAGGGAAGTAGATATCCAGATGAGCAAATTTGTGGTGCCCAAATGGTATTTTCAGTTTAATTGAAAGACCTTTTGTAAATGGTGCCTTTCTTTTTGGGGTGGATCAAAATAAAATGAGAATATGAACCACTCAGCGTGCTGTAATCTTCTCCAGTTTTCCTGCCATATTTCTATGAACTGCGGTGTGTCATTTCAGTATCACCTGTTCACAATACTTCTCAAGATAAGCTTACAAAATTACAGACAGATCACTGTGTCTTCGGCTGTGGCCACATCAACCAGTTCCCCCTGTTTGATTTCTCTATTTAAATTTTCAGTCACATGACACATGCTTGTTGGTGAATAATTTACCCAACAAGCATGCTAACTGAGGATAATTTCTTGCTTGGCCAGGGGCATCTACTTTTTTTGTTGTGGATCTTTTTTTTAAAGTTGTGCTGTTGTGTGTATGAATGATCTTATTGCAACTTTTTTGAACTACTGTCACCATGCATGTCCTTTTAAAATATTTTGAATATTTTAAATAGTTTCTTTGGTGGCATTTTTGTCGATGCATTGGTTAACTTTTGTCAAAGGGTTTCAACAAGAAGCTCTAGGAGCTTATTGAATCGGAAGGAAATGAGTAACCCAAAAACACATTGGAATTCACTTCCTAGAATAAATGCCACATTATCTCAAAACACAACAGGAATGTGATGAAAAGTCGCATAACCACAGAGGGACATTTCACTGGTGTTACCACGGTCTTAGATGCACAATGGTTTACAAAACAAACAGCAGCCATGATGGCATGTAAATTCTCCTTTGTCTTCTTGTGGATTGGTATGTGCAGCCCCATACCACCTATACATATTAATGTAAAATGTTCAGGTACATTCAGGTGTAATACCTGAACTACTGTAACCCTGACAAGTATCATCTACTGTTGAAGTTAGTGTAGATGTAACACTAAACCAGAAATGGGGAAAGTATTATGTCTCCCAGATTACTCCAGCCAGTGGGGCCAGTTCTCCTCTTAAAAGATGTCTCCTGGGTGGCGATCTGAAGTCTCTGGTCTTATCTTCTTAATTGTGTTTTGTTTTTCTAGTCAGGCTTGATAAGGACGCAGGAAGCGGATTACTTACTGAAACCACTACCTCCCAATCTTGCACTTAAACATAACTTCTCTGCTCCTCACGGCCACCATTCTCATGTATTGTACAAGAGATCTATTGAGCCTCAGCGGTCAATTGATAATGAGGTAACTGTGAATGATGAGAGGCAAAGGGAAGTGGATGCTCACAGTAATGTCCTTCGAGAAGCCCAGCACCACCATAGTTCCGAGCGGCGGCACAAACAGCACTTTTGTGGAAGGCGCAAGAAATGTATGTAAGGACATAGTTTTTCTTCCCTACTCATTATACTCTGTGTAGCTGTTGTTCAGGTTGTTGATGCACAGTTCAGTTCTCCTTTTCCCGTAAATGAACATTTGCCCAGCTAAGTCTTAGGAAGTAGAAGAGAGCTCACAAACATTTCTTTCTGGGCCACCATTCTCCTAGAGTCCACCAGCCCAAATGACCGGTGGCTTTTCCAAATGCAAGAAAACAAACCCCATAAATCCACACATCCAAGATTGATGTGTCTTGTATGGTGTTAGCTGTATGCGTCTCAGCTGTGCAAGAAAACACTGTCAACACTTCCTGTAATCTGAACATGTCACTATGTTCTGTGTAATAACTTTCTGGGCTTTACTTTCCAAGGTTCATTATTCCTGAAGTTAGTACTTCAGAAGACTGGTGTTCCCTACCTATAAGAGCATGGCTGTTGGGACAGATATTTCACATGCTTCATTGTTCTTTGCTTCCATCACCAGCTTTGATAAGACTCATTTTTTAATTGAATATGTTTATGTGGACATATACCACCCAGGAGCTGGAGTGTGCCAAGATGTTAGGGCAGAGACTGGCAAATATATATATCCTGGGTGGTATATATATTTATATTTGCCAGTCTCTGCCCTAACATCTTGGCACACTCCAGCTGATGTTTAGATTTGTTTAGTTAGACTGATTTGGAACATAAAAGATGGAAGTACATATAAAGTGATGGCTAGAAAATAAAGGTTAAAGGGGAAAAGCCAAATGTCAAGAACTCTGGTGGTATTCTGGTGTAGTCATAGAGTTAGGGATGCATACAGATCAGAGTTTGGAAGAATTACTTTTTTGGGGGAGGTGTTACTACCAGACACCACCACCACCACCCTGGTCAGCCTGAACAGTTGCAGTAGCTGAGAGATCCTCAGTGTTTTTGTAAAAAAAAAAAAAAAAAAAAAAAAACTATTCAAAACTCTGGCAAATTTCCATAGAAGGACTCACTAGAGTCCAGAAGCCACTATGTTGATCTCATACATACGCAATCCTGCCTACAACTCTCCTAGTTATCAATTGAAACTTTTCTCAACCTCCCCTATGTGAAAGTGTTTGACTGCACATGAGAAGGGATAGTTCACCAGATAATGTTGAATAGATTTCCATCACCCAGTGTAGCTGGAGACGTGGCATTATAGGCTTGCACTCCATAGCCCCACATACCTGCTCTCTGCTTTAACCAGAGTTATTGAGGATTACCATGAGGCCCTCTGCACATATCTGCTTCTATCTTTTATTTTTATGGTTGCTTACAGCATCTAGCACATGTGTGTAACTTTTTGAATTGTCACATCTCTCTCTCTCTCTCTCTCTCTCTCTCTCTCTCTCTCTCTCTCTCACTCACTCACTCACTCACTCACTTTCTTTCACACACACAAAATCTTTGGTTTTACTTGGACATCTCTTGTCTTGCATCTTGCAGATATGCCCCAGCCTCCAGGGGGAGATACCTATATCTTACCAGATGAATATAAGTACCTGCTGCGAAATAAGCGATCTCTTCTGAAGACCCACAGGAACAAAGAACTGAATGTTGAAACTTTAGTGGTGGTTGACAAAAAGATGATGCAAAACCATGGCCGTAACAACATCACTACTTACGTCTTGACTATACTCAATATGGTACGAAAGACAAGTGGGGTAATGAAAACTTCGACAGAATTCAAATTATGTCAGTTTAAAACACTGCAGTCAGAATTCTACCTTGCAAATAACGAATCATGCAAGTGTCTGCACATTTTTGTAGCTGTTTTGTCACTTGCTTGGGTGCAGAACTGAATTTGCAGTTTGTCACTCTATTACAAATGTGCTACAGACAATTGTTAGTTTATGCTGTGTGATTCTGACAGAATTCTGGCCTATACTGTATGTTCAATCATTAATTACCCTTTCTCCCCCACCTCTGGATTCCCTCTTCACATTGTTGATGTAAGTCAAGTAGAGTGGAGGAGAAGAGTGCACCCTGTGTACAAATCAGCTGACAACATAATATACACAGGGACTTTATTTATTTAGAAACTTGGGGTAGTGGTGTTTCTTTTATTTACCATCTTTTAGTGTTGTATTTGTTTGATCCTTTCTAGCATTTGTATACTAACTGTTTTTAGTTTTGATGCTGTCTTAATGATGCAAGCTGTCTTGGGTCCTTTTTAAGGAGAAAGGGAGGGTACACCAAAAAACAAAACAAAACACATTCAGTGCAGAAAGGCACAACCATTCATATAAAATCCACACTCAAGCAGCCAGTCACTGAGGGAAAATATTCCTGGAAAGAAAGGTCTTCACTTGCTTGCAGAAGGGCAAAAAAGATGAGGCCAACCTGGCCTCTTTCAGGAAGGAGTTCCAAAGTCTGGGAGGAGCAACAGAGAAGGCCCTCTTCCATGTCCCCACCACACATACCTGTGAAGAAGGCAGGATTGAGAGAAAGGCCTCTCCTGATGATGTTAACACCTGGACAGGAACATAAAGGGAGACATGGTCCTTGAGAGAGCTTGGATCCAAGCCATTTAGAGTTTTATAGGTTAGACCCATCACTTTGAATTCTGCTTGGGGCAGTCAGTGGAGCTTCTGTAATGGGGCTTATGTGATCCCTGTGACCAGCCCCAATTGACGATCTTGCTGCTGCATTTTGGACTCGCTGAAGCTGCCGAACATTTTCATAAATGGTCTCCGGTATATTATATTACCATCACCTATTCTGAAAGGAGCCTCACTGGTTTTGAGCTGCTAGAGCAGGGAGGGCAATCTTTGGCCCTTTTGAGTATTGTTGGAAATGAATCCCCGTCATCTTTTTCAGTTGGCTATATTGGTTAACCAACCTCCTAGGGCTGAGGAGGAGTTGCAGTGTAAAAAACTGCTGGATAGCTCAGTAGTTTAGGCATCTGGCTGCAGAACCAGAGGTTAAGATTTTTATTTATTTGTTTATTGGATTTTTATCCTGCCCACCTAGACCAAAGGACTACTCTGGGCGATTTACAAATTTAAAACCAATAAGCATATATTATAAATCCAAGGTGGCAAAAGTATAAGAAATTAAGATATGGCAGGAGGGAAAGCCTGCCAAAATAGCCAGGTTTAAGTTTATTCCTGAAAACACCCATAGAGGGAGCCAGGCAGATCTCCACTGGCAAGCTGTTCCAAAGGCGAGCAGCCACTGCCGAGAAGGCCCGGTTCCTCATTCTTTTCTTTCAGACCTCCCTAGGTGTTTGGCCTCTCAGCCACCCGGCCTGGCTGGAATGATTGATTCTGGCAGAACTGGGTGGGAGGAGGCACGCTGCCGGATATCGAGGTCCTAAACCATTTAGGGCTTTATATGTACAGTGGTGCCCCGCTGGATGATTACCCCACTTGACAACGAATCTGCTTAACGTTGAAGTTTTTGCAATCGCTTTTGCGATCGCAAAACAATGTCTAGATGGGGGAATTTCGCTTAACGTCGATCGGTTCCCTGCTTCGGGAACCGATTTTTCACTTTACGATGATCAGCAAACAGCTGATCATCGGGTTTCAAAATGACTGCCGGCTGTAAAAAAAATGGCTCCCCGCTGTGTTAGGGACGGATTCCTTGCATTACATGCACCAGAAAATGGCCGCCGTATGGAGGATCTTTGCTGGACAAGCTGGTATTTCATCCATTGGAACGCATTGAACGGTTTTCAATGTGTTTCAATGGCTTTTTAAAAAAATTTCACTTGACGACGATTTCGCTGGAACGAATTAACATTGTCAAGCGAGGCACCACTGTAATTGTAAGATCTTTGAAATCAGTGCGGAAACAAATGGGCATCCAATGCAAGGCGGCCAGTGTGGGGGAAATATGCTTGTACCTTTTCACCCCAGTAAGAAGTCTGGCTGCCGCATTATGTACCATCTGAGGTTTCCGTGTCAGTCTCAAAGGCAGCCCCACGTACAGCATATTACAGTAGTCTATTCTTGAGACTATGAGTGCTCAGTGGTGAGCACCCCCACATCAAGATAGGGATGCAGCTGCGCAAGCCGTCAAAGGTGGAAATGTGTGAAACGGACAACTGAAGACACCTGGGTCTCCATGGTGAGTGCTGGGTTCAGATGTACACCCAAACTGCGAACCTCGCTCTTGGTGGTAAAAGTCACCCCCCCCCCCAAAAAAAAGGAAGGGAATTTTCCCAGACCACTGATTTCTGGGACACCCACCCGAAGGACCTCCATCTTGCCCAGATTTAGCCTCAGTCCATCCACCTGCATCCATTGCTGAATGGCCTCCAGGCAGCGCTCAAGGGATGAAACAGCATCCACTGTTGTTGGAAAAAAAGATGTGGAGCTGAGTATCATCAGTGTACTGATGACATGAAGCCCCACATTCCTTGATGACCTCTCCCAGCGGTCTCATATAGATATTAAATAGCACTGGAGAGATAATTGAGCCCTGTGGAACCCCACAGTTGAGGCTCCATGAAGCCAAGAAACTCTCTCCAATCTGCACTCTCTGGGGATGGTCCTCCAAGAAGGAATGGAGCCAGGCCACCAATTCCCAAATCAGGGAGCCTCCCTAGGAGAATACTGTAGTTGATGGTATCAAAGGCGGCTGAGAAATCAAGGATGACCAGCAGAGAGATTTTGCTCCTGTCGGCCTCCCTCAGTAGGTCATCAAACAGGGTGACCAATGCCGTTTCCATGCTGTGACGCAGCCTGAAGCGCAGCTGATTAGCCACCACCCTCTCAACTAACTTGCTGAAGAAAGAAACATTGGCGATGGGCCTATAATTACCAATATTATCCGCCACCAAGCTCGGTTTCTTCCTAATGGGCCTAATAAGTGTCTCCTGGAGAGACCCATTAATTATTGCCATAGCCCATTCAAATGTTATAGGCCTGGCTGCTTTGATTAGCCAGGCCGGGCAAGGCTCAAGGGAGGAGGTGGTGGCGCAACAGCAGTCAAGCACTCTGTCCACCATGTCTGACATCACAGGCTGAAAGTGGTTAAGTCTAATCAAGCAAGATGGCGTGCTGGACGTCTCTGCTCAATCCACTGTTTTTAAATAGGTGGTAAGATCCCGGCGGATGGCCTCCACTTTTGATTTTTAAAAGGCTGCAAATTGGTCAGGTGAGATGCTAGTGGTAGGCCAGTCACTATGACCAACTCCGGATAGATTGTGGACTATACGGAAGAGTTCCGCCTGCTGATTGGAAGCTTCGCTTATCCAGACAGCAAAGTAAGATCGACTAACAGCCTTCACCTTAGATTGGTAAAGGTTAGTTGCAAACCTGACAGCTATTTGATTATTTTCCTTTGGTTCCGCCTCCATATTTGCGCTAGCCTTCTCCTATTTCACTTCATTGATCGCAGCTCTGGATTAAACCAGGACGATTTTGATCCTCCATCATGCCTTCTTGACAGTGTCTGGACTTGATGATCCATAGGGTCCCTTCCAGCCATACAGTTCTAAGATGATGTGCACAAACAACATTCGGAGGGCCACAAGTGGCCTATCCGTAGCATCAGTAAACATGGCAAGTTTAAATGATGTTGGAACAGATTTTCTCAGCATCAGCTACTGAGAAGTTTACTAAACATTTCCTTTTAAAAAAAAGATGTTAGGAAAATATATCAAGACCAATACAATGCATAATATAAGTATCCTCCACTTCCCTTTGGGCATAAGAATATAAATCACAATTAACAAGAACTATAACATACTCTCTCCCTAAATATGTCAAAGGCATCACATGTAATTACACAGCAATAAATGCTTTACTGATAGCAGAGAGAGTGTTAACCATAAAATAAAATTTAAAAAAATAATTAGGGAGGCCCAAGCTCAGCTATCTAAAACTTGCGGGTTGGGAAAGGGGCTAGACAAAGCTGTAAAGACAACAAATGCTATAAAAATGACCTCTGGCTCAGAAAATCTTATTTCTTAATGCATTTAAGGTGCCACAAGTTATTTTTACTGACTGATAGTAAAAGAGGTTTGTGGTTTTCAAAAAAACTCAAAATGTAGTCTGGCCAAATCAAGTCCTGTTGATTTCAAAGGGTAGCGTTAAGTATTTACAGGATCAGTCTGTGGAAAACCTGTGGTAAGATAAGGCCATGGTGCCCACTCTTGCTCCTTATCACAGAATGGACAGCTGGCAAGAAACATGATAATGTTGGAAATTCAGTAATAAAGTTACAATTAGTGAGGCCCATTGAGTTAGTGAAAGGTATATAGGTGTTCAGTCATCAAATCCCCCCTTCAGTGGATCTACTCTAATTACTATTGAATTTCAGCCAATAAATATTGACACAGATAATGTATGTTTCCCAGGAGAAAACCGCAAAGCTGTAAATTGGCTGTAAACAGCAACAAGAGAGTTTATATTTGTATTTTTGGTTTGGTTAATTGTTTGTTTCCTTCAAAGCAGAGTGATGAAATCTGGGAAACACAGAAGCAAAAGTTAATGAATCTCCAAGCGCAGCATACTGCGTCATGCCCTGCAACTCTGGAATAAAACATGCCTGTTGATACTACTTTGAAGGCCAAGTCTTCTTTTAATGGAAGATTTATGCAAGCAACTTAAATTGTGATTTTTTTAAAAAAAATAGCAGTCAAAATAAAATATCTTTAAGTCCCCAGGATCTTGGAAGCAGGACTGATCATGTTTCCAGAGTTGGGCCATCCATAGAAGTAAAGCAGACTGCTCTCCTGGGTGTCAAACTGCCAAAGATTCCCCGTCCCAGCGCTGTCAAGGTTCTTGAAAAAGAACCAGTCATTATATTTTGAGAAGCCCGCAAAGGGTAACTCATCAGCTGACTGGATACTCTGCCTTTTAGACAACAGTGTCAAAAAAGGTTTGAGGCATCTGGGGGGCCAAAAGTTCCCCACACCTGATGAAGATGTATTCTGATCAAAGTTGCCTGGAGGTGTATGGAAAAGTCTAGGTGTTGAGAAATGTTATGGTAAAATCTATACCCATCCATTTCTGCTCATTTAAACCTTCTGTCTACTCCAGTGGTTCCAAATCTTTTTCAAGTCACAGATCCCTTTTATAACAGCCAAGTAACCTGCCACCTCCCTCCACCATGTTTGCATAAAAAAGCATTTTAATGGGGTATAGTCATCCCTTCTCACAAACTAGAGGCTACTTTCTCTCCCAAAGGGCTTGGCTCTCATAATACACATATGCACGAACTTCAATTTCCTGCTCCAAAAGGTCAAAGAATAAATTATATAACAAGGGCTGCAACACATATAAGGCAATCGATGGCCTCCCAGAAAACACTTTGTGGCCTCCCCTTGGGGGTCATGACCCCCATATTTGGAAACACTGGTTTATTCTGTTCAGCATAGAATAAAATGTGAGTGGGTAGTAAAATTTTAGTTTTCTGTGAGCTCTTGTACTAATTCTGCACATACTTTACTCTTGCTTTGAAATCAGTGGGATTTAACTACTTGACTTTGTTTAGATTGTGCTGTGTTATTTCTAATTTGCTAAAATATCTTTTTAATGTGTAGAAGTGGGGAAAAAACAGAGTTCTGTGCTAACAAATGGTTAACCTTTTCTGGGCTAGAGGCAGAAGAAAAGTTTCTTGGATGATTAAACGGAATAGTTAATGGACATATTTTGAATCATCTTTCAGTGAACAGGAGATTGCAACATGACTTTTGAATGAGATCAAATAATTGTTCTTGATGGCACTAACCAAAAGCTCCAACAGCTTGATTTTGTCTGTGTGTTTTCTTTTAGGTTTCTGCTTTGTTCAGAGATGGAACAATTGGGGGCAATATTAACATTGCAGTTGTTAGTTTGATACTTCTGGAAGAAGATCAGGTATAATAATCATTCTATTAAATTGAATTTACTGGGTTAATTTGACCACCAAATCCCTAGATTCAATGGGCCTTGTTTAAAGTGTCTTACTCTAAACAAGCTACTCTAATTGTGACTTGTTAATTGTCAAATTTTTATCCCTATTAAGGCTCAAGAAACAGTGCATAAGAAAACAGATTAAAATATATAAACATTCCTGGAAAGCAGATTAGATCTGTATTTTTATCTAGCTGGGTTCATGGCTCAGTGAGTTAAATATCTGGATGTGGAGCCAAAGATTGGGAGTGAGAGTCCCAGTTGTGCCTCCAGGGAGAACAGCCAGCCTATATAGCTTTGGACAAGCTGCACAGTCCTAGGGCATCCCCAGAAAGAGGAAATAGTAAACCATTTCTGACTACACTATAACTAGAAAACTGTGAAAAGGGTTGATGTAAGTCAAAATCAACTTGATAGTCTGTTTTGTGTGTGTATTGGGGTTTTTTGTTTGTTTTTTATTTGTTTTGTTATTTCTGTATCAATATCTTGTTGTTTGTTGTTTACTTGTTAAGTCGTGTCCAACTCTTCCTGACCCCATGGACTAGAGCATGCCATGCCCTCCTGTCTTCCACTGCCTCCTGGAGTTTGGCCAGATCCATGTTGGTAGCTTCGATGACACTGTCCAACCATCTCATTCATCCTCTGTCGTCCCCTTCTCCTCTTGCCTTCACACTTTCCCAACATCAGGGTCTTTTCCAGAGAGTCTTCTCTTCTCATGAGATGGCCAAAGTATTGTAGCCTCAGCTTCACAATCTGTCCATCCAGTGAGCACTCAGGGTTGATTTCCTTCAGAATTCATAAGTTTGTTCTCCTTCCAGTCCAGGGGACTCTCAAGACTCTCCTCTAGCACCACAATTCAAAAGCATCAAATCTTTGGCGGTCAGCCTTCTTTATGGTACAGCTCTCACTTCCATACATCGCTACTGGCAAAACCATAGCTTTAACTATCCGGACCTTTGTCAGCAAGATGATGTCTGCTTTTTTAAAGATGCTATCTAGGTTTGTCATCGCTTTCCTCCCAGAAGTAGGCGTCTTTTAATTTCATGGCTGCTGTCACCATCTGCAGCGATCATGGAGCCCAAGAAAGTAAAATCTGTCACTGCCTCCATATCTTCCCCTTCTATTTGCCAGGAGGTCATGGGACCAGTGGCCATGATCTTAGTTTTTTTGATGTTGAGTTTCAGGATATTTTTTGCACTCTCCTCTTTCACCCTCATTAAGAGGTTCTTTAATTCCTCCTCCCTTTCTGCCATCAGAGTGGTATCATCTGCATATCTGAGGTTGTTTGGAAAACTCAGCATACTATGGCAAGTTCTTAGAGAAATGGGAGTGCCTGTCCAGCTTATCTATCTCCTGAGAAATCTTCACTCTCCAGGATGCCTGGCTCAAGGTCAGCAACCACACTATCTGGGTTGTCTGGGATATCCAAATCTTTCTGGTGTAATTCCTCTGTGTATTCTTGCCACCTCTTCTTGATGTCTTCTGCTTCTGTGAGGTCCCTACCATTTTTGTCCTTTATCATGTCCATCTTTGCACCAAATGTTCCTTTAATATCTCCAATTTTCTTGAACAGATCTCTGGTTTTTCCTTTTCTGTTATTTTCCTATATCTTTGCACTGTTCGTTTAAGAAGGCCCTCTTGTGTCTCCTTGCTATTCTTTGGAAGTCTGCATTCCATTTTCTGTAACTTTCCCTATCTCCCTTGCATTTTGTTTCCCTTCTCTTCTCTGCTATTTGTAAAGCCTCGTTGGACAGCCACTTTGCTTTCTTGCATTTCCTTTTCTTTGGGATGGTTTTTGTTGCTGCCTCCTGTACAATGTTATGAGCCTCTATCCAAAGTTCTTCAGGCACTCTGTCCACCAAATCGAGTTCCTTAAATCTGTTCTTTACTTCCACTGTGTATTCATAAGGGATTTGGTTTAGATTATACCTGAGGAGCCCAGTGGTTTTTCCTAGTCTCTTCAGTTTAAGCTTGAATTTTGCTATGAGAAGCTGATGATCAGAGCTGCAGTCAGCTCCAGGTCTTGTTTTTGCTGACTGTATAGAGCTTCTCCATCTTTGGCTGCAGAGAATATAATCAATCTGATTTTGATATTGCCCATCTGGTGATTTCCGTGTATAGAGTCGCCTCTTGTGTTGTTGAAAAAGAGTGTTTGTGATGACCAGCTTGTTCTCTTGACAAAACTCTATTAGCCTTTGCCCTGCTTCGTTCTGAACTCCAAGGCCAAACTTCCCTGTTGTACCTTTTATCTCTTGGCTCCCTACTTTAGCTTTCCAGTCCCCTAGAATGAGAAGAACATCTTTCTTTGGTGTCAGTTCTAGAAGGTGTTGTTAAGCCTCTTCAGCATTGGTGGTTGGTGCATAAACTTGGATTACTGTGATGTTGAAAGGTCTGCCTTGGATTCGTATTGAAATCATTCTGTCATTTTTGAGATTGTATCCCAGTACAGCTTTTCCCACTGTTTTGTTGACTATGTTAACTCTTCTATGGGATTCTTGTCCACAATAGTAGATATGATAATCGTCTGAATTGAATTTGCCCATTCCCGTCCATTTTAGTTCACTGACATCCAGGATGTTAATGTTGATTCTTGCCATCTCCTGTTTGACCACATCCAGCTCACCAAGGTTCATAGATCTTACATTCCAGGTTCCTATGCAGTATTTTTCTTTGCAGCATTGGACTTTCCTTTCACTTCCAGGCGCATCTGCAGCTGAGTGTCCCTTCCTCTTTGGCCCAAACACTTCATTAGCTCTGGAGCTACTTGTACTTATCCTCCACTCTTCCTCAGTAGCATGGTGGACACCTTCTGACCTGAGGGGCTCATCTTCCAGCGTAATATCTTTTAGCCTTTTGTTTCTGTTCATGGGATTTTCTTGGCAAAGAGACTGGAATGGCTTGCCGTTCCTGCTCCAGGTGGGTTGTGTTTAGACAGAACTCTCCATTATGACCTGTCCATCTTGGGTGTCCCTGCACAGCATAGCCCATAGCTTCTCTGAATTACTCAAGCCCCTTCGCCACGACAAGGCAGCAATCCATGAAGGAGGTATCTATATATTTGTATAAACGGTGTGATCCAGTTTTGGTCACCCAAAAGCCAAACATAATGGGATAAGAGTTGACATCCCTTGAGAGGAGATTCTGCAACTGAGACTCTGCTATAGAGAAAACGCTATCTCTTGTGTACTCCAGCCTAGCATATCCGGATAGGAAAAACACATAATAACTCTTTAATGAGGACCTCAGATTTATATGTCAGGGGAAGGCTATTAGATCAAAACCTAAATGGAGCTCTGAAACAAATTGGAAGCTAATCTTTTTGGTTCAGGAGAAATGCTGGCCTGGTGATGGAAGAGTTAAGCCACTGGAGCCTGGCTTCTGGGAGTTCTGGTTCAAAACCCCTAGGCTAATTCTTCGCACATTCATTCCAGCCATTTCAAACACATTCCTTCCTTGTCATTCATAACAAGGCTTGAAGATTGTGTCAACTCTGTAGTTAGCCTTTCCAAGGGAAATGCAGCCGTAACTGTTACCTAGCTCCATGAAAAACACCCATGGGTTTACCATGGTACTGACATAATCAAGGGAGGAATTCCCCTGTGAAAGCAAAGGCAATATATAGTCTGAAGCCCGCTGCTGCTCTTCCGCCACTGTTAAAGAGGCTTGGCGTCTTGCATGTGCACAGATTTACTAAGATCGTGCTTTCATGAGAGATAGAAAAGCTGCAGTTCTCAATCTCCTTCACTGCAGAAGGTGCTAATGGGCATAATTTTATTCAGAGCACACTTCTCTGTGTGCACCCATCAAGTTACATAGAGTCACTTAATACTTGGTGCCTTAAGGTGTAACGGCATATCACAGTTCCCCTGTAAAAACATGAAGGAATGGCCAAGATTATCAGTGCTCCAGCTGTTAGAACTGTGTTGATTGATACGTTAAAGTCTATTCTCCCTTTATTTATTTCATTTCTTTGTGTTTTTAAAAAAGTTGACTCCAAGCTGCTGTATACTGGAAAACTCTACTAGCAATGTAATGCTTCATTTTATGTGCTGAGCGATCAGAGCTCCTTAAATGACAGGTTAATTACATTGAATGTTTAGCTTTTCGTGCTTGGACCATGTCCAACCTGAAAAGAGTAAGAAGAGTAATCTTTTGATCTTACACCTGTGATATAATTTTCCTTTACTTCTCCAGCTCAAAGAATTGCTGCTCTTGTAAATCTGTTGCTCACTGTTGTTTTGTTTTGTGTCCTTCCAGAATCATTCACATACAGCAAAAGGCACAATGCTAACTGGCTAAAGTAATAAATTAACTATAAATTTTATGTGTTATTAGTTGAGAAGATGTCTTTGAGTGGTAGTCCTTATAATTTTATTGGGCACAATTAAGCTCTGTTGAGACCAAGCAAGCTTGGTTAAGAACCCCTTTCAATTATTATTTTTTTTCTTACTGTAATCGTTTTGTTGTTCTGTTTTAAAGTATGATTTATGTAATGGGAGGATAGAATGTTGGGCAGGCATAATGTAATAATTCCATCTGATGCTGCTGTTCTTTATTTTGGATATGTTGTTGATCTGCTAATAATATTTAAGATTTAACACCTTCTTTGTTCCATAAGGAGGAGTTCTGAGTCTGAATTAATGCTATTCTTGGCTTGGCTTACATTTAATGATGAAAAATAATGGCTGAAATCCAGTTGCACAGCTCTGCATGCACAATAGCAGTCAATTAATCATCAGTGGCAAATTGCTTGTAGTAGAAGGTTATTTTGGAGTACACATTAAGTTTTTAGTCATCTATGTTTTATGACTGATGATGACTGTTGAGAATTTTGGGTAAATGTGTATTCTCAGAACATAAGTAGAGTTAGGAGATATCAGGTTGCAAAGACACTATAACACTGAGAGAGTAAAATCCAACTTAGTCTATTAACATATATACAGAGAGAATAGACATTCATCTGGCAGCATAACATGAGACGGTACAATGCATAGCATAGAAAAAAATGATCTGACTTACAGCAAATAAAATGTCCTGTTTACACATGATTTATATACATTCTTGGGATCAATCAGAAAATATATTACTTCATTTTCTACATACAGTACATAAAGTTACATCATGTACAACAGCTGTACAGCATCACCTCGATACCCACACCTGAATACTCTCAGTACATGACTCAGGTAAAATCAGCCATTTTACTTTCAACTACACAAGATATATATTTAATACATTTTGAGATCAAAATCTCAACAATGACATGATCACCATTGTGCGCACAGAGCTGCGTAACAGAATCTCTGAATTTATTCTATACAGTGTTTGACAGTTCTGTTGGTCATATATCAAGTATTAAAAAAAATATTTTACACTCTAGAAATTCTGTTGTCTCTGTCCAGCTCTGTCTGTGGGCAGCATCTGTAAATGAGTTGCACCAGAGGCAGATGTGCCTGCATGTGTTCATGGGATGCCATTTACTACCACTGTGGTGGGGCCTTGATGGGGAAATCTGAAAGTAAACCTTTTTCAGAATACTAGGAAATTTTGCCAACCTGTATTGTCACCCCCAAGCAAGTCAAAGATTGATTGTTGTGGGTTTTTCGGGCTCTTGGCCGTGTTCTGAAGGTTGTTCTTCCTAACATTTCGCCAGTCTCTGTGGCCGGCATCTTCAGAGGACAGCACTCTGTGCTCTGGTGAGCACACAACCATTAGATCCCAGCTGTGAAAGCCTTCGTGAATACAAAGTCAAAGATTCTATTTAAATCTACATTATTTCTGTTTATTCCATGTAACTATAACCCCTTTAGCTTTCTATTTTTATTGTCCAATAAACAGTTTTGTTTCAGACACCACTGCTCCTCTTATGTTCTCATTATCTTCATTTGGACTACAGAAATATGGCAGCTCACATTGAAATCTATTGCCGTCCACAATTCCAAAACTCATCAACCATGTTTCTGTCAGATGTTATTTTATCGTTGTTTTCAGGGAAAAGATTAAGCAAGATACAGTTTTTCTTTGACACAAATAGGGCGAAACCAGAGATTTAGGTAAAATTACAATAAAACATGATACTACCTAAATGCAGCCAGAGAGAGAGAGAGAGCAAAAGGACAAACTAAATAAGATTCATTCTAATGGTGGATCTGCAGGTGGCTCTCCAGATGTATTTGGAACATGATCTTTATTTGGAGGTTAAAGTGAGGGCTGATTAGAAGGGCCACTCTTTCCCTGCCCTGATTTGTGCAGTCATCATCACCATTTATTACTTGCTGAATATGTAGTAGGACATGAGTCAAACTTGTATCCAAATAAACCAAGCACGGCCCACCAGCTAGGTACGGTGGCCTGATAGAATGTGGCAGCCTTCCAGTTTTTGTCATTTCTGGTAGGTAGCAAAAAGCCAGATCTCTTTCAAGCTCCTCCTGTTTTGCCAAGCGTAGTTGATGGTTTGCGTTCAACAAGAGAGGCCTTTCTTAATAGCACACATAAAAATGACTCTGACTCTGTGGTGGTCCTTTGAAGTTTTTTGTTTGTTTGTTTTTGAAAATATCTGCTCTGTTGTTCTGCACAGTAAACAAAAAGCTAAATATCTGATACAGAATATCAAGTTGTTTTACCTAAATCTATGGTTTCAAAGAAGGGTGTTGGTTGCCATCTTTCTCATTGTCTTATATCTAGATGAGAATGTGGGGCAGTTGTGTGGGGGGGTTGATATGTGTGTGTGTGCATGTTTGGTTTGGGGGAGGCAAAAGTAAATCTCTGTATTGTTCCTGTTTAATGGTGTGTTTCACGGGGGCGGTTTCTTATCTTTGATTGTTGCCTGCAGCCAGGGCTTATGATTAATCATCACGCTGACCATACCCTGAGCAGTTTTTGTCAGTGGCAGTCTGGGCTGGTGGGGAAAGATGGCAGCCGCCATGACCATGCCATTTTATTGACGGGCCTCGATATCTGTTCCTGGAAAAATGAGCCATGTGACACATTAGGTGAGTTCTCAGTTGGCAGCCTCCCACAATCGTCTCTAATTAATTGATGGCACTCCCTGCACCCAAAACTCTAATGCAGAACGTGTTTTTGATGCCATGAGTGTTCAGCAGCTCCTGTCCAGGGGCTGGCTTGTCCAATTGTTCAAAATGCTTTCAGAGTTCTGTGTCATGCTTGCATTTCAGCAACTGGAGGGCTTTAGATGAAATCTGTCTCTCTTTCCATGAACACAAATTATTGCCCCAGCTTCACACAGCAGGGAAAAGAGGTGTGAAGGAAGGGTCATCTGTACTAACAAAATCTGCTGGCAGATTACAAGATGGAAAAGAAAAGTGAATTAGGGCTCTTCTTATTTTCCTTTGTTCGCATATACATAACCTTGGGTTCTTTGGGGAAGGTGGAATAATGGAAGCACACTATATTTGTCATGTTCTAGCTGTGGGTATCATTGTTTACGTAGCAAAAGTGTTACCCATGACCAAAAGAAAGGCTCAGCAGTTTTAGAAGATGCCAGGATTTGTGAATGTACAAAGCATGGGAGTAGGGAGCAAGTGGGGAAATGTTCCAGAACAATCCTGTGGGCATGGTCAGTGGCCACACAAATCTGACTTACTGTTCAAGGAAGGAGGCTGGAATAGGCTGGCTAGCACTTTTAACAGGAAATCTCTCTACAAAACAGTGTTTTGTTGCAGATTATATTTGTAAATAAATACATGAAATACATAAGAATGTCTCCCATTTTTTATCTTTGTAGCACCTCTTGTAGTAGGCAGTATTTTTGAGGCAAGGACTTGCCCAAAGCCATTTTGTGGGCCCAGCAGCAATATTAGAACTCAGATCTTTCCTGATGAAATTCTAACAGGCTCCCACTTTATGCCAATTTGAGCTTTCCAAGGCAGGAGCAAGCAACTATGACAAATATCGGAAAAGAACACTGCAGCTGTATGTCATCAGATGTCATCATGAATAGGACTTGGAAGTAACTTTTTGTAGTTCTGTTTTATTCTACAGATGTCAAAAAAGGCTCCTTTTAGCATTCTAATAACAATAGTAGGATAATGTTTTGAATAATGTTTCTCATTCCTTTAATACATTCCTTTGGGCAGACTTTTGTTTTTTGTTTGTTTTTTAGCATTTGTAATTTAGAAGTGACATATTGTTAACATGTTACTAATTAGTAACAGCACAACTCATTTCTAATGTTCAGAAAGTAATAACAAACCGGGTTGTCACTAAATAACACAATAGCTCTTTGTGCTGTAGGAGACATTTCTATTCTATTGTTTGATATAAAAACTGAATTCAATTGTTCCAGTTAGGAAGGAGAGCTCTATTTAAGAAGGGGAGCAGGGAGCAAGGATCTACTCATTGCATCATAATGCAGAGGAACTTAATTGTGCCTTGGTCATATTATACCAGCAGTAACAGAACCCTTTACAGAAGCAACATACATTATAGCTGTGTATCAAAGCCAGCCACTTAAGCTCTTCTGGATATTTTGTTTTCGTTTGATTCAAAAATACCAATTTCAAGTCATTTTCCCCTGCCAAAGAATGCTTTTCCTCCACCTTTTTTGTTTAATTCTCCAGGGTTTGCTCCAATTAGTGGAATGTGCAGCAAATACCGCAGCTGTACAGTTAATGAAGATACTGGGCTTGGGCTAGCTTTCACCATTGCTCATGAGTCTGGACATAAGTAAGTTTATGCACATTTTACAGAAGAAAAGTTTCATTTTGTCTGAATTTGAGAAAGCTTCAGGACAAGAGAATTTCAGATAACCACTAGAGTAGGCCCATTGAATCAGTGAAACCTACATAGATGTTGACTCACTAAATTCACACTGATTTAGTGAGTCAATATGTATTCTAGATGTGACTTCCTACTAGAGTTCAGCTCTTAGATCTCATCTAGCAAGTCAAACCATAGGCTGGAGAAACTGCACTTAGTGTCTATGCCAGCTATTTTCAACCTTTTTTTGGCCACAGCCATAAACACAATATGAAAGACGGACCAAATCAGGATTGTAAAAGTCACATAGCAAACCTTATAAGGTGGTGTGTGAAGAATTACTTTAGTCTGTGGTCCCCTTCAAATGTGCCAGGGGCCCCCAGGAAGCCATATGCCACTGTTGAGAATGGCTGGTCTAAGCAATAGTTCGAGCTTCCAAATAGTTTCTTCATGTTGCATTTGCTAAGTGATCCAATTTTCTTGGGCTATGATCTTTGAAGCAAAAACAGTGGCCATAACTATGATCTGTTTGTTCAGAAGCATAGGCTGTAATCCTATTGTGGAGTTGTGCTGATGCATTTGCAGTGGTGTAATGTGCAGCAGCAAACTGCTGTTAATTAATAGGTCATCAGTTAGATTTCTGGCCATGCACTAAGGCACCTGGCTGACATGTAGTAAGGAATGTTAAGTGGTGACTCATTAATTAGCAGCAGTTTTCTACTGAGAGTTACACCATTGCCCTTCTGCTGGTGTAACTCCACAATACAACTTTGGTCCTTGCAAATCAGAGATATCACAAACAGTGGTTTGCAAAGTTACCTCAAACTGTGATTTCCGTTTACAACAGACCACGGTTTTTCAATAGTCTGTTGTAAATCACCTTGGGAGAGATGCTAACCTGAAAGTGGTTTTTTAAAATCTGTTAAATAAATATATAACATGAAGTGCCTGAATTGACTGGTTGTAGTGGTATATGAGAAAGAGAATTGATCAATATTTCTTTACTGAAAAGGCAGGAAGAAAGTTGCAGTACATTGTATCAGATATATGCTGTATTACATGAATTTTTCCTGTGTTGTAAAAATATCTAGGGGTTAGTCGACTGCCATAAAAACAACAAAATGTCTTGTGACACTTTAAAGGCTAACAAGTTTTATTTGGCATGAGCATTCATGGATTGCAGCCCGCCTCACCAGTGCTTGAGTGTGTCAGGCTATGATTCTCATTGTGTTGTGGCTTCCGTGCTAGACAGATTGTTAACATATTTTATCCCAAATCTGTATATAAACAATGGGGTGTTGCAGAAATTGGGAAAACAAATTTTGTCAACTACAGTGCCAAGAATCCCCCAACTAGTTGGGATATTCTGGGAACTATAGTCCAAAACAAACTTTTTCTGTCTTTGAGCTGTTGTACTGAAACTGCTTGTGTGGAGATAAGGAAAAAAAAACAATTCTTGTTTTGTTCAGTTATGCTTCTTCCAAAGCTCTTGTATTTCTAAAATGAGCTAAATGCCTACTTTCTTACTCTAACCTTGACCACCAAACAAGAATAATACTCTTGGGTAAAATATTTAGAGGGATTTTCAAAGGACCCTGGGGGGCGGAAATAAAAACTCTACGTTGCTGTTATGTGCCATGAACCCACTTTCAACTTAAAGCAATCTTATGAATTAGTAATGTCCAAAATGTCTTGTCATTAACAGCTCTGCTCAGGACTTGCAAGGTCATGGCTTCATTTTCTGAAAAATCGACAGTGTTTAAAAAAAAAAAACCACACACACATCAAGATTAAAAGTTTCGTGCAACAGGACATAGTGTAGTTTACATTTCTCTCATTTCTTTGCCATTTGGAGCACTGGCATTACCAGGCGATTATAAATTTAGAATACAGATTCATTGTTTTTCTCTCACAGCTTTGGCATGGTCCATGATGGAGAAGGAAACATTTGCAAGAAGTCCGAAGGTAACATCATGTCACCCACACTGGCCGGACACAATGGGATTTTCTCCTGGTCAACCTGCAGTCGTCAGTATCTCTACAAATTTTTAAGGTATTTATGCTTGAACAAGTCATTGAAACCAAGTAAGGGCTTGGTCACTGAAAAGTCTGACTTTGTTCCCTTCCTGAAATAGAAATGGGGAATGCCTGTCGTTTGTTTCAGTTGCTGTTTTCAGGCGTTTCCAATGTGGCCTGTGGTTCATCTGTGGGAAAGAATTTGGGCCTCCAAGCCCACTGAGATCATCTACCCTGCTCTAGAAGATGGAGAGATTGGGTGTTTGCTAGGACCCAAGACTGGCAAATGGGCCACAGTCTCAGCAGCAGTGCCACTGCCTCTTATGGAACAGACAATAAAATAAGAGAACATTTCTGTTTCTTGATATTTGTTTCTTTCAAGATTCTTACATGGGAAGCAAGGGAGCCATTCAAGGTGTTTCAGGGAAATGCAGTATTGATGGGGATTTGATACTGGTTTATTCAAGAAACATTAATTGCCTCTCACTAAAGAGACCAAAACACCTTGGGGACCATATCTATTTCTGTGGCTTTCAATTTTTTCTTGACTTTATTTGTATCAGTTCATGATCCCTTCTTTGTGCATCCACTCAAAAGTTATCTTGCCTATGCACTTCAAACCCTAGAGGTGGTATCATGCCAGCCAATCACACTGAGTCTTCTGATGGCTCTGGGATAATTCCCTCTTTAGAGCAGGTCACTTGCAGAGTTATGAGGAAGAGGACTTAGCCATTGCTCCCTTTGTGATGTTGAGGGATCCTGTTAGGAATAAATGTCATAGGCAATCAAATGTAAGGGTAATATACTGTGTAGCAGATTAAAGATTTATAGTAGTGTGATGTGAGTTATATATCTAAGGTAGTGGCTCCCAACCTTGGGTAACCAGATGTTCTTGGACTGTGAATCTCAGAAGCCTTCTCTACCAGCTGGGGAAACACTGATCTAAGATATCATAAGTGTGTACTTGCAGCATACGTAAGTGTAAATGTGAAATGTAAAGTGATCTGGATGGATGCTCAGTGAATTACATAACTGGCTCAGAGCCAGAGGTTGGGATTTTAATTCTCCACTGGGCATTCCAGAAAAGCCAGCCTATGCAGCCTTGGGCAAGCTGCACACTCGCAGGATGCCCCCAAAACGAGGAATGGTAAACCACTTCTGAGTATTCTCTATCTGGAAAACCTAGAAAAGAGTCACCATAAGTCAGAATTGACTTGATGACATGCAGTTATTAAATTTACATGTGTCGCACAATTGTGTCAGCCAGAGAGCTTGTGGTTTTTATTTTTATTTTGTTTTGTTCTATTTTTTTTGGCTGTAGGTGCTTGTTGCATGTATATTTTGTAGCAAAGCCCCATTTGTTCACACAGACATTTGTATATATTCACACCATACAAAATGTGTCGAAATGGCTGTTGACAGGCAATGCATGTTCACTCATTTGAGTGGAAAGCACATATAGCTAAGTCTTAATCAGATATTTTGTTGATGAATTCAAGAAATATGTTGAATTTGTGGGTGTGAGGATGAGCACTATCTGCACTTCCCTTCATCACTCTTAACACACTGACAGCAAACTTTTGAAGTGAGGGGCTTTTTATATCCATGTAAGTTCCTCTGTATGATATAGATATATTTATTCACAAAATCCCTTAAATTTAGGTTAGGTTCGAGAGACAGTGATAATCCCACATCACTGGATGAACTTCATAATTGTGGAGGTTTGAACTTGGGTTTCGCCTCTGCTGGTCTGGCACCCTTACCATCCCTCTGCATTGGCAATTGCTGAAAGAGAGTTTCAAGCACGTGTTAAGTGAGATGTGGTCAGGTGTCCGAAAACAACACACATACAGGCAGAGAGCTTGCTGTGTAGGCAGCTCTGTGGTGTTTTGAGCTGACTTGTTTTTCTGTCATTTGAAAGACTGATGAGTTATGGATGTTACGTAGATTCACAGAGAATCCTGTAGCTGGCTGAGCTGTGCTAAATTTATTTTGGCTACCCTAAGAATACTGATCATGTTGTTCTGTCACTTCCTATATTAATAAGAAAAGGTCTCAGTCTGTTTCATGATGCCTGTTGCTTGATGGTCCTTATTTTAGAAGAATGAGTTAATATTAGACATAGCGACTCATGTGTCTTGACATCCACAGGATGTGTCAATCTTGTTTTTCAGCAGCATGAAATTGAAGACATCTAGATTTCAGGTCAATTACTGGTATTATTTAATCCAAGTGGAAAGCCAAGAAATATTAGCCAGTGCCAGAATTTAAAAGTTGTTCTTCAATGTTGTGCTGGGTCCAGTTTAGCCCTCTGCACATTCTCAGCCAGTAACATGATAAGGCTCTATCAAATAAAACAATGCCAAACTTGCTAATTTCAGTAGGATGTAACTGTTTATGAGCTTGGGAAGACCCGGTGTGTTCTCCAGACAGCTGGGATTAATATGAGGACAAGGATATTTCCAGTTGGCTGGTAGTGGCCTGTGGCTATATACGTGACTTTGCAACCGCTGTATTAATTTATTACCAGTAGGTCTAAATCAGCGATCACTGTAGGATACCTTACCTCTACCTGATACTGTCCAGATATATAGCTATGCAACCCCCATCATGCCGTGGAATATTACTCATTGTGGCTGGGCATCATGGGAGTTATAAACAAACACATCTGGAGAGCACAAAGTTAGGAAATGTTAACAGATGGGTTTCTTTTGCTAAGTCCAGGAAACTCGAAACTCCAATTTATATAAAGAATGCATAAATTCTTCCTCTATCATTCACCTCATGATGTAACAAGACTACATGTACATAATACAGAAAAAGGACCAGAGCAGGACGCACTTTCTTTTTTATGATGAGTTAATGGCCTTAGGACCAACTATCCTCCCCAGTAAGTTGTCTCCGCTGTGAACAGTGGCCTGCACTTGATCATCTTTGCTTAAGCAGGGGTATGAGAAAACAGCAGCAGTTGCTTCTTTTGCATTCAGGAATTGGGTGAAGGTGCTAACCACCAAAGATATCTGGAGCAAGAGTTTTCTCACTTCCCACAAAATCAGCTGGCACTTTTTGTAACTGTTGGGAACACACAAAGAATGCTGCTGGATGAAACTAGCCCAGCATTATGAGTACTTGATACTGCAGTGCTGGAAGGGACCCTCTGGATATTCAGCTCTAACTCCTGTCAGGAGCAGTGGGGGAATTGAACTCCCAACCTATGGCTCCACAGCCATACAGTGCCCAACCCCCTGCCTATGAGAAGAACATAAGAATGATAACCAGGTCTAATGGCAGAGGGAAACTTAGGACTAAGCTAGATAAGATATTTGACTCATGCTGGCTCATATTAAGCAGAGCTCCCTTCAATAGTAAAAGACATCTATCTGTTCTAGCACTATAGCTTGTAGATAAGCTTTCTTTGTTTTGTGATTGGTCATCTAGAGGTAAAAACAGATATACTGTAATTTGCAAGTCGGACGCTCATTTACTGTACATGGCTATGAGAAATTTCTATTGCTGGAAGCCATATGCAGGAAGACCTATAGGAGGAAGATTTGTGACCTAAAACCACAACATTTCAGAGCTGATTAGCTATAGCAAACTGGATTTGTATTAAATTTCATTTGATATAAAGTTCCATTTGGTATCTCCAAAAGTACCTTTTTTGGGATCTCTTGTAGCTCTGCTCAATCCTTGTGTCTTGCTGATCAACCTAAACCTGTGCATGAGTACAAGTATCCAGAGAAGCTTCCAGGAGAGTTGTATGATGCAGCCACTCAGTGTAAATGGCAGTTTGGAGAGAAAGCCAAGCTGTGCATGATGGACTTCAAAAAGGTAAGAAGCCTATTTTTCATCCTACTCACCATGCAGGCAGCTCAGGACACTGTAAACCATGCCAATCTTCTCCTCAAAGCAACTTTGGAAAGGGAGGTTAGGCTAAAAGAATAT
This sequence comes from Pogona vitticeps, assembly GCF_051106095.1. Classification (NCBI taxonomy): domain Eukaryota; kingdom Metazoa; phylum Chordata; class Lepidosauria; order Squamata; family Agamidae; genus Pogona; species Pogona vitticeps. Next base: position 136,682,944 of record NC_135786.1, on the reverse strand, counting down.
GGCCAACATTCAGTAGTAAGCTACAGCTGGAAAAGGTCCATTGAATAAATGGAAGTTGCATAGGTGTCAATTCACCAAGTCCCCACTGATTCAATGGATCTATTCTAGTTGCATTATACTACTGAATTTCCGCACTGACTCATCTGAGGGGAGCAAAAAAAAAGTCATGGCTCAGTTGAGATTTGAAACCAGGTCTCTTTGTTGAAGTCCAACAGTCTAGCCCACGGTGCGACTAGAGCAACTTTGAGAGTTACAAGGACATTTTTCCAGCATTTTCTGGAGAATGGACATACCTTGTCAAATACCAAAAACACTAGTAAGCCCATGTCTGGGTTTTTTAAAAGGTTGTTGTTTTGCTGCCAACGATGGAGGGAAGTCCCTGGGACCAAATGATGGAGGAAAGTGTTCCGGGAGTGGCACTTCACCTTACTTCATTAGAAAAAGAAAGGACAAGGGGGCGGGGGCAGTAAGAGGACACAAAAACAGCTTGGGGTTTTCATACTTATCTCCTGTTCTAGTCAAATGCAGTTCTCTAATTCTGTGGCTTTCATACTGGTCTAAGATGTTTTGTGTGATATTAGTTATAGAAGTTTTTCACCTCCTGTGGGAAGATTTTCTTGTATCACCATGAAATACTTCTTTTTATAAAAGCAAGACAAAGAGGAGCACTTTGATATAGATATAGATAGTGTAGGCATCCTTAAGTCGCAAGAGACTATTGCAACATATTCTGAATAGAGGACTTGGAACAGCATCTAGTGTGGCTGAGAAGGCCAATTTGAGAGTGACCATCCCTTCCACACTGAAGACAAATACAATCTGTCCCCTAATCCAGCTCCCTGATTTTGCTGGTTTGGGGACTTCCTCTTTGCCTCGACCAATATAGATATAAAATAGATATACATATATAAAGGGAATTCCCAGTCACCTAATCATTGTTGTTGCTACATGCTCTCAAGTCACCACCAACTTATGGTGATCCTATGAATGAGTGATCTACAAAATGTCCTGTCCACCTAATCATAGCTTGAAGTTTTATGACTTCTTCTGTGAAAGTGGCCAAAATGCTATTTAAAGGTGCTTTATACCTAGAAAATCCTGGGAGGGTAGCCATAAGTTGGAATCAACTTGACATTATAGCATTAGTATTAGCATCAGTATTACTAATTTTCAGCAGACCAAATGGTTTTCAGTGCTGTTCTTTCTTGTTTTGTGATGTGTAAGGTGAATGAAAAGTACTTTTATCAGAATTTTTTTATAGCTTCTGCTTATGTAATTATTATTTTTTCCTTTAAAATATTTTTAGTCATAATGATGGGTACATTTTCAAACAAATCATTCTAATTCTGTACCTCACTTTGTTGCCTCCCCCTCACCCATATCAGGATATTTGTAAAGCATTGTGGTGTCATCGAGTGGGCAGAAAATGTGAAACCAAATTTATGCCAGCTGCAGAAGGTACATTGTGTGGTTATGACATGGTAAGAAAGGACTTGGGTTGTTGTTGTTTTTTAATGTGTGAAAATGGGGATCAGATTGTGTGAAAAGGCTTTGGGAATAGACAGTAAGGGGCATGGGGTCCAAATTTTAAAATCCTTTCTAAATATAAAGTTTAAAAAGAAGCAAGAGTAATTTAATATCCCCTGGTCATGAGACCAGTTTAAAATACTTCCATATGTCAAATCAGATATACTTTCTTTCTCTCTTTACTAGGAAATGCTGCTTGGCCATTCATTACAGAAAACTGACCTTGCAAAAAACCAAATCAAACATAAAAACCCGATAGTAGCATGATTATTTTTAAGGAGCAAGTAATCTTCAAAGACTCTACGATCTCAGATGTCCTGATTTTCATTAAAAATAGAATCCTTGCTTTTATTGTGCCCCACTTGCATCATTTCATATTTTATTGTGATAGAAGAAATATTAAAAAGCAATGTAGTCTTCAATTCTAAGTTGACTTCCTGTTGGGTCTTTATGAAAGTTAGACATGTATTTTAGTCACTCAATGGATGCAGATCAAGATGCAATTAAAATATGCATTTGGCAAAGCTCCTGACGTTAAATATTGCAGTTGCTTGTCATGAGTTCCTCACATTTGTGAGAATGTTTTTCCAAGGGAATCCATTTTTTTCATGTAGGAAGGATATATGATAGAACAACAATATGCTTAGCTTTAAGGCACAAATCATGTTGAAGAGACTTATACTCAAATACATAGTTGGTAGGGACACAAGAAAGGGCCATCTCAGTAGCTGCTCCCACTGGTTCTAGAATGGCTTGCTGAGAGACATTAGCTTAGCTTCTCATCTTTTGTTCTTCTGCCAGTAGGCAAATATGTTTTTATTCTGATGGGCCTCTGACATGTAAACTGGTTGTTAAAGAGGTCCATCTATTTGGGTGGTGTCTTTTCTCATTGTGTTTTTAATATATGTTTTTGTTTTGTTAGGATTTTGTTTTTAGCTTATGGTTTGTTATTGTCAGCCATCTTGAGCACCATTTTTGATGGAAAGGCAAGATAGACAGTGACCAAATAAATGATCATTTTAGTACTGCTGGGCCCCTTGGGGTCAAGTGCTGGTGCTGATGCTTCCCATATGACTGTGGAAGTAGACAGCAGAAGATCTTGAGCATTCCTCAGGGTCCCAGGAATTTATGGATATGAAAACGCTATCTGGAGATGAGGAGACACAACACAAAATGAGCCTTTGAATTGATTGTGAGTGATAAATGCACAGAAAATCAAACAGACCAAGCTTTTTTTTTCAATAACTACCGGTTTTCTCCTCTCTGTCCTCTTCATTCTGCACCACACCTTTCAGCTCCATTACCATCTTTCTAAACATCTGTCTGTTCACTGATTTGCCCATCTTTCTCTTTCTGCTTTCTGGCTCTGTCTGCACCTCTGTCTCTGGGTCAGATGATAGACAGCCCATCATTAGAAGCTGAAATTGTATTAGTGTTCAAGAGAAAGTGTCTTATAGATGTTTGTGTCTGCACAGTCACACCTGTAAATGAAGCCCACGTCCTTGTGACCAGCCACAAAACACAAAGAAAATTAATCTGCAGATAACTTTTACTATGACAGTAAGGAATTCTGAGGAATTTTCTCTTCTAAGAATATCTGTCAGCTATAATTTGACCCTATATTCCTTCTTCTGGCTTTGCACACACAGGTCTCTCTGCAATCCTGTTTTTCTACTCTGTCCATTTTCTTCCGTCTGTCTTACTTTCACTCTCTTTTATCTTTCTGTTTTTACCTCAACCTTTGGCCTAAATTCAGTGACAATAGCACATATGTTTTGTTTCTCTTCCAGCAACTGACAGTCAAGTCCAAAGTGAATGTGATACAGTGCATTCCATTCAATTACGCAGATGGCTTTTGAAGTTTAGGTGGAAGGGACCTTCTCTATAGTAGAGTAGGTCCCTTCCACCTAAACGTCCATTTATCTAATGGAAGGACATCTCATTTGTGCTGGTGAAAGCTTTCCCTGTAGCAGGCAATGGGCAACCATTTATGCTGTTGCTAGTTACGTGAATGGTGTTATGTTTAATTTGAGTATCAGAGGCAGTGCAGTATGATGGTCTGTAAGAAGCTAGAAAAACCGACAGGAGCTGTATCACAGCCGTCCAGATTTCCCGCAGGAATTTTATTCCTCCCCTCCCACTTTCCATAGGCTTTGTGGACATTAAGTTTTCTACAGAGAGGTGGAAAATGGTTGCAGATAATCTTCTCCAAGCAGATAAATGCAGGCAATCTCGTAGCATTTTTGTGGTGATTCTTGAGGAGAACTAACTGCAGTTCCCAGAAGAAGAAATATTGTACCAGCTTGCTTTTCCAAACCAAATAGTTGAGTCATTTGACTCCAGACTGGATTTTAAGGTTATCATGCACAAGGTGCATGTCGTGATGAATCCAGACAGACATAATTTAAGCTCTTCACATCAAAGCCAACATGTGCTTTTAGGTTAAATGGAGTGTAATCCTGATTGACAGTCCCAATGGAAGTGGTTTCTGTCCAAGAATAACATACACAATTAATCTTAAAATGATTACTTCACCCATAAATCAAATAGTATATACAGTTTATTTGCTTCCCTTACTATGTTCTTCCATTTTCTGTTTCTAAAATGTCAGTGTGCCATAAATCATTCTCATAAGCCTAAAAGATTAAGGTCTAGATTAATCCATAATGGTAACAGAAAATCTAATGAGATACTCTGGTAGCTCCTTTGAAATGTGAGATTTTAAACACTCATAGTCTGATCCAGAAAAGGTGAGCTGTACACAGTACATGTGTCCAAATGCACATCCAAAGACTGCAGTTATCTATCAAAACTAAGTTCTCTCCCAAGGGAAACATATCTGAATGTACTTTTTCATCTGATTATACACCCCAAAGCATATGTCAATAGTTGTACACTAATTTCTTCCTCAATTAATAATAAGTTTTCTAGACCTTTGGTTGATGTCCTGCTGAACATATTAACAGGTGCAGAGTATATTAAATTTCTTTGCAGCCCCACTAAAATAATGGGTGTCATGTTTATGTCAGATAAAGGAGGTAACATCAATCAGTGGCTCTCTTTTTTAATTATTATTATTACTATTATTACTATTATTACTCTTACTACTACTTCTACTACTACTTCTACTTATAATAATAATAATAATAATAATAATAATAATAATAATAATAATAATAATAATAATAATAATAATAATAATAATCCATGTTTATTTAACATAATGTCACCTGCATTCAGTTTATAATCATTTAATACAACTACAATACATATTAAGTTCTTAATCTATACAACATGCTTCTAACCACTGATAAAACAAGTTCCATGTTTGAGAATATTCTGTATTTTCCTTTCCTTTGATTTTCAGTGTCAGTCCATCCATTTTGGCACAGTCCAATATCTTTTTAATTATTTCTTTTTAAAATTTTCTTTTTATTATTATTATAATTTATAAAATCCATCCATGTTTCTTTAACATCATGTCACCTGCATTCAGTTTATAATCATTTGTTAATACAACTGCAATACATATTAAGCTCTTAATCTATACAACATACTTCTAACCATTGATAAAACAAGTTCCATGTTTGATAATATTCTACATCTTCCTTTCCTTTGATTTTTCAGTGTCAATCTATTCATTTCGGTGCAGTCTAATATCTTTTTAATTATTTCTTCATTCTTCCAATATTGTGCGAATATGATCCTTGTGGCTGCTAAAATATGAAGTATTAAATATACATTTTGTTTATCAACACTTTCTGGTATTATACCTAATAGAAAGAGTTCTGGCTTAAAATCTGAAATTTTTTTTGATTACTTTAACAAGCCATATGTGCATTTTTTTATTTTTTATTTATTTTATTTATTTTTTGGCTATATCACAGGTCCACCAAAGGTGATAATAAGTTCCAGGTTTTTTATGACATTTCCAGCATTTACTTGACATATTAGAGTACATTTTAGCTAATATATTGGGTGGTAAATGCCATATAAAAAACACTTTATATAAACTCTATAAGATGTTGCCATTGTCACTTTATACTTTCTAGACCACAGTTTTTGCCATTTTTCAAAGTCAATATTATGTCCAAAATTTTTGCCCATTGAACATCATTTCTTTGACCTGTTCGTCCTTCATTTTCCCAATTTTAAAGAAATGCATATATTTTTCTAATTAATTTATCATCTGATGTTAACATTATTTGGTCAAACGTTGTATGTTCTTTATAAAAATAATCAGTGCCTCTCTTTGCTGCTGTCATGCCTCGTCTTCACCTGCTTTCTCTATTGTGCCAACTCATATCTGCACATAGATGGGGCAATAACTCCTACAACTTGGTACACCTTTGGTCTGTTCCTGCCTAGATCTTTATATTCTTCTGATACCCCTTGGAACTCTTCAGAGCAGACTTCAGAGCTAGAGAAAAAATATGAATTGTTAGTGAATGTGAAAAACCAGTCAGTACATTGCAGCAGATAAGCAGTGCAATTCTGCTCAGAGTGTAAAACTCCTATCTTTCTGGAGTTTACAGGGTTACATACTGGCCTGCTCCATATACATACCTTATGTGGCTTTGCAATATGTTTATTTGTGTCATTCTTTTTTGTTGGTTTTTATTTTACATGCAGTCTGCTTAAATCATTAAAGAAGCCTGCAGTGAACTGCAGGTTGCACCCATTGTTTAGCTGTACAAGAGAGGCTGTTACAGAGCTGGGGAACATGTGGCCTATAGATGTTGTTGATACTCAATTCCTGGCAGCCGGCAGTCCTAGCCAGATGATGAAGCCTGCTGGGAGTAGTTCATCAACTTAAAGAGAGGTGGAGGTTTCCCATGCTGGTCTATTAGAAACAAAACTTCCCAAACATTATTCAGTGCACAGTTGGCCGCTGTCATGATGGCTCTATGCTAACTCCAGGAATGGGAATAGCATGCCTCTCAATACCAGTTGCCGGGGAACAAGTGCCTAGTCATTGGTAGAATGGCACCATTCACACTCCTCCAGGTAACCCATAAATGATGCCTCAGAACTGAGGAAAGGAGCTTGCAGGTGGCTGGGCGAGCAGACTTGAACAGCAGTGGTCCAAGGGCAGCCAGCCAGCCAGAACTAGAGCTTGTGCAGATCCGATAGTCACCATTTTGCCTTCTATTTTATTTCTGGAATGAGAAACGAACGGTTGTGTCAAATGTCACAGACAGCTACTCTTTCTAAGAGTTAGCTTTCCTTTTGAACTCCGATGCCTTGCTGACTAAGCTGTTTTTTAAAGGGTCATAAATTATAGATGTCAACAAAGCGAGACGGTGACAGCAAGACCCTCCCCCCCCCTTTTTTTTTAAGACTGTGATCTAAAGCCTGAAATGCTTTAACTGGAATGACTCGAACATTCAGCTCGTCTTGTGGCTAACCAGGGCACAGATTGCTGAAGGGGAATAAATGTGCATTTGCAGATGTTTCCACTTCTTTATTTTGATAAGTGATAAGATGCCACTTACAAGCTCCCTCTTTTTTTAACTTTTTCAAGTAATCTCATTATAAAATTCAGTCAGCATAGGGTCAAGGCAAATAGACATCTTAAAACGTAATGGAAGTGATTTTTCTCATATAAAACCAAGGCATTCCCCCTCTTAGGCAAAGAGTGTGTGCCCAGAGCAATCCTTCCACATGTGGAGGGAAGATGGGCACACTTTGTGACTCTGATAGAATTAATAATAATAATAATAATAATAATAATAATAATAATAATAATAATAATAATAATAATCATCATCATCATCATCATCATCAGCATCAGCATCAGCATCAGCATCATCAGCATCAGCATCAGCATCAGCATCATCATCATCAGCAGCATCATCATCATCATCATCATCATCATCATCATCATCTTAGAACTGCAGAACTGGAAAGGACTCTGTTGATCATTGAGCCCAACCTCTGTCAAGGAGGCACTAGAGATGGGCACAAACTGCCAATTTGTGCCGGTTTGTCTACTGGTTGAAGAGGTATTTGCCAGTTTCTCTACCCTACTCCCTCTAGCTACTGACTCTGAGTGGGCACCTGCTGGATGAGGTGGGGCTGGGAACAGCCAAACACCAGTTGAGCCGGTAAATGAACCAGCATGAAGCACTGAACTAGCAGTTCAAGCCCATCTCTAGAAGGCACAATGAGGAATCAAACTCTCAACCTCTGGCACGATAGAGAGATACCTAAACCACTGAGCTATCCAACATGGTGAACTAGAAGTATCAGTCTAAGCCTATTTCCAGATTTCGACAGACAGGCACAAAAACCAGGGTAGCATTCTTGACAATATATTGAATGGAGGTGAGACTCATTATAGACATTTGGGGGGGAAGTCATCTTAGTTCCTTGAGATGTCGGATTTGGCTACAGTGACACATGCCTTAATTACCGTATTTTTCGCTCCATAAGACGCACCTTTACATAAGACGCACCATTTTTTAGGAGAAGAAAACAGGAAAATATAATCTGTTTTCTTCGCTCCATAAGACGCACAGACTTTCCACCCCGTTTTGTGGGGGGAAAGTGCGCCTTATGGTGCGAAAAATACAATACATCCTGTTTGGATTGCTGTAATGCGCTCTGTGCGGGGCTGCCTTTGAAGATAGTTCAGAAACTTCAGCTGGTGCAAAACTCTGCAGCCAGACTACTGACTGGGGCCAGCTAAAGGGAGCATATAATGCACCTGTTACAAGAACTGCACTGGCTACCAGTTTCCAAGCCCAATTCAGAGTGGTGGTCGTTACCTTTAAAGCCCTATACAGCGTGGATCCAGGCTACCTGAAGGACCGTACCTCTCTATCCAGCCTTCTTGGCGATTGATTAGCAGAATATACCCTCCTCTTGGTCCCATTGCTCGCATAAGCACAGCTGATGGGGACACGGGAGAGGGCCTTCTCAGTGGCAGCTCCCAGGCTATGGAACGCTCTCCCTCAGGAGATCAGGATGGCCCCTTCCCTTTTATCCTTCCAAAAAAAGCTAATGGCCCATCTCTTCAGGCAGGCTTTTAACAATTATAACTGAAACCCTGAAACCCATTTTAGCAGATAATTTTAATCTTTTCCATGTTTTCATGTTGTAATCTTTTAATTTTATTTTAAATATCGTGTTTAATTTATCTTTTAATAGTTAACTTATTGTGTTTTTAATTTTGTGAATTTTAATGCTGTGAGCCGCCTTGGGTCCCTTGTTGGGAGAAATGCAGCATACTACTACTACTAGTAGTAGTAGTAGTAGTAGTGGTGGTGGTGGTGGTGATGATGATGATGATGATGATGATGATGATGATGATGATGATGGAATAAATAGCAGTGGTAGTCTGTTTTCTCATTCAAAGCATAGTTTGGCTATCGACACTATCTCCAGCAGTGTTTTTGGAGTAAAGCTATGTCATGCTGCTAATCCTGTATCTTTGTCATGTGCCTCAACTCGATAGTATCTAAAAGAAATGAAACATACAGCACAACACACTATCTGAATCATTGACCTCCCCAGGTCATTGGCTTCCATTTTCAGGAAGTGAAAAAGTCATGATATCATATCTGGATGTGATGGTGTCACATCCTACACATTTAGTGAGTGTTACCACAGGCAATGTATATGTCTCACACATCAAACCAGGCCATGTTGAGGTGCAATAAAATGTATAAAAACTTAAGTATTCACCATGAAAAAAATGTGGTTTTTTGTCACTTTGAATACACACATTGCATCTCAAGAACTGTATTAATATGCAGGCTCAGGGAGTTATATTAAGATTCCCAATACAAGTCTGAAAGACAGTGGAATGCAATGCAGTCTTGATTGTTTTGTCTCTTGAAAAAGCTGTGTGACCTTGGGCACATAGTAGTTTATCACACAGTCCAGGTGTCTTAAAAGAAAGCATAAATCTTCTGGACAAAGGGAGTCAAACATCAAATACCAAATATCTTGCAGTTTTCATTGTAGCTTAGATACAAAAGGATTTCTAAATGCTAAGAAATTATCACAACTTAACATTCTGTAGGTTTTAATTTAGCATTTTCTTTGTATTGTTGGGAATGCAGTTTTACATATATATGTGTGTGTACGCGCACACATATCACAGGACTGGCTTTAGCAGCACAAGTTTGTGTTTATATTGAGTGTGGCTTGGATCCACATTTTATAAAAGCATTTATGAAGGCAGCATTTTAGTAGCATCCCCCTCCCCAGAGCAGCCATGTGGTAGAATGAGAGTACAGTGGTAACATCTTTTAACTACCCCTTGTCGTATTATTAGTAATGTGTTTGGGAACTTTTCTGCTCCTTCCCTGAGTGGAGTCAAGGGCATATTTCACAGAATCCTGCTCTGATGGCCCCACTAAAGACCCACCCCTTTGCTAATGTAAAATATGAATGGCACAAACAGGTGTTGAAAAAGACATTTCATACAGGGGCATTCATCAATGATTTGCTATAGATTCCTAAAGATTTTGCAATTAATCCATCTTTTAAAACTAACTGCAGCAGTTCCTGGTGGCTCTTTGCCACCAACCAATAAGCCTATGTGCTCAGATATGATAGATACAGATTTGTGTTCACTGTGGAGAATTTTATGTTTAAGGACCAAAATGTTCTAACTTTTCAGTTGTAACTGAGGGTAGGACAACACTGGAAAGCCAATTTGATTTCCAGCCTGTATTATGTTTGAAATCACAATCTGTGCTCACATGCTACCACAGATTGACTCAGGAATTCACCATTCATACTCGATGCAATATGAATCAGATTTCCAGTCCACAGCGCCCCTCCTTTCTTTCCTTCGTCTGGTCCTCCCTCTGCCAATCCTTCCTTCCTCTGGTCCTACCTCTGCTGGTCCTTTTATGGTTCGCTATCAAGTCACTTTCTCATTAAAAGCTTCATACTACTAAATTTCTCAAAAATTTTCTGTAGAAAAATAACAATGAAAGGTACTCAGAGAGTACAGAACATCAAAAGTTTGAACAGCAATTCTGCAAAATACGTCATAATTCACATGTCAGAATGATTCTATAACAGAGATCACTATCTTCCCCCTCCCATCAATTACTCTTTCCCCTTATTTTCAAGTAATACAGGCCAGGAATTACCTCTTCTCTAATCACAATTTATCATGCCAATAGTCTAAAACCATATGTGAACAGAGATGAGGTAATTCCATGTCAAATACTGTGGGATTTGCTTCACTTATAAAATGGGTGAATCCAAAATGTATTTTTACTGATCACATGATGCAAAACCTGATTTGAATTGGTCCAGGCTTTTTTGCTCCCCAAAAAGCTCTTTTCTTCTGTAGCTAGGGTGTTTCTTCTTTTTCAGTCCAGAATGATTTGAGCAAGCCTTTTCCCATATGGTTACTTCTTGTAAAGATGGAGGATGTCTGTAGACGGTGTTCTGGGAATACAGGCAGTTGGAGTATGATATTCATGCCCAAGGGAGGGATATTCAAAAGCATAGCACCATGATTATAATGTAGGGAATGATATGCTAGTCCTGAATCTGTCAGATCATATGGGAAGGCCTCTTTGTTGCGAAGTTAAAGTTTAATGCTGTTAACTGACAGATCTGAAAGTGTCATTAAAGTCACCTTCACCTTTCCATTTGTTACTCTTTTCCCTTACTTTCAAGTAACACATGTAGGAGTTATCTTGCCTAACCTCTTTTGTAAGAGACATGGGATCTTTAAGATAACATTTAATTACTATAAAGTATTTAATTTTTAAAATATGCATTTCATTTGTAGTTGTGGATAATTTTTCCCAAAGTTTGGCCCAAGGTATTTAAATGCTACCATCACAACAATAAATATTGCATACAAAACACCTCTTTTTAAAAAAATGTCAGTAAAATGGGCTAAAATGAAACTGTTTTCTGGAGTAGATAGTCCCTGGCTAAATCCTGCTTGTTCTAGTACCATAATATCTTCATCTTAAATCCAATCAATTAATTCATTATAGAGGTGGTGAGCATAGTGCTTACTAATTACACACAGCAAACTGATGTGTAGACCAATAGCTTATGCAAATAAAAAACTATTATTTCAGTGTGCATGTTTAATGTTAAAATACTTGATTTTAAGTTACTTCAGTTTGTTAAAACATTAAAATAGTGAGCAAAGGAAAGCTCCAGATTCAAAATCATTGTACCTTGCAGTGGTGTCGTGGTGGCCAATGTGTGAAATATGGTGATGAAGGACCCAAGCCAACCCATGGGCAATGGTCAGAGTGGTCCAGGTGGTCATCATGTTCCAGAACATGTGGAGGAGGCATATCTCATCGGGAACGAAACTGTACTAATCCAAGGTATTGGAGGATTTTGCTTTGTGAAAGCTGGAAAGCTATGTAATCAGATGTACATTGCACAAAACAGCCATAAGTGCTGTTGTGGATAACATCAGTGGGTCAGGCACTAGGACACAGTATTATGCATCACAAATGAGTTGGGTGCATCTCTTTGCTTATAGTGCTAAGATTCAAAACAGTCAATTATACCACTGTGGGGAGCAAGTATGGTGCAGCTGCCCATGGACCAGCAGAAGACCTCTTGTCTGCTGTTCCAGATGCTGTAGTTCCAACCTCCAAGATGTTTACCTACAAGGATTTTAGACAGCAAGACTGGGAGAGATTAACATTTATTGCTAGTTGCATTAGACAGCCCTAGAATAGATGGACCTGTGGCCTATCAGTTTCCGATATTCACTGAGAGGAATAATAGTGCCACATTTGGATATGGGAAACCTAAATTCATGCCCAGCCTTTACTTGTTAGTAAACCTCTTTGAATTCGTCAGAACTAATTTTCAAACAAACATAGAATTCTACTTCACTGTACTCCTTAAAGGAAAGGCATGGTGCAGATATAAGCATACACAATATTGTGAATATTTGAGGAAAGTATGTTACCTACAAACACAAAATATTGGCTGGTCTTGGCTACTTCAATCATTTCAGTTAAAGAAAATAGCACTTTACATGCTATCCTATAGGACAGGGGTCCCCAACCCCTGGTCCACGGCCTGGTGCTGGTCCATGGCCATACCATAGCCACTCCCACCTGCGAGCGCACCCTTCCCCTCCACTCATGTGTGCGAGCATGCCCTGCCTCTTTGCGAATGCATGTGAGTGCGCTCCACCACTCTGTGTATTCGTGCGAGCTCAGGACAGCATAATGGACTTTCTCTTTCATCTTCACAACTGCTTGGTGAAGTAGATTAAGCTAAGCGGCCTAAGTGGCTGACTGAAGGTCCTTCCGTAAGCTGGTTGGCACTGTCAGTATTTGAACCTCTACAGTCTTAAGTCAGGCACTCTAATCACTGCAGAACACGGACAGGGTTTGTTTTCTCCTCAGCTAAAGATGTCTTGTGTGTATTTAAAATACTTTCTTTGTGCAAATCAACAGCAGTGTCAATTATCTTGAAAGTGAACTGTTTGAAAGATACCTTTAATCTTTAAATATCAAGAGAAACTCTGAAATAGCAATTCAGTTTCATTGCATCTTCCAGCTGCTTTGAAGTCGGATGACCAGGCACCTTCAGAAAATGAAGAGGGAAGCAGCTTTAGTAATCTTGACTGATCAGTCCAGATAGACACAGATGTTTCTTATTGAACACATAAAGCTACATGGCTATATCTAATGTGGTGTCTACTTGATTTATAAAGATAAGTGCTGTTGACAGTGTAGAACTGAGTGAGGTAAAATAGTAGAGTCAGCAACTGAATGTGAGAGGCTCCAGTTTTCTTACTGTTAATTTTATATATAAGTATTCTCTGCATGTTAAAAATTGTGACATCAGGGAGAAAGTTTGCAGTCTGACCACCTCTGTTCATGTTGATATAGCATTGTGCTGGAAGGTGACTTTTGAAAAGGTGTTTTAGTAGTCAAAAACATCTTTGTTCCAGGCAGCAGGTCTTGTCTCCTCCAATTGCTCAGTATTTTAGATTGGAAAAGGCTTTCCCCCCCCCTATCGTCACTTGACCAGTTTCACCAGGGCAAAGTATTGTTGCTACCATGTACATGCTGGGTAATTGCAGCAGGAATACAATTTGCCAGTAGCTGTGAGTTGTTTACTCTGCACGGGATAAACATGGGCTATAAAACTGTATAAATCATTGCAGTTCCCTGAGATTATCAGTTCACTTCATTTGGCACAGAGAAGACCATTTTAAGAGCCTTAATGTACCCTCTGCCAAGTCATGAAGCTTTGGAATATGCAGTATCATTGACCCTCTTGCACTACAATGGGTCAGGCTCCACACAGAAGCATTTCTGGCAGCAGAGATGTTCAAAAATCTGTACCAGCACCAGACAAGGTTGGCATCTCTTTGTAACAAAATGTATTGAAATGCCCACATACATTGATATTCACACCTTAAGTACTCTTGAGGAAGAAGTAGAGTGGTAGCAAGAATTCTGGTTTTCTTGTTGCTGCAAGTGCTAGCAGAATCACTGACTTTAAAAATAGATCTTAAAAGAAAGAAAAGGGGACGTAAGCCTTCCTTCCATCACAGTTTTAGACCACTTATGCATGAGTTTGCAAACTGTGGGCCACTCCTAATTTAGGCAGTCCCTGTCCATCTGGGAAACAGTTTAACGCATGAGTTGTGAAGTTGGGACTCTGTTTGGATCTCTCCTTAGCTGTGAAAGTTAGATGCTTCTTGTACAGATAGGAAAAGCTTTATTTGTATTTGTAAGAATTGTGTGTCAGAGCCAAGAGAACTTGACAAACTTAAATTAGTCGAAATTTTACTATGAATGCTTACTTCGTCCTTCACTGTGGAGGTGTTTAATATATGTTATTAAAGCTATTAACACCTTATGTGACAAAGTTCTTCCATTTAATGCCGTAGACCATCCCATGGTGGAAAATTCTGTGAAGGTTCCCCTCGGATGTTGAAACTGTGCAACCATCAGAAGTGCCCAAAGAACAGCATTGACTTCAGAGCTGCTCAGTGTGCAGAATTCAACAGCAGGCGCTTCAGAGGATGGCACTACACGTGGAAACCCTATACTCAAGTGGAAGGTGAACTTCAATCTGATTGAATTTCTCTCCTTTAAACTTAGGGACCTGATCCTTCCACCTCCTGTCTCCCAGCTTATAGTACTGCATGCACAAGGAGGGACACCGTTCCCCCAAAGAAACTGATGGCACCACATCATTTAACCTTTTTGCTACAACTGCTATGTAGCCACGTAATAGAAGGTCGACATGAGAGCTCTGCATGTGAAACTGATGTTCGCCAATCATGGATTGCACCCTTCTGCATTCCTCCTTTAGCCGGGTTTTCATAGACATGGCCATTTTTTGGGTTGTAACCTAACAACCCTTTACTATGTATTGTTTGTAGAGTTAGAGGTAAAGGTCATTCTAAATTTATATTTTTCAAACTAAAATAGTTTGATTTTATGAGTATGGATGGTGTGAGAATTAGATTCTGAAAGTTTAAATACTTATAGTCTACTGTGCAACTAATAATGGAAGATAGCTTTCCTGACTAGATATGGACATTTTGAGTATATCGCGATTCCAGGCAGCCTGTGTAATGTTCCTGCTACATTCCAACATTTTATGAATGACATTCTCCAGGACTTCTTAGATCACTTTGTTGTTTAGGTAGATGGTAGTGTGATCTATTCTCTGCATTCCCATGAAGACATCCACCGTGTCAAGAGTCCTCTTCCAGAAGCTTTGAAAACACTGCCTGTATGCAAAGTTGGGGAAATATCTTTCTGACATTTTCATTGTAGGACTGCATATTCTCAGTCCTATTCTCTTCAGAGTACAGGGAGAACCCTGCCAACGTGGAGACTACCCTCTCCTGACATACCTGTGTAGAAGTAAAGGATATACAGCACTTCCTGAGTTTTGCAAATTGCTACTGGAGTTTCACCTCCAGCTTAGTCAAGCTAATTGCCCCACCTCAACCCTGTTCAGGTCCCAAGTATCACTCAAGTCAGACTCTACAGCTTACCAATCCTTCCAGAAGGAGATACTCACATCACAACCTGCTGTACATCATCCTGACCTCCCAGGTACTATTTGTAGTCAAGACAGGTGCCTGCAGTGATAGATGTGCCCAACAGGGACAGTTTGACTCTAGCTAGTTTTACTGTTTGGCAGCATCTATGCGGGGGTGGACCACAGCAAACTATGGCAAGTCCTTAAAGAAATGGGAGTGCCTGACCACCTTATCTATCTCCTGAGAAGCCTATACATGGGACAGGAAGCAACAGTTAGAACTGGATATGGAACCAACTGATTGGTTCAAAACTGGGAAAGGAGTACGACAAGGCTGTATATTGTCCCCCTGCTGATTTAACTTATATGCAGAATACATTATGCGAAAGGCCGGACTGGAGGAATCCCAAACCGGAATTAAGATTGCCGGAAGAAATATCAACAACCTCTGATATACATGTTTGTTGTTAGCCGCCCAGAGTGATATAATATACCAGATGGGTGGGATATAAATCAAATAAATAAATAAATAAATAAATAAATAAATAAATAAATACATAAATAAATAAATAAATAAATAAATAAATAAATATGCAGATGATACCGCTCTGATGGCATAAAGGGAGGAGGGATTAACAAACCTTGTAATGAGGGTGAAAGAGGAGAGCCAGAAGGGCCTGCCGTGCTCTGGTCCATGGGGTCACGAAGAGTCGGACACGACTAAATGACTAAACAACAACAACACATGGGGGTGGGGGGTAGCATGCCCTATTCAGGTGCCAGCTGACCATAGAAACCTGGAGTGCTTTGAAACAGCATCCAGGCTGAATGAGCAACAGATTCAGTGGTTCTGAGTTCAACTTTACCATAATTTACATTCCAAACAACAGAAAGAAGCAGATACTTTGATTCAGATGCCTTGGTATTCTTTGGACAGGGAGGACGATCTGCTTGCTGTCCAGGGTTCTGTGCCCTTAGAACTGTGCAGCAACCCAGATCTCACTGTGCTTGGGATCTGTGTTGTTGACTACAGAAAGGATCTGTGGTTGACAACAACAGGACCCATATGTGCAGACTCTCATCAAGGAAGATCAACCCTCACCCTTCTCTATGTAGAATGCATTCTTATATAATGGGAAAGGCTCTGAATTTTTCACCCCACACTAAAGTCTTATGGCTGCACTATGATATCCAGCCAGTGGGGCATTGGGGGCTCTAAAAGAGGTCCTTTTGGTTGCCCTGGCAGCCTTTGAAACCTGCTTAAGCCAAAACAGAGCCAGCTAAGCCATCAGGCTTCCTGCTCATCCTAGAGACTCCATTCAGACCCCCCCCTTTTTTTAAGGGGGCTAGATAGCGCTGTAGTTTAGGTATCTGGCTACAGAGCCAGAGGCTGGGAATTCAATTCCTCAGTAAGCCTCCTGCAATTAGACTCAGACTGTGTGGCTCTGGGCAAGCTGCATAGTCCCAGGGTGCTACCAGAAGACAGGAATGGTAAGCCACTTCTGTGTACTCTCTGCCTAGAAAACCAAGGAAAAAGTTCTTATAAGTCAAAATCAATTTCACGTCATGTAATTATATATTATTACTCATTTCAGAAGGAAATAATATCTAGGTAGTAGTAGATCTATTTGCCAAAGTGTTGCACTTCGTCACTTGCTCAGGGATCTCATGAGCTGAAGAAAATGCTCATCTGTTCATTCAGAAATGTTCAGGCTTCATGGGTTACTGGAATAAATGATCTACCAAGACACCCAGTTAACCAGCCCATCCAAGAACAGGACAGTTGCATTCAATGAAACATAATTACATGCATTCACCCATTGGAATAAAAATATATATTTTACCTTAAGTTTCCTTCTTAGAATGCCTGAGGCTTCTACCTTGAGATGTGTTCATAGTTTAGTATGCTATTTTGTATTCAGTAATTAATGCCTTCAACTCAAGAGCCTCCATCTCTTGAGTAGCTCTTGAAAGAGATGATTAGAAGAGAAGGCTAAGTATTGCTTTTTGAAGTATGTTGTTCTCCCAATAAACAATGAAAAATACTGTTAGATTCTAAAATATATTTGAAAAATTGTTTTGTTGTCAGTTGAGCTCAGAGATTTATAGTCACATTAACTACAAGTTAGAAATGAACAGGGAACAATAAAACTAACTGAATTATGAGATTAAAAAAATACGTGGATTTTAATTACTGTACTGTAAAAGTAGTATTTGTTGTTAAGTCGTGTCTGACCCATTGTGACCCCATGGACCAGAGCACGCCAGGGCCTCCTGTCTTCCACTGTCTCCCGGAGTTTAGTTAAAGTAGTATACCTTTAATTATTATGCCTTTTGAACACTGATGAATACATTCCTTACATCAGCTAACTGCCGAGCATTGGGGTCATGAATATTTTCCACCACCCTGAGAGATTTCTTTTCTTGGGGACAGTGGATTACAGGCTATATGCCTGAAGTGCCAGAAGTAGGCTTAGCTAGATCCCATAGCAGACCTGATCATTCACTGTACTCTCATGTGCATACAGATAAATGCATTGGCCCTCCATCTGTTCACACTCACAAACAAGCTTACTCCATTCACCCGTTCATTCTGTTCTTAAACTCAGGCAAACACAGACTCATTGTGCGTCTCTCTCTCTCTATCTCACATTCATGCATCACACACTCAATGCACACAGAGTTTGCAATGGGATAAAGCCTCCTGTTGCTCCACTGGCAGTTTCTTCTGGTTCAAGTTGTAGATATGGGCTTCCTCATTTTGAATCTTATTGAATGTTAACAGGAGCAGAAAGGCATTTAATGTTTCCCACCATTGCAGTCCTTGGAGTGGACCATGCAGCACTTTGCATTGACAGCCAATCAGAGCCTCATGGTTACAATTTTGTATTAGCAGAAAAGGCCCTACAGATTTGCAGGCAGAAGGGACTTGATCAGGACGACAGCAGTAGCAAGAGGCAGCAACCCACTCTCCACTGTGCCTCCTGTTTTCTAATATTTTCTCCTTTCCCATGTTGACTGGGGAGAACACATACTGTATCTTCATTCTCAAAGAGAATGGTATTTTGATGGTATTTTCTACATTTGTAGCTTCTGCTAAGATGATGCATTGTGAAACCATCCTCGGACACTTTCCTAGCTTAAGCAGCAAAAATAGCACAGAGTCTTGTGTTAAAGATTAACAAGTTTGACTGGCATAAGTTTTCATGAACTGAATGAAGCCTACGACTTAAGATGTATCTTAGTGTCTTCAGATAACAAGTGTTATCTTCTTCCTACTAACAGTGTATTTACTGTACACTACACAATTACAGCAGCATGATTCTAGAACTATAATGGTTCCATTCTGTGGAATTTTTGGGATCTGTAGTTTGGTGAGATACTTAGAATTATTTGATACAGTTAATAGATGAGCACTGTATCTCTCCTGCATAGAATATTGAGTCTGTCACCACCAAACTAGAAATCCGGGACCCCATAGGGTGGAATCAATGCAATTAAAGTGGAATTAAATGACTTTAGCTGTGCAGCTTAGTACTCTCTGAGACTTCACGGTATTCATATGAATAAATAGGGCTGAAGTTCATGAAAGATTATACCAAATAAAATTTGTTAATCTTCAAGATGCCACAAGACTCTTCGTTGCACATTTAAATCTAACACATTTATTTCAGTGTGAGGTTTCATGGATTACAAACTTATTCAAGTGCATGTTGAGAGGTGGTGTGTAGCCCACTTCTTGCATCTGAACAAGCGATGTGACAGAAGTGAATTTTAATCCAGAAAAGCACACACTGAAATAAATCTGTTATTTTTTAAAGATAGCACATTTTTGTTTTTGTCCAAACAGACTGACCAGCTGCCTCTCTGAAAACAAGACACTTTGTTATTAATCTCTGACTCCTGATTTTCTAACAACAGTATGATGAACAAAAATAACAGGCTGCATGTTACTCTGTTTGCATTTCAGATCAAGACATGTGCAAGCTCTACTGTATTGCCGAGGGCTTTGATTTCTTCTTTTCTCTGTCAAACAAAGTAAAAGATGGGACACCCTGTTCAGAAGATAGCCCTAATGTTTGCATAGATGGGATCTGTGAGGTAATGAGGAAATAAGGTGCTTTGTTTTTACCATTAACTCACATTTGTAGTTTTTAATTAGCAATGAAGAGATAGTACGTAAAATGTCACGCTTGAGGTAGAAATTGCAGGGATGGTATGGGTGCTGCCAGAAGCATTACTGGTCATTTTAACTTCTTTTCTGCACTAGGGGAATGTCTCCTAATATCAAACTGAGCTGCAAATTCTCTGGCAGGCAGCAGCCAAATAAATGGAATGGCAACAGGGAACTCCTAGCATGCTGACATCATGAAACACGTTTTGTACTACTACATGCTGTCTAGGCAGAGAGGGGGAAGCAAAGGGGAGTTGCTAATTTGGTGGTAATCATGTGCTGTCCCAGACTGCTTGTTCTATTCTCAGCGTGTTTTCAGATAAATATGGCTTGGTGGGTTGAATAATTCTAAACAGTAGATGAATCAACCAGGGCTGCAGTCCTTTCTGCCTTTAGGGCCAAACCAGTTGTAATGCGTAGGGCAGCCTTGTGTGTTGTTGTCTTATACATCTGCCCTGTTTGTGTCTAAGGGTGACCACATGCCCTCCATTTGAAGAGTTGCCTTCCTTTTTGATGATGCAGGTCCTCCCTTTTGGTGATGTGCAAGTGCCCCCCTCCACAGACACACACACACACACCAGTTTACACAGGAAAAGTAGACTCGAATTGGTAAAATCACCCCTCTTCCATTTTTAAGTAAAATGGTTTGGAGAGAGTCATTTTGTAACAAAAGACAAAAACAACGCAAACTGATGTAACAATTAATGCATAGCAGGAAGGGTATGGCATCACATGTCAATTCAGTATGAACTTCAGTCCTAAGAATGGACATTCTAAAAGCACTATTGAAATTGTTCCTCTGAAATAGCTGATTGTTTTCTAAGTAACAGTTGACTTCTATTTATTTTCTTTCTATATATTTTTTTCCCAATAGGCTACAGAACCTACAAGGCACAGGGCATTTCAGAGAGTTTTTTAAACATTATACCTTATTATTTTATTTTAATAGACTTTATCATATTGCATTGTATTTATATCCCATCTTTCTCTCAACATAAATAAGACAGTGGGAAAATTTTTCTCCCTGCCCCCAAATGGCAAGGAAAAAAACATAATATGTTTTGTAGAGATCTTGTGCATTTCCATTCTGTTAGAAGTAGTGCTTGTCTTACGAATTAGGAGAAGTTGCAGCATCTAATGGGTTGTTTGCATCTTGTTGATCAATCAGCTGTCCTTCTGTGCTTTCTCTGTGTATACTTGGCTACACAAAAGGAAAATGTGTTAGTTTAAAAAATCATGGCAATTTGTAGAAATTGTGGAAAACATGATAGGGAAAGGGGCTCCTGTTTCCTTTCATAAGCCTAGGACAATCCTCAAAAATTTGTCTTGCCATATTGTGACAGCTTTTCTTAATCAAAATCTTGCCAGCAGTGAGATCTTTTTCACATCCCTAGCCAAAGCACAAGTATGAGATCAGAGGAAGCTCCTCACATTTCCAGACCTAAATAGAAATCACCTCTGGAATCAGCTTCCATGAGGAAAGCTCCAAAAACTCTTCTTTTTACTACCCTTCCTTCAGCTTTTTGGGCTTCTCATTTTATTCATAATTCCTGTTGGGTTTGGGGATGTTTATTATGTTATTTTTGTTTCATATTGTTTATTGTTATATTTCCACTTGGAATTGTTGGGCAATTCTAATTGTTGCATTCCAGCTTTAAACATGATTTTAAAATAAATAAACCTCCCCATAGTCTTTTTCCCCTCAAATATTTTACCCATCTAGAATCACTAACAATATTGGAAGTGGGCTGAGTAGAACAGTTACACAGAACAGATTCTAGGAATGAGGCAACAATAACCTAAAAGTTGACCGTTCCTGCTCTGAAGCATCAGTAAGTTGTTGAGCTCTGCTGTTTTTTCTATCCTATTTTACTTTGCTTCTCTTCCCCCCTGCCCCAGAAGTCCTGCAGAAGAGCAAGAAGGCAGGTAGACTCTTAGTGGAGATCCACGGAAGGCATGTGTGAGAGTGAGAATGTAAGAGAAGCCAAAATAAATTTGTTGGGAATTGACACAGATTGATTAGAATTACAGAGCTGGAAGGGCCCCTCCAGTCCATATCAAGGAGACTCAGTAGGGAATTGAACTGCTAACTCCTGGCTCTGCAGCCAGATACTTAAACTGCATTGAGTTATCCAGCAGTTATTGTTTTGTGTTATGACCCCTAAGAAGTTCAGAAGAAATTCCGATGAGCTGTTGTCTTCTCACTGAGCCTTTTGTCTCATCATGTTAACTTATGGCTAAGGAATTTGAAAATGTGGTGGCTTTTCTGCAAAAATTTGTGTCATTACCTGATACAGGCTCAGAGAATTGAAAAGTCAAGTATTGTTCTTGTAACTTTGAAGTATCACTGTTACTTGGGTTTAGAAACAAATAGTTGCTCCTGTCTTTGCAGATGGTTGGCTGTGATCATATCTTAGGTTCCAGTGCTGTGGAAGATGCTTGTGGAGTATGCAAAGGAGATAATGCAAGCTGTAAAATGTATAAGGGGCAGTTCACAAAACACCTCCCCACAAATCGTAAGTGTTTCAAGAGCTTTTTTCCTTTTCAATATCCCAAGTAATTTTTTTCAGGGGCCTATAGCTTGTGCATTTTATACACCAAGAATTTTGGCAACCATAATGTGTTCGGTACAGTTTATGACATAAGAGGCAGAGAATGGAACTGGGACTCCCCTTTGAATTGCTTATCAGCTCTGACATATTTTCCTTAGTTGGCCTTACATAGCACTCATGCTTCAGCATCAGATCCCCACCTGCAATATGAGATGGATGGTGAGAATACTTAAAGGCATGCAGTCCTTATCAGAAGCAGTGTGTGGCTCCTCCAGATCTTGTTAAATTGCCACTCCCACCTGCCCAGTTAGCTTGGCCAGGGATGATGAGAGTTGCAGTCCAACATCTAGAAGACCACACATTCTCCGTACCTTCCATAGGAACAAGATAATATATGTGAAGTGCTTTGAACATCCAAATGCTTCATATGGATAATAAATATTGCTATCCAAAGATTTCCAGTCTCTGTTCAGGTTCACACCTTCCAGATGTGTTGAAATACTGTTCCTCATCAGCCCCAGACACAATTAAGATGAGCTTTGAATTGTGGGGAATAAAAGTGCTCAGTGAGAACTGACCATCCTGAATAGATCTGAGACAGAACTGAGAGAGGCATCTTGGGGACAAGCAACATGCCATCATGCTATCCTCTCAACATGCAGGTCTTTTCTACAGAGACCTTGCCCCAGTGGCCCTGGGGCTACAGGGGTGATACTAGGGAGAGTTTTGCAATCACAAAATACAATTGCATTTTGTTTTCAGCATGCTCACAATTTTTCCCCTTTCCTGACTTTCATTCCCACACCCACGCAATCTGCATATAGTGAAAGGAGAGGGGAAAGCCTGGCGTATTGCATATTTGTAAAACAACTGGAGTATAGAAACAGAGAATAAGAGGGAAATTCTCAAGCAGGGGGCAGGGTGTGTTTTTGGGCTGGAAAACAAATATCTGAGGTGTATGTGGGAGGCTGATGAGAATGATGAGGGGAGAAATTGAGCTCCAGGGTGGGATAAGAGAAGTGAGGGATAGGAGCAGAGAGACTTTAAGGTCTACGGGAGCACTGAGGCAATGATGGGAGGAAAGAAACTAGCCTGCTGCCTTTACTCCCACCCTTTGGATCCCGCCAACATCTATTAAAATCCAGGAAAGAATAGTATATGCCAGAGGTCTTCTCCAACGGAACTGGAACTGATTACTAGAGATGAACAAAAGCAATCCAGAAAGGATGTGAAGCACAACAGTAATGTATGTGCTTTTACTTCCTCAATAATTTGGTCTATCTAAAAAATAAAAATACGGTTTATAGTATTTTGCAGAGTTCTTTAGCCCTGTTTCACCTACTCTTCAAATGACAGTTCAGGATTAGAAGAAGATGTTAGGCTAGGGTTCTTTCTGTTGTAGCTGCCAGTGTTCTGGGTAATTTGTTTAGGTAGAACCATACTCAATACTCTGAAGCAGTAAATCAGCTTTTGCTGCAATTTGATTCACGGCATATATTATTAGGACTGAATTCACAGCCAGTGATCACACAGGGGCGTTCAGTGTTCATACTCAAATGTGATTCAATTCGCATTTCAGCCCCCACACACCAGCACCCCTTCTTTCCTTATTTATTCTGGTCCTGATTCTGCCAATCCTTTTATGCTGTCAAGCCACTTGGCTTTGAAAATGTTGTGCAGTATTCTAGAAAAGGTGGCAGCATTCCAAATTTCTTAAGGTTTACAGAAATTCCACATACCATGGGAACATCTTTTATTTCATCTCAGTTGTTTCTGTTTTGTTCATATTTTAAAAAAAATATCATCAGGAGATAATATAATGCTAAATTCATATATCAAAACAATAGGATATTAGTTCAAGATCACTTTTTCACTAGTATTGTGAAAATATATAAAGAATTTTGGAGAACGATCAGGGAAAAAAGCTCATGGGGTCAGGCATTCCTATGATCCTGAACATCACACCTTAACTGCCACACTGAAACACCACCCACAAATACACACACACACACACACACACACACCATCTTTACAAGAATGAATCAATTGATCACACAGAAAAAAAGTACATTTGAATTATTCCAGCCCGACAGAATTAGAAGCCCCCAGCAGCAGAGAGAAAAAGTCACACTGAGTAAAAAAAGGGCCAGACCAATTCAAACTGACCCTTGAAATAATTCAAAATCATTTGTATCCTAAGCAGAGTAAATCCTGCGGTATTTGATTGTGTAGTCACAGCCTTAGTTCTGAAGGAGCTACATTGGCTTCCTGTTCTCTCCTGGGTCCACTCAGGATATTGGTGCTTATTGGTAACGAGGCTCGGAGTACAAGAACTTGTCTTCCTGCCCTTCTCTGTGTGCCACCTACAATCCTTTCCACTAAGCACACTCAGTGCTCATGCAGTATCCTGTTTTGCACAGGTACTTTTTAAAAAGCCAGCATTTTCTTACCCTGAAATTAAATTTGTAATTTTAAAGCTAATTAGTATAGTTGCTTAAGTGCCTTTCAATGTCTGCTGACCTTGATAGCTTTTGCAATTAGAGTGCAGCATGTGACATTTGGAAACAAATACATAGTACTCCTTTCTGTGCTCAATAAAGGCTGTGAAGTTTGAGCTCCAAGCTTGAGTTGCATTCTGTACATGCTTGCGTGGAAGTAAGTCCCATTGAACTTAGCCCTTCCTCTTAAGTTAGCATGTGTAGGATTGTGTTGTAAGCCAGACTGTAATGTGTGGGTTTTATAGCTATTTGGCTGCTAGGATAAAAACTTGGTGAACTCATAATGCCCTTCAGCCTCCTTTCTGCAGATTGTCCTTGGTAAGATACTGAGCAGCATCTTTCTTTCTCCTGCATTTTAGAGTACTACACATTAGTCACCATCCCTGCTGGAGCACGAAGCATTCGTGTGTATGAAATGAACATCTCACATTCTTATATTGCTGTGCGTGCTTATAATAAAAAATACCACCTCAACGGCCACTGGATTGTCGACTGGCCAGGGAGGTACAGGTTTGCTGGGTCGGTGTTTGATTATCGAAGGCCACCTAATCAGCCAGAGGTACTAAGTTCTTCTGGGCCTACAAATGAAAGCCTGGTGATAGAGGTATGTGATGTTGTGGTGTAAAGTTTCATAATGTTAAGTGTTTCTGAACTGTTGTGTTTTAACATTCATGCTTCTGATCTAGCAAAAAAAATCTAGGGCATATTACCATTGTGTGCAGAAGTCATTCAACTTAGCCTTCCCTTAGTGTTTCATACCCACCCCAGCCAGATATATAGACGAATGTCCTGTGTGGCCCAATGACATTCCTGTGTGAGCTACGTTGTTCCTACAGCCATGGTGAAGGCTGTGAAGTCTTGCGTGCTTCTTCAGCCAGAGGGAAGGTCATCGAGATATCTCCCTAGTCCAAATGATAATATTACTTTTATATATAATTATGGCCAGGCTAGGAATGATTTGCCAGTAGGAGGGAGTTGTTGAGAGGCCATCTGCGCATGTCCCTACAACAACAACTGAATACCCTGTATTTTATTGGAGAGGTCTTCACTTGGATACTGTTGTGGTGGGTAGATATTTTCAGATTAAGTTAATTGTATATTCACTGTGCTTCCATGAAGTCAGAAATAAATCATACCCACAATCTTGTGTGGGGATGCAGATTCCTGTGACTTAAGATATTTCAAATAAATAATTTTAATTAATAAAGCCCACTTTAGATATTTCACTGTAATTTACTATTTGTGTTTCTAATCAGTAACTTGGCTATTTAAACATACTATATATATATCTGGCACTTCCTAAAGAAGTAAAGAGGAGCAGTGGGGTGGGCAAGCATGCAGATAACTTGCACATGATCCTATAGTTGCTGTGCTGACACAGCAGTTCATGTGATCATAGAATCATAGAAA
Organism: Pogona vitticeps; assembly: GCF_051106095.1. Taxonomy (NCBI): domain Eukaryota; kingdom Metazoa; phylum Chordata; class Lepidosauria; order Squamata; family Agamidae; genus Pogona; species Pogona vitticeps. The sequence continues at coordinate 136,656,806 of NC_135786.1, read as the reverse complement.
AGTGAAGTTGGAAAGGGTCTACAACGCCATCAAGTCCAGCTCCCTGCTCAATGCAGGAATACAATCAAAGCATATCTGCCAGGGGATTATTCAAGTTTTTCTTGAATGCCTCCAGTGTTGGAGCCCCAAGGTGACTGGTTCCACTGTCGTACTGCTCTAACAGTTAGGAAGTTTTTCCTGATATTCAACCTATGGTAGTAAAGGTGTCACTGCTCATCATGCCACATTCTGTGGATCAGTTTGAAAACCCAAGAGTGAGGCAGAACCCGGAGAGGGCTTGTAGTGCTTATGGCTCAACTGCTTGCATGCCAGATACAAAATACCACTTCAGCAGCCATAGCGCAAGCTACTTCCCCTTCAAAAATCAAGATATGTTCGGATGAAGAATATGCCCAATGTATAGTTGTTTGTTTTGTTTCTTTTTTAATACTAATTTATAAATCTTGCAATTTATAGGGGATGCAGCATGTTCTTAACATGATGTTAAGAATGATGTTTTTAATATTGCTCAGGTTTAATCACATTTTAATATTAATATCTTAATTTATCATGCTTTTAAACATATATTTTTAGCTGTTGTATGTGGCCTTGATCACCTTCCCTGAAAAGTAAATAAATGAATAACAACCCCCACTAATTCCAATCTCCAGTCTCTTGAAGAGAGTCTCTTGGTTGTAATGGGACTCAACTTAAAATAAATAATTTTCTGACATGATAGCTTAAAGTTTCTTCAGAGGGTGAATAATAAAATAATTCCAAGGATTTTTTAATCAATCAAAATTTATTTTAGCACTTCCATCTGACCAGACACATGAAAAAAATTCCTTTGAAATATGTACAGTTTACCCTTATTTAGAACTTGCCAAAGAAGATGGGAAAGGGAAGATGTCATAATCAGATCTTCCAATATCTTTATTTGCTTAACAGCAGCTTCATGGAATGAGGGCTTACATCTGGTTTGAATGGCAGAAGGAAAAGAAATGGAGTCACCAGGAATCATTTCCCTGATTTGAGCTCTCCCTGGAACTGCTGTTTACTGCCATGAGAATGAGGGTTGGTGCTTGGGTGGGTTGAAGATGGAGGCAGCAATCTCTTTCTTCCTCTCTATCTAAAACCTCTGAGGGGATTATATCACCAAAAGTATTGGGGGAGGACAGCTACCCCTTACCATCCCAGTACTTTGGCTGCAATTTAAATTCCCTGATGGTAAAATCTGCTAGCTCACTTATAATCCTTGCACATGTTTCTAAGATCACCTCAGAATTTGCTTTTGCCAACAACCCTGGGTATATCCTTGATGCTGTTTTCAAGGTGTGTGGAAGCTGAGTCATGGCAACTGGCCTTCTTTCTCATTAGGTTGAAATGTTTCAGTACTCATCCAAGTAGCTTCTTCAGTCTGTCTCAACTTCCAGATAACCTCACCTGGATGACTGAGAATCTTCACAGATATTTTTCAAGGCATGATGCCCTCTCCTTTATGATTCCTTAATCGGGGAAGATCTCGAACTAGGTTTGTTTTCAAAACATGACCCCAGTGCTAAGGAAGTGATATATACATAATTTTCCTCTCTTGTTTTCTTCATCAGTTACTCTCTCAAGGTAAAAACCCAGGAGTTGCCTGGGAATACTCCCTTCCTAAGGCGGAAAGTGAAAGAACAACAGCGCAGAAACATAACTATACGTGGGCTGTCATCCATTCCAAATGCTCAGTCTCATGCGGAGCGGGTAATGTATCTCTGTAATGTTCAAAAATATAGTTTTATTGCAGACTTCAGACTCTTTTCTGTCCAAGAATAAGTACTACCCAGCAGCTCAGAAGTGTAACTTCTAGGAATAGAAGATTTCTTTATGGACAATGTAATCAGGGTAGTTTCTGAGGCTTATTTTAAACAGATTGAGAACAAGAACTTAATAGGTTGTTACATTACTGCCTAATGTGGAGGAGGGGAAAACTGTGTTGCTTGTTCACAACTTTGAAAAAGCTGACCGCCATAGATGTAAGTTACTCTTCCACAACATGGAGCTTTCTAGGTGTGTGGAACATATCGAGGGGATGATGGCAGTTATAATTTAATACCAAACATCAGTTTGGAAGATTCTGGGTCAAGATATTTTAATGTAACTTCATAAAAGGTGGCAAAATAGAAGTAGAGGAAGGAAGAATTCACTACAGAGGATTCTTTCTGTTGGGATTTAGAAATATTTTTCAGTGTAATAGTGGCATGCTCTTTTGAGCTGGCCCTCCTAGTCTGAGAGACACTGATGGCAACATCACCAGAAAAAAGACATATGTAAGTGACAAAAGCGCCTCAGTTGCTGTTAAGATTCTTGGTTGTTGTTTTCCTTAAAGGAGGTTGAATTTTACTTCCTAGATCCAAACCTGTAATTAGCGTTTCTATTGTGGTACAAAAGGCAGAAATGTGCCTTTTGTTCTCCCATTCTGTTCCTGCTCATGACCTTAGGCAGCGTCTTTGACTCCTTTACCACTTCTCCCATACCCTGTTAACTTAGAGGTCTACATTGCTTCCACCAGTCTCTGCTGCTGCTTCTTACACATATTCCCTTCCCAGTTACACTTGGCTGCCTTCTGCTTCCCTGCAAGGCATCATTTTGTGATTATCCACTGAAGCTGAATTTTGACAAATAACTAAGAGATGTGAATTGAGGAAGGAATGAAGTGTATTTGCTACTAATTCAATCCCATGCAAACCAGATGCAAGCAAAGGTATCCTGAACTCCCTCTTCTGGGCACCTTGCATTCTTTTATGCTAGGCGAAGAGGAATTAAAAATGGTTTGAAGAAAAGTGCTTGAGATTAAGCTGAGGATCGTATGGTAGAGCAGGAGAGGATCATAATGTGCTCTCCCATTCCAGTAGCTCATCACTGCTCTAAGGTACCTCCTGTGTGCACAAACATGTGGACAAGAATATATGCACACAAACTCACAGCACACAGAAAGAGAGGATTAAAAACACATATATACCCTCACATTCAGGTCAGGGAGGCTGCCTAATTCTCTGAGAAGATGCAGCTACCAAGACTTGACTTGAGACAAAGAATAAATTATAAGATGACAGATTCTGCAGCTGACCATCCTTTCTTCAAGGTCATAATCCTTGACACTTATTTTTTACCAAACATCTGTCACCTGGCTGAAAAGACTGAAACATGAAGGGAAAAACAGTTGATGTCGTTTTTTTAAAAAAGTATAGGTCAAAGTGACTGTGATCTTTCAGAAACTGAAGCTAGCCCTTGTCTCAGCAATTTCAATACAATTACTTCTTGTCTTTCATCTAATGCTGCTATGCTTGTCAACCTGTAGCACTGGTTTCAAGTGATTAGTTGAACTCCAGCAAAATCTTTCCTTTCGTGTTTTTTTTTAATTTAAAAGAACATGTTACAGTTACGAGGTTACAGTTACAAATGAAGTAACTAGTACCTGTGTAATACCAGTCGGTTACTTTTATGTTACTAAATTGTACCTGGTAAGGCTACACCTTCACTGCAGATGGTGACAGCAGCCACAAAATTAAAAAACAACTGCTTCTTGGGAGGAAAGCAATAAGAAACCCAGACAGCATCTTAAAAAGCAGAGACATCACCTTGCCGACAAATATCCACATAGTTAAAGCTATGGTTTTTTCCAGTAGCAACATATGGAAGTGAGAGCTGGACCATAAAGAAGTCTGACTGCTGAAGAATTGATGCTTTTGAATTGTAGTGCTGGAGGAGACTCTTGAGAGTCCCCTGGACTGCAAAGAGAACAAACCTATTCATTTTGAAAAAAATCAACCCTGAGTGCGCACTGGAAGAACAGATCCTGAAGCTGAGGTCCAATACTTTGGCCATCTCATGAGAAGAGAAATCTCCCTGGAAAAGACCCTGATGTTGGGAAAGTGTAAAGACAAGAGGAGAAGGGAACGACAGAGGACGAGATGGTTGGACAGTGTCACCGAAGCTACCAACATGAATTTGACCCAACTCCGGGAGGCAGTGGAAGACAGGAGGGCGTGGCGTGCTCTGGTCCATGGGGTCACGAAGAGTCGGACACGACTTAACAATTAAACAACAAAAAGACTACACCTAAATACTCAACAGCATACTCATTTATGCTTCTTTCTTCCTGTCAGGAAAGAAATCCAGGAGGAAAATTGCAAAGGAGAAAAAGTCAGTGGGAAGGATGTCACTTAATCCTTTCCCCATCCTTATCCAAGCTGTGTCTCTGAAAGTAAAAAGCTAAAAAACATGAATGAAAAGCAGATGGGAATAGGAATTTATAGGAGAAAGCATTTAGAATGAGAAGCATTAAGCACACAGATACACTGCCTTATCTTATAGTCTGGTGTATTTTACTGGCTGCCAAATATGCCAGAGATTTTTGCTGCTGGGCTAAGTTTTCATTAGTCCCTTCACTGTTAATAGTCATGAATGTGGCTTTCCAGGAAGGGGTGCAAAGGAAGGGGCTTTGAAGCTTCAGGTTTGCAGTTTCTCTCACTATGGCTTCTGCTGCCCAGTCTTTGTCTTCAGTTTACCATTATGTTGTTAAAAGCTGTCCTTTGAGGAATTTACCAACAATTGGATGAACAAACAATAAATGTGTACTGTACCATGAAATGCACTGCATGACCTTGAGTTGGTCATATATTTTCAGCCTGGCCTTTTACACAGGGTAATTTTGAGGATAAAGTGAGAAGGTCCATATATAATGATTGAACTATATTGGAGAAAATGCAGAATATAAACATAACAAAGAGGTCTTGCACATTTAAGAGTTGTGTGGAAACTATACATCCACACAAGTGTTAATTGGTACAAGAGCCCTGCCCTCATGTGCTTATAATGAGTCTTCTGTGTAGTAACCAACAGATCAATCCTATGCATGTTCATACAGAATGAAGTCCAGCTTCTCCCTGGCATGCTTGTGTTCTGTTTGTAAAACACGCAGATAAGCCATCCATCTTGTGACCCTCACCTACAATTTGAAGTAATAAGCATTAAACGTTATCATTTGCATTCCTATCCCACAAGGCTCTTTGAGAGATCCAGTGTGAACTTGCAAGTTGGCTGTATCTATACAGATGAAAAGGGTGCATTTACCTTCCCTCACAGCAGATACAAAAATAGTTGCACACATTGGAACAGGCTGCCAAGACAAGAGGAGGCTGATAACAGGTCAGGAGTAAACTTTAGAAGAAGGAAGGGAATGCTTACAACTTTGGGTGAATCTCACGTGCTTCCTTTGAAAAGGAATTTACACCCTGTTTTCTTTGTGTCAGAAGAAAACAAGTCCATACAAAGTTCTGTGAGACACTAAAAGGACCCTGGCACTTTGTAGAGAAAAGAGGCAATTACAGTAGAAAAGGTGTTTGTGTTGGCTTGACTTAACGGCTTGATTTAAAAATGTATTTTAGCGTGTTTATAGCTCTTCACTTCTTCTTGACAATTTCCCACATTGTGTCGCTGATTGAACAGCTTAAGGCATGTTCTTAAGTTTACTAAGTATCTGTTGAGGTAGAAGGGTTCAGGGATGCATCCACACTTCGCCAAGGCCCCCTGATGCAGAAATACCCATGACACTAAGTGAAGAAGTGAAGTAAATGAAGAAAAATGTGGAGGAAAACTTAATGGAATTACTGAGAAAGCAGTGGACCTGCCAGGTAGATGATAAGGACTGGCAGCCAGCCAGCTCCCCACATCCATTCTTTGGGGGTTGGAGCTGAAATTATCTCTTCGACTCATATAAGGTTAGTTATGCAACGTATACAAGCCTAATTCGGCTTGCATTTCTCTCATGTTGTGTTTATGGCTGAGAATGGCTGCTCTAGAGGGTAAAATACCAAAGTATTATTTAGTTAGCATCCGCTAGATAGCTCAGGGGTTTAGGTATCTGACTGTGGAGCCAAAGGTTGAGAGTTCGATTCCCCACTATGCCTCCCTGGGCTGGACTTTAGGATCCACAGGGTCCCTCCAAGCAATGCAGTTCTAAGATGAGGAGGAGGAGGAGGATTAGTAACAGTAGTAGTTGTGCATGACAGCAAAAAGCTTTGAAAAAGTCAAAGGTAACTTTGATCCGTACTCTAGGCCTGTAGAATCTGTATGTCGTGAGACAGCATAATTGCACTTACACTGCTCACCGGAAAACTCTTGCCTTACTTTCAGTCTACATCTTTTAAGGATTTTTTTTCCATTTATGTAGAAGTCTATCAATCTGAATTTTAAAAAAATGAAATAGGGAATACATTTATTAAACCAACATGTATAGGGATAAACAATGTTCCTTTTCCCCAATGTTGTGTTTGTTAAAGGCTGTTTAGAACAAAATAAACACACAAATCCTGAGGGTGCGATTACTTTAACTTTTTGCTTCCCTTTAATGAGGGAAATGTTCCAGGATTAGGATGGTCTGATTTGTATTATTTTCTGTTGATTACATGACATACAAGTCAGTGTGAATCAGGCAGGAGTCTTTCCCCTCAAATTTTGCTTTCATTTTTTAAAGATTCAAATGTATTTGCATTTGTTTGGGCAGTGTGATCGTTTGAGCTGATACAATGGGCTAGCCTCACAGGAGAGGGCATTCCACAACCTGGGGATAGCCATCAAGAAGGTCTTCTCTTGGGTCCCTGTCAAATGTATCTGTAAAGGTAATGGGACCCAGAGGAGGGCATCCCTGAAAGATCTTGAGGAAGGCTATTTGGGAAGATCAGATAATCTGGTCCCACACCATATAGAACTTTCTAGGTCATAACTAGCACTTTGAATTGGGTTGAGAAACCGATCAGCAGCCAGTGAAGTTGTTGTAACATGGGAGTTATATGTTATGTTGCATTGCTTATTTCCAAAGAAGTAACTATTAGTCAAAGCTTGGAAGTAACTTGTCACAGATTCTGATCTAGAGAAGCATGGAATCAGTAACTCTTACTCTGCCATTTGTACTTAAGAGTTGCATTACCTGAAAACAAGGAGACGTAAAGGAGGAAGAAAATGCCTGTGAAATAGCATTTAGGCTGAAATGGTATATATGGTTCTTAGTGTTACTTAGAACGCTGCGATAATCAGTCATGTAAATAGTTGATACCTAAGAAAAAGCAGACTGAAGAGGTTCGGTACTCAATTCCTTCAGATAAGAAATCAGTATTTGCACGTGATTTATCTCAACACAATGGGTTTAGATAATCAACAGATTGGATTTCAGATATGCACAGCCATTTGTGACTTTTTGTTTCCCACCTGTTTTTGTTTTTTGTGCAGGTCAAATGGTCACAAAACAAAGCTGCTACAAAGACCTCCATGTACAAGTGGATGCTTCTTTTTGCAATCCCAAAATTCAACCTGCTACTGGAATTGTTCATTGTAAAATGCCAGCTTGTCCTCCCAGGTAAGAAAAATTCATCACGAATTGTGCATTTCCTTATGGCAGTATTTCTTTATTTTTTTAAAAAAACAAACACAAATTTTGGCTGAAAGCTTCAACTCCTCTTTGAAGCATAGACATTCCTCTGTTCCATCCAAACCTGCTTATGCTTTGTTAGCATAATTCAAGGTCCTAGCAATTGCCTATACACTTCTAAATATTTGATTGCATACAGATTTGTCAGATTTTCAGCTTAGATCATCTTCCTTGCAGTTGAGTATTCAGGTCTTGCTTGCTCTTCATAGGCTGCAAAGGCTTCCTGATTGGGCTGGGACTCTGCACAAGTGGCAATGTCTTCCTAGTACTGGTGTGCTTCTGTATGCTCCTTTTCTTCTTTTTAGGGCTCTTGACATGCCAGAAAACATGAATGAGGAAATGCAAAACAAATGACACATAAGAGGATTTTCCTTTCATATACAAAAAAGGACTGGTAAAGTGGGAAATCTAAAGAAACAAAAGAGGCACCTCTGAAAGAGCATGACCTGAAAGAAATGTGAAAATTCTGCCATGCACATCCCTAGCCTTTTGTAGCTGGGGGGGTCCATACAAAAAAAAAAAGCCTTAGTATGCATTCTGGAAGTTTAAATTTCATCAGGTGATGAGAAAACAAAAAGGCCTCACCAGCAGGTTTCAGTTCTCATGCAGAATTATACAGAATTATATATATAGAGAGAGAGAGATTGTTTTAGGTAGCCAGACCCTAAGTCATTTAAGGCTTTATGGATCCAAACCAGCACCTTGAATTGGGCTATGATAAACAGCCAGGCACAGCCCACTGTTTTAAGGATCAGAGTTATGTCACCTCATACAACATAACAAAACACCACAAAACTGCATTTTCCATGAGCTGCGATTTCAAGCCCATCTCCAGGGAGCAGTTCCATATTGAATGCATATGGCTAAAGATAAAGGTTCCCTTGACATTTAGTCCAGTTGTGTCAGACTTCTAGGGCGTGATGCTCATCCCCGTCTCCAACCCATAGAGCCAGCGTTTGTCCGTAGACAGTTTCCGTGGTCACGTGGCCAGCACGACTAGACACGGAACGCCATTACCTTCCCACCATGGTGGTACCTGTTTATCTACTTGCATTTTTACATGCTTTTGAACTGCTAGGTTGGCGGGAGCTGGGACAAAGTGATGGAAGCTCACTCTGTCACGTGGATTCGATCTTAGCACTGCTGGTCTTCTGACCTTGCAGCACAGAGGCTTCTGTGGTTTAATGGATAAGTGCCTGAAAGATATCATGGACATTGACTTGTCTTTGCCTTCTTGACAGTCAGCTTTAACAAGTGGTCACCTTTCATGTGATCAGCATCAACAGTATTTAGAATCTTACTCATGCTGGAAGGGGAAGAAGAGAGTTGGTGCTTGGCACTGAGACTGAGGTGTATTGCAGGTGATAAACATGGACCATTAGATGTGCACAGTTCTTTTTTTAAAAAAAAAAACAGTGTTAATTTGAGCCCTTCCAATAAAGACAGCATTCAGAATAAAGTATCCTGAAACCAATTCCCACTTCAGTGTTATTAGAGCTGCTCCTGCAAGGGGCGGGGGGAGCCCTTGAAACTTTTAGGCACTTAAATGCTTAAGCTAGTTTTGAGGACACTTCTAATGTCATGAATCCTGAATCATTGTAGTAAAATAGTTCTTTACTCACAGTGTGCTCTAAAAACCCATCAGTAGCTATTTTGTGCTTTTTTATTCACATATAGTGTCTTACATCATTTATGTGCCGTCTCGCAACTTAAAAGAGACATTGCAATGCTGTCTGAACCCCCCAGACATTATTTCTGTGTTCTACATGGGATATTTTAGAATTCATGCCTGTAGGCCCAGAAGGGCTTGGCAGGGATCCCAGTTCTGAGCATTGAAGCTAGCTGAGCTGGCTTATGAAGTCTATAAATATTAGGTTTACACTAAAGCAAAGCTTAAGCTGGTCATTAAGTTGTTGAACATACTCAAAATTTGTGTAGTAGAAAAGCATTTATGCTATGCTCTTTTCATAGGTAATATAAACTGATGATAGGATTGCAATTAATTCCACTTTAATTAGTTTTTGTTATTTGATTGGCAGGTCTAAAGAAATACCTCCACTTCATTTTAATCTTTCTTCATGGGAAATGATGGCGAGCCATACAATTTTCTTGTATTTTTGCTTAGTGTAGAAACCTAAATGAATTTTTCAGCCTCTTCCTTAGCAATGCTTGCTTAAATGTGTTCATCCCTCCCCCACCATGCTGCTGTAATGCTGCACTATGCTTAAACTTAAATTCATACTGTACCCCACCCACTCAGGTGGTAACTGTCCTCATTGAGACAATCAGAAGACAACTGCCACAGTCCTTTCCATCATAATCCCAGGATATAGGGTGAGTTACAGTGGTGCTTCACTTAACGATTGCCTCACTTAACGAGGAAATCGCTGTACGATTAGGTTTTTGCTATCGCAAAACAATGGTTTAAATGGGCTTTTTTGTTTAACGATCGGTTCCCTGCTTTGGGAACCGATTTTCGCTTTACGACGATCAGCAAATAGCTGATCGTCGGGTTTCAAAATGGCCACCGGCTGAAGGAAATGGCCCCCCGCTGTTTTCTAGGACGGATTCCTCGCTTTACAGGCACCGAAAATGGCCGCCATAAGAAGGATCTTCGCTGACGAGCAGGTATTCAGCCCATTGGAATGCTTGAACAGTTTTCAATGCGTTTCAGTGGGTTTTTTAATTTTGTTTGACGATGTTTTCACTCTACAGCGATTTCGCTGGAACGAATTAACATCGTCAAGCAAGGCACCACTGTATGTTGATGTGTTTACTTTGGCTCAGATACAAACAGCCAGAGGTGCAGAAGGGTTTTCCCACTTCACCCCATTGTAACCCAATAGAGAGGGAAACTCTCAGCCTGGCAAAACCCTTCTGCAGCTCAGCCAAAACAAATGCATTAAAATAACTCATCCTCTATCTTTTGAGCTTTTCATCACCTCCTCTTCATATTATTGGCATGGAATAAAGAAATTCCCAAATGTAGAGACATCATGATATGAAGTGCATTTTAACACAGATTACAGAGGATCACATGGGATGGATCCTTTTGGTGGCCACTCCATGTTTTTTCTAATGTGTAGTTACACCTACAAGATCCTGTGAGAATATTATTGCGTAGAATAAGATGTAACTCCTATCAGTTTCAGAGATATTTGCATGAGTGTAGCATGTGTAAGATTTTAGCCTGAATTCCAGCCAAATCTGAGACCAGCAATCTCGAGAGTTCTGCTTTGTAAGACTAAATACATCCAGTACTTACTGATATTTAGGCATTTATTAATATAGAGTAACATCAGTAGGCATAACACTTTAAAAACAGCATTCTAAATATTTAACATATTAACAGTTTTAAAATAGTATTTAAAAAGGCAGTTTGTAACCCAAATAATAATGCCTAGGTAACTCAGTTTTAATATGCATGCTTTCATGAGGTGGGATTTTAATGCCAGAAATCTATTTGCATTGTAATTTTAAGTTCATCATTAGCGTATATTACCCTTCATGGATTGCTGCCTTGTCATGGCGAAGGGGCTTGAGTAACTCAGAGAAGCTATGGGCTATGCCGTGCAGGGACACCCAAGACGGACAGGACATAGTGGAGAGTTCCGACTAAACAGAATCCACCTGGAGTAGGAAATGGCAATGCCACTCCAGTATCTTTGCCAAGAACGCCCCATGATCAGAAACAAAAGGCTAAAAGATATGACGCTGGAAGATGGGCCCCTCAGGTCAAAGGGTGTCCAACATTCTACTGAGGAAGAGCGGAGGACAAGTACAAGTAGCTCCAGAGCTAATGAAGTGGTTGTGCCAAAGCCGAAAGGACGCTCAGCTGTGGACATGCCTGGAAGTGAAAGGAAAGTCCGATGCTGCAAAGAAAAATACTGCATAGGAACCTGGAATGTAAGATCTATGAACCCAGGTAAGCTGGAGGTGGTCAAACAGGAGATGGCAAGAATAAACATAGACATCCTGGGCATCAGTGAACTAAAATGGACAGGAATGGGCGAATTCAGCTCAGATTATTATCATCTCTACTATTGTGGGCAAGAATCCCGTAGAAGGAATGGAGTAGCCCTCATAGTCAACAAAAGAGTGGGAAAAGCTGTAATGGGATACAATCTCAAAAATGATAGAATGATTTCAATACGAATCCAAGGCAGACCTTTCAACATCACAATAATCCAAGTTTATGCACTAACCACCATTGCTGAGGAGACTGAACAATTTTATGAAGATTTACAACACCTTCTAGAACTGGCCCCAAAGAAAGATGTTCTCATTCTAAGGGACTGGAATGCTAAAGTAGGGAGCCAAGAGATAAAAGGAACAACAGGGAAGTTTGGCCTTGGAGTTCAGAATGAAGCAGGGCAAAGGCTAATAGAGTTTTATCAAGAGAACAAGCTGGTCATCACAAACACTCTTTTCCAACAACACAAGAGGCAACTCTATACATGGAAATCACCAGATGGGCAATATCGAAATCAGATTGATTATATTCTCTGTAGCCAAAGATGGAGAAGCTCTATACAGTCAGCAAAAACAAGACCTGGAGCTGACTGCGGCTCTAATCATCAGCTTCTCATAGCAAAATTCAAGCTTAAACTGAAAAGAGTAGGAAAAACCACTGGGCTAGTCAGGTATAATCTAAACCAAATCCCTTATGAATACACAGTGGAAGTAAATAACAGATTTAAGGAACTCGATTTGGTGGACAGAGTGCCTGAAGAACTTTGGATAGAGGCTCGTAACATTGTACAGGAGGCAGCAACAAAAACCATCCTAAAGAAAAGGAAATGCAAGAAAGCAAAGTGGCTGTCCAACAAGGCCTTAGAAATAGCAGAGAGGAGAAGGGAAACAAAATGTAAGGGAGATAGGGAATGTTACAGAAAATTGAATGCAGACTTCCAAAGAATAGCAAGGAGAGACAAGAGGGTCTTCTTAAATGAACAATGCAAAGAAATAGAGGAAAACAACAGAAAAGGAAAAACCAGAGATCTGTTCAGGAAAATTGGAGATATTAGAGGAACATTTTGTGCAAAGATGAACATGATAAAGGACAAAAATGGGAGGGACCTAACAGAAGCAGAAGACATCAAGAAGAGGTGGCAAGAATACACAGAGGAATTATATCAGAAAGATTTGGATATCCCGGACAACCCAGACAATGTAGTTGCTGACCTTGAGCCAGACATCCTGGAGAGTGAAGTCAAGTGGGCCTTAGAAAGCCTGGCTAACAACAAGGCCAGTGGAGGTGATGATATTCCAGTTGAACTATTTAAAATCTTAAAAGATGATGCTGTTAAGGTGCTACATTCAATATGCCAGCAAGTTTGGAAAACTTTGCTGTGGCCAGAGGATTGGAAAAGATCAGTCTACATCCCAATCCCAAAGAAAGGCAGTGCCAAAGAATGCTCCAACTACCGTACAATTGCACTCATTTCACACGCTAGCAAGGTTATGCTCAAAATCCTACAAGGTAGGCTTCAGCAGTATGTGGACCGAGAACTCCCAGAAGTACAAGCTGGATTCCGAAGGGGCAGAGGAACTAGAGACCAAATTGCTAACATGCACTGGATTATGGAGAAAGCCAGAGAGTTCCAGAAAAATATCTACTTCTGCTTCATTGACTATGCAAAAGCCTTTGACTATGTGGACCACAGCAAACTATGGCAAGTTCTTGAAGAAATGGGAGTGCCTGACCACCTTGTCTATCTCCTGAGAAACCTATATGTGGGACAGGAAGCAACAGTTAGAACTGGATATGGAACAACGGATTGATTCAAAATTGGGAAAGGAGTACGACAAGGCTGTATACTGTCACCCTGCTTATTTAACTTATATGCAGAATACATAATGCGGAAGGCTGGACTGGATAAATCCCAAAACGGAATTAAGATTGCCGGAAGAAATATCAGTGACCTCAGATATGCAGATGATACCACTATGATGGCGGAAAGTGAGGAGGAACTAAAGAACCTTGTAATGAGGGTGAAAGACAAGAGTGCAAAAAACGGTCTGAAACTCAACATCAAAAAAACTAAGATCATGGCCACTGGTCCCATCACCTCCTGGGAAATAAAAGGGAAGATATGGAGGCAGTGACAGATTTTACTTTCTTGGGCTCCATGATTACTGCAGATGGAGACAGCAGCCCCGAAATTAAAAGACACCTGCTTCTTGGGAGGAAAGTGATGACAAATCTTGACAGCATCTTAAAAAGCAGAGACATCATCTTGCCAACAAAAGTCCGAATAGTCAAAGCTATGGTTTTCCCTGTCGTGATGTATTGAAGTGAGAGCTGGACCATAAAGAAAGCAGACCGCCGAAGAATTGATGACTTTGAACTGTGGTGCTGGAGGAGGCTCTTGAGAGTCCCCTGGATTGCAAGGAGAACAAACCTATCAATTCTAAAAGAAATCAAGCCTGAGTGCTCACTGGAAGGACAGATCTTGAAGCTGAGGCTCCAGTACTTTGGCCATCTCATGAGAAGAGAAGACTACTTGGAAAAGACCTTGATGTTAGGAAAGTGTGACGGTAAGAGGAGAAGTGGGCGACCGAGGATGAGATGGCTGGACAGTGTCTGCGAAGCAACCAACATGAAATTGACACAACTACGGGAGGCAGTGGAAGATAGGAGGGCCTGGCGTGCTCTGGTCCATGGGGTCACGAAGAGTCAGACACGACTAAACGAACAAATGAACAAAGTGTATATTATTTGGTTCTGATTCTTTTTATGCAATGGATCCTATTCACAGCCTTGAATCATCTTTTGAAGATAACTGTCAGACAAAATAAGACAGGCAGCCCAATTCTATAACTTGAATATTGATAGCTGTGAAAAACTTCCCACATCAACAAGAAAGCTTCTCTACTGTTGCCATGGAAATCTCTGTGCCATGGCTACTTCCCATGCTGTGGAGATAATATGAAAAATGTACCCTATAGCATCAGCTTGCATTACAGCTCCTCCCCAGTGCTAATATTATCTATCCTCTAAAGTGCAGGATGGGACCGTCTCATATCCACTGAGACCTAATTGAGTGTTATCTGAGCAGTCCAGGAAGGAGTAAAGCTGCAGTGGCTTCCACACCATAAAAACGATACACTGTGTGCCAGAATGTGTTATCAGGAAAATTTTGTGATGCACTGCTTTTAAGAGCCCTAACTATAAAGCTGTAGGTAAGGGGAATGATGATATGTTTCAGAGCTATCTTATATGGAATGTACTCTACACTTAGAAAATGACTACATCATAGCCAGAATGTGTTCTGGCCACAGAACCAGGACGCCTGTGACATGGCTAAGAAAATAATTTCTGCTTTCAACATCTGTGTCAACTTTTTTTTTCTTTGCCTGTTTTTATAAATGTAACATTTAGTGAAATCGATGACCTATTGAAGACAGCTTCAGAACGGCATTGTCAAGATACAGATGTGCAGAAAAAGCAATGTACTATATGTCTAACTCAGAAGTGAGTCCCATTGAGTCTAGTGGGGCCTGCTTCCAAGCAAATGTGTATAGGAGTTGCAGCCTTAGTAAAATTAACAGCCGTGGTACAGAGTCCTGACATAGGAGTCCTATTCAGTAGCAGCTTCAGGCTACATGATCCATGAAATACAGCCTGTTCATGGAGATTAATGAAACATCCACATACATTGCCTAGTACATGCAGAGCTTCACTGTATAGATTGCAAAGAAGAAGAAGAAGTACCGTTCATTAATGGTTTAGGCAACAGAAAGCTTTTTAATTTAATTTAATTTTTTAAGTGGTGCTGTGAAGTAGAACATCCGGAAGTGTTGACGGGAATGTTTTAGGTCACTTGCTGAGGACTTGGGTTACTGCTCCACATTGCTCTCTTTCCCGCACTCTTTGCCAGTCAGCTGTCATCATCTTCCACTGTTTTCCATGCCAAGTCTGATATCAGGCACTAATCTTTGGGGAAGAGAGCGGAGCATGAGCAGATTCCTGGGGCAGCCTGAAACCTGCTCTTAAGGTCAGTGACTAGCACATCTGTTCAAACAGACGAACAAGGGAAAATGTGATCGCAGCATGTCCTAGGGTTTTGTCTGCATTTCATTAACTGGATTCTAGGCACAACGGCAGAAGCTGAATATTTCTGTGGTTATTAAATACAGCAGAACACTGGGATAGAGAGAGTCTAAACAAGTTGTACTTACCAATATGTGATGAAGGATTGATGAGGAGTCCCCATCATACTGAATTATTTCCCTTGTAGCAGGCTCAGGATGGGGGTGGGTGGGTTTTGCATGATGTAATTTTTACCTTTCTTCTGTGATTTGAAATCTGTAGTGAAAAGATTAAATGAAATGGAACTAGTTTTTCAAAACATATCATGGGGGAATTGTGTTATTCTGCAAGTTACTAGTTTGCATGGTCACCCAATGAGGTTATGATAAAGATAAGATCAAACTACGGATGTCCTGGCTCACAGCACGTGCCCTTAAATGTATATGCCACCTCTCTCAGTTGGTTTTTCCTCAACTGATTTGCTTTGCTTGATGGTAAGTTCTCTATAAATACATAGCAGTTTTGTTTTTGATTTTTTTGCTTCTGTGCTACAGACAAGATACTTAGTGTGGTGTAGTGGGTAGAGCTAAGGAATAGGACTTAGGAGGCCTGGGTTCGAATCTCTGCTCAGCCATGAAGCTCACTGGGGGTGTGGAACTGGTAAAACAACTCCTTAAATATGTCACTTACCTTGAAAGCCCTATAAGGGTCAGCACATAACAGCAAAAATAATGTTACAGATACCGCTCACTATTTTTCAGTTTTATTTAACTGTTTTAAAATGTCTTCTTATCCATTTTCCAAAAGGACAGTTTTACTGTGAAAAGAACTCGAAGGAGTGATTAAATCTAGACTTGGTTATGCTTACAAGTAACTCTATTGAAATTAATGAGTTCGAAGCAAGTTGTGACTAACTCATCTCATTCATTTCAGTGGTTCTGTTGTAAGTCTGAATAAGCCTGGATCATTTTACCTCTTAATTTACAAAACAAATTTCAGAGTGAAAGAATTGTTAGATTAACATCCGCGGGATAAAAATGGATTTAAGACATCTAAGTTTGATAGTCTATTACAAATCCATGCTGTATTCTCCTGATTTCCTTCATTCTGTCTCTCAGCTCCCTTCAGAATCTTACATGAGTAGGCATTACATAATGCAATTTCAAAGAGAATCTAGGATTTTACTGGTTGCTTCAACATTTCTATCTACTTCCTCGATTTCCGTGGGGATATTTGTCTGAGTTCTGCTCATCCTCTTGTCACAAGAATAAAAGAAAATAGCCCCGAGCTTTGGAGAAAAGATAGAATACAAATGTGGCGCCTATAACTGCGTCAAATTCTTGTTGGTCTCGACAAAGCGGTAACATCTCCAAATATGAAGTGTGTCTTTTAATCTGTTTCTAGCTGGTCAGTTGGCAACTGGAGTGAGTGTAGCTCAAGTTGCGGAACAGGGGAAAGGTACCGGCATGTTCGCTGCATGCAGACCGTCCAGTACAAGCCGGAGTGGGTGTCAGATTCCCTTTGCCAGTTCCCTGCCCCCATCAACAAGGAGCTCTGCAATATCCAAAGCTGCCCACCAACCTGGAGCTCAGGACCCTGGTCAGAGGTAAATTACAGAGCCCCCCCCCCCTTGTAGTTAACAATATTGTTAATGCTATATACACTATATTGTTGCTGGCTGGATAGGTATCAGTTTAGGTATCTGGCTGAAGAGCCAGAGGTTGGCTGTTTGACTCCCCACTGTGCCTCCTGCAAAGCAGAGCCAGCCTATGTGGCCTTAGGCAAGCTGCATAGGCCCAGGGCACCCTCAGAACAAGGGAAGGGTCAACCACTTCTGAGTATTCTCTACCTAGGAAACCCTGAACAGGATTGCCATAGGTCAGAATTGACTTGATTGGACATTGTGATGATGATTATATAGTTATTATTTTCCAGCAATCTGTTTAAGCCAGATGTAGTCAGTTCATTTACCCGAGCATCTAGCACAGAAATGGTCTCACTTTTGCCAAGCCTTTATTCAGTGCTCACAGAGAAACCTGCAGCTCTTCAGAAACACTGATGCCTTATTATGTAGAAGCTAAGGTTCTGCAGTGCAAAATTTCTCCGGAAAACTAGCTATAATCATGATACATGTGTTCTGAGACTGTATGACTGCAAAATGTAGACCAAAGGCTGCATGTTAAAATAAGACTCCCTATACATACAAAACTAGGCACTTACTAAGATTTGAAGCAATTATATGCTGTTTAATGTCCCTCAAAATCAATATGATTTTATCACACATTATTTTTCAACACGTTCCTTCTTGCCAAGCCAGCTGCCCTCCAGATGTGCTAAATTACTGCTCCCACCAGCCCCAACTAGTGTGGTCTTTGGCTGTGTTGGCTGGACTGATGAAAGTTGTAGTACAAAAGCTCTAGAACAAATCACATTGCTGCGTTCATTTCTAACCAGTTTTTACATGCACATCAACCAGTGGATTCAAAACCTGTGCTCGTGTGTATCTGAACTGCAGTGTTAGACCTCTAAACACTTGCTCGGAGTTGTAATGTCTGTAATGATCTCTGGGATCTAACTGAAATCCAGAAATGGTAAACTTAAGATGTAGATTCGATGTTAGGTTCCTAACAGATGGATTTCCTCAAATAGAAAATTGCTGGCAGAAATCTCTCTTTTGGTGTAGAATTCTATAGCATGTGTAAGCTATGCATTTCTACCCTTCTACTAGGGAAACTATAACAGAGTCAGCCCAAACATTATGTGTAGGTGTACTAGATAGAGTTAGAGACTAGGACACAAGAGACCTGGTTCAAATCCCAGGAATAAAAGAAGCCCACTGAGAAGGGGGTGGCAAAGGTAAACCACTCCTTAAATCTCTAATTTGCCTTGAAAGTCCTCTTAGGCTCACAAAAGGTCAGTTCTGACATGGCAGCACATAACACAAGACACAAACATTCTGCATTTGCAGCCTCCAACCTTCCTATTTGCAGTATAGATAGACCTTCATAAAGGTAAAGGTTCCCATTGACAATTTTTGTCCAGTCGTGTCCGACTCTAGGGGGCGGCGCTCATCCCGCTCTTCAAGCCATAGAGCCAGCGTCTGTCCAAAGACAATCTTCCATGGTCACATGGCCAGTGCGACTTAGACACGGAACGCCGTTACCTTCCCACCGAGGTGGTCCCTGTTTATCTACTTGCATTTGCATGCTTTCGAACCGCTAGGTTGGCAGGAGCTGGGACAGGCGACGGGAGCTCACTCCGTTGCGTGGATTCGATCTTACGACTGCTTGGTCTTCTGACCCTGCAGCACAGGCTTCTGCGGTTTAGCCCACAGCGCCACCACTTCCCTCGTTAGACCTTCATAGTGTTACCGGCCAAATCTGAAGTCAGATTAGTCTTGGCCCACTTACAATAGTTTCCCAGAAAGAGTTCTTATGTCCTTAACCTGAGGAGCTGGGGAGCAGAATCCTTTGGGAAAGCACTGGGCAGTATTATCTTATCAGACAATAATTTTAGAGTTCATTATCTAAATTGTTACATTGAGTAATGCACTATATGGCATATCAATGTGTCTTCCAAACAACATAATCTACTTATTTCTAAATCCCTCCCCCCGCTTCTGGAAAACATCAACTCTCTTAATGTTTATTTTTATTTCTACTTCTTCAGTGCTCTCGAACATGTGGGAAAGGCTGGAGGAAAAGGGTGGTTGTATGCAAAAGCTCCAGTCCCTCTTCATGGGCACAGCTCCTGTCTGATGCTGCCTGTGTTGCAGAACAGAAACCTAAGATGCAAGAGGCTTGCCTCCTGAAGCGATGCCATAAACATAAGAAGCTGCAGTGGTTTGTGTCCTCGTGGACTGAGGTGAGGAAATAAAATAGTTGTACTGCAATTCTGCCATCATCTCCCTTAAAACGATGTTGACATCTGTATTTATGTCTCGGTACCTTTATGGCTGAATGTGGGGTATTTCCAGACATGCTCCGTAGCCATAGAATGTTATCTTTCGTTTTTTTGTTTTGTTTTTTTCCCCTTTTTTCTTTTTTTAAAATTTATTTTAGACATTACAAACAGATAATAGAATTAGCTATTCATCTTACTTACTAAATATTTTAAAATTCTAAACACCAGCTATTCACACCATTTAACAAAATTAGTTAATCTCAAATCCCCATTCCATCCTAGAAAGTTACTGACCGACAAACTGAGCAATCTAGATTATTTCCTAAATCATGTGACTTCTCATTTAGTTCATTGGTGTATTTTAATAAAGGTTTCCAAGTTTCGAAAAATTGATTGTGCTTTATTTCTTTGTAGCCATAGAATGTTATGTGACAGTCTGGAAAAAAAACAAATAGAAAACTATAGAGGAACAAATAGAATGCAGTGTCCTGGAAGAGCACATAATTTGCTGTCAAGCACCCTGAACAGAAGCTCTTCCTATTGGATGTTGCGGGATACAATCCAATACTTTGTTGCAAATATCACATGCCATGATCAATAATGATCAGGACCTGTGATATCACTCCTAACACTATTTTCAGGGATGTGGAACAGACCATAAGTAGAATGAAGCCAGTTTCCTGGAGATGTTCTAAGACAGTGGTTCCCAACCTTGGGTAGCCCAGGTGTTCTTGGACTGCCGTTCCCATAAGCCTTCCCCACTAGCTGTGCTGGTCAGAGTTTTCAGGAATTACAGCCCAAAAACACTTGGGTTATCCAAGGTTGGGAACCACTGTGCTAAAAGATCAGGTGTAAAGGGACAGGAGATCTGTATATTTTTATGCTTACATATTTTTTTCCTTATGGTATCTTTCATTTTCTAGTGTTCTGTGACATGTGCCAAGGGAGTACAAAGGAGAACTCTGAATTGTGCAGAAAAATATGTTTCTGGAAAGTACAAGGAACTTGCTCCTAAGAAATGTTCCCACCTAGAGAAACCAAATGTTGAACTGGAGAAAGTTTGCATCTTAAACTCTTGTCCCAGGCCCCCTGTGTATTCACCAGTAAATCAGGGCAGCTGGTTTTCCTCTTCTTGGTCACAGGTAAAGAAGACAGCTTTGAAATTGTTTTAAATTTCAGATCTGGCCTCATCCATCATGTTTTTTTCAAACCGTGTCTCTTCTGCTTTGAGTTGATACTGTTGGATTGATTCCTCCGCTGCACACAAATCTGTTCTACTGAGAGAGACAGCTGGGCTAGCATAGATAAAGAGTGTGGGTGCAGAGTTCAGGTTTTTACACCCTCTCTTATGACATTAGAATTTCAGGAAAATTGATTGCCACCATGGTTGGGACAGCAAAGGGCAGTACTTCTTTGCACCACACATGAGTAACTTGAGAAACTTGTTGTCTCAAGCTTAGATGGCTTTGAAAAGGCGCCAACAAATGTATGGTGTATTGTTTTTCAAGGGCTAATAGCTGGTCATTAAATGAAACCTAAAGAGGCAGTGTATCGTGCTTGATACCAAGCACAATCAATATGGGGGAGTTGCTGAATTCATTTTAGGAGAAATTTGCCTAACTGCTTTTGGGAACAGGATAAATCACCCTTACTAGACAACAATATTAATTTACTTAATAGTAAATAACTGATAGATAATAGTAGTAAATAATAGTAAATACAGTGGTGCATCGCTAGACGATGATAATCTGTTCCACTGAAATCCCTGTTTAGCGAAATCATTGTCTAGCGAAAAGCATTTCCCCATTGGAATGCATTGAAATCTGTTTAATGCGTTCCACTGGGGAAGAATCGTCGTTGTCTAGCGAAGATTGGCCATAGGAAAGCCGCTTTGCGAACCACCAATTAGCTGTTTAAATCGGTCTTGCAAAGCTTAGGTCCCGAAAACACCTGTTTTGCAAGCGCAGAGGAAGCTGTCAAAATTGTTGTCTAGCGAAAATTGGTTTGCGAAGCAGGGACCAAACATTGTCCAGCAAAATTCCCCCATAGGAATTGCTGTTTTGCGAATCGCTATAGCGATTGCAAAAAGTCAATGTCTAGCGAAAAAACTGTCATGCGGGGTAAATGTCTAGCGAGGCACCACTATAATAGTAAATAGTAGTAATACAGTGGACCCTTGACTTACAGATGGCTTGACTTACAGACTTTTTGAGTTACAGACTTCTCTGGCTGCAAAATTTAGGTTTGACTTGCAGACTGAGATTTGACTTACAGACCAGAAAAAAACCAAAATGGAACAAAAACGGCCTGTTACGGGATTTAATCGGTTTTCAATGCACTGTAGGTCAATGGAGACTTGACTTACAGACTTTTTGACTTGAGAACCGCCTTCCAATACGGATTAAGTTCTCAAGTCAAGACCCCACTGTAATAGTAAATAATAGTAAATAGTAAATAATAGTAAATAACTGCTCAGTGTTTTAGGTCTCTGGCTGCAGAGCCAGAGGTTAGGAGTTTGATTCCCAACTGTGCTTCCTTGACAGACTCAGTGATCCATAGGGTCCCTTCCAGCTCTGCAGTTCTAAGGTGGCTATATAGATTATTGATTTGATCCATAACACTCTTCTTGCCAAGTTCCCAGCTAAGACATCACTTCCACCACAAATGGATTTGGGCTTTGTCTTTCAGTCTCCAGGCACCATAGCTTACAAGAGGGGCAGGCAAAATGTGGCCTTGATGTTTTTGAAATGCAGCTCCTACTGGCCCTTATCAGCCTAGATTGGCAGGGAAGGGATCATCAGAGTTGCAATCCAGCAACTTCTAGAAGGCCAAACATTGCTAACTCCGGGCTTTTCGAAAATTGGAAATAGGGACCTGATTTACAGAGTGGCAATGGCAAGTTTTAAGTTTTTCAAAAAACCCAACTGCTGTTATATCTGAGTACTCTTTTCCCCTTAAATTTGAATAGTAGAGAGCTAGAGTTCTGAAGTTTGGTCAGTAGTTCATACATATGTTCGTAAATAATGTTCCAGATTCTATTGTGCATTATTGGCTTTATAAAGTGCTGGATTATGGAGAAAGCCAGAGAGTTCCAGAAAAACATCTACTTCTGCTTCATTGACTATGCAAAATCCTTTGACTATGTGGACCACAGCAAACTATGGCAAGTTCTTAAAGAAATGGGAGTGCCTGACCACCTTGTCTATCTCCTGAGAAACCTATATGTGGGACAGGAAGCAACAGTTAGAACTGGATATGGAACAACGGATTGGTTCAAAATTGGGAAAGGAGTACGACAAGGCTGTATATTGTCACCCTGCTTATTTAACTTATATGCAGAATACATCATGCGGAAGGCTGGACTGGATAAATCCCAAAACGGAATTAAGATTGCCGGAAGAAATATCAGTGACCTCAGATATGCAGATGATACCACTATGATGGTGGAAAGTGAGGAGGAACTAAAGAACCTTGAAATGAGGGTGAAAGACAAGAGTGCAAAAAACGGTCTGAAACTCAACATCAAAAAAACTAAGATCATGGCCACTGGTCCCATCACCTCCTGGGAAATAGAAGGGGAAGATATGGAGGCAGTGACAGATTTTACTTTCTTGGGCTCCATGATCACTGCAGATGGAGACAGCAGCCCCGAAATTAAAAGACGCCTGCTTCTTGGGAGGAAAGCAATGACAAACCTTGACAGCATCTTAAAAAGCAGAGACATCACCTTGCCAACAAATGTCCGAATAGTCAAAGCTATGGTTTTTCCTGTAGTGTTGTATGGAAGTGAGAGCTGGACCTTAAAGAAAGTTGACCGCCGAAGAATTGATGCCTTTGAATTGTGGTGCTAGAGGAGACTCTTGAGAGTTCCCTGGACTGCAAAGAGAACAAACCTATCTATTCTAAAGGAAATCAACCCCGAGTGCTCATTGGAACGACAGATTGTGAAGCTGAGGCTCCAGTACTTTGGCCATCTCATGAGAAGAGAAGACTCCTTGGAAAAGACTTTGATGTTGGGAAAGTGTGAAGGCAAGAGGAGAAGGGGACGACCGAGGATGAGATGGTTGGACAGTGTCATCGAAGCAACCAACATGAATTTGACACAACTCCGGGAGGCGGTGGAGGATAGGAGGGCCTGGCGTGCTCTGGTCCATGGGGTCACGAAGAGTCGGACACGACTAAACGACTGAACAAAACAAAAAAATGTGCTTTTGTTGCATCCCTGCTTGTTAAAGGGTCTGAGAATTTTAGTGAGTTTTCAGGAGAAAATCTGAAACATAATTATCACTATAAGATAATAGTGTTACATAAATAAGACCACCACCTTCGCTATCATTTTTGTTACCCTTGATGCATGGAAGGTGACTTGTCTGAAGAGAAGAGCTGCTGTGGAGACTCTCCATGTGATTCAAAACCCTTGAAAATCAAACCTCCAAATCACATGGAAACCCGTCATGGATCACAGATGCCTATCCTTTTTCAGATGTTTGACGGTGAAACTGATGGCTTCCCTTTCTTAGGGTGTTTACTTAGATCACATTCTTCTACTTGAAGGCCATACAGACCAATCCATTTTGTTGCAGGAATATTGCTGAAGATCATTCCAGACTTAGCAATTCACCTGGAACACCTCTGTGGGTTCATGGCACAGTAACCAAGAAGTTGCCTATACTTAGCACAGTTTTGGTTTACATATTAATAGTATTCAGTCCCTTGTGAGCATATTCACACCACAAGGCATGCCCCTTGAGAGCACTGTAAAGATACAATGGGTTGATGCCCATCAAAATTTATTCTTGGATTGGCTGCACCGTTTGACCATCTGGTTATATTTATTTATTTTTATCTTTCCCTTGAAGAATTACAGTGGTGCCTCGCAAGACGAGCACTCCGTTTTACGACGAAATCGCATTACGACGAAGTTTTTGCAATCAGAAAAGCAATCGCAAACAATGTTTCCTATGGGGGAATTTCGCTTTGCGACAATTGGTTCCCTGCTTCGGGAACCGATTCTGGCAAAACGATGATTTTCCTACAGCTGATCGGTGGTTTCAAAATGGCCACCGGGTAAAAAAAATGGCTCCCCCCTCTTTTCTGGGACAGATTCCTCGCTGCACGGGCAGCACAAATGGCCGCGCTATGGAGGATCTTCGCTGGACAGTGAGTTTCAAGCCCATAGGAATGCATTAATCGGTTTTTAATGTGTTTCTATGGGCTTTTTAATTTTGCTTTACAATGTTTTCGTTCTACAGTGATTTCGCTGGAACGAATTAACATCGTAATGCGAGGCACCACTGTATCTTAAAAGATCTGCATAGAGGATGGGACAACAGTATTGTATAGAGCTAATCAGTAGCTTTATATATACGTCAAGCCCTTTGCACATGAACAGATGAATCTATGCATACAGAAGCAAGTGTGCAGAACAATCCTAAATGCAAAAATCTGCTCCAGTTACTGCAGCAGTAAAGTCAGTCCATCCAAAACTCTAGTAGTCCTGCAGAGGCAGACCTGCTATAAGGAAGTAGAAAAGCAGGTGGGTAGGGGAATACATACATCTGTGGCATCCCTAGAACCCATGTCCTAAACAATCAGCCACTCACTACTCCTTTGCTTGCCTACATAGCAAAGGAGTAGTGAAACTGGCAGCGTGTGCACCATGTGCATCTGAAGAAGTGGACTTCTCCACAAAAGCTCACAGTAAAATATAGCAATTAGTCTTTAAGGTTCCACAATGTTTTTGTTTTTCCTTTTTTGTGTTGTTTTGTTTTTTCTTGCAGGATTTGGAGACTATACTTTTATTAATGCAGCCTAAATTAGCATTGGCCTTTTTGCCGCCCTATCACACTGTTGGCCCATATCTCACTTGAATCCCATATGAGGCCTCTTCCCCCCCCCATCATACTAAAAAAGAAGAGGGTCCCTAGGACAACACAAGTTCAGTATCCCCTCATCCCAAAGACAGTCATCAAACCAAACAGCACAGTATACGACATTGCAGAAGAACATAACTTTATTATGAGGGTTGAAGAAAATGCGTACAAGCATAGCAGACAGATACCCATGATGATCAGAGATGTTGGCAGTGAGACCAGTATTCATATGGAGTACAAGCATCAGAGGTTTAGTCCCTTAGAAACTTGGTGGAGGACCTTACACCTCACCCTAATTCTCTCTAGCTGTAGATCTTCAAGTGAGATACCCACTTAGTTCTTTGGGTCAAACGGAACAAGCTAAAATTGTCACTGCTCATTCCTTAATTTTTCAAAATGGCATCCAGGTCTCATGGTTTTCCAGTTCTCACCTTACAGTTTTCGTTCATTTTTGTTTTTCTCAGACCTGGCTTGAAACTGGAACAAGGGACTAATAAAATGCAACTAACTTTCCTGTCTGTGCAGTAAAGACATGGCGCTGTTAAGGCTTCCAGAATTCCTGTGCCTTTAAAACCACCCTTCTTTTGCAATCTTAGAAAGATTTTATAGTTTCCTATTGATCTCATTTGGGGGATTGGTGAGTAATTTCCCTTTGAATAGCAACTCTGTGAGTTGGCCTAAGCTATTTCCTCCACTATTACAGCACTACTTAGAACTTCAAAATGATTTTTTTTAAGTGGGGGGGGGGACTTCTTTTTATTAAGAGAGGAAATCAGTCATTAAAGACGTCTTGCTCACTATGGACCTGGGACAACTCACAGAGAGATTGTTCAAGGGGTAATTACTCTCAGTTTGGATCAATAAGAATCCAAAACCCTGTCTGATCATGCAGGTAGTACATGTACATTGCCAGGGTATAGCTTTTTCTCAGCCCACATTACAAAAGACCTGTGGCCATGGGAATGGGCATAGTTAATAAATATAGCTAATCAATACTGTATATTGTGTGTGGTGTAGGCACTCAGACCCTTCTTATTCCACTTCCAACAAGATGTGGGAGAAATGTGTTTAAGTAGTTCTAAGGGGCTCTGAGTTGGAAGCACCTGAAACACATTTTTGTAGGGATTGGGGGAAAACAAAGCACTCTTTGACCCAGGTATTGTTTCAGCCCAGCAGTGTCCCTGGGCACCCTATGCTTTCTCTCATACAAAGGAATAGCTTTCGGTCACTTATTTGGAGAAGAACAGAGACATCTCTTGGTTGCAGGAAAGGAGAGAACAATTGCAGGGAAACCTTGCTTCTTCCTGATCTATATAAGTAGGTTTCTTCACAGGGGTGAGCCAAGTGGGAAAAAAATCAATTCTCAAAATTTGTGGGTGCTTGTTGTGGATGCCCTCAGAGTATCACATGGTCACTTCTTCAACTACTGTGATCAAGTTCTCTTTATATTGGAGGAAGATCAGCATCTGGAATTAAAATTCTCATGCATGTTAAAATATGGCAAACTCTATGATATTCATATGCTTGCATGTAGACAGTCATTATGGGAAATCACAGAGATCACATTAGTCTCTGCAGTACAAGGTTAATGATATGACTCAGGGACTCAGGAGGAGGAAATACTGGCTCATGGTGAGGGGGAGGTGAAATGACTTGAACCTCCAATATTATTTTCCTTCTTCCCACTTTCAAAAAAAGCATTTTATTGCCTATTCACTTTTACTGGTGCCAGTCAAGATTTAATTTGCTTTTCTCTGAAATTAAGTGAAATAAGCTTTCAGCTTCTATATTATTTAAACCTTCTTCACAGACATGTTTGATTTTAATATGACAAAGGCAGAGACCAAAGTTTGCAGGAGTTCTGCAAAGGACAGTATGTAAGTTTTCAATTAGCATGTTCGCAACCTGAAAAAATATGACTCAGCTGAGAATTATGTTCCTCTTAAATAAGAATTCCTGCATCACAACTTTTGAGGTTTTTAAATGAAGTTTATGATAGAAATATGAAAGAAAAATAGCATTATGCTGACTATGTTCCGAGTTATTTTAATTGTGAAAAACAGCATGAAACATAATTTAAACTGAGAAGTAAAAAACGGAATGCAAAAACTGAAGTGGGATAGAGAAGGAAACTTCAATCAGTTCACTTTTTAGACAAATCATTTTAAAACCTTTTCAGTGTGCCAAATAGGCACCCTCAATTTGGCAACAAATTGGTCTTTGTGAAAATAGATGTAGATGGAGAGATCGTCCTGAAAAAAAATCATATTCTTCCTTGTCACTATTACCCAGGTTTCTAAGATTGGGGGTATGTCTATATTTCAGCAAGAATTTCTGAAAAACATAGGAAATATGCTTTTTCAAAAAACAGAATTGCATATTAAACAGCTTAAAAATTCAACTGGTACCCTTTAGATATTTTGGACTACAGCTTCCATAAATCAAGCAAGCTTGGCCAATGGAGAAAGATTATGGAAACTGTAGGCCTCAAGGCCCCACATGGCCGATCCCTGCTTAATAGACAAAGATTTCTTTAAGTGGGTTACAACCATGAAATCAGTTCACATCTTTAAGTTCTTAAATCTTAATTCCTTCAGAGAAAGATAGAATCACCAAGATGTTCTTAAGGAAAGTGATAAGACACCGACAACTGTAATCCTGTACATGCTTTCCTGGAAGTAAATCCAGCTGCATAGGACTGGACTGTTTATGGCATTGTGTAGTGATGCAATTGCAAAAATGATATGACCCAAAGAGAACAGGGAGTTCTAATATTGCACAAGTCCCTTTATTAAGGAGATATACAGTGGGGTCTTGACTTGAGAACTTAATCCGTATTGGAAGGTGGTTCTCAAGTCAAAATGTTCTCAAGTCAAATCTGCATTTCCCATAGGAATGCATTGAAAACCATTTGATCCGTATCTGCTCTTTTCCGTCCATAGAAACTAATGGGAAGCTGCTATTCTGCCTTCGACCACTAGAGGGGGATATTTTGTTTCTTTTTTTCTTAGGTCAAGAAAGGTTCAGGGAAGGCAGGGAAAATACAGTCCAGGCAGTACAGTACCAGGCAGTCCGAAGACTGTCTCCCAATCCACTCTCTAAACGCTGGGAGGAGTGAGGAAGCAGACAGGCACCCTTTTCACTGGCCAACAGTTAACTGAAAGTTCAAATTTTGCACTTTCCCTGCCTCCCACGTGGTTTTTTTCAGTTCTTAACTCAAATCTAAGTACTTAAGTCAAGTCAATATTTTCCTATGAGAGCGGTTCTTAAGTCAAAATGTTCTTAACTCAAGCCGTTCTTAAGTCAAGACCCCACTGTAGGTGAAATCAGCAGAAACTGATCTTGTAATTATTGCTCCATTTGAATAATGCTTTTTTCCAAAAGGCTTACATTCTATAACATATGTGGTTGTATTCCTTTATTCCATTTTGCCCTACAGTGCACAGCAACCTGTGGAGGTGGCATGCAAGTGCGGTCAGTTCAGTGCTTGGCAAATGGGAGAGCTGCCACTGGGTGCCTTTTGCATCAGAAGCCCATTGCCTCACAAGCCTGTAATACAAACTTCTGCCCTCTTCCTGAAAAGAAAGGTATATTCACATTCTACTTTTCTTGCAATAGTTCTACATGAAGATTCCACCTGTGAAGTTGTAGCTGCTGTTAGAGATGTTGCAGGCATTCAACAAATGGTGCTCAAAAAGGGCATATCCTTTTCATATCTTTTAGTTATCTATCTGTCTGTCTGTCTCTCTGTCTGTTTGTTTGACTTATATTGGCAAACCACTACTCTGGGTGGATTACAGAAAAACATATAAGACACAAACAATAACAGAATAACAAGTGTCATAAACACAAACTAATAACATATAACACACATACGCCAAAGATGGATTGAATATTAAGTTCCATCAAGGCAGGCAGAGTACACATTGCCAAGTCTCAGTTTGGTCCCATGTATTTGCATTCTTCCTCTGCTTAGCACAAAGCAAAAGACATTTCTCTACAGTTGAGCTCGGTAGCAAAAGAAAACATGTCCTGCTTGGACATGATTGCTGCCAGCACAGTTTCTCTTCCTCTTCCTTGGCATATAAGAGAGGGACCCAGTCAAGTTTAGCCAAGGTGTTGTGGCCACCCAAAGAGAGGTAACCTCCATGCCGCTGGGGGACAATTTTGAAATGCCCGGATCTAGCTACCTTAGAGTCAGATAGAGCCATGCTTTCTGAGGGTCTTGCAACCAAACTTTTTAAGACAGGATGGCTGCTCTACTGGAGACCACCATTTCACCTATGAAAGAGATATACATAGCCAGGAATGGTAGAAGTATGACAAGAAGTGGCTTAGTGGATTAGTGTTCTCTCTGGGTTCAAGCCGAGCAACCCTGTGTCATTAGGATGTAGCAAATACTCACAGTTTGTCATCATCAGCACATTGAGACACCTTGCTCCAAAGTGGTCAAGGGCTGCAAAATTGTTTCATTCCATCAGCAGCAGCATGAGACAAAAAAATACATTGCACCAAACATACAAGGTTTTGTGCAAAATACTCTTTTGCAAAATATAAAATTGTGTGAACTTTTTGTAAGAATCCTGAAATGTGAAACATGCACAAAACATCTTGTAAATTCACTCAGGGCGGGGGACATGAAACTCTTTGTTCTAATTGCAAGCATGAAATATGAAAAGATTTACATCTGTGCTGTATAAAACAGTACATCCATATTGCTCTGTGATGAACCAGGGAGATTTCATGCCCGACTCAAAAATTATGTGTGCTTTTATAGCAAGCTTGCCACTAAAATTATTTATGCATGTTCTCTACCAATCAGTCAAGTTAATAATGTCTAATTTTTTTTTTAAATTTCTATTTTCAGATGCCTTCTGTAAGGATTACTTTAACTGGTGCCACTTGGTTCCCCAACACGGTGTTTGTAATCATAGTTTCTATGGGAAACAATGCTGCAGATCATGTATCAATTCGAATTTGTGAAAATTGGTTCTAAAATGAAAAGCATAGTTCTGAGTGCAACACAAGTTGTGCCTTCGAGATTGGGGCTGTGCCCAGGGATCCCAAGAATCTTGAAGATTGAGTACCCTTTGCTCTGAACTTTGTTTCTTCATTAATCAATGAACCTGTATGAAAAGTGTAGTCCGGAACTACTCGGACAAGCTAGGTGCCTCGAATCCTTTTCAGTATTCTGATGTAGCCCATGCTGCTGTTTTGACATGGTTGTCTTGTTCTTAAGATGCACAGAGAGAAGGGGCTTTTTAAAGAATGAGGAACAATTTGTTTCTGAGTTTGGATATTGCAGGGGCAGAGTTGAACTTTGTACTTGAAAAAAAAAATTGAAGAACTGCCCAGCAGATCAACATTTGTATGAGCAACATGGACCTGCCGGAAGATTTCCTTTTTACCTCAGCTACTACTGCTAACTAACTGCTCTGGGCACATCCACTGGGAGGTCCTCTTGTGCAAATCCCACTGAAATTCTTGGGAATTGTGCAGATGAACTAATGCACTGGAACACTTCCATGGAGCTTCTGCAGAACAGCTTCACCCTGGACTGTGTTTGAGATATTTATTATGTTTTACTTAAACCCTTTGCCTGACTCCCAGGCACTTTAGTGGGGCCTCATGTAGGAGGTGCACTTTGAGATGATTTCTTGCTATTCATGGGCAGAGTCATGTCAGGCACCCTAGAGACAGAATTTGTGAATACCCTGTGGAAACAAATATTATAACTTAATATAGCAATCAAAATATGTTGGATACACCTTTGCCAGTAAATAAACCTGAACTGCTTTAGGCAGACCTGTAACTTTTAATGACTAGTGAGAGTGCAGAGGAGGGACACAAGTCTCAGGGTGCCCTTTCTCTTTTTCATCCTTTGTCAGATAATAAGATCCTTGGTATTTTTTGTTTTCAAATGAGCAATCTTATTTAAAATATACTCATTTTATGCTTTACTGTTAAGTACAAAAAGTGTTCTGTCATCAGTGTTACTTAAATGGCTGATTATACCAAAACTATGACATTCACATTTAAACATAAGGTACTATCATGTTAGATTCCAGCATTGTAGCAGTGTATACATAATGAATCTATGAGGTTCTTTCTTTTCTGCATTTTAATAGTTACTTAGGTCACCTTGAAAACGTTTTGCAAATTTTGAAACTTTACAGAATCGTTGAATTAGGAACCATTTCCTGCAGTTCCACAAAGCTTGGAAAGATTTATATTTATTACTGAGCATGGAATGTTGAGTCCTGACTATCTTGGTTTTCATAAAAGAAAGAATGTTGCTGACTCTCGTAGTTGTAAAGATATACTGATGTGTGAGAGCCATGAATGCCAAAATACCATGCTAGAACAATGTCTGGGTAGCATTGCCCAGTGTTTCTTATAAGCCCTTGGTTCCATACATAAATGTTCTTCCTTCACCACAAGTAGCTAAAGCATAACGCATTTTGGAAAATATGGGAAAATATGCACATTTGTATTGTTTGCATAATTTAGACAAGGATACCGAATTTTGTTTTGGTGCTGAATTGTTGAGTGTTGGAACCATAGATTGTGAACAGCCCTAACTAAAATGTCCACTGCAATTACAGCATTGGTGCTGCCTTAAGATTCTTTGGTGCTATCAATCCAAACATGAATCTGACTATTTATGTTACATGAAATTTAATTAAAAATATTTCTTTCTCTAATGTCTTTTGCTTATTTGCATAGTCATTATGAAATTTAGTTTAGAGGTATAGATCTTCTACTTTTGTTTGTGATGTTACTACTTTGTTATCAGACTCTACTATTTTGACTTTTATAACGTGGTGTCAGATCATCCAGATACATGCATACACATTCTAGTTCCTAGAATTATGCCTGGCACAGTAGACAAGCTTTTCAGCAGCACAACCCCTTTTTCATGCAAAATCCTAAACTCTAGTAATCTGTTGCAGAAATCTATTTAAACTGATTATTTTGTTGTCGTTGTTGTGGAAATCACAGTCTTGCAACCCTCCTCAGAATGTTGCTATGCCCTCCAGCAATCCAGTTCTAGGAACTAATGCATTTAGCATGACATACGGTAGAAATCCATGGCAAGATTATACAAACATGGGAGAAATAGGAATAGACTATGCTAGAGTGGCTCAGTAAAGTACCGTGGGACAAAATAATAATTTTAATTGGAATCGTGTTGGCATTGAGCGTTTTGAAGAGTATGCTTGCATTCATTTGAAAGCTCATACATAAGTGAATGTCTTCCGGGTTTCTCCCAAGGAAAAAAGCAATTCAATTCACGCTATCTACAATGAAACCTGAAAGTGGAGGAAGCTTCCTAACAGGAACACATCCTGTCTCTTTTACAAAATAAAATTCTACAGCAAGCTGAAAAAGTCTATACAGTATGTGATGTGATGTATTCTATTAATACAATGGAGTGCCTTTCACCTTAACAGAAAATGCCAATGTATTTTGAAGAGCATTTATTAAGGGATGGGTAGACAAGGTCATTTGATATGTCTTGGCATTTCATGTTAATCTAATTAGATTAGATTAATGCAAAGATTGTGAAAAGTGTTATATGATAACGTTCACCAAGAATTTAAAGAAAGGGTGTGAACATCTTCAGGGTATTAAAATCTGCAAAACCTCAGACTTCGTATCTTCAAGATAATTTGGGCAAAAATCAGAAGATTCTCTTTTTACAATGTTAGCTGGACATCTTCCACATTATCCATAATAAAGAGAATCTTCCCTTGCATTTTTTTAAAAAAAATAAGAACTAAATGTTCTTACTGTCAGTAAGTAATACCTGTTAACTTTTCAGGAGGAAACAGAAGTTATTGACTAAGATTTCCATTGGCTGGACGACACTCAGCACTTTCCATCAGAACCAGAATGAATTACACAAAATAGCAAAAATCTAAATTTGGAATAAATCACTTAAAAGCTGCAAAACTGCAAAATCCACAGTATGCATAATGCATACAAGTAGCAAAATTCAGCCAAGTTTGATGAAGAATTTAACTCACTTCTTGTGGTACTGTTGGATTTAACATGGTGGATTGGTTGGTCGGCTGTCTGTCTTTGGCTATCTGCTTAGAAGAAAAATATGAGAGAAAACAGGGAACATTATTTAGCAAGTCAAACTCTTGGGAAGCAGAAGTTAACATGAAATATTAGATTGGGCTATAATTTGACAGCAGGTCACAAGTCTCTTTTAGTACAAAAGTGGGATCAGCTTTTGTCCTGTTATAAGCAGAGCCAAAACAGCCCTCTAGTATCCTGAAAAGAGAAATTTAGACCTCAGGGCAGAAGTACATGCTGTGGGAACTATGTGACTGAACAATGGTAGCTTTCTGTTTCTTCCCTTCTCTTCCATAATGTTATGGTCAATCGTTACCATTTATCTTTCTCCATGTTTCTCCTTCTTTCATACTGCTGCCACCTAGGAAGGAGGTGAACCTTGAAGTGTGGAGCCAGCCTGAGATATTTTCCTGCCTGATACACAGCAGCAAATAGTGCCACTAACCCAAGCAAATTAATATATGTTGTTATTTTGGTACTAGAGACAAGGGAAGGTGATATTTTTTAATTTATGAACTGTAAATATTATGAGTATAATTCTGTGTTCTTGCAGTTCCTCCTGACAGACATATGCCTAAATGTGGCTCAACTGAGAGAAAGGCCTCATGTGGAAAGTTTTATGATGTAGCTGGGAGTTTCATTTTTAAATAGGAAGTTAGGCCTAGCTAGGCCACAAAGCCTTCTGTCTTAGGCCTTTCTCCAAGGTGAGCGACATTTCAGCATCTGTCTATCAAGTGGAACTCTCGGAATGGACAATTATGGGATCTGTAGTCAAAAAAAAAAAATCTGTGCCTAGAGAGATCAGCAACCT
The DNA here is from genome assembly GCF_051106095.1 of Pogona vitticeps. NCBI lineage: Eukaryota > Metazoa > Chordata > Lepidosauria > Squamata > Agamidae > Pogona > Pogona vitticeps. The sequence continues at coordinate 136,622,649 of NC_135786.1, read as the reverse complement.
CACACATATTTCCACTCAAACCTGGCAGTAAAAAAAAAAGTAAAAAATAATAAATAACCAAGAATTGCTGCTCTTTCATGACAGCTCCAGTTTGCTATGATAAGGTAAAATGTCAAAGCAATTTTGTTTGGCTATACCAAATTTAATTATAAAGTTTATAGTTAGATGTTTGCCCCCAGGTTCACTTGCAAGGAAAAAGAAAGTTGTCTTCAGATTGTAAAAAAATAGAGATGTTGCAGTGGATATAATGTTAGCATGTATTTCAGATTTTGTACGTAACATATTACATGTGCACATTTAGATGTTCCTGAGTGCAGGCACTGTGTAATAGTAAAATCTTCGCTTCTGGACAGTGCCAACTTAATTATGAAGCCTGGTCACAGATGAGGTGTGTTAGCATGTGTGCTATTCCCTCTTTTGGGAGTCAACTTAGTCAAAGGAGGCACAGAAATACTGCTTTTTGAATTCTAGAATTAATCAACTCTACAATACAAACAGTTTTAGGCATAGCAACTGAAGTAGAAGACTAAGTGAATAAAATGCCAACTCATAGATTTAAATTCTCAAGAAAGAATATATAGTAATAGAATCTGTTTCTGGAGAAGTAGCATAATAGAGTCTAATAATTATGTGCCATCAACTTGTTTCTGACTTACGGTGTCCCTTTCGATGATTTCCTAAGTAGAGGATACTTAGAAGTGGTTTACTGGTCTCTTCTTCTGGGACTGAGCAGCTTGCCCATGGCTACATACGTTTGCTCTTCTCTTGGGAGGCACAGTAGGGAATTGAATTCCCAGCCTGTGGCTTTGCAGCCGGATATCTAATTCACTGAGCTATAGGGGTCTAAGCAACATTCCCTCTAAGCCATGTGGCTGAGCAGGTGGGTGTAGCCGAGCCAGTATTGCCCCCCAATTTGCTTCCAGTCACAACTGGAACCCTGCATGCACAGGGCAGAGCCCCTACTCAGCACTCTGGAAAATTAGAGGGGGCATTGGTCTATATAATATCTAATCAATGTTGGTTGTGCTAAGGCTATGTCAGTGCCACAAGGAGCAGTTACATGTATGAAAGGTCTAAATTCTGGTTTCTTTGGCTAATCAGATAGGGGTTATGTCAACAGGGAACCTTCAGGTTTCTGAGGGAGTAAAGGATGGGAGAAGAAATTTTACAAGCCTGGAAGAAGACAAGAGTCTACAGAGGTTTGTCTTATGCCACAGAACCACCACATCAGCTAATCTCTTCATGGTTTGTTGTGGCCAAAGAGGAGGGAAATATTGAGGTGGCTGTGTTCAACACAAGTGCATAGCAACTGTCAGTCTATTTCCATTTCCCCGGCTTCCCTTTTTCAGCTCTTCATATTGAAGCATTTCTGTCCCACAAGCTCTTGTAAATTATTTGAATGGGCAGAAGAGGGCATCAGATTGGAAGAAATACAAGGGAGGGGTTTATGCTTGCAAGAAACAGCATCACACAGAGACACCTTCACTAACAGACATTGATAAAAAAAATCTCCAGATACAGCACAACATCTAACTTCAAGAAATGTAACATGTAATTAAACCAACCTAGGTTTGTCCTGACTACATTCTCCTACAGGATCTGATAGCATTAAGGCCTCTTGGACTTATGTCTCCTACATAGTACACAGAGACTCAAAACCTGACTCATCCAATCACCATTGGTTCAATGAGTCTACTTTAGTTGTGACTTACTCGTGGTGCAGTGGTTAAACCGCTGTACTGCAGCCAAAACTGTGCTCACGACCTGGGGTTCAATCCCAGGTAGACAGCTCAAGGTTGACTCAGCCTTCTATCCTTCTAAGGTCGGTAAAATGAGTACCCAGCTCACTGGGGAAGGGGGCAATGTGTAGCCTACATATTTAACTTGTAAACCGCCCAGAGAGTGCTTGAAGCACTATGGGGCAGTATATAAGCAGCATGCTTTGCTTTGCTTTGCAACAAGATTTTCCAGTAAGCACCTCAGAATGGGAGCCTGACTACCAAACTTACCAATGGGTCACCAAAGAAAGGCCACACAAAAATGGCTGGTCAATTCCTTTACAACATAATGAGAAAATTATCCAGCATTGCAAGGTTGACCCTGAGACAGAGAAAGAGAGGTAGGGGGAAAGCAACAAACTGAGGCAAGACGTAGCACAGCCTCCCAAAAGGGGTCAGTAAATGTGCTGGGATTAACCTTTGAGTCTCAGAATAAACTAATATCAATATATTTGTGAAGGCTTTCACGGCCAGGATCTAATGGTTGTTCTGGGTTTTTCAGGCTCTTTGGCCGTGTTCTGAAGGTTGTTCTTCCTGACGTTTCGCCAGTCTCTGTGGCCGGCACCCACAACAATACACACTAATCACCCATCTACAGGAAAAGACAAAAGCCTGTCTCACAGCCATAAATACTGCACTCCCAAGCCAACTACACCAGAGTACAGGTTGTTGTCCTCTGAAGATGCCGGCCACAGAGACTGGCGAAACGTCAGGAAGAACAACCTTCAGAACACAGCCAAAGAGCCCGAAAAACCCAGAACAACCAAACTAATATCACATACTGTTCACATATTTCTGATCATTTGATTGATTGATTGATTGATTGATTGATTGATTGATTGATTGATTGATTGATTGATTGATTGATTGATTGATTGATTGATTGATTGATTGATTGATTGATTGATTGGATTTCTATCCCACCCATCTAGACCAAAGGTCTACTCTGGGTGGTTTACATATTGAAAAACAAGAAATCAAATAAGCATGTATTAGAAATCCAAGGTGGCGAAAGTATAAGAAATTAATATAGCATGTATTTCAGATTTTGTACATAACAAATCATTACTCCTTTGGGCATATCTGACAGACCCAAAACTGATATAAGGTGGGTGACCTACCTCTAACACTGATTGGACCTTCTGAGGTTTTTAAAAAATACTGTTATTTCTACCTTAAAGCTGCTGTAGGGAGGGGCTCCCATTTTTAGTCGAGAAGTAGCACAGTGCGGGAAAAGTTATTCTCTATTCTTTTTCCCCAGAACTCATAGCGACCCTAGTAGGGTTCTCAAAATAAGTGAATTATTTGCTGAGTGGTTTTATCAGTTCCACTCCCCCAGTTATTTTCCATGGCTTGAATGGGGATTTGAACCCTGTTCTCCAGAGTCCTAGTCTATCAGTCTATTCACTAAACCACACTGGGAATCAAAATAGCTTCCCTGATTTAAAAAGAAAAAATCGAATAGCATGTGACGTCTATTTGGACACACATACAGATGTTAACAGAGAAGCATATGCAATGTCTGGTTTCTCCATGGTACAACAGTAGTGATGACGGATCTAAAAATGAAATTTTCCCACAATTGGGACAGTGAGAGATTTGGCTAGAGTGAAAGTAAAAGCCAGCCAAACAACTAATAGAAAAGACACATATTTTAAAAGAAATCTTTTTCGTTTCTTCAGATTCCTCTCTATTATTTAACAAATGATTCTTTCGGCACCTTCAGGCTTCTGTCTGCTGATCTGCAAACCAAGCCAAGCTTAACAGAATTTCCCTTTCCCCAGTGTGCCTTTGAAGAAGTTCAAACAAGCGTTGCCTATTGCAAATCTTTGGAAAAATCCTTTGACACGACGCCGGCACAAAAGAAAATGCCTGGAGTATATTCATCACATCCAGACTGACCTCAGAGTAAAGATGCGGGCCTAATTCTCAGCTAGTTCAACCCCTTGGTTGCAGGTGGGAGCCTTCACAATTCTGAATCTATTCCTATGTAAACCTCTGACTCATCTACCCCAAGTGTCAGGGTTTGGCAATGTAAACCATTTCTGCAGCTGAGACATTCTGCTGCTCTCATCATTTTGTGGTCACCTCAGGTCCTTTCCCTGGTTATTAACTTTGGCATTGCGTAAGAGCTGGATTGACGGCTGGGCATGGAGGAGGGGAAAGTGGAAAGCATAAACTTACTCATCCCATTGTCTGCACTGCACAAATATTTCCACTTCTCTCTGGACACAGAGATGAAATATTACCCATTGCCACGAATCTACATTCTTTGTAATCAAAGAATCAAAATATTTGTCTGTAGTCAGGATGCACGAAGGAACTAGCCTTGATTTATGAGACAACTTATAGAGGGCTGTGAAAAGCATTTGAAAGTAAAGCCGATCCTTTTATGCAAACCTGCTTCTGGAGGAGCCACTGGGGTGAAAGAAGAGAGAAGCTGGGAAGTAAAGGCAGGAACTGTGATTTGAATGGGGCAGCACAATTTTCAGTTTTACCCAGGGAAGGCGAGACCTTTGGACACTGCTTCATAGCAAAAATATAAAAATTTGGTTGACCCTCTTTGAAAAGGGTCAATGGGAAAGGGGTGGAGGTCTTAGGTCCCCCTCCCCCAGGCATGAACGGGAAAAACTGAACCTCAAACCAGTTCACTTTTCTGGGTTTTAGGAGTGGTTCATGGTTTGCGGTTAGTGGTTTGTGGTTAGTCGCTGTCATTCCCACCTGTCCCTTGGTTGTTTCACCAAGCAAAGGGCACAAGCCACGTGTCGTGTCGCTGCCACCAGTTGATTACATCAACACTGTTTATTATTAATGATAGAGGTCCAGGCATTTTTAAAAGAACCAAACAGAAATTGTTTATTGTTTATTATTACAGGTGATGAAGGTACAGTCGATGTCGTTAACTCTTCACAAAAAATATCCTACTTAACCCACCCTCAACGGCCAACCCCTTTTCTCTCCTCCCAAACTCCAAATTCACCAATCCTCCCTTCTCCCCCTCCTGCAGAGACTCCTATATCTGGTGACTCCACCTCTCCAGCACTCTCGTTGGTACATACAGATAGCTCATTAATATTCATCAACTGGGCGGACGCCACAGTCACAAACCACCCTGATTCATTATTTTTCTGGTTCGTGCCCAGCTCTGTATTAGATATATACACCTGCTGTACTTTAAACAGAATTACAATATATAACTCATCATAGAGAAGGCAAACCAAGCAATCAATCCACATTTCTGTACTGGGAAAAGGGTGGGCAACGAATTAAGCAAATAAGGCACCATGCTTAATAACCTTCTGAAATGTCCTTATTCCCTTTTTTTTCCAGCTTACTAAATATGAATATGGTTGGGAAAATAAATAATATCTATCGTATCATTAATATTTTAATGTTATTAAAATAAATTACTTGAGTGACAAGCCACTACCCAATCGTAATTAATTATTGGTTTCCAGGAGCATTTTATTTTAATTAATTTAATAGCATTTATTCCTTGCATTAAATTAATTTCAAAATAGATTAAATGAAGAAAAATAAATTAGAGAAATTTTATCCATTCAGACAAATTGACTTCTAAATTCATCAACGTTTATTTTACTTACATTATCAATAAAACTGGCAGACCAAAGCACTAACTGAAACACAGGGGGTGGCACCCCCACTGCCAATCTATTTCCCCACCGCCTCCCACCATGTATTGAATGGCATTAAGAAAGCCTAAATATCCTACCCTTGCATCGGGAAAAAGGATGGCAAGGTTTACACAACAAATGGCAGCCTGAATGTTGACAACACCATTGCCAGCAATAAAGATAGTCTACAGGAAATCTTCTTGTGCTCACCCATGCACACTTGCTGAAAAACAGCTCTGACAATTGTATTGTGTTTGGGTGAGAAGTGGTTAACTGATGGAAAAAGGAGTCAGTTTCTGGGTTTTTCTCTTGACTGGTATCATTTTTTTAATGGGACCACAAGAGGGTATCCTGTAGACCATTCAGGTTGTCAACATTCAGGTTGGCCTTTGCTATGCCATTTATTGGCATTTTGAATTGTGGATACAGAAGCATAATATACCGTATTTATAAACTGTAAGATTTTGAGGAATTTAATCAATTACTATAGTGGTTTTTCAAGACATCTATGTGGAGTGCTGTTTCCCATATTCAAAAGACTTTTGTAACAATGACTGGAATCCTGTTGGTTTTTGTGGATATGTTTGTGGCTATCTGACATTGTAACTTATCTAAGAAGGCACCAGTGCATATCTCAGTTATGCAATCAGCCACATGACCAGGCATGGGACTGAAACATGCGCTGATACCCGATCAGTTACCTGAAATTAGCTGCAACAAATGACAGAAACGTTATGCGAACACCAGTAGAATTCCAACTAATAAATACAATTAACTCACAAGAATTAATGCCATCACATTATTACCCATCCGCAATCCACACTGGTGAGGAGAGAAGAATCTTACAATTCCTTGAATCCAACTCATACCCTAAGTTCCGCTAAGCTGACAGGAATATCACAGTGGGATGAACTCCTGTGATGAATAGAAGAGCAGTTCAGACTTGTTCCTGGAGGAGAACTTCATGTGATTCTGTTATAGTTTTCCTAAAGCCATATTTAGAAAATGACTTCTATAGGAATGCCAGGTTGTCTGATCTTAAATTAAAGGCACGTGGCAGCTATTTCATGTTTCCTCTTAAATCAGATCTCAGTAGGGAGACAAGTGACCCCCCTCCTCCAGAACAGCCACAGGAATGACTTGCTTTCCTAATATTATTATATTTGGCTGTATCCACTCTGTCTGTCTGGTCTATAATAATAATCTGAGGTAGATCCCATATCCAGGAGTGATGTCGGTGGAGTTATAGTAGTCTCTCTAGCTAATGCTACACCAGAGCAGCTTATTTTATTGTTGACTGGGACATAGATGTGCTAGGAACCCTAGTCCTACAGGCTCTGTTTCTTTTTTCTCTCCCAGACGGTTACACGAGACAGACCGCACGACTTCTGTCAGGCTTGAGCTCACAGAAGATCTCCTTTCATCTTGGAAGACATTCAGGCTGGACCTGCTGGTCATCTTTCGCACCATGCAAATTATATAGCATTACACACACACAGGCAGCTGGGGGTGGGGAATGCCTAGAGAGTCAGAAGACACATGGTTCTCCCTGTCTTTGAAACATTCAGCTGTGAGGCTGACTCCAGCTGTAAATATATGATATTCATATGCACCACCAGGAGACTCTCTCCCCCACCCCACCCCCAAGGCATGGCAGACATTGCTCCCATAGCATAGCTACCACCATCATCATCTCTCCCAACTACTTCAGCTGGAATTTAATTCCAGGTCACAGCCAGACAAAATTATGCCCTGTCATTTTGTTCACAGTCGATTTAGTATTATTTTTAGTGCAGGGGCAAATATTAATTGAGAACGTCAGCCTTGAAGCATTCATCTTTTGGGATTCGAGTAAATTCTCCTTTGGAAATGAATGCCTAATTTCCATAGCTTACATTGCTCTTCTGATGCCTCAGATTCTTCCCTTCTCTTGCTCTCTCATACCTGAAAACTCTTGCATTTTGTTCACCCACTGTGATAGTAGAATAAGAATCATACAATAAAAATAGATAATGGAAGGCTTTAAATCATTTCACAGACCATGAGCTAGTCCTAGGAACTACCCAATTTTATTGTTGTATTTTATCATTACAGGTTTGAGGGGGGACATGAAAGAGAAGTGTGGGTCTCCTACGTTGTGAGTGGGGACACATTACCTCATAGGCTGTGCATGGCCTATTTTTCTAGCCCCCAAAGCATTACCTCCACAATAATTTTTTAAAATGTTGCTGAAAGCAGAAAGAACTAAATTCTTGGAAGCCTCCATGAAAAAAAAGTTTTCTCCTGTATATTTATTTAAAACACAAGTTGTCTCGTCTTCCACACCTCCTCTGAAGCAAAAATACATTTTTTTGAAAAAAGGAAGTGGAGCTCCAATCAATTTTGCTGCTGAATTTCAGCAGTGTGTGGGAGCAGCAGGGAGCGGGGCCCACAACAGATCCCAGGGTGGTAAAATGGGACCTGGGACCCACAAAAGTTGCCCTTTATGGCTTGTACTGTATGAGCCTGTAGATTTCTGGCTGAAGCATCATATTGGCAATGAAGTTGGCATTCCTGAAGCTGCTGTGTGTCCGAGTATGCATAATAGAAAGACATCGAAATTAGGCTACAAATCAAGGATTTTCCAATTCAGTTCTTGAGTCTACCATGAACTCAGTGGACAGATTTAGATAAGTCATTTTTCTCTCGTCCTCTCCCCCATATTGCAAATATGGGAATAATGGCCTGCCTTAGGGGTGTGTGTGTAAATGTTTCAGCAAGATAATGTAAGTAAAGCATATCAGCCCCATTCAGACATTTTGGGGCGCAAGCTAAAAGTGTCAGGAGCAAAAGTTCCACAAACCATTCGCTGTTCCTTGTCTCATGAGCTCCTCTATAAACCTTCACATACTTAGCATAAAGGTCTGAATAGAAGGTCTAAGCCTGTTCCGCCAAATATGCTGAAGTGTGTTTAAATTCATAGATTTGCTAGTAATCCATAGAAATCATTTAGTTCATCACTCTGCTCAGTGCAGACTGTGCAGTGTGAAACACAGTGACAACACCTCTGACAAATGGCCATTCAACTTCTGTCTGGACATCTTCACTGAAGAGAAATGCCTCAGTGAAACTGGGAAACCTGATAAGACAGGATTCTTGTGTGGAGGCTTCTAAACATGTTCGCTAGCCGTGCAAAGATCTGAGGAGAAGCCCAAATGCCTGGAGGCACTAGTAAGAGGCTTGACTGACACCCTTTTCTCCTGTACTCTTTTATCCTACTTGTATTCAGACAAATAGTAGAGCTTTAGAAATACATCTGTTACTGTTATTTTAAAAAATATTATGAGTCTACACAACAAAAATAAGAATAACTCTTCCATATTACTGTATTTCAAGGAAACAGGAACCCTGCCTATAGTTGCTGTGTCATATTGCACCATCTTTATGCACACATTCTCTCCTCTCTCTCTCGCCATGAAGTTACATCAAGGTATTTCAGCTAATCCTAGAAAAAGCCACAGTTATTCTACTTTGCAAAGATTAATGAACTCAGGACACCTGTGCATGTAATTCGTAGAGCCGGAATTTATCACATGTTTTCTGTTCTTTATCTGTCTTCAGTATCTATCTTCAGTATTTGTCATTCTGTTTAATGATCTGTACTGAGACTTTTTCCTTCCATAACCCTTGATTTGTGACTGAATAGTTGAATAATTGCACATAACACCGGTCAAAATCCTGTTGCTTAGCACAGTAAATCCCACTAGAGTAAGTTCCATTGATTCATACAGGCCTAACGGTGACTTACTGTGCTAACGTAAGCTGTAGCTAGAATAGATCCATTGGAATCAATGGAATTTGTGAAGAAGTTGACTTATCAAATTCCTATTGATTCAATTACTGTACCCTATTCTAGTGCGATTTATTTCACTGAGCAACAGGATTCTGGCCAATTTTTGCTTTCCTAATAAAATGATTCAGAAGCATGCTAGGGGAAGCTGTGTTCTGCCTGGGTTTATGGCTTCTGCTGTTCATTCTGCTTCTTATCCACATCCTTGAGACACCAGGCACGAGTATACAGTCTCTTCCTGTGACTCATCACATCATCTGGCTTCTCCATCCCATCAAATTTCACTGTCTGTCTAGGGAGTTGGGATTGCACTGTGCTTTGAACCATCTCCTTCCTCTCTTTTATGGTGCTCCAAAACAGCAAAACATGGTGCTCCAAAACAATGGTGGCAATGACTTGAATTTCTGCCACCAGGACAGAGTGATAATTTATACATCAGCGTAAAGGAGTACAAAAGGGAGCACTGATCTGCATAAAATAAGATATGCCAATTTGGATATACAGATACATCATTATAAATGATTTTTACAATTTTATAATTTAAACAGAATTGGTGCAAGAAACTATGGCTGGCTGATCTCTGCTATCCAGATGCTGCTTACTGTGGAGGTATAACTTCAAGAACCCCTGTCTCCTATTGATGGATCCCTTCTCATTAAAATCTGGCTTGGATTGGAAAACATTTCAAATGGAGGGCCCTTAGGGAGTGTCAAATGAAGGATTATCCGCATAGCCTTTCAAATGGATGAGTCTTTCCTAAAAGAGGACTTACGGCCACCCAGTTGTAGGGATGCCTGTGGGACTGATGGCAACGGTCAAGTGTGACAACAACCATGATGGAATGATACTATGGCATGATCTGTCATGTTAAGTTTGTGGTGAAGCAGGGTCACTCTCCTCATTTTGCATTCATTGGCTCCTTCGGTATGTGGGTGGTTGTCTGTGGCACAGCCTCTAAAAGATTCACATTTAAAAAGGGGGGGGGGACTGTGAGTTCCCATCATTCACTTTCCCATCTTTTTTATATTCCCTAGTCATGTTTTCTCCCTTTCCTTCTTTACCACAAAATGAATGTCGTGACAGTTGTGTATATTTCTATAGGTCTGGCAGATCATATGTACAGGATTGCTCTGCTGAGTGAACAGAAACAATTATACACATAATAGCAACAGATGAGTGACATTACTTGTTGGGATTATTGCTGCTTGCTAGTATTTAGACAATTTGGAAATCATTTCGAACCCCACACCTGCTTCTCTGTATCATGAATAACACTTGCCTTAGATCATTGCAGGTGGCAAAAGCTGGTGTGTGATGCAGAACAGGCCTTCTACTATTTACTGTGGAAAAAGCATCATTTTTTCCGTACTTTTGACAGTCAGGTGGCTTAAATTCCAGTTTTTGTACAATAATAAGCTGTCTTCTATTTCAAAAACAGGTTTCTGTTACTATTAACATTGTTTCTAATCCCTCATCTTTGCCCTTATAGATCCCATTTTATATTACCACTGGGTCTTTGTCAGTTTACATAGGCATGTTGCATACCAGTGTCGTTTTTATTTCAAAGAACATGGGGTCAAAAAAGTCATGAAAGTAATCAAATGTATGGCTCTGTTTTTTTTAAAAAAAATAGTAGTACAAATAAATGGACTGACAGAAGAATAACTCCATAAGGATTTCATTTACCATCCACTCAATTTTACCTCATGTTAATATTCCGCTTACCCTCTTATGTTCAGCAGTGGCCACAAAATGTGAACAATTCCGGTGCAGTAAGGTGCTAATCTTTTCTTTTCTCCATTGTGGCAGCCCCCAAAATCCATTTGATTAGCAGCATTTATTCAGACAGCCAAAAAAGTGGGTGGATTTAGATAGGGGGAAAAAAGAAAGAAAATTCATGATGAGGAGATTATCCCTCTTTCCCTCAACTTCATAGGAGAATGGCTCTATGTCTAAGAAGCCCTTCTTCCTAGAACTAAACAATATGAGTAACTTTCTGTAAAGGTTTGTGATGCATCATTTGCAGGATGTCATAAAAAGTCTCTGAGGGGGAAGATAGTAAAAAGGAATTCTAGCACCAGTTTGCTTGTTTGTGGCCCTTGCTCACATGCCTAAGGTAGCACTGAATGCCACGTTTGAGGCCAAGAAAGAATTTTCCTCCATGGCAGAGATCCTGGAGGTTTCTCATCAACTTCTGGCCATCTAGCAGCACAACAAAATAAGTGAAACCTGAAACTCTTTCTGGTTTAAAAACAAGACATTTTTTATTTCAAAAACCTTCATCAGAATAAATGTGTCATTTTCCCTTTTTCACTGTTAAATGAAGTACATTCTTGGTGGCATCCTTCTTCCTGCCTTCTTAACCGTGTTCCAAATAGCCAACATTATATTCCTGTAATATGTATTTTTCTCTCTTATATGGTATTTGTCCGTTATTCCTGTTGTACCATATTTCCTTCCCCAAATGTTAACAGTCGTGATTGAAAAAATACAAAAAAGTGTTTCAGCATCATTGGCTGAAATTTTATTGCCGTTGGTATATATGGCAAAGAGTGATGCCCAGGGGGGAATTATTTCCCAATCCCAACCTCAAAAGTAGTTCTCAGTGTTACCATGGTTCTGTGGAAAAGGCCTTATGCAGGAGACGTGGAAACTGTGTCTTCTTCGGTTCAACTACAGGATTCCTCCATCAAGTAGATATGAACATTGTTTCCAAAGAACCCAGAAAGCTTTTGCTTCACTGACAACCTTGGCAAACAGAGAAATTGGTTCTTCCTATCCTTTTCTTCTCAGTTTTGGTGACTCTCCTTTTCTCATAAGCACACATACTGTTGGTATTGTGCCATTCTGCCATCTGCTCCTGCTCTAGGATGAAAAGGCTGGACATGTAGATTCTGATGCTGCCTTCTACTGGGCAAAGCCAGGTATAGCCTTCATCCCTAGCCATTTCACTCTTGGGACTAACTGTACAAGAGGTGATTTTAACTTCTGGAACTCCTGGCTATGGTTGCAGGTTTCCAGGTGAGTATGAAACATCAGTGTTGCCTCCATTGTCAGGTGGCTCTCTTTAAAAACTATTCTGTCTTACGACTGAGAACATTCGAAAAGTCTATATAGTTCCTTTCATGTTTGATTCCCCCTTCTCTCTCTCATGTGTGTGTGTGTGTGTGTGTGTGTGCTGGGTTCCAGCAAGCCCACTCCCTCTTTTATATCCATTTTTACCTCAACATTATCAGACAATGACTCAGTCTGTTTCTCAATAGGTTTATTTAACACAACTGGAATTACTTTTTCATCTTTAACACAACTCAGATTCAAAGTCCCTCTCTCTCCTTGGGATCCATGACTCTTTAACCTCATTTCCTGTATTCTTCTCACCTGTTCTTATCAAAAAATCAACAGGCAACAACAGGTTATCAACAGAGTAGAAGTCATTCCCCCACTTACACTTGCTCTCACTTGTGGAATATCCATCCCACACTGGGTTCCAGACTTTTGTTTTCATATCTTTTTGGAGCTTGGGTAGAAATTCGGTCCTCCCAGGAATGTACCCAGGGGAGGTTTGACATTTCTTATTCTCCTGATAATTGGCTTCTTGGGCAAATCTTTCTCTTTCTTAATTTCTTGCTTCCCTTTCTTCAGTTTCTCCCCACTATGGAGGTTTCTGTACCCGTCTTTCCTTCCACTCCTCTCATCCCCAGTCCCCCCCAAAAAAAAAATACTAACCCCCACTTGGACTTTCACTTCCCAGGCTTTCTTATTCTTTCACATTTAAATCAACACTTCCCACCATTCTGTCCATTAAATTCTTCATTTCAATTGTTGTTGTGTCAGTTGTTTCCTCTGGACAGGATGGTACACCTTATCTCTTTCTTCCTCGCAGTGTGCAAAATAATCTTGGACATCTTGGCTTGTCTATATTAGCTTTATTTTTTTAAAAATAAATCATGACATGGTGTAATATGTCATGTGTTGTTGTTCATCTGAGGTAGTATTTACCTGATTTTCAGACTTGCTAAGGACCAGATGGTTTATATAATGTCCTAATACATAAAACCATAGAATTCAAAGAAGGTGTACACTTTCTTTTTCATATGACTATACATTGCTTGACCACTGCTTTAGCTAGAATTGGTCAAGTCATTGCAGACCCTCCTGGCAGGGAAGCCCAACTTTTAATTTGTATTCCAGATTCTACTGGTGCCCACTCACAGTTACACTACTGGAAGCTTCCAGATGGAAAGGTCTTTCATACCTCAAGGTTTTCATCCAGAGACGAACAGACTCACCCTCTCTCAGCTGGAAGCTCTCAGGGATAGGAGCATTTCTTACCTGGTATTAACTCACCTGGTATAGGAATCTTTGTGTACTGATTTTGTAGATGATGTTCAGGAAGGCCCATCCAGTTTTCAGAAGTTTCCAAATGCCTGCTGTTTGAACACTTGCAGCCTCCGATGTGTTAAGCAGGAATCGTGTTCTAACCACTTAAATATTAATTTGCAGAGTTGGTTCCTGGCTACCCATGGGCCCTTCATTGACTATAGAACTATGGAAGTAAAAACATGACACTACCGTTGAGAATGTGCAGAGTAATTTTCCTTGCTACCATATAATCACAGCGAGCCTCAAATATTTGAGATTAGAAGGGTTTATAAAATGAAGTTTGAAAGGAATCCCATGAAACTCACTTTCAGCCACATCCTGCTTGTTGAATCACACAGAGTCACAGATGTAACCAAATACAGACACATGCTGAAATACTTACCTGGCTCTTGCATAGTTAACTTGCATTTAATTAACTTTGAGTTTCCACTTTATTTTGGAAGTCCCACACCATTCCACATTGGGGCTGGCCAATAGTCAGGTTTCAAATCCACAGCTGTCCCTTGCTTATATCAAATCTTTCCCCAACTCATACCAAAAAATTAAACTGATGATTCCTCCAAGACTCTGTGAGGGAAAAATGATGATCCCCCAAGACTCTGTGAGAAAGGCCTTTACCTGGAGATGAAAAATGATCAACTTGATAGAAATCTGTTCTATAAGCTCCAGATTCTCTGGCCTGTCTCTTCACAGAGGCATTCAGCTTCAGTGGGCAGTTGTGCAAAAACACTATCACAGGGGCAAATGTAATTTATAACCCACCTGACCATGGTGTTCAACAGCAATATATACAAACATAATGTAAAAAACAAAAGCCAACAGTAAAGTATCACGTAAAAATCCAAATAGGTTAGAAGAGTGATAAAATAATTACCTCACATTCTTTAAGAATGGAGGGCAACATTCATGGCTGGCCAAACAAACAAACAAACAAAAACCCCTGGTTATTTCATAAATTACATGGCCACTGGTAATTATATTTTGGTTTATTCCAGGTGGAATGATTTCTATAGTTTCAGATTTTGCTCCACAATATCTAGTAGGCATTTTAGGGAATTGATCTTTGACTGGAGAAATGTTTTCTATTCTTGTCATTGAAGTTTCTTAGAGTTTACACACACGGTAGACCAAGCAAGAGTATAAAAAAACCACACAGATCATGAATAGAGTCTCCCTTGGTATACATATATGTATGAACTTGTAAAATATTGGAGTGTTGTTAGTTTATTTTTCAACATGTTAGGCAGTAAACCTTCTTAAAGTTTTACCATGACTAAATGAATATTACTTCAACTACTGGCATGCACAAGTATTATGTCAATAACTCCTACTGCATTTTAAACATTAACAAATGTGTTTTATCGGATGCTTGAAACAGTCTACAAAAGCAAGTGTAAATATATACAGAGTAGTGACAAAAAGGGAACATATATTATCTTCTTATTGTTCATCTATAGAAAATGCTGCACTTTTTTGCTTTTGTTATTTAAGTCAGTAGTGATAACAATGATAGGATTGTGGATAGTAATCAATTAAAAATAGTTGGATTGTGACCAGTTTCTAAATGTTAATTTTTCTCCTACTACCTTAGACCCCCCCTTTCATGGATTGCTGCCTTGTCATGGCAAAGAGGCTTGAGTAATTCAAAGAAGCTAATGGGCTATGCCATGCAGGGACACGGACAGGTCATAGTGGAGAGTTCTGACTAAACGCAATCAACCTGGAGCAGGAACTGGCAAACCACTCCAGTATCTTTGCCAAGAAAACTCAATCGACAGAAACAAAAGATGTTTCCAGGGGCTGGAAGATGAGCCCCTCAGGTCAGAAGGTGTCTAACATGCTACTGAGGAAGAGCGGAGGACAAGTACAAGTAGCTCCAGAGCTAATGAAGTGGTTGGGCCAAAGCCGAAAGGACGCTCAGCTGTGGACGTGCCTGGAAGTGAAAGGAAAGTCCGATGCTGCAAAGAAAAATACTGCATAGGAACCTGGAATGTAAGATCTATGAACCTTGGTAAGCTGGATGTGGTCAAACAGGAGATGGCAAGAATAAACATTGACATCCTGGGCATCAGTGAACTAAAATGGACAGGAATGGGTGAATTCAACGCAGATGACTATCATATCTACTATTGTGGGCAAGAATCCCGTAGAAGGAATGGAGTAGCCCTCATAGTCAACAAAAGAGTGGGAAAAGCTGTAATGGGATATAATCTCAAAAATGATAGAATGATGTCAATACGAATCCAAGGCAGACCTTTCAACATCACAATAATCCAAGTTTATGCACCAACCTCCATTGCTGAGGAGACTGAAATTGAACAATTCTATGAAGATTTACAACACCTTCTAGAACTGACACCAAAGAAAGATATTCTTGTCATTATAAGGGACAGGAATACTAAAGCGGGGAGTCAAGAGATAAAAGTTTGGCCCTGGAGTTCAAAATGAAGCAGGGCAAAGGCTAATAGAGTTTTGTCAAGAGAACAAGCTCATCATCACAAACACTCTTTTCCAACAACACAAGAGGAAACTCTACACATGGACATCACCAGATGGGCAATACCGAAATAAGATTATGTTCTCTATTGCCAAAGATGGAGAAGCTCTATGCAGTCAGCAAAAACAAGACCTGGAGCTGATTGTGGCTCTGATCATCGGCTTCTTACAGCAAAACTCAAGCTTAAACTGAAGAAAGTAGGAAATCCACTGTGCTAGTCAGGTATAATCTAAACCAAATCCCTTATGAATACACAGTGGAAGTGAAGAACAGATTTAAGGAACAAGATTTGGTGGACAGAGTGCCTGAAGAACTATGGATGGAGGCAGCAACAAAAACCATCCCAAAGAAAAGGAAATGCAAGAAAGCAAAGTGGCTGTCCAATGAAGCCTTACAAATAGCAGAGAGGAGAAGGGAAACAAAATGCAAGGGAGATAGGGAATGTTACAGAAAATTGAATGCAGACTTCCAAAGAATAGCAAGGAGAGACAAGAGGGCCTTCTTAAATGAACAGTGCAAAGAAATAGAGGAAAAGAATAGAAAGGGAAAAACCAGAGATCCGTTCAAGAAAACTGGAGATATTAAAGGAACATTTTGTGCAAAGATGAAAATGATAAAGGACAAAAATGGGAGGGACCTAACAGAAGCAGAAGACATCAAGAAGAAGTAGCAAGAATACACAGAGGAATTATACCAGAAACATCTGGATATCCCGGACAACCCAGATAGTATGGTTGCTGACCTTGAGCCAGACATCCTGGAGAGTGAAGTCAAGTGGGCCTTAGAAACCATGGCTAGCAACAAGGCCAGTGCAGGTGATGGCATTCCAGTTGAACTATTTAAAATCTTAAAAGATGACGCTGTTAAGGTTCTACACTCAATATGCCAGCAAGTTTGGAAAACTTAGCAGTGGCCAGAGGATTGGAAAAGATCAGTCTACATCCCAATCCCAAAGAAGGGCAGTGCCAAAGAATGCTCCAACTACCAAACAATTGCACTCATTTCACACGCTAGCAAGGTTATGCTCAAAATCCTCCAAGGCTGGCTTCAGCAGTATGTGGACTGAGAACTCCCAGAAGTAAAAGCTGGACTTCAAAGGGGCAGAGGAACTAGAGACCAAATTGCTAACATGCGCTGGATTATGGAGAAAGCCAGAGAGTTCCAGAAAAACATCTACTTCTGCTTCATTGACTACGCAAAAGCCTGTGACTGTGTGGACCACAGCAAACTATGGCAAGTTCTCAAAGAAATGGGAGTGTCTGATCACCTTATCTATCTCCTGAAAAATCTATATGTGGGACAGGAAGCAACAATTAGAACTGGATATGGAACAACTGATTGGTTAAAAATTGGGAAAGGAGTATGACAAGGCTGTATATTTTCTCCCTGCTTATTTAACTTATATGCAGAATACATCATGCAAAAGGCAGGACTGGATAAATCCCAAAACGGAATTAAGATAGCCGGAAGAAATATCAACAACCTCAGATATGCAGATGATACCACTATGATTGCAGAAAATGAGGAGGAATTAAAGAACCTCTTAATGAGGGTGAAAGAGGAGAGCGCCAAAAATGGTCCAAAGCTCATCATCAAAAAAATAAGTTCATGGCCACTGGCCCCATCACCTCCTGGCAGACAGAAGTGGAAGCTATGGAGGCAGTGACAGATTTTACTTTCTTGGGCTCCATGATCACTGCAGATGGTGACAGCAGCCACGAAATTAAAAGACGCCTGCTTCTTGGGAGGAAAGCGATGACAAACCTGGACAGCATCTTAAGCAGATACATCACCTTGCCGACAAACGTCCACATAGTCAAAGCTATATTTTTTCCAGTAGTGATGTATAAAAGTGAGAGCTGGACCATAAAGAAGGCTGACCTCAGAAGAATTGATGCTTTTGAATTGTGGTGTTGAAGGAGACTCTTGAGAGTCCCCTGGACTGTAAAGAGAACAAACCTGTCATTTCTGAAGAAAATCAGCCCTGAGTGCTCACTGGAAGGACAGATTGTGAAGCTGAGGCTCCAATCCTTTGACCATCTCATGAGAAGAGAAGACTCCTTGGAAAAGTTCCTGATGTTGGGAAAGTGTGAAGGCAAGAGGAGAAGGGGACGACAGAGGACGAGATGGTTGGACAGTGTCATCGAAGCTACCAACATGCATTTGACCAAACTCCAGGAGGCAGTGGAAGACAGCAGGGCCTGGCACGCTCTGGCCCATGGGATCACGAAGAGTCAGATATGACTAAACAACAACAACCCTAGACCCCAAGAAATGAAACTATGATTTAACACCCCTTTAATCTGACAATAAGGAATCTAAGGGACTCATCTAGTGGGCTGCAGCCACTTTGACAAAGGTGGGGGATTTCTTGTTGCACATTAACACAAACAAAGACGTCTTCCCCTTCTCACCCAAATGGTGTGACCCAACATTTGTTGCACCTTTATTTTGTTATTCTCTGTTGTGTTAATGAATTCTTTCCTTTTCCTCTTACTTATCCAAGGACCAAACTCTGTCTTCCTCACTCTCCTTACCGGAAAAGCTTGATGTCTGGATTCAGGCACACCAAACAACAATGACTGCCTAAGAGCATATGTCACAGTCACCATATTCTCAGGGGATGAAAGGAGGGAGGAGGAGCAGAGGGACAGTATCAAGTGCCCCAGTAACTACTATATAATGGGCCAATGATTCTCAGTCCTGGCTAATAGTCTCAGAAGATGGCAACAGGCCATTGCCATGAGAAATTTGTCCGTTGATAAGGCTGGTTGGGGTGACTGTGTCTGTTAGTATCATGGTGCCTGTTACTCAGAATATCCTGTGGCTTTGACCTTGTGACCCTACCTCGGCTGGTTGTCCAGCTGCTGTACTTTATTTGAATCTCCTATGCAGTGATACCTTTTGATACTTGTAGGTATGTGCTTTCATTTGATGTTTTAATGAACAACCTCCTGAGACATGCATTTTCTAAGAAAATAAACAAAATCAACCCATCTGTCCACATTAGTCTTCTGTTGACTAATCAATCAAGACTGCAGCCTAAAGCATGCTTTCTTTACCCAATCAAATCACTATGCCAAACTGGTTCCATACTCTATCGCTGTGTCTTGCAGCTCAATACTTCTCATCAGCTTCTTTCATGTTAAAGAAAACATCTGAAAATTCTGTTCTGCATCTCCCACATAACATAATGCAGCCTTGAAAATCACCATTTTCATATTGAAAACCCATGTTCATTGTGTAATATTATTCATCATAGATAAACGCTCCCCTCTCCAAAAAGGAAGGGATAAATAGGGGATATGGTCTAAACCATAAAATATGCTGTACACTTTATGCTTTATCATTTATCTCTGGTCTTAGCCCCATTCTGTATCTTTGGTGGGCATCCTCTGATGTTGTGAAATATTAAGTCAGGTGCCATACAAGTGTCTATTTTGTTTGTTCCCCTTCTAAGGAAGAAAAACACCA
Source organism: Pogona vitticeps (assembly GCF_051106095.1). Taxonomy (NCBI): domain Eukaryota; kingdom Metazoa; phylum Chordata; class Lepidosauria; order Squamata; family Agamidae; genus Pogona; species Pogona vitticeps. The sequence continues at coordinate 136,603,053 of NC_135786.1, read as the reverse complement.
TTCTGCACTCCACCCTCTTTACCAAGAATCAGTGGTTTGTGAGTGTTCTTACATATGACAGTAATTCTTTATAAAGTGTACATTGGCTGTGGGGCAGGACCATTGAAAAGACCACATTAGCACAAGGCGAGCACAAGGTGGCCTCATTTTTTACTTCACTGCGTTATTGTGCAGATAGCTGGATTTCAACGTGATCACTATATGATAATCATCCTGATGATCATTCTATATCTGGCTGAAATTCATTAATTACACATTTATTCTGTGAAAGAATGCAATTGTGTTATCAGCTAGAGTACTGATTTTTCCTGCAACTTATATACAAAAACCTAACTATTGCCAGCTTTCTGTTTGTCTTGGATAGGATGCTGTTTTGCTTCAAGAAAAAAATCTCCTTACAACAACGCATTCTGCAAAAATTTCTTACTTCAGCAGAATTTTGCAAATTGCAGCTGTCGCCTCTTAGCTTGAGAGCTTTGGCCACGAAGAAAACAAACCTTGAGGCACAGCACTGAGATGTTATTCTTTGCCGAGCAATAAAGGAAATGTCCTGTAATTTATTTATTTCAATCAAGGCCTTTTATTATACACTCAGACTCATAAATTTGGTTGTAGACATTCCAGTTCTCAGCAGGAATAAAATACACTGGCTTATTAAAAGGCAATCCATTACATTTTCAAGATATCTTAATAATCACTTTTATGATGTTGCCTCTGCAAATGCCATTAATCTTTTTCAGCAGTGTGGTGGACAGTGCAGAGAGGAAAGGGATAATGGGATTGAAGAGAGTATAAAGATAAAACAGACTTGGAGCATCATAAATATTATTTGGCATAAGGTATGGCACTTTTGAGAGCCTGGAGGAGTGGTTAACAGTGAAATTTGCTGCCCACATCTGGCTGGGCACATCTTTTGTTTAGGTAAATTACAGGTTATATATTGCTGTGGGAATGAAATAGTACACCAGATACCGTACATCTCAGTACAGGAGCACTTTCACAATGTTTTGGACTGTGGAACTGTAGGAAGAATAGGAAGGAGATTCTAGGACTGGTTCTAGAGCAGAAGTGATGACGTCATCTGTAGGAACACCTAGGCAACTGACACACTGTCTTTGCTCTAGCAAGTGAATGAGGTAACAATGAGGCACTTATTGGTTGGTGCCCAGATAGGCACCAATTTATTGTGCTGCCAGCAGCATTCAACATTCTGTAAGACAACTAAAAAACAACAAGAAGAAGTGATAACTATGAAAGTAGACCTTGAAGCAGCAGGAAAAGGGATAGCAAGGTTTATATAGTAACAGGCAACCTGAATGTTGACAACACCAAAGGCAGCAGTCAAAGGCAGCAGTCAAGATGGTCTACAGCAGTGGCCCCCAACCTTTTTAACCCTGCGGACCAGGCGGGGGAAGGCAGGGTACCCCCCCCGCATTTGTGTGCATTTGCAAAGGAGTGTATGCTTGTGTGCATGTGTGAAGGAGCAGGAGGGTGATCATGCAGGTGATCGTGTGCATGCGCGAAGGGGGCTGCGCTTGAGGGGCACTCATGCACATGTGCAAAGGAGTGGGGGAGTGCTCACACGGGTGTATGCGCACATGCATACACATACACAAAGGGGCTGTGTGGGGAGAGGCTCACGCCACGGACTGGGGGTTGGGGACCTCTATTTATTTATTTATTTATTTATTTTATTTCTATCCCACCTATCTGATCATATTAGACCACTCTAGGCGGCTTACAGTAAAAACAACAATGTAATTTTAAGACTTTACAGTAGAAACGTAAATAATAAAAAAGAATAAAGAACAGAATAAGAAAAAAGATCGTCAAGGGTTTTCTGTTGGGAAGGCCTGCCTATACATCAATGTTTTTAGTTGTTTCTTAAAAATGCCCAGCGAGGGAGCCGCGCGAATCTCAGGGGGCAAGTTGTTCCAAAGGCGAGGAGCCACCGCCGAGAAGGCCCGGTTTTTGGTCTTTTCCTTTCGGGCCTCTCTCGGCGTTAGACTCCTCAGCCTTATCTCCTGGCTCGCGCGAGTGACACGGGTAGATCTAGGTGGGAGAAGGCGTTCCGCCAAGTATCGAGGTCCTAAACCGTTTAGGGCTTTATAAGTAAGCGTTAACACTTTGAAATCAATGCGGAATCGGATGGGCAGCCAATGCAATGCGGCCAGAGTGGGGGAGATATGTTGGTATCTTCTCAGCCCACTGAGTAGTCTGGCCGCCGCATTCTGCACCACCTGTAGTTTCCGCAGCAATCTCAAAGGTAGCCCCACGTAGAGCGCATTACAGTGGTCTAACCTCGAGACTACAAGCGCATGCACCAGAGTGGTGAGAGACCCCACATCAAGGTAGGGCCGCAGCTGGGCTATCCGCCTGAGATGGAAAAAAGCGGAACGGACCACGGACGCCACCTGGGTCTCCATGGTGAGCGCCGGGTCAAGATGGACACCCAAGCTACGGACCCCATCCTTGGCGGGCAGGGTCACCCCCCCAAAAATGAGGGAGTTTCCCTTGTCCCCAGGTGTGGGGGAGCCCACCCTCAGTACCTCCGTCTTGTCCGGGTTCAGCCTCAGCCCGTTCTCCTGCATCCATTCCTGTACAGCCTCCAGGCAACGCCGAAGGGACAGAACGGCATCTCCTGCAGTTGGAAAAAAGGAGATGTAGAGCTGTGTGTCATCCGCATATTGATGGCACTGCGCTCCACACCTCCTGATGACCCCTCCCAGAGGCCTCATGTAGATATTAAACAGGACACATTCTGCTCACTACCATTCAAATTTGTTGAAAAATAGCCTTGACAATTGCTTTGTATTTGGGTGAGAAGTGGTTAACTGATGGGAAAAATGGGTCAGCTTCTGGGATTTTCCTCTGTGTGGTGTTACTTTGTGAACAGTAGTGAGCAGAACAGAGTATTCTACAGACCGGCAACACGGGCATGATATTGTGCAATAATATTGGGCCATTTCCTGGCTTTTTGAACTGTGAGTACAGTAGCACAATATCCCACATTAAAAAATGAGAGGTTTTGAAAAACTGAATCTGTTATTTTGAACAGTCTGATAAAAAAGAAGGGGTGACCAGGCCAACCCAGCTAATCCCTTTTTGACTTGCCTCTTCTTTTCCATGGGCTAACCTTAAGCCCAAAAATTAATTGAGCCAAAGTAGTTTTAAACTGAAAAGAAAAATTAGTTCTTTATTTAAAAAGCTTAATGGTTACAAGGCACGTTCTTAAATTTAAAGTTACAGAGAATAAAAATACTGTGTTTCCCCAAAAATAAGACAGGGTCTTATATTAATTTCTGCACCAAAAAACACATTAGTGCTTATTTTCAGGGGATTTTTTTTTTCATGTACAGCTATCTACATTTATTCAAATACAGTCATGTCATCTTCTTCTGGTTGCTGCACAATGGTGGAGGATGGGGGTTTCACTTAACTGGAGCTTATTTTTGGGGTAGGGCTTATGTTACGAAATCGTACTAGGGCTTTTTTTCAGGTTAGGTCTTATTTTCGGGAAAACAGGTTAGCCTTTCCACACTTGACAACGTTATTATATTCTGCATCTTTTTGGAAACCAACATCTCCTATCTATAGTTACAATTTAACTACTTCTCTCAGTCCCCAACCCCCAGTCCATGCCTGGTACTGGTCCGTGGGCTTTGCAGGACCAGGCCACAGAGACAGATCTCCCATCCCCCTGCACGCTGTGCATGACGTGCTTGCATGCATGCGCGGGTGAATGGGTGTGTTCGTGGATGGGTGCAGCGTGGTGCGTTCACAGGTGGGTGTGGTGTGCTTGTGCACAGTACATGCATGCCCCACTCAACTGTGAGCCCCCCATGCCCATCCACAAGGACGCCATCCTCACCCATACATGCACATGAACGTGCAATGCCCACCCTAGAACATGCAACACCCACCCATGATCACTGGGGGGTGTCTGTGCCTCCCATGCACGGACCCCCCCCCCAACCAGTCCACAGTTCCAAAAACTTTGGGGACCACTGCTTTAGCATTTTTTCTAAATGTGGCAACATCTCTCTTTCTTTCTCAGCCACTGTCTCAGCCACTCTTTTTTTAACCGCTCTCCTCTAACTGCTCATCTCTAACAGCTCCTCTTCTAACGGCTCATTTTTTTAATAGGATGTTGATTGGCTCTCCTCCAGCATTCACTCATCCAATCAGCTATTTACGTTGTTGCTAGGTGAACTTTACTAAAGATTCCGTCACAGAAGGTGAAACTCTCCCATTTCCCTGGTCATTTATGTTATTAGTTTGATTTTCACCGTCAAGAGACCTGGAAGGGCATGCAGAAAATAAATGGATGCATGACCCAAAAATAACAACAACAAAAGAAGTGTTTATAGTCAAATCTCCTTCTTCATGTGCTCTGACCTGATAACAAAGCCCCTTTCTACACCTGGAGTTTAACTGAAAAACAATGGTTTAGTTTGTGTCCAGCCAATCTATGTATGGGGTAGGGGGTTCCTGTTCAACTCCAATATGGGATACAGGAGGAAGAAATAACTAAGAATTCTAGGTTGCTTGTAATACCAATTTAGATTACAATTATCTATCAATAGGTCAGGAGGATGAAAATAAAACAGCTTTGGGTATATCATATTTAATATAATAAATGTAAAAATAATTCTGACTAAATATAACCATGGTGACTCCCCAGAAAAAAATGTGTGACCCCCAATTTGGGAACCCATGAATTAAAGATAAACTTGGCTAGTTTAATCATAGTTTTTATAACAGACCACTTTAAATATACAAAAAGAAAGGATTAACTATACTTTCATGTATTTTAACTGGCAGAATTCAATATTTTAAATATTATAAAATAATAAATACAATTCATAAATACAAAATACAGTATCAATAATTTGTGTAAAAGCACAATAGTAAATAATACTTTAAAAACTTTAAATATAATATAAACCTCACAAATTGGTTAATTTGAAGGAGAATATATACAAGATGTTTTATAAGTGGCATATGACTCCGCAAAAACTATCAAAGATTTATACAGATGTATCAAATGTTTGTTGGAAGTGTGAAGCACATGAGAGAATTTTTTATCATATGTGGTGGACTTGTAGAGTAGCAAAGCAATTTTGGATAGGTGTACATACTTCATTACAAAAAATATTGCTTTGTAAGGTTCCACTAACCACAGAACTGTTTCTATTGAGTATTATACCAAACAATATAGATAAGACGAACTTATGGCTCAATAAGAAGCTGACTTATTGATCCAGGTCTATAGAGCCTGGGTCTTGAGCACACTCCTGTACTGCAGTGAGCCCTGGACCCTTTGTGCATGGCAGGAGAGGAAGCTGAACACCTTCCATATGCGTTGTCTCCAACGCATTTTGGTATCACCTGGTAGGACAAAGTTCCAAATAAAGTAGTCCTAGAACGAGCTGGAATTTTTAGCATGTATACATTACTGAAACAGTGATGTCTACGTTGGCTTGGGCATGTTGTGAGAATAGCTGATGGTCGGATTCCAAAAGATCTCCTGTATGGAGAATTAGTGCAGGGAAATCGCCCCAGAGGGAGACCACAGCTGTGATTACAAGGACATCTGCAAGCGGGATCTGAAGGCCTTAGGAATGGATCTGAACAGATGGGAAACCCTGACGTTTGAGCGTTCAGCCTGGAGGCAGGCGTTGCATCACGGCTTCTCCCAATTTGAAGAGACCCTTGTCCAGCAGGCCGAGGCAAAGAGGAAGTCACAAAAGCAGCAAAATCAGATAGCTGGACAGGGGACAGATTGGATTTGTCTTCAGTGTGGAAGGGATTGTCACCCTTGAATTGGCCTCCTCAGCCACACTAGACGCTGTTCCAAGTCCTCTGTGGAGCACATTACCATAGTCTTTCGAGACTGAAGGATGCCTAACACTGAGCATGTAGGGTGCCATAAGTATCTGGGAATAATTTTTCATTCTACCAAGTCTTGGTCCCCCCATACTGATTATGCAGCAACTAATGAAAAGTGCCACGGCATTAATTAGGCTCTTTTACACCAAAGGGGGACAAAATGTGCCATCTGTGCTACAAGTATTCAAGACAAAAATTATAGCCCAAATGCTCTATGGCTCCCAAATATTTGTGCACTCCAACATGCATCACCTCAAGCAGGTACAGACAAACTTTTTGAGGGCTGTTTTTGCATTTCCCTTATGCACTGCCAAAAGGACACTGAGGTTGGAGGCAGGATTAGTTTCTATTAGAGCACAGGCGAAGATTCAGATGCGTAATTATTGGTTAAATTTACATTTTTTGCCCGGTAGGTTTGGCACCATTGATATTATTAGACAACTTCTACTCCGAATGGAAGCATTTCCTGAGTATCGAATTGACTCTGATAGGTTTTTCTCCCAGTGTTCTCATAACAATGGGTTAAACAAATGCTAAAGCAGTAATAAAGGATCCAGGATATAGAACTACAAGAACACGTAGACTTGCAGAACAAACTCAGTGCAGTACAAAATTGAAACTTTAAATCTCCTGTCTATCAGTCCAATTTAACACTCCCTAAGTTTATAAGAGCCTTCACTCTAGCAAGATTCAATCTCCTGCCCTCTAAACTTTTAGAAGGAAAATTTCAATGTATCCCTAGAGTAAATTCCCAAGATGGGAGGGGTAAAAATGGAACAAATAAAATTAAAAAATAAATAAAATCCCCTACACTGAACGTTTATGTCCCTGCAATGGGGAAGATATTGAAACTGTGGGACTTGTTGTTTTACACTGCTCATTTTATCAAGATCAGTGAAAGTCTTTTCTACTGTCCATTCTACAGAAATGTCCTGGGAGAAATACAAATTTCTATATAACTTTGCTGCTTTCAAAGTCCCAGATATCGCTCTCAAAGCAGCTAAATATTGTGCTGCTGTAATATAGCCTCCTAGTATCCTTGTGAGGCTACTGGTTGCCTTGGTCTAACATTATGACAATGAACCGACTATGATGCAATAATGGCTTTTGGCCTATGTTTTATCTGTGCTTGTTTACTATGTTATTAGGTAAAGGTAAAGGTTCCCCTTGACAATTTTTGTCCAGTCGTGTCCGACTCTAGGGGGCGGCGCTCATCCCACTCTTCAAGCCATAGAGCCAGCGTTTTGTCCGAAGACAATCTTTCCGTGGTCACATGGCCAGTGTGATTTAGACACGGAACGCTGTTTGCCTTCCCACCGAGATGGTACCTATTTATCTATTTGCATTTGCATGCTTTCGAACCGCTAGGTTGGCGGGAGCTGGGACAAGCAACGGGCGCTCACTCCGTCGCGTGGATTCGATCTTACGACTGCTTGGTCTTCTGACCCTGCAGCACAGGCTTCTGCGGTTTAGCCCGCAGCGCCACCACGTCCCTTTTACTATGTTATTAGATGTCTTAAAAGATGTTAACATAGAAGTTAATGTGTTAGAATGGATCACCTATTTTTGAGGTTATGGAAATTATATTTTAATTGCAATTGTAGTGTTTGCTCCGTGGCCCCTTCTTGCCTCAACAAACACAGAGCTCACAAAGGTATCTCAACATGCCCTCTGACATGCTGCCACCAGTTGATCTCTTTTATCAACTTATTTCTTATGAAAGACTAAGGTCCATCCAGTACTGACGTTTTAACAGAAACAGGTTTATTGATTACACGTGGTTTCAGGAATAATTCTTAAGCACATTCTTAAAGTTACACCAAACTTCAATATTTTACTTTAATCTCTTCTATCTTAATCAATACAGGTCACACTCTGACTAATCACTCCTTCAACACACTCTCTCTCTGCCTCAAACCCCCAAACTCCTTCCCCAAACTTTGTCTCCAACTGAACTGACTCCTTCCCCCAGGCTCCGCCTCCCAGCCACATTAACATACAACTTATGAATAATGCATAACTGAGGGTGAACACCACAGTAATATATTGCTGGTCTTTGACTGTAAATAAACGATTGATTGTGGGAAATAATTGGAAACCTGGGTCCAAAGCTGCAAGCATTTTTTCTCCAGCAGTTACTGGGTAACTAAATCATATTTGTGATCTTCAGGACACAAAGCCAATGCGTACCACTCATATTGTCTTCCCCTTTAATTCTATCTCCTGGAAACAGAAAACAGCCCATGGAGCATTGCAGGGAATTCAAGAGCATGGAGTCACAATGCCAAGGTTCCATGGGCTGTGAGGTCAGAGGATTCAAAAGATGCTCCAGGAGTCAGTTGGGGATTCAGAGAGGATTCTCTAACCTCCACAAATTCCATGAAAGGAAGGAGCTTTGTGAGAGAATTGTGAGGGGAAGAGAATATCTATATTAAAAGTATGAGGAGCTTATGATAGGGAAGTGATTCCATGAAAAGAATACCACCAACCAGAGTAGTGGATTTTCACCATGTGGAGGCAGTACAAAAATGTATTAAATAGATAAACGTTCCAAATGATGTGGCAGAATGGGAGCTGCAGTCCAAAGGCATCTGGGCATTCCTGCTTTATACCAGTGGTTCTCAAAGTGGGGACACCAGCTCTGGTAAGGAAATGACTGGGTCACAAGAAGCGCGGTAACCCAGCAAGATCCCAATACCATCCCTGGCCCCTATTGACACGTGGAGGGCCTCTAGACCCGCTTTTACCATCGAGGAGTGCCTAGTGACCTCCAATGTGTTTTTGTATACAATGGCTACTCCTCCCGCCCCTCCAGTCTACCCTGATATTGGACAGCATAACCAGGCGGACAAGCGAGTGATAGGGGGCCCCTCTGCATCTATCCACATTTCGGTTATGCACGCTAGGTCTGCATCCTCCTCCAGAATAAGATCGTAAATAACCTGGAATTTGTTGGATACAGACCTGGCATTCAGCAACACCAGTTTTAGAGTGGAGGGTCGGCTGATCTGCCTACCTTGATACTGGCAGTTGGTCACAGACCAGAACAGTGAACAGCCTTCAAACATCTGTTCATCGTTCTTCTAACATGAGTAGGGGCTGTGGCAATGCCATATCTCCCTGTACCCGTAATCACCAAGATGTTCATTGGCCCCTCGTTTGGAAAGCAGGCCTTCCTTTCCATACCAAGAGAAATAAGAAAAAAAGAAAAAAGAGAAGGAAACAGAAAACCCTAAATAATATAAAAATTTTATAAAATGACATTATTAACATACAAAAACCATTAAACAGAAATTAATTTGAAGTGCCAGTTGTCCAAAAAGACAAAAGAAAAGATGAGAGAAGGAAAAACAATAAAGTAAACTCCAGTACAATGTAAATAAATTAAAAAATAAAATAAAACATACATTGCAAGAAAAAAGAAAAAGAAATAATATGTAATACTGTATATATAAAATAAAATAAATTTAGAAACAAACAAACCCACAGTTATTATCCCCCATACATAGTCCTGGTCTGCCTTACTTTGCTTAATGATCTTGTTTTACTAGATGTTATTAATACAGATGTTGCTGAAAATGTTTGAGTGCAATTCTTGCAGACGAAACAAGTCACAGAAGTTTTGGTGGTGAACAGAGGAAGCAACAGTAGCACCAAGCACAAATCTGGAAATGGTGCTACTGTTGCAATTTCCCTCCTTTGAATGATAGCAAAAAAGTTCTCACCGGCCATACTAGGAGAATGAGGGGGGGGGGAAGTAAGTCTTGGCACTGTTGCTGTTGCTGTAGCTCCCAACACGGCAGTCCAAGCCCACAATGAGGTCTTTCACTTGGCAGCTGTACTCAGCTCCCTCGCACCGAGAGCCCCGCTTCACCAAGCCTCCCAAAGCACTCAGAGCTCTTGAAGCTCACAGACATCCTCCAAACAAGACCTAGCGGCTCCCCAATGATCCCCGGGACTCCTTCCGGCTCCCAGCCAGGCTTCTTGTTGGGCTTCAGTCCCCAGGAAACTCCAGCGGCGACGCTTTTCGGGATCATGCAATGTGCCTCCGAGCTCCACCGGTCAGCCACTACCGGCCCCGTGTTCCGAGCTCCAGCGCTGGTCACCGGTCTCCGCGTCCGAAGCTTCAGCCTATATTCGCCACAGCAGCCTCCAGGACCTCCAGAATCACTCTTCTCTCTCTTTCTCGCCCGCCGTGTTAAAGCAAGTAAGCAAGCAAACGGGGCAAAATAAAGCAGAGCAGCGCAAAAAAGTAAGAAGGAAGAAGGAAAATAAAAGGAAGAAATAAGGGGTAGGGAGTAGCAGATTGCTGTTGTAGATAGTAATCACAGGAACAGAAACATAAGCATTCAGCAGTCAGACAGAACGTAAGCATGACAGTCAAAATAGAACAAGAACAATTGTATCCTCTCTACCTCTGATTTTGAAAATAGCCACACTTCTCTGCTTAAGAACCTTTCCCCCTCTTTTTTTCAATTAGCGATTATTCATTTAGTGTTTAGAGATAACCAAGTAGTGGAATATGTATAGTCAGTAAGCAGGCTATTAGTCATTTAAATCCTGTTCGTGTAATCGGTCGTTTTTTCTACAATATGCTATTTTGGATCTGTTCAGAACTGTGAGTAAATGGAACTTTTTATTCTTTCTCTTACCAATGTTTCAGAGTGAGGTATTGAGACTGTAAATGCTAATGAGAACAAATAAAGAGTGGTCTATTATAGGGAGACTTGAAGCTAATTCTGCTATGTAGGTCTCTGCACTTCATACTGCATAGTTAAAGGTTTGGTAGCCAAATATTTAACACTCTGCCCAAGAATTTGCCCAAAGAAGGTTAAACTCTTAATGTCCACATCAAATGAGGTGAATCCTAAGGCTTTCTGCTGCTTCTAGGCCAATTGATTGTGGAAAAAAGTGCAAGGCACTCTGTTCTTTGCTTTGTTCCAAGCTGTATCATGGGCTTGAGTACATGCACCCACTGGTTCTCTTCCTCCCTTCACTCCTGCATTTTTAGTGTGCTGGTTCTGCATAAGAACAAGACCCATACAAATACTTTTACATGACACCACTGAGCTCTGGCACCAGTTAGGTATGGATGGAGATGCATGTCAGGCTTTAAAGTTGCCTCACACTCAAAAATCAGACATTTTCTTTCTCCACTTCTGCTTGCTCTCAGATTTGTGTCCTCACCTAGAGACTTGGGAAAACATAAAAATTCTTGAGACATCAGCCAGCACCCTGAGGCCTGGCAGCCTTACTTATACAACACAGCTTGGAGGCCACTGTGCAGCTGCTTGATACACAAGTCAGCAAAGTACAAGCCAGAGAGGAAAAAGGAATAGTAATATCAACCATGGTGTTCTAATTAAAAATAGAGGAGGGGGAGAAAATCTACGTAAAAGTGCATTTTTATCTTTGGTAGGGTGTGTCTCTTGGCTCATATGCTTCAGCCATCTGGAATGACCTAGGGATGATCTTGTGAGGTGCACCTGCTCTAGTTTTATGGCCCACCAGGGACTAAATTGCATAAGATGTTCTCTGGGGAACTGGCAGGACTCCAGTCTAAACATTATGGGGTTCCCCCCCTCCCCGAGGTGAAAGTATTGAAACACTCATCAGTAGAAAGGGCACAGCCAGCAAAAATACTCTGTAAAAGCACCTCCAAGGCTGAACCTATAAAGCTCAATTTATTTCTATCCGTATCATAGTTATGAGAGTTCAGAAGTCAAGCACCCAGTCAATTTGTTAATTCAAACACAGAGAGAGGAGGAAATGATCAAGAGGCTTATCAGTACTCTTAAATAAATAACCATATTTAAATGGCGGGAGTAGAAAGATGACAGGTGTTGTTGAAACAGGAGATGGGGATTATTTACATTCATCAGTAAGATCCACCAAAAGTGAGGCAGTTTCTCCTCCATCAGCTCAGGACAACTCAATGTGTGAGGATCAGACTACAATTGGGGAGAAGCAGATTTAAATCCACATCTAGCTATGAAGCTTACCAGATGAGTCACTGCCCTTCAGCCAAACTGTAATGAGAGTGAGGAAGATCATCCATGCCATCAAGAGTTCCCTGAAGAAAATGATGCACACATAAATACATACAAGCCTTTAGGGGGATGCAGAGATATGCCCATAAGGCCCATGAAGTGTGTACATCCAGGGCAAAGGTGCAGAGAGGCACTTGTAAGTACGTTTGGCTCAAGTTAGAATTGTTGTAATTCTAGCACTATGGTTAGAGTGTGAGTGGGTTCAAATTTGGACAAACCCCATACGCCTTCTTGTTCCCCAAAAAGTGGAGATAGTCCTTTTTCACAAACACTTCTTTAATTTTCATACAACAGAGTACTACGAGTATCAAAGACGGGGGGTGTCAATAATAACATTAGCATTAATAGTAACAGTCATGAAAATGTACAAAGACAAACCGCCCACAAATCACACAATCTCTGGTGTCTACATACGCCAGGAGTAGGGGAAACGAACAAGAAGAATTGGAAATTTTAATTCAGGAGGGCAAATACGACTTGATAGGAATAACTGGAACTTGGTGGGATGCCTCCCATGACTGGAATACAGCAATTGAAGGATATAAATTGTTCAAAAAGAACATAGAGAATAGAAAGGGGGGAGGAGTTGCGGTGCACAAAAATACAGGAGGAGGAGATTGGCTGTCCCATTGAGAGCATCTCTATCAATATAGTTGGATCAAAAAACATGGCAGCTGCAGTCTATTACCGGCCACCCAATCAAAGAGAGGAAACAGAAGAAACTTTTGGGGGGGAAATTGCAAGGATTTCGAAGAGACATGACGTAGTAGTGATGGAAGATTTCAATTATTCGGATATATATTGGGAGGCAAATTCTGCAAAGTATGGTTCTTTCCAGAAATTCCTGGCTTGTGCAGCTGATATTTTTCTCCTACAAAAAGTGGAGAAAGAAACCAGAGGACTAGTTATCCTTGACTTGATTCTAACCAATAGAGATGATTTGGTGGAGGAAGTGGCAGTAAGGGGAACCTTACTGGATGAGAGTGATCATGTTCTATTAGAATTTTTGATTTCAAAGGAAACCATAGCAGAGTGTAGCCACACAAATATGCTGGATTTTTAAAAGCCACTCTTAATAATCTCAGAATAAGGATGAGTAAGGTCCCATGGCAGGAGATACTAACAAGAAAAGGAAGGGTGGGAGTTTCTTACAAAAAGAAATTCTAAATGCACAACTACAAACAATTCCAACAAGGGAAAAAAAGGTGAGAGGGAGCATAAAAAGGCCAGCGTGGCTTCACAAAAAGCTCAGGAAGGACCTGAAAACAAAAAAAGACATGTACAGGAAGTGGAAAGAAGGCCAGGTCACCAAGGAAGAGTACAGACAAGAAGCACGGAAATGCAGGAATGGCATTAATAGAGCAAAAGCGGAGAATGAGCTGAGATTAGCTAGGGACACTAAAAGCCATTTCAAAAAGCATTCTTCAGGTATGGGCAAAGCAAGACAAAGAAACGGAATAGTGGCACAGCTACTTAATGGAGATGTAAAAATGATAACAGATGACAAAGAAAAGGCAGAGGTGCTCAATTCCTATTTTAGCTCAGTCTTTTCCTGTACGACAGACTATAAATCTCCAGACAAATGTGAAGTGCAAGTGGAGGGGACAGGATTGCAGCTAGAGATAGATGAACAAATAGTCAAGGAATACCTTACCACCTTGAACAAGTTTAAATCTCCAGAGCCGGATGAACTGCATTCAAGAGTACTGAAGGAACTGGCCAAAGAACTCTCAGAACCGCTGTCCATTATTTTCTTGAAATCATGGGAAACAGGTGAGGTGCTGGATGATTGGAGAAGGGCTAATGTTGTGTCTATCTTCAAAAATAAATAAATAAATAAATAAAAAAGAAGAACCTGGGAACTACAGACTAGTCAGCCTGACATCAATCCCAGGGAAAACTCTGGAAGAAATCATAAAATGGTCACTGTGCAAGCACCTGGAAAACAGTGCAGTAAGCCAACACAGATTTGTCAGGAACAAATCCTGACAGATTAACCTGATCTCATTTTTTTAATTAGTTAACTTCCCTGATAGACAGAGGGAATACTGTTCGTTCGTTCGTTTAGTCGTTTAGTCGTGCCCGACTCTTCGTGATCCCATGGACCAGAGCACGCCAGGCCCTTCTATCTTCCACTGCCTCCCGGAGTTGTGTCAGATTCATGTTGGTTGCCTCGATGACACTGTCCAACCATCTCGTCCTCGGTCGTCCCCTTCTCCTCTTGCCTTCACATTTTCCCAACATCAAGGTCTTTTCCAGGGAGTCCTCTCTTCTCATGAGATGGCCAAAGTATTGGAGCCTCAGCTTCAGGATCTGTCCTTCCAGTGAGCACTCGGGGTTGATTTCCTTTAGAATTGATAGGTTTGTTCTCTTTGCAGTCCAGGGGACTCTCAAGAGTCTCCTCCAGCACCACAATTCAAAGGCATCAATTCTACGGCGGTCAACTTTCTTTATGGTCCAGCTCTCACTTCCATACATCACTACAGGGAAAACCATAGCTTTGACTATTCGGACTTTTGTTGGCAAGGTGATATCTCTGCTTTTTAAGATACTGCCAAGGTTTTTCATCGCTTTCCTCCCAAGAAGCAGGCGTCTTTTAATTTCGTGGCTGCTGTCTCCATCTGCAGTGATTATGGAGCCCAAGAAAGTAAAATCTGTCACTGCCTCCATATCTTCCCCTTCTATTTCCCAGGAGGTGATGGGGCCAGTGGCCATGATCTTAGTTTTTTTGATGTTGAGTTTCAGACCGTTTTTTGCACTCTCCTCTTTCACCCTCATTACAAGGTTCTTTAGTTCCTCCTCACTTTCTGCCATCAGAGTGGTATCATCTGCATATCTGAGGTTGTTGATATTTCTTCCGGCGAGCTTAATTCCAGCTTGGGATTCCTCCAGTCCAGCCTTCCGCATGATGTATTCTGCATATAAATTGAATAAGCAGGGGGACAATATACAGCCTTGTCGTACTCCTTTCCCAATTTTGAACCAATCAGTTGTTCCATATCCAGTTCTAACTGTTGCTTCCTGTCCCACATATAGGTTTCTCAGGAGATGGATAAGGTGGTCAGGCATGCCCATTTCTTTAAGGACTTGCCATAGTTTGCTGTGGTCCACACAGTCAAAGGCTTTTGCATAATCAATGAAGCAGAAGTAGATGTTTTTCTGGAACTCTCTGGCTTTCTCCATAATCCAGCGCATATTAGCAATTTGGTCTCGAGTTCCTCTGCCCCTTCGGAATCCTGCTTCTGCTTCTGGAAGTTCTTGGTCCACATATTGCTGAAGCCAGACTTGTAGGATTTTGAGCATAACCTTGCTAGCGTGTGAAATGAGTGCAATTGTCCGGTAGTTGGAGCATTCTTTGGCACTGCCCTTCTTTGGGATTGGAATGTAGACTGATCTTTTCCAGTCCTCTGGCCACTGTTGAGTTTTCCAGACTTGCTGGCATATTGAAAGTAGCACCTTAACAGCATCATCTTTTAAGATTTTAAATAGTTCCACTGGAATGCCATCACCTCCACTGGCCTTGTTGTTAGCCAGGCTTTCTAAGGCCCACTTGACTTCACTCTCCAGGATGTCTGGCTCTAGGTCAGCAACTACATTATTTGGGTTGTCCGGGATATCCAAATCTTTCTGATATAATTCCTCTGTGTATTCTTGCCACCTCTTCTTGATGTCTTTGCTTCTGCGAGGTCCCTTCCATTTTTGTCCTTTATCATGTCCATCTTTGCACAAAATGTTCCTCTGATATCTCCAATTTTCCTGAACAGATCTCTGGTTTTTCCTTTTCTGTTATTTTCCTCTATTTCTTTGCATTGTTCATTTAAGAATGCCCTCTTGTCTCTCCTTGCTATTCTTTGGAAGTCTGAATTCAAGTTTCTGTAACTTTCCCTATCTCCTTTGCATTTTGTTTCCCTTCTCCTCTCTGCTATTTGCAAGGCCTCGTTAGACAGCCACTTTGCTTTCTTGCATTTCCCTTTCTTTGGTATGGTTTTTGTTGCTGCTTCCTATACAATGTTTCGAGCCTCTATCCAAAGTTCTTCAGGCACTCTGTCCACCAAATCTTGTTCCTTAAATCTGTTCTTCACTTCCACTGTGTATTCATAAGGGATTTGGTTTAGATTATACCTGAGTAGCCCAGTGGTTTTTCCTACTCTCTTCAGTTTAAGCCTAAATTTTGCTATGAGAAGCTGATGATCAGAGCCACAATCAGCTCCAGGTCTTGTTTTTGCTGACTGTATAGAGCTTCTCCATCTTTGGCTGCAGAGAATATAATCAATCTGATTTCGATGTTGCCCATCTGATGATTTCCATGTATAGAATCGCCTCTTGTGTTGTTGGAAAAGAGTGTTTGTGATGACCATTTTGTTCTCTTGAAAAAACTCTATTAGCCTTTGCCCTGCTTCGTTTTGAACTCCAAGGCCAAACTTTCCTGTTGTTCCTTTTATCTCTTGACTCCCTACCTTGGCATTCCAGTCCCCTAGAATGAGAAGAACATCTTTCTTTGTTGTCAGTTCTAGAAGGTGTTGTAAATCTTCATAAAATTGTTCAATTTCAGTCTCCTCAGCAATGGAGGTTGGTGCATAAACTTGGATTATTGTGATGTTGAAAGGTCTGCCTTGGATTCGTATTGACATCTTTCTATCATTTTTGAGATTATATCCCATTACAGCTTTTCCCACTCTTTTGTTGACTATGAGGGCTACTCCATTCCTTCTACGGGATTCTTGCCCACAATAGTAGACATGATAGTCATCTGCGTTGAATTCACCCATTCCTGTCCATTTTAGTTCACTGATGCCCAGGATGTCAATGTTTATTCTTGCCATCTCCTGTTTGACCACATCCAGCTTACCAAGGTTCATAGATCTTACATTCCAGGTTCCTATGCAGTATTTTTCTTTGCAGCATCGGACTTTCCTTTCACTTCCAGGCACGTCCACAGCTGAGTGTCCTTTCGGCTTTGGCCCAACCACTTCATTAGCTCTGGAGCTACTTGTACTTGTCCTCCGCTCTTCCTCAGTAGCATGTTGGATGCCTTCTGACCTGAGGGTCCCATCTTCCAGCGTCATATCTTTTAGCCTTTTGTTTCTGGTCATGGGGCTTTCTTGGCAAAGATACTGGAGTGGAATTGCCGGTTCCTACCCCAGGTGGATTGCATTTAGTCGGAACTCTCCACTATGACCTGTCCGTCTTGGGTGGCCCTGCACGGCATAGCCCATAGCTTCTCTGAGTTGCTCACTCCCTTTCGCCACGACAAGGCAGAAATCCATGAAGGGGGGGAATACTGTATACATAGTATATCTTGACTTTAGCAAGGTTTCTGAGAAAATGTCCCATGATATCCTGATTACCAAACTAACTACATGTGAACTGGATAAATCAAGTCTCAGGTGGGTACAGAATTGTACTTAGAGGGTGATGATTAGTGGTTCCTTCTCCAAGTGGGAGGAGGTAATAAGTGGGGTACCCCAAGGCTCAGTCCTGGGTCTGGTGCTCTTCAATATTGTTTTTAATGACTTGGATGAGGGAGTGCAGGGAATGCTTGTAAAACTTGTGGATGACACAAAATTGGGTGGAATAGCTAATACCCTGAAAAACAGAAAAAAAATTCAAAATGATCTTGATACGCTGGAACACTGAGTTGAAAACAGCAAAATTAAAATCAGCAGGGATAAGTGGAAAATACTGGACCTCAGATATAGAAATCAAATGCACAGTTAGTTACAAGATGGGGGATACCTGGCTCAACAATACTATGAGCAAGAAGGATCTTGGAATTGTTGTAGATCACAAGCTGAATATGAGCCCAAAGTGTGATGTGGTTATAAAAAATGTAAATACTATTTTAGGTTGCATTAAAAGAAGTATAGTTTCAAAATCCTGTGAGGTGCTAGTTCCCCTCTATTCAACACTGGTTAGGCCTCACCTTAAGTATTAAGTCCAGTTCTGGATACCACACTTCAGGAAGGATGCTGACAAATTGGAACAAGTTCAGAGGAGGGTGACAAGGATGATCATGGGGCTGGAAACCAAGCCCTATGAGGAAAGATTGGAAGAAATAGGCATGTTTAGCCTTGAGAAAATAAGATTGAGGGGAGATATGATAGCACTGTTCAAATACTTGAAAGACTGTCATACAGAGAAGGGGCAGGGTCTGATCTCGACTGTTCTAGAGTGCAGGACACACAGCAATGGGCTCAAGTTACAGGAAGCCAGATTTTGATTGAACATCAGGAAAAACTTCCTGATTATTAGAGCAGTACGGCAATGAAACCAATTACCTCGAGAGGTGGCGAGTGCTCCAACACTGGAGGCATTTAAGAGACACTTAGACAACCACTTGACAAATATCCTTTGATTTGTATTCCTGCATCGAGCAGGGAATTGGACTTGATGGCCTTATATTCCTCTTCCAATTTCCCTATTCTATGATTTATATATAAAACACAATAACAGAAAAAGAACAGAAATGCAACAGTGTGGGTTATTCTGGTTTCTCTAAGCAAATGGTGTTAGTAACAGAGCAAAATGCTAATATGGAGCCACCCTAGGCCATCCCGGCAATTGACCTCTTTAATATGAACTTACTCTTTTCACCTAGCTGCCAGACAAGAATTGAAAATAAAAAGAAAGGAAGGAGTTCTTGTGATGAATGAACAAGAGGGGGGGGGGGTTTCTACATAAATATATGAAAGAGTGCACTATTAAACACAATGGACTAACGATTCTATATTAATCAGACGTGGAATTTTATTGATATCCAACAGAAGGAAAGGAGTTTTCACTGTTTGAAAAACAAGACAAACACTTTGTCTGGACACTGCTAAAAAGTATGATTTAAGACATATGAAGACCCTCTTTTACTATTCTCACCTTTTGACCTGGAGATAGCCTTCCCACATTTCTCCTTCATATAGCTCTGTTAGCCTTTCACCAGGACAGAGCCATCTTCACTATGGAAACGAAGAGTATCTGGTAAACATAACAGTCTCTTTCGTCTTCCTCCCCCTCTTACTTATGTTTGTCTGTCAGAGATTATCAAAGTTAAATGCCCTAGAAAACCACTCTTTGTTGCTAGGGAAGAAAACATTTAAAAGGCTTATCTTTTGAATTATCATGTGGGGTGGAGAACACACTACCAATATTCAGAAACATAATTATGTGGTTGCATTATTGTGGAAAGCATCGTACCAAAGTTAAAGTCATTAAATGTCAGTTTTAACTACTTATTTTTAGTGAAATAAAAGTTCCTCTTGCACTTGATTTTGAGAAATAGTTACAACTGATACTTGTTTCCTCTCAAAATAAAACAACAAAAGATAAAATACTACAGTATTTCCAATATGAATGGGACTTCCTTGTTTTAACAACAACAACAAAAAGAGAGTCTGTCTTTTCCATTTTCATGTTCTTTTGTTGATCACCAAAAGCAGGGCTCTAAAACACAAATGATTCGCATTGATGAAAAAGAGATGCAGGAACGTTTTGTGTTATTTTGTGTTTCCCTCTTTTGTCTAACCATTCTTTTACTCTGTGCTTATCAAAGAGGGCATCGATTTATTCTCCATTGCTCCTAAGAGTAAGATAAGAACCAATGGGTGGAAACTCATCAGAGGGAGATTCAACCTGGAAATAAGGAGGAATTTCCTGACAGTGGGAACCATTAAGCAGTGGAACAGTTTGCCTCATATTGTTGTGGGTGCCCCATCACTGGAGGTTTTCAAGAAAAGATTGGACAGCTATCTGTCCAGGATGGTGTGAGGTCTGGGATGGTATGAGGCCTCCTGTCTTGGGCAGGGGGTTGGACTAGAAGACATCCAAGGTCCCCTCCAACCCTACAATGATTCTATAATTCTATGACATCACCCAGGATTTTTTTTTCATCCAATAGTGTTCCTAGGGCTGCTGCCAGCAGCCAATCAGAATGGATTGTCTTTCCCCCTTGATTTTTAAGGGATTCTTTCTCATTTCTTTCTTTGGACTACTTTTGTAATTCTTTTTTTAAAAAACCCTTAAAAATACTTTAGGGGAAAAAAAACTCCAATTGTCGAGGAAGAAAGGAAGAAGAATGAGACACTAAACAAAGAGGCATCCATCTTAGTCAGGAATAAACTGTCACTTCAGCAGAAGAAAACTGAGAGCTCCAATGGTGATAGGGCAAGAAAATTCTTGAAGGATAGCTACTGGGCAGCAGCAGTAGTAGAATAATGGCAGTGACACTCAAGCTAACAGCCTTTGTTGACCTCTTGGCACAGTTCATCATCAAGTGCTAGTGCAAAAATTCTATATTGTAACCCAGGATTATAAGATAACTAAAATAATAGCAATCATTTTGAAAAAACAATTCAGATTTGTCATTAACTTTCAAGGACAATGCAGTTGAAAGAGGAGACTTGAAATAATGGTCCAGGCCAGGGCTGTATCCTGGTTCTTGCTTTGTTTAACATTGACACCAACAATCCACAAAAAAGTTTTATTTATGCAAATAATCTTGCAGTTGGTGATGACAAAACATCTTCTAGCAAATGCATTAGAAGAATCTGGAGGATATTATGATATAAATCAATTTAAACCTATTCCTACTAAGACTCAGATATGTACCTTCCTTCTGAGAAACAGGCGGGCATCTTGAAAACTTCAAGTTAGCTGGATAGGCATCCAACTAGATCATCGTTTTGCCTCCAAATGCTTAGGTATTACTTTGGAGCATACACTACCTATAAGAAACACTGCCTAAATATGAAGCAAATGATTCCTCAAGGAACAATATTCTTCTAAGGTTATTGGGAACCACTTCTGATACGTAACCACAAACATGGAGAACTGTAGCCTTGACCCTATGGTGCTCTGCTGACAAATATACCAGCCCAGTGTGGCATGGTTCAGCCCATGCAAAACTGGTAGATGCAGCACTCGATGAAAGATGTAGAACCATTACTGATCCCTGAAGTCAATCCCAGTGCTAAAATCAATTACCTAGCAGGCATTGCACCCAATGGCATATAGAGAGAGGTACCAGTGAAACATTCAAAGGATCTTCATTAAATGTAGCTGTAGAAGGGGCAGCCATGTTAGTTTGTGCAAGCATAACAGGTGAAAACAAAATAAAAATTAAAAAGACAAAAATGTGGTGACACATTTAAGATTATCTTTTATAATTTTTACGTGAGCTTTTGTGTACAAGTCCACTTCATCAAACACAGATGAAGCGGACTTGTCAAAAGCTCACATTAAAAAAATATAAAAGTTAATCTTTAAGGCGTCACCATGTTTTTGTCTTTTTGTTTGTTTGTTTGTTTTATAGTTTTCACGTATAATACATTTCACATATAATATATTAACTCTTTGGCTACTATCCCATCCCTCCCACATTAAAATCAAAGGAAAGATATTTCAGAACATCTGTGAATCTTCAAGGAGCAGTAGAGAATGCAAGGACCTGGAAAGAAATGACTACCCACCTCTTAAAAGGGTTGGTGCCCCAGGAAAGTCTAGCTCCCAGTTACACAGAGAACTGGGTTCAGTTAACAAGCTGTGTAGACATGAGACAGTAGAACCATGATACATCCAAGAATATCAGGTTTTCACACTGATACAGTCCTTTGCAAGTACAGAGAACAAATGCAACTTCACAGCTGTTTCAGGGTACCCTTATGTCCCTCAATACATACCATGGAACACTTGATGCTCATGATGTTGCCCATCATTGGGCAGAAATTATCTGATTTACTTATTAATTGTACTACTGTATGATGTTTTCAACATAAACAAAGAAAGTAAAAATTCATAAGAAGAATGTAATCAGCATAATCACTTTGTAGATCTGTACGTCTGGAATGCAGCATTGTTCTACATATTAATTATTTAAAGTTGTGAAGATTGTCCAGGTCCGGTGGGGGGGGGCTTCTATAACTACTCAGTCACACTAACCTGTTAGCCCTAGGGTGGGTGAATGAACTGAGGAGGCTGACTTGTGGTCATGACTATGGAGCTAATCTGTTACCAGTGCCTTCCAACAATCCAGCCTTCCTAGACTTGGCATTGCTTCCAGGGAGTCCACCAACCCACAAGGCTAACTGCTTTGAAATACTACCCACACCTTGCAAGGTAGAGCTGCTTCCACACCCACAAAGAACTACAACCTAGTCAAGGACGATTGGATTTAGTACCACAAAATCTCAGAGGCAAAAACCCAATCAATCAGAAAACATTTATATTTTATTAAAGAGAGTAAAAAGGCAAAAAGTTCAAGAAGGCTTCAAAAGCATTTTGAAGGCAAAAGCACTATGAGACAAAGCTAGGGCAATCCAGAGGATGCACCAAAATAAGAAAGCTAAACTATTTAATACTCACAGACAAGTATGAAAGTCAGCATAGTTCTGAGGCATGCACAGAGCACATGCCTCACAACAAGACAGCAACCAAGCACAGCATCTCCACAAAGCTAAACCCACTAAAAGTAACTTCTGGCCTCCTTTTATACATTAATCTTCCTTTCTAAATGTTTCCACACCAACTACTAGTTAGCTATCATTCTCTTTGAATATTTGAGAAGGACAGAGCATCTTTAGTGTCCCTCCCCTCTCAGATAGGTAATGTTATTTTCCTAATGAACACAGGACCAAGGCACTGGCTAGCAGTGGCCTTGAATGTCTCTTTCTCAGGAGATAAGTTCTTGATGTTAGTCTTCTTTGTCAGTGGGCAAAGGTCCAACTGTCCCAGCTGTAGCCAACTTCCCAGGCACACACAAACAGGCCTGATTTTCAAGACAGATCCCATGTCTGAAGAGACTCTTAATTGACGAAGCCTTGCTTAAATTTTCTTTTAATTTTCCTGCTGCTGGGTTCATGAAGGGTTCAAACCTAGATCTCCTGGCGAGGAGTTCCAGAGACAGAGACATCCATTAGGACGTCTCTCAAGTCTTCACTAGAGATTCTGAAGGTGGTGGGACCATGAGAAGGACTTCTCTAGCAAATTTTAATGATTGGCAGGATTCAGGTTTTCAGATAAACTGGCCCTAAATTACAGCCTTTCAGATAACATGACTTTACAGGCCATAACTAACACTTTGAACTGTACCCAGAAATGGACTGGTAGCCAGTGAAACTGTTGGAGAAAAGGTGTTAAATGTTCCCTATAGCTGGCCTGTCATTGGCTGCATTGTTTTGGAGCAGCTGAAATTTCTGCACACTCTTCAAGGGCAGCATCATAAAGAACACATTGCAGTAATCCAGTTGGGATGTAATTAAGACATGTGTCATTGTAGCCAAGTCAGACATCTCCAGAAATGGGTGCAAGTGGTACACCAGTTTTACCTGTGCAAATGCACTCCTGACTACTGCCAAGACCTGGCTCAGGGATGAATCCAGAAGTACACCCCAGTTGTAACCCTAAGTTTTCATTTAAGTTTCCCCCATGTCCCCTCCAAGTCTTTGTGATGGTTTCTCCCCCCCCCCCAATTATTCTATTCTCTACATTATTGGAATGAGTTAGCTATTCTTATGCAACTCTCTAAAACTACATTGTCTAAAATGTGTATCTTACAGAAGCACAGGACATCAAGATAGAATTGGGAAAGATCCAAGGGGTGTTGCTCTTTATAAATATTTACAACACAAAGTGGAATGCATGAAGGAACAATTTTTGAAAACTGGATCTGATTGCTTTGACTGCTAGGTGGAAATTTTATTGACATTATTTAAAAAATCTAGGTGAAAACGCACATGCGGATTTCTCTGTTGGGCTCATTTATTTGCCTGTCATTTCTAATATATTAATAATTGCATGCTGTCAGGTTGATTCCAAGGTACAGCAATACTTTCCAGGTTTTCTAGGTAGAAAATATTTCTACACTGTACTATTTTCAACATTTGTTATCGCAATACTAAAGCAAGATTCCTCTCTGGATAATCTTTGGTGCCATCTGGAGTATGGTAACTAGATGACAAGCCTTTATTAAAAAGTTGAAAAGTTACTGGTTGTGTTACCTCTATGTCAGAAGCAGCACTATCAGTTGCATTTATTGCAGTCTGGAATTGCTTGGTCTTTGTGAACAATCATATGCATTTCGCTGTTCCACTAGGAAACCTTTCTTTTAAAAAAAACTGTCCTTTTATGTGTTCTTTCATTTATGCATGGTAGAAATCAGAGTACTACTAAGATCCCACAAGATTTTGATTGACAAGTGAAAATAAATGACAGCAATGTAGGGTTTGTTGGCAAATAAAATTTCATTTGGTGAATAGACTGACAAGTACAGTACTGTACTATTGATCATATGCTTAGTACCTTTCTATTGTTAAAGGTCAAGACCATGACAGTTTCAGCATTTCTGATGGGAAGTAAAATAAACGTCCCCAACCTAGTATTTCCAAGAGGGATTCCTGAATTGTGTTTGAAGACGTCCTTTCTGGAGAAAATGAAGAGTGGTGTGGTTGTTGTAGTAGTTACGTTGTGGATCTGCAAATAGAACCGCAATGCTGAGCAGGATGATGGACTAGCCTTATTTCACTGTAAATGACCACCTAGTGATTTAATTTAACTATGTCAGTTATTTCCCTGGAAAAGACGGTGATGTTAGGAAAGGGTGAAGGAAGGAGGAGAAGGGGACGACGGAGGATGGAGAGTGTCATTGAAGCAACCAACATGAATTTAACACAACTCCGGGAGGCAGTGGAAGACAGGAGGGCCCGGTGTGCTCTGGTCCATGGGGTCACGAAGAGTCGGACACGACTAAACAACAACCTCAGTTATTGCACACACCTATTTGTCGCTTTACTCCTACTATAATGCCCTCACAGCTGACTTGCCGATTTGCTGACGTCCAAATTGTTAAGTTCGCACATCTGCGAGTACAAGCTGGTGCAAATGGGGCTAATCAGTTACGGTGCTGCTTTTCCCCCAAAAAACAGGAGAGCCGGTTACAGTAATTAATTACAGCGTATCAACCATTCGTCCATCAGTATCTCACGCTTGATCTCGAGGAAAGGGCATGCTGGGATTTGTAGTCTTTCCTCTGCATGATAGACGCCTATTAGAAGAAGGGTTGTCTAACGTGTTGCCTTTTTTCCGGAGACAAAAGGTCCTGTCAGGGGAACATTTTTTAAACGAGGTTTTTATTTTTATTGTGGATTTCGGGCTCAGCGCGGCGGGTGAGGAAGGGAAAAATTGGATTTCTGTCAAAAAAAAAATCGCAGGCCTTTTCGTCAGGCAGTGCTATAAACAGCTTTTCTCTGGGAAGGAGGGCCTTTTCTTGCCATGCGTCGCGCCTTGGGGCTTTTTAAATCCAGGAGTTTCCGTGATTAGTCTCCGTTGCTTTTGCGTGTGCCTTCCGTTATCCCTGTCGCCGCCGGGCGCCCCCCTGCTCCCCGCAGGTTTTCACGGGCGACGGATGGGCTCGTGGGGCGGCGGTGGGAACCATGATGCCCGGGGAGACACCGCCCGCGGCGACCACGGCGGGAATCGCGGCGGAAGCGGCCACAGCCTGCGCCAACTGCGGGGCCCTCCAACAGGTACGACCCCCTCGGAGGGAGGTCCCTGCGCTTAACGCCGGCTGGCTCACCTCTCGGCTCTGGGTTAGGGTGCTTTTTCGCGCCTGCCTTGTGAAACGTGCCTTAGAACATGTGAAGAGTTCTTTTGAATGTACTCATCCTAAGAGGTGGAGACTCCGTTTTCGTACCTCTGTGGTGATTTGGGGGGGGGGGGGGGCAACACGGAATGGCGAAGTGTTGAAGCGGCGAGAAATGTATCATTAAAAGTTAATTGCCGTTATTGTTATCATTAAAAGAGTGGGAGTTTGATTCCCGGCTGTGCCTCCTTGACAGGGGCTGGACTCTGAAGTTCTAAGATTAGGATGATGAAAAGTTTATGGGAAGAATGGAAACGCCCTGTTTCCCCGAAAATAAGACAGGGTCTTATATTACGTTTTTGCTCCAAAAACGCATTAGGGCTTGTTTTCAAGGAATGTTTTATTTTTGTCATGTACAACCATGTACTGTACATTTATTCAAATGCAGTTATGTCATCTTCTGGTTGCTGTACAATGGTGGAGGGTGGGGTTTCACTTAACTGGGGCTTATTTTTGGGTTAGGGCTTATATTACGAGCATCCTGAAAAATCATACTAGGGCTTATTTTCAGGTTAGGTCTTATTTTAGGGGGAAACAGGGTATATATATATTTCTCCCTCTAAATAAAGTGCTGCAGAGTGCTTGGAAAATAGGCATAAATGGAGTATAAAATATGTTGTGAAATTGCAGCTTGTAGTGTATTTTGTATACGAACACAGTGTGTGAATGAATGATAGAGAACATATTTCAGGTTGAAGTGAGTTCAGTATGATTTGGTCTAGATCCTGTAAATATGCATGTATATGGTTTGGACCAGTTTGGACCTGTCTTTCTTTGTTGCTGAAGTGTATAGTGATTTCCTTTAAAAAATTGAACGGTTTGGAGATATTTTCATTTGCTGAGTTAGCTCTATAGAAAAATAAGTTGTATTTCATTTCACTGTGTGTGTTTTTTAAAAAAATAGAAACACCCATCATGAAAAAGAGAGGTAACTTTTGTACTTTTGTCACATCTAGCAATGTAATGTTACAATTGATTATTCAGAAGTAATCTCTGTTGAGGAAAAATAGACATACATTAATTTTAAAGTAAGTGAATATAGGATTGCAGTCTTACATTTTTTTTCTAAGAAAAACCAAAGATGGAAAACACCATTAGTACCTTAGTGTTATTTTACAGAAACAATTGATAGTCAGTTTTTGGAAGAGTGAATTTAGGAAATAATAAATGTCTTCCTAATGTATTTAAGGAATAGCAGAGGCATTTTATAGTGTACATAATTCCCACTTCATACTAGTAAATAGTAATTGCTCAAAATAGTCTGTGTGGATATCGAATGCCATCCAAGTCGTGATGTTTCCATTTGGACTGATTTTAAGACGGGAATAAAGATACAACTTTTTAGAGTGGCATATTATGTCTAAATTGCTCCTTGATATTGTTTGAATTGTATCCTGTCTTGTTTTTAATTGGCTTTAATGTATTAATTTGATTTTTATAGTTTTGCAGTGGAGTTGGTGATACGATTTTTGGCTAAATATGATTTTGTTTTCATTCTTTTAAGAAGTTTATAAGCTATCATGAGCATTATTTTTAGTTGAAACACAAGGCATAAAAGCAAGTAATCAATTAAGTTATGTTAAAGAGCTGGACCATAAAGAAAGCTGACCGCCAAAGAATTGATGCTTTTGAATTGTGGTGTTGGAGGAGGCCCTTGAGAGTCCCCTGGACTGCAAGGAGAACAAACATATCACTTCTAAAGGAAATCAACCCTGAGTGCTCACTGGAAGGACAGACCCTGAAGCTGAGGCTCCAATACTTTGGCCATCTTATGAGAAGAGAAGACTCCCTGGAAGATACGCTGATGTTGGGAAAGTGCGAAGGCAGGAGGAGAAGGGGACAACAGAGGATGAGATGGTTGGACAGTGCCATTGAAGCAACCAACATGAAATTGACACAACTACGGGAAGCAGTGGAAGATAAGAGGGCCTGGCGTGCTGTGGTCCATGGGGTCACGAAGAGTCGGACACAACTAAACAACAACAATATTTATCGTTGTTTTTCTGATCTCATCTACATCTATGGGAGATGGGCACAAATTGGAAAAATAGTTATTCATTTTGATTTGTTTTTAATCAAGGTAGACAAATAATGGATTTATGGGTTTTTTTCTGACAAATCAATTTTCCATTTTCTTTTTTTCCTTTAAAATGTACAACCACTCCACAAGCATGTAGAGACACTGAAATTGTAGAGAGGCATCTCCTGACTTCTTTACAAGCACCACAATACTGAAGTTTGGGTATCAAATGTTCCAGTTAGATACCCCCCAGAAAGTTCCCGCCAGGCAATGAGAGACATCAGAATCACAGAGGAGCTTCCCATGACTCTACAATCCCTCCAAGTTTGGTGGACATTGGGTTTTGAACATCTGAAGTGTATGCCCACAGAGTGGGTCCCCAGGAAACTGCCCTTTAGCAGCTGGCTTGGGGGAAAACCCTATCTTCACCAGGCTTGGAGGGATTGTAGAGGAGAGTCAGGGGAAGCTTTTCTGTAATTTTGGTGTCTCTAGGCCTCGTGGGCCACTTATAGCCAGAGGGATCAAAAATTGCAAAAAAAAAAAAATGATCGATATGTATTTGTCAGGGTTATCAATTCATATGAATATGATTGTCAAATTAGCAATTTTTGACAAATTTTGCAATTCGTTTTTAAATTCATGCCCATCTCTAGTTTTGAACTCTAAGCATCATACTAGATACTATTTTATAAAATTAATAAATTTTTGTGAGATTTTATGCCTCAGCAGTCAGACTTGCCAGTGAAACATGTACCTGTAGTGTACTGTATTTACTTTTCAGTATCAAATGCAAGATACATAGGGGAAGGTAATCAAGTCCTATGGCAGATATTTCAATCTGTGACAGATTACTTCAGAGGGAACATATCTTCTAAAAAGATGCTATAAATTGCATTCTTGTTTGGTCCTTAGTTTCCTTTATTTCAGAAAATACCCTTTATTCTCTGACATTTTGTAGTGTCAGGGCCTTATAATATATAGATACAAGGCACTTCATAAATGTACAATGGATTATGCATTTAAACATGTGAAACATCTAATGTAGAAGCATTTAGATATTTTTACATTGTAATATTTAATATGTTGTCTAAATTTTAAAAAATACCAAAATTTATTTTAAAAGAGTATCCAGTTCAGTTTAGTAGTGGGATGAATGGAAGACTGTTCTTTATTTAAACCTGAAACATCCAGAGTTTTTAATTTTAAAATATTTTCTATTTCTTTTTTCCAACAAGATTGTGTAATTTGTTATACTTATTTTAATACCCAGAATTTAAAGTCTACTACAGGATAATTATGTTCTTCAAAATAAGCTGCCAGAAAGGCACCCATTTTCTAATTCCTTGTATGTTGGATGTATTGCCCATCTCTTTTGGAAAGGGGTCAATTTCTCCTCTCTCTTTTTAAAAAAATATTTGCACTGAATCGTATAAATTGCCAAAATGCTGTTCCTAGTGTTATATGCGATTCTAGGGTTTGAATCTCCATTTGGACATCAAAACTCATGGGGAGAGTGGAACTGGTGAAATAAATCCTTAAATACTTCACTTACCTTGAACACCGTATAATGGTTGCTATAAATTGATTTCAACTTAATGGCACGTAACTGTTATAAAGTACATTTTTGTGTGGTTTAGGTAATCTGTAGGTACTGTATCCTCTGAAAAATGTTTGAAATACATTCAGTACCTACATCTATAATGAAATGAGCCATGAACCTCGGCACAACCAGTACAATACAGTGGTGCCTCGCTTAGCGATGTTAATTCATTCCGAAAAATCACTGCTAAGCGATTTCATCACTAAGCAAAACGCGGTTTCCCATTGAAATGCATTGAAAACCGGATAATCCGTTCCAATAGGAACGAATTGCCGTCCTTAAGCGAAAATTGCCATAGGAAACATCGCTAAGCAAAACGCGGTTCCCCAATTGAAATCTATTCAATGCATCTCAATGGGGGGGAAAATACAACAACAAATTTAAAAAGAGTTAGAACAAAGTCAAATTTGGTTAACAAAGGGTTTATTAAGTGCACTTTATGATTTCAAACATTTTAAACAGTAAACTTTAACTTTATAAATAACAGAAAAACATTTAAAAAACAGCGAACATGAGGCTGTTTACACCATCGTTAAGTGAAACAGGGGACCCAAAATTTAATCGCTATGCGAAGCATGGTCCCAACCATCGCTAAGCGAAAATCTCCCATAGGGACCATCGCTAAATAAAGCGCAAAAACACTCTGTAAAAGTCGTCGCTAAGCATTTTCGTCGCTAAACAGAGCGCCCGTTAAGCGAGGCACCACTGTATATTGTTTGTGATGTCTGGCTCTGTTTCTTAAATTTGTACCTTACTAGCTTGTTCCTTATGTTTCATTTTTGAATGAAATCAATGGCTCATTGTGGAAATGTAGTATACACAGTATCAGTATTTGAATTTTTTTGTCTTCAAGGTGTTAAAAATTATTAAGGGGAGTGCAGAAATGTTGCTCTGAAAACAAAAGTGCATTTTAAAACTCTGGCTTAACAGTAGTTTACATTTAGAGTTTCAAAACAATCAATTATTTCCAACAAGTCTGAAAACAGGACCATGATATGATAACACTTTGAAGAATTTCATGCATGCCTGTCAGTTTAGCATGGCAGTAAGCTAAGGGTTGAATTGAAAATACGTAATGAATAGAATTACAGTGGTGCCTCGCATAACGAGCGCCCCGTTGAGCGACGAAAATGCTTAACGAGGGGCTCTGGGCCATCGCTGGAGCGTTCGCTCAGCGATGGCCCCATGGAGTTTTTTTGCATTGCGATATTCGCTAAGCGATTCGCTTAGCGAATATTGCATAACGAAGCGGGGGAGAACAGCTGATCAGCGGTTCCAAAATGGCCACCGGAAGGTCCACGGCGCATTTTCGTGCCCTGCCCTCGCTTACCGAGGGCGCGAAAATGGCGGCACTATGGAAGAACTTCGCACAGTGGTGAGTTTTCAAGCCATAGGGACGCATTGAACTTCGTTCAATGGCTTTTTTCATTCTCCACAGCGATGTTTCCCATAGCAAGGGTTAATCCGGAACGGATTAACCCTTGCTATGCGAGGCACCACTGTATTGATGTAATACGAGAACATAAAATGGCAATTGCCAGTCAAATCACACAATTTTCCAGTGACTGCAAGATATGCTTAGCATACAATATTTTGAGTTTACAATATCTTGTATTTAAAATACCTTGGAGCTATAATATCCTGATGTTATAAGGTTCTGGTGTTACAAGTAGAGACCCCACTGTAGTTGTTATGAAGTGTGAACATTCTGTTTAAGGTAGTGAGCTACTCTATGCCCTTTTCTACTCTTAAATCTAAAAAGCAAATTATTTTAAGAGGGAACAAGGATGAGGTCAACAATTTTTGTGGGTAGATGAACTCTAAGAAAGATAGCATCAAAACTGGCATTCATTATAACTGGTCAGAGATGTACCCTTATATACAGCCTTGCTATGAGGAGTTACTAACATGGTATAGTATGATAAACAAAGGAGAAGTGTGTGATTAGCGTTTTCTTAATACTTCCAAGTATCACTAATCTATAGAGCTATGAAATGTTCCTTTTCCAGACTACAAATTACAGAAGCTTTAATGCATCTTGAGTGGTTCTGGAAAGAGTGGTAAAAAAGTGTAACTTCTCATAGATGTTTTGAGAGAACTTGATTATATGCTCTTGCTTAAGAATACAAGATATATCTGTTAAATCAGAACAATGCCCATTTGCTCCAGCATTCTTTGTAAGAAACCCATCAGGCGTATAAGTGGTCCATGGGTTTGGACCACTGGGTGACTATATGCTTTCTGCCTGCTTCTGCTCTGTTGGTTAGTCATGGGCTTCTTTCACTCATACTTCACGTTCCTACCTGATGGCAATTGAATGTGTGAGTTGATTCTTTTGACCATTGTAAGTCTCTGTTTGGTGAAACATTGGATGGTAATGAAGGTTCTGTCAGTGGTGGATCATTTATACAGATGTGTTTGATCAGCAGATTTACATTTCAAAGAATATACTTGGTTCATTTGACTGTTAGATAATTTCAAACAGTGCTATAATATTTAAAGCAATCTCCTCAGTCTTAATTAGTCTACATGTCCACACTAATCAAAATATAAATGATGAAAAATCATTTATATTAGCAAGCTTAGTAAAGCTTCACTGTTCTGAGGCAATTTTTCCTTGTTTACAGGCTTACAGGTAGCAACCTGTATTAAATTCTTATAAAACATTTTTTTGTTGTTTAGTCATTAAGTCGTGTCCAACTCTTTGGGACCCCATGGGCCAGAGTGTGCCAGGCCCTCCTGTCTTCCGCTGCCTCTCGGAGTTTGGTCAAATTCATATTGGTCACTTCAATGACACTATCCAACCATCTCGTCCTCTGTCAGCCCCTTCTCCTCTTGCCTTCACACTTTCCCAACATCAGAGTCTTTTCCAGGGAGTCTTCTCATGAGATGGCCAAAGTATTGGATCTGTCCTTCCAGTGAGCACTCAGGGTTGATTTCCTTCAGAATTGATAGGTTTGTTCTCCTTGCAGTCCAGGGGACTCTCAAGGGTCTCCTCCAGCACCACAATTCAAAAGCATCAATTCTTTGGGGGTCAGCCTTCTTTATAGTCCAGGTCTCACTTCCATACATCACTACTGGAAAAACCATAGCTTTGACTATGTGGGCCTTTGTCGGCAAAGTGATATCTGCTTTTTAAGATGCTATCTAGGTTTCTTATCGCTTTCCTCCCAAGAAGCAGGTGTCTTTTAATTTCGTGGCTGCTGTCACCACAAAATAATTTTAATAAAATGTAAAACTTAATTTAGTTTATATATGAGTGCTGAGAATGTGTTTCAGTCTCCAAATTGTGGAATCTGACAGTTTTGGTACAGAGAAGTTAAAGTCTGTCTTCCGTTTTCACACTTCAGTTCACCTCTTACTCCATTAAGAATTAGTCAATTTCCAGAGCTTAGAAAAAGAGTGAGCCAATCCTTTTCTCAGTCTAAAGTTGTCCACAGCTTTGTTACTGTTTCTGTAAAACTTTTTAAAGTTTTGGTTTAGGGACCATTTCTGTGTAGTGTCTCAATACCTGTTTTATCATGTCTGTAATTGTGTTGCCTTTTAATTTTCCTTATTTTGCTGCCCTTACCAGAGACCTTTGGGTAGTGTGGGCGGCATATGAGTTAAAAAATATTCTTAAGACATTATTTTGTAAACTTCTTTAATTTATCATTACATTTATTTCCCCCCTAGAATTTAAATGAATATGTAGCTGCCTTAGTTGCACTGAAACAAAAGATAATTGACACGGAGTAAGTATATATTCATCTTTTCTAGCCACAAATGTCTTTATGTTCACATGTACCAGTTTTGGAGCTTGCCTACCCACACATAATTCAGTGGCTTTAAATCCCTTTTAAGTCCAGGAAAATTTAAAGCATCTGCTGCACACATGCAACTTGGTATAACCCCGGAGGCAATTTTTTTCAGCACAGAATGATAGTAGTAGTAGTAGTAGTAGTAGTAGTAGTAGTAGTAGTAGTATTTATTTTGCAGTCACAGACCCAATAGAGTTCTTATAGTCCACAAAAGCTCACTGTGCCAAAGGACCAGGGAGTAGCCAGGCATTTTGAGAATGGAGTAGAATAGCAGCTGCATGCCCTTTTACGTGGTGCAGTTCTGTATAAAATTACATCTGGTGTAAGAGCTAGCAAGCATAGTTAATGTGCATGTTTTTAAAAACCCGAAGAGATAAGAGTCAGCATATCTGCCATTTGCTATCTTAATTTTCAAAACATTTTCAGCACAGCAATATTCCATGGCCAAAATCCTGCAGCACAGTTATGCCTTCATATGCAAATAGTGTAACTCTCAGCAGCTTCTGGCTGTCAATTAAAGAACCCTCATATAGATTTTTTGGGGCATATACCAACCCACCCGACTTGCACGCACCTGAAAATCTAAACAGGGGTTCATTAATTGTAACATCTGCCTTCCATGGGTGTAATTAAGCAACATGATTTTGGCCCATGTGTGTATCTTTCACTTTATTGTCCAAATCCCAAATTTTGCCAGCATTCTGTCATGTATGTTTAGTGTGGAGCTATATCTCATTTTTTCCCTTTTCCTTCTCTTACAGCCACTTGCTGACAGAATACCAACAAAAGTGCAATGATATCCTTTTCAGCATTTCTCCACTTCCTTAATAAAATGTTTCCATATATAATCAGCATATCATTACAGGTTTGGGGTGTTTTTAAGTGATAGAATGTATAGTTTATGGTGAATACATCTCTGTATCAGGTTGCTGCAGTATGCATGCTATACATGTTGTGGAAAAAGTAACAACTTTATGAAATCTAGATGGTGTAATCTGCTAAAGCTCGGATTACTGAACGTTGCATCAGGTGGCAGTGCATAGATGGGGAGTGGCAGCCACAGCAACTTTGACAGAAAACAGGCAGCCTGTTTTCATAGCATCAGGAAGAGCTTTTGTGCTTATGCTAAAGGACCATTGTTTTTTTCAGGGGACCTTCTGTAAAAGAATTAGGAAAAGGCTGTGTGGTTCAGGATTACAAAGCTGTCACCTAACTCTTACATTTCTGTAAAAGAAGGCACTGATGTACCCTGGCCTTATCATCTTTCACTGTGTTAATACTTGTTGGCTGATGCTTCATTTTTGTTTGATTTATTTATTTTGGGGTGTTGGTGCTTCTGTTTAACATTATGCTCAGGTTTCTTTTAAAAACTTTTATTTAAGAATCTGGTGGCAGACGATCAGTAAAGTGGTGGAGAGGGTGGTGGCCGATCAGCTTCGGGCCCTTTTGGATGAAACCAATGCCCTGGATCCATTCCAGTCGGGCTTCAGGCCGCACCATGGTACAGAAATGGTACTGGTCGCACTGCTGGATGACTTGTTGAGGGAGGCTGACGGGGGCAAAATGTCCTTGTTGGTCCACCTCGATATCTCAGCCGACTTTGATACCGTTGACCACGGTATCCTCCTGGGGAGGCTTTCAGAGTTGTGAATTGGTGGCTCAGCACTTGCCTGGCTCTGTTCCTTCTTGAAGGACCGGCCCCAGAGAGTACAGCTTGGGGAGAATCTTTCGGCCCCGTGGAGTTCCAATTGTGGGGTTCCACAAGGGTCAATTATCTCCCCAATGCTGTTTAACATCTACATGAGGCCGCTGGGTGGGGTCATCGGGGTGTGGGGCCTCGTGCCATCAGTATGCTGATGACATGCAGCTCTACAGCTCCTTTTTGCTTACTTCAGTGGATGCCGTTCTGTCCCTTCAGTGCTGTCTGGGGGCTGTACTGCAATGGATGCAGGAGAATGGGTTGAAGCTGAACCCAGACAAGACGGAGATCCTGAGGGTAGGTGGCCCGACCATTAGCAGCTTGGGAAACTCCCTCACTTTTTTTTGGGGGGGGGTGACTCTTGCCGCGAAGAGTGAGGTTCGCAACTTGGGAGTACATCTGGACCTGCCGCTCACCATGGAAACCCAAGTGGTGTCAGTGGTCCACTCCGCCTATTACTATCTATGGCGAATTGTCCAGCTGCGTCCCTATCTTGATGACAGGGCCGTCACCACTCTGGTCCATGTGCTCGTAGTCTCAAGATTAGACCACTAATGCACTCTACGTGGGGCTGCTTTTGAGATTGATGCGGAAGCTTCAAATGGTGCAGAATTCGGCAGCCAACTACTTACTGGAACGAGAAAATACCAGCATATCTCTCCCATTCTGGCTGCCTTGCATTGGCTGCCCATTCACTTCCGCATTGACTTCAAAGTGTTAATGATGACATACAAAGCCCTAAACAGTTTAGGACCTTGATACCTAGAAGAACGCCTTCTCCCACCTAGATCTATTTGAGTCATTCGCTATAGCCAGGAAAGACGGCTGAGGGGCCTAACACTGAAAGAGGTCCAAAAAGAAAGAACAAGAAATCGGGCCCTCTCAGCAGTGGCCTCTCGACTTTGAAACAGCTTGCTGTCAGAGATCTGCCTAACACCCTTGCTGGGTGTCTTTAAGAGCCAATTAAAGACTTGGCTCTTTAGTCAGGCCTTCCCTCCTACCAATACTTGACTTTTACTTTCTGCTTGGCCTTTTGTTTACTTTTCCATCTTGATTAACATTAATGTTATCAATTTAAATTATTGTTTTAACTGTTTTTATGTATGAGTAGACGCAGGCTAGAAGGGCGGGATAAAAATCTAATAATAAATAAATGATATACATAAATAAATAAGAACAGCGCCAGGCTCATGTCTGTGTGTATTTGACATGGATAATTGAGAATACAAAGTTACCTATGTGTGTCTGAACAGACACAGTGTTATTTATGAGATTTATATCCCTGTTTTCCACCGAATCATGTTTATGGTACTCGAAGAATAAGTTCAGGGTAAAGGACAGAATAGCAAAAACACCAAAACAAGGGTGATGAACACATGAACGAATGCATGAAAACAGCCAATTGAGCAAACTATTGTATATTTACAGTAGCTATAACAAGCAGCCAAAGGCCTGTGCAAATAAAAATGTCTTTGCCTAAAGGTGGAACATGATCAGAGAATGAGCTAAATAGGCCTTCTGTTACAAAGAGTCCAAGAGCCTGAAGGCACTCAGCATGATGGCCTATCCTCAGATTCCTGCCATAAATCCTGTTGTGCAATTAGGCAAACAGCCTAACTTGTACATGCAAATTGCTGAAGGTTGAGAAATAATCAGTATTATTTGTTGCATGCCAAGTCACGTGTCTCAGTATGCAGCAGATAATATCTGTTGATTTACAGCCATTCATTCCTGAAAGTTACACCATTTCTGCAGTTGAACAACAGGATTTCATTAAATTGTAGAAAATGAAGTTGGAAGGCCATCAAGTCCAACCTCCTGCTCAACTCAGGAATCCAAATCAAGGGCTACCTGCCAGGTGGTTGTTTAAGTTTCTCTTGAATGCCTCCAGTGTTGGAGCACTCACCACCACTCTAGGTAATTGATTTCATTGCTGTACTGCTCTAACAGTTAGGAAGTTTTTTTCCAGAGAGTGTGGTATAATCCCTTTGTTTCAAGTTTTCTTTAACAAGGTGTCACAGCTTCAAGCTGCTAAAAGGTAAGAACCTATCCCATTTTGATAGTCTAATTGAGATTTTGTCAATTTTAAAGACAGTTCGCAGAGTAAATTTCTGGGTACTAGTAATGAATATCTGTAATAATTATTATTACGGTGCCATCAAATTATTTCCTAATGAATGATCTCTAGAAGGTCTGAGCATTAACAGCCTTGGTCGCATTTCACAATTTAAAGGCTATGGCTTTATTTGTTGAGTCAATCGTATTTGATCTTTTTCTCTTTTTTTCCTGCCTTCAACTTTTTCTAGCAGAACTGTCTTTTTCAATGAGTCTTGTCATGACATATCCAAAGTAGAGTAGCCTCAGATTATCATTTTAGCTTCTGCTGAGAGTTTGAGCTTGCTTTGACCTAGAATCCATTGATTTCATTTCTGTGATGCATTATTCTTGTTAAAGGCCATTTAAAAAAATAAAAACAAAATAAAGTACAACATGAAATGTCAACTATTATTTTTAGACATTTGGAAACCATTTCTAGAAGCTTATAGATCTTGTTATTTTTGCAGTTGTGTCTACATTCTATAGTCTGTTCATTCTGTTTTTGTTTGTATTTGTTCTTCCATTTTTAGCATAATAAAGTTTAATGAAAGATTTTAAAAATGTACAGTTAAGCATAAAATGTTTAAAAGACTAGTTACTTTAGAACAGTTTTAAAACACTTTAAAATCAGAAATGTGTAATATTTCACAATAAGACTTTTATTTTATTGTTTTGTCCCAACGTAATTGCTAGAAACCTGCCTGAAAAGGAAGGCTGTTGCATGTCAGTGGATGGAGAGCATGGAGGGGGGCAAATTGATCTCTCAAAGGATATCATGCATTAACTTAGGCACAGCTGTCAAAAAAGCACTCATGTTAACAAATATGCCTGTGTCACTGGTAGAACCTAAAGAAGGAAACTCCCCCCTGAAATATTTTTAAAAAACACAGAGGCTCATGAGAGATACAGCCTTTCACATAGCCTGGACACTCATTGTGTACTACAGTGTATGTTGTAACTAGCATTACCATTAGGAGTAGATTCCTCTTGTCCAGTCCCTCACATAAATTGTCCACCATGGTCACTAAACTTTCCAGTCACTGGGCCTAAAACCAGATTGAAATGGATATAAATATTCCATCTCATCCAGGAATCCTTCAATATGAACAGCCATGCCACACTTCAATACTTTGTCCAAGAATAGAATATTTGTCCAGTATGGTGGGATTCAAAGGGCTAAAGATCCACAAGACTTCTGTCAGTTATAACATCCATGTCAGAGGGGATCCTAGTGACTTTGTATGTACAGTGCTGTGCATATTATTCACTGTGGTCTGTCAAGTAATCTGCATCCTTTTGTTTATGGGGCAGCATGTATACAACTTGGACAACTCAAATTGGGTCTGCTTGAAGCTCTGCAGACTCAACAGTGGCAGGAAATATTTATTTCTTTGATGCTGCCACGACCACTATGGAAAAGGATTCCAGTGTGCTCTACCTTACATTATTTGGATCCATTCTTTAGTTTTCCACCATTGTCACTTCAGTGTCTGACCCACTTGCTCCATCTTCACCAGCCCTACTGTAAATCAGAGACTAGTTTGGCTCCACACTGTGGAAGGGAATACTTAGGAACAGTTGTTTTTTTCAGCTTTGGCCATTTCTCAGTTCTACAGGTCAGCTTTGGCAGGGTCACCAATTCAGGCAATTCCCCAAGAGCTGGCACGAAACCATTTGTTTCCAAACTTCCTAGGGCAGACTGCTTCAGTCCCCCATCTCCACCCTTGCAGAGGTTCTGAGTATGAGACAGCATATCCTACCAGGTAATGATTTGTCAATGAAAGCCTAGAGTTCCACCACACCCAAGTCAGCATAATACAGTCCAACATAGGAAACAAGATCCAGCCTGTCATCTGCAGGATGGATGGAGCCAAATATCACTTGGAACAGACCCACAATCATCATAAGGGATAAAAAGTCCTGAGTCATTGCTGATAAGATTATGTTAGCATAGATGCTGAAGTTCCCCCAGCATCACTCTCGAGGCTAGGTCCGGAAGGGAAATTTGTCACCTGGGTGGACAATACGGTGGACAATACATCAACAGAATTCCTATTCTGTTTTGGGCACCCACGTTCAGGTCCCAGCAAAGGATACCTGAAGGACTGCCTTCTTCCATATGAGCCTACCCAGCAGTTAAAATCTAGCCAGGGGGCCCTTTTGAAAGAGCCGTCCCTCAAGGAGGTAAGAGGGATGGCTTGTAGACAAAGGGCCTTTTCGGCAGCTGCTCCCAGACTATGGAATGCCCTCCCAACTGAAATTCGTCTGGTGCCGACATTGATGACATTTCGGCGCCAGGTCAAAACCTTCCTGTTCCAGAAGGCTTTTAATTGAAATAACATCAACTGTGGGTCCTGATGGCAATTTTAATTGTTTTTTAATCATTTTATCTTTTATTGTATTTTAATTGAATTTTAATTTTTGTAAGCCGCCCAGAGACCTTTGGGTAGAGTAGGTAGGTAGGTAGGTAGGTAGATAGATAGATAGATAGATAGATAGATAGATAGATAGATAGATAGATAGATAGATAGATAGATAGATAGATAGATAGATAGATAAAGGGAGAGGGCTTCTAATGAGGGTGGTAGAATCTTGATAGATCACTGCAGTTCCACCTTCTTCTGCTGCACAGAGAATCTTGATGGGCAAGGCCTGTCATAGTATATTCCTCAGTTGATATATCAGTAGGCTTAATCTGGGTTTAAATTGTCCTGCAATTTGTCAACTTTCGTGGAATAGATCTTTGCTTTTCTCTTTTTTTAGTTTTCTCTTTTGTTCCTTTGGTATAATAATTAACCGTCATTAATACTTGACTTTAGCATGCTTTGTACCTCACTTCCCTCCTCCAGCAAAATACCTGGGCGCTATCTTCAAAACTTTGCTTCTTAATTAATTTTACCTTTTGTTGTGGCCTAAGAAATGCACAGAAGATCTTGCTGAACTGAGGACTCTCGAGGTTGTACCGAGGCGTTTGTGTTCAAAGCCATGTTTTCTTTCAGCTTCTGTAATCTTATTCTACAATGCACATTTCAGAGAGAACAGTACTCTTCATCAGCAAGTGGAACAAATGTTTCAGAAAATATCACCTTTAAAAAAGTGTCAGGAAGAGCTGGGGTCTGTGAAAGCAGAGCTAGAGGAGAAAAAGGTAACTTTCCAATTGTGAAGTAAAAGTATATATTGAGGCCTGCTTTGAGGCATCTCAGTTCTCAGTCAGATTACTATATAGATTATGCATCTGTACCTTGAAACCTGTAATAGGCTGGTCTAAAAAAAGGAGGTCAGTAAATCCCATAGAGGTTGCTTGTGAACTGTCTCATGATCCCATAAAATATAGTGTGCTTTCACAAAGGCAAGCTAACTGTGGGCACTTAAAGGATCCCAGTCTATTTCTTTGAATCCCTTACGTCTCATACAAACGCAAGCCAGCACAGTGGGTGGAATTTCAAAATACATTTTTGAATAGCATGGAGAGGTTCAAGGTACAGGAGAAATCCTTTCTTGCAACCAGATGTTCATATGACATGGATTCAAACTTCTGAGATTTAAGACTGAATTTCAATTGTCTTTTCTTTATTATACACTCTCTGTACTGTGCATTATTTGGACATGATTTGTTTCTAAAGTAGCCTTCCAAACCTGGGGCTTCCAGATGTTTTGGAGTACAACTTCTTTCAGTCCCAGCCAGTCCCAGCCAGGACGAGCCAGTGGTCAAGAATGATGAGAGCTATGGTCCAAAACATCTTTAGGATACCACGCTGAAGAAAGCCAGTCTAAAGGAAAATGAGAATTTAAAATGTTTGCACATCTATGTCAGGCTCACAAGAGTTGTGGTATTCTCTGCATAGAAGATATGCATGCCTCTACATTTCGTATGTGTAATCCTGTTGAAAGGAAGGATTTGTGATAAAATGTTTCTGAAGCAGAAATTTGTTCCTTATCAGGTTTGAAGGGGTAAATAGCTTTTAAAGTGGTAAAAAGCTGAACTAGAGAAGGCATATCTGGCCTCAGTCACACTTCAGGATATCGCATTTGTTTCAAAGTAACGTCATCATACTCCTTGCAAGGACAAGAAATTACATATATTCTATTGTATTTAATCTAGTTAGCAATTGATTTTCAGGTTCTAAGTTTTATACTTCTGTATTAAGGTATTGTGAGAAGTCATGGAAAAGTGGGATATACCGTATTTTTTGCACCATAAGATGCACTTTTTCCCCACAAAACAGTGGGGTGGAAAG
Organism: Pogona vitticeps; assembly: GCF_051106095.1. Classification (NCBI taxonomy): domain Eukaryota; kingdom Metazoa; phylum Chordata; class Lepidosauria; order Squamata; family Agamidae; genus Pogona; species Pogona vitticeps. The sequence goes on along the minus strand of NC_135786.1, from coordinate 136,562,033 downwards.
TCTGTGCGTCTTATGGAGCAAAGAAAACAGATTATATTTTCCTGTTTTCTTTTAAAAAATCGGTGCGTCTTATGGAGCGAAAAATACGGTAAATAAAAAATCAGTAGAACTGAAGTCCATTGTGATTTATTTGTAATCAGCATTGATTGTTTTCATTAGAGTTCACTAAAGATATACCAAGAAACCCATCTGGAATATGCTCGAGTGAAGGAGGAAATGGACAAAAGTGATGCTGTGTGAGTAATTTCATTATAAAACACCAATTTCTTTTATCATGAACATTCTTGAGTGTAGTAGCCTTGGGTTGAAATGAATTGTACACTGTTGTACACAACATAATTTGATAGTTAATGAAGAGACAGAACACCATATTAGATTAGCTTCAGGCATTCCAAGGAGAGGTAAAACTAACCTGTTCTGTGCAGATTTTATACTTCTCATTGTTGTTATTGCTGACTGTATTTTCATCACCTACATACCATAGTGTGGTGGTGAGCAGGAGGGGCAGAATTAGGAACATAGCTAATTTTGTGGTGGAACATCTACTTTAGGGAAAAGATTCTTGAGTAGGAAGCAATGGGAAAGGGGATAGATTAGTATTAGTTCACCTTGCCAGTTTTCTGGATGAAAATGAGAGGTTGAGTTTGCTCCCCCCAAGAAATGTACAAAGTTAGTAAGCTTTGCAGACCTCTGTATCTAAACTAGAAACATGAAGCTCAAGAGTTAATGGATGAACAGAGAATTTCCCCTCCTAAGAACTGGTTGATTGATTTACCTACCTACCAGCCACACTATTAGTGCATAACACTATTCTAGGTGGTTGACAATATAATAATAAAACGTCTAGAATATAATTAATATTAAAATCAATTTACTTTGTTTTTCCTGAAAAATTTAAAAAGGACAAAATATTTAATACATAATAATATTATATTGCAATTGAAATTTGCTAGAACAGGTCTTTTTGTTTTGTAACCAGAGTTTAGCAATCGGTGATTGTCCCTTAATTGGCCATTTTACCAAGCAGGCCAGCTCAGTTATATATGAAACTTCTGCCAAAAAGCTGTATACTAAATTTCAGATAGAAATCTCTGAGTAGTTTTAGCTTGGCCAAATGTTTGCAATAAAAACAAAGCCATTATCTGATGCTAGAAGTTATTTGGGAGGGGAGGCTATTTTGTTTGTAAATTTGATTTGGCTCGTTGCATTTGCCAGTTGCAGTATTTTGTTTTATTTCTCCACCACTGTCCTCAAAACACTGTCCATGTAAATTACCAGACATTTTTACATCTCTAATCAGAAGACTGCAGGGCATTTTCTGGCATTCTAAGCCAGATGCATTGGTTCAGCCAAAAGACCCACACGGAAGGAAATCATGGGCCACTTCTGATTTAGTTGACCACTCCCTTGAAATTCTCCTACGTATAGAGAACTCTTTGGTGCTTTTCTGGTGGACACCCTGAGCTCTTCTTGTCATGTCCTCTCTTACCAGATAAGCTGTAACCACATACCTCTATTCTGATAAGTGGAGGAGACCTGAATCTCCATCTTCCGTACATTCAGAATCACCGTCAGCCACCACTGTTTGCTCCCCAGAGTTGTATGCTGTGTCTCCTTCATGACTGTTACGCTGTCTCCTCCCCATCTTGATGTGTGGGGCATACTTTTAAGGTGAATTGTTTATCACATGTGTTGAGATCCATAGGAATCCAGCAGTGGGCTCAGGTTCTGCTTCAAAGTTAGCAAAATATATGATTAAATGTTAAATTGGTATTGATATTATGTATGGTATGCTAATTGGACAAAAAGCCAATATTAAGAGTGAATTCTGTATTTCTGTGTATTTTTTAAAATATGTGATCAGGAAGAAGAAACTAGAAACTAAAGTGAAGAAACTCGAAGGTAATTCATTTTTTAAAAATTTGTATTGTAAATAATGGGGTTATTAATAGTCCAGAGTGACTATCATTTATGAGAAGAAATTTATAGCAACATTTATACCTCACTTTTTAATCTTAAGTAAATGTATTTACTCAGACATGTTAAGCTGTCTTACTGCTAACTCCTTCCTTGTGTCTTCCCCCACACACACACACACACACTTCTTGTGAAACTATAATGTTAGAAATGTGTTTAGTCTAATTCTAATTCCATGTGTTAGTGATAATTCACAGCTTGGAAGAATCCAGCCCTCTTGCCCATGCCTTGTCAGTTATATGCAATGCTGTCATTGAAGCTCAGCAAGAGAATTACACTGGTGCCTCACACAACGATGTTAATTGGTTCCAAAAAAATCAACGTTGTGTGAAACATCGTTCTGTGAAACACCATTTCCCATAGGAATGAATTGAAAACTGGTTAATCCGTTCCAATTGGAACGGATTGCCATCGTTCAGTGAAAATCCCCATAGGAAACATCGTTGAGTGAAACAATGTTTCCTATATTGGAATGTATTGAAGCCGACTCAATACATTTCAATGCCTTTGCGAAGTCCTTTTTCGCTCCTGTAAAAGTGTCTTACAATGTTTGGACACTGTTTTAAATGATTGCAATGGTTAGTCCACCTCCTGAAACCTATGCAAACTTAATTTGATGTTGTTCTGAGTCGTCCTTAATTTTTAGTGATTTTTTGAATTTTCTCTCATTGGAATGTATTGAACTTTCCGTCCAATGCATTCCATTGAGAGAAAATTCAAAAAATCACCAAAAATTAAGGACGACTCAGAACAACACCAAATTAAGTTTGCATAGGGTTCAGGAGGTGGGCTAACGATTGCAAGCATTTAAAACCTGTTCCAAACATTGTAAGACCCTTAATGAGCGAAAACGGAAGAGCTTCAAAACCACTGAAGCCGGCTTCAGTGCTTTTGAAGTCTTTTCCGATGTCCCTTTTTGCTCATTTTTAAGTGTCTTACAATGTTTGGAACAGGTTTTAAATGCTTGCAGTCGTTAGCCCACCTCCTGAACCCTATGCAAACTTAATTTGGTGTTGTTCTGAGTCGTCCTTAATTTTTGGTGATTTTTTGTTTTCCTTATTTAAATGAATTGAACTGTCCATTCAATTGATTTAAATGGGGAAAATAAAAAAATCATCAAAAATTAATGAAGACTCAGAACAACACCAAATTAAGTTTGCACATGTTTCACAAGGTGCACTATGGAATCCAAGCATTTAAAACAGGTTTCAAACATTTTAAGACACTTTTAAATGAGCAAAAAGGGACATCGTTAAGTGAAATTCCCCCATAGAGAACATCGTTAAACGATGGGGGAAATTCCTCAAAAAACCCCATCGCTGTGTGAATTCATCGTTGTATGAAGCAATCGTTGTGCGAGGCACCACTGTATTTGCATTCTGTCACCACTGCAGAGGGATGCTTTGCTCCCCTGGGTTTCCTTCACAAGTGACTATTTCATCTAAGAATTACATAAAGAGAAAAGGAGGTTTTATTTTCCTCTGCCACACAGCTGAAGTTACTTTTTAGCACCTGTAATCAAAGTCTGCAGTTACTAGAATTGGAGTCTGTTTTGAAGCATTCAAAAGTGAGGTAGTCCAAGTGAAAGGCTGGTCTTAGTACTGCTTATGAGAACACCTCTAGGACTTCTGGAATTCTCTGCAGAGGGTAATCCGTATCCTTTCTTGTTGAAGGGAGATAGACAGAATTTCAGGAACTAGAAATGTTCAGAAGATCTGTAAGTGTTGTAAGAAAGGATATCTCTGTATTGGATAGTTCAGGTGTGCATTATAATTAAGGTCAAACCACTGTTCGGTTGACTGTTGCTGGAAGTATATCAGGTTAAAAAGGGAGAAGAGTATGAAGGATGAAGGCTTAGGAATGGTGAGAAGGAGTGCATTCTCTCATCCTTTCATACTTTATGGTGTTTTATTTTATTTTTTTATCTGATAGCACTACAGTCTCAGAAACTGGTGTCCCTTGCAGTGGAAATGTGCAAATATATATTTTTATGGGAACAATTGGTTTTTATTAACTTTTAGTAAAAATCCTACTCTAGGTTTTAAAGAGATTGTTAGACAGGTTTCTAAGATACATGTCTGTATTTGGAAGTAAAACTGTGGTGCTGATGCATGGTGTTTTACTGTGGCTGTTCACAGAGCCAAGCTGCACACTTCCAGTGTGATGAAATCTTAATGAAATACATACATGATAACACCAAGCTGGTTGCTGCAGCCTTGAATAAACTGAGAGTTTGACAAACCAGAATGGGAAGATACCATCACACCAGTGCATGTTGTCCTTGTTTGCTGGCTTTTATGGCAAGTCTGAAGTCAAGTTGAGTGGATTTAACACACTTTTGTTGTTGTTATTTTAAATAAAGAGGCTGCAGCAAAACATATCCAGGAGTTCAAGCAACTGAAAGCAGAAAAGAAAGTTCTTGAGAAGGAATTGAAGAAAGCACAGGTAAGTTTTTAAATCAAGTAGTTTATTACAATTAAAGAAGTACTTTTCTTTGACTGTTGTGGTTGTGCACATTTCAACTAGTAGTTCTTCAAGCTACAGAGTAAGTGCTACTCAGAGTAAGCCTGTCCCCAGGAATTCATCTAGTATTTGTTTCTGAGGTGTCTAGTGTGTTGTGTTTTGTGCACCATCTTTTCCTCAGTTTTTTTCTCATTGTTCTTCATTCCTCACCAGCTCAATGACTAGTAAAATCAATTATTTCATGACCCCTTTGGGAATTTTATTGATACAGGACTTGCAATACAAAGAGTACTGGTCATAGACACTGTTTTGGAGATTGACTTCATGTTTTGGCATTGTGGCCTGCAAGTAGGATAGCAGAAGAACGCATGTTGGCACAGAATGCAAGTGATTAAGGAGCTTAAATAATCGTGATGGTGGTGGTGATGATGATTTAGGAGTACTACTAAGAGGGATGATACTTTGAAGCAGTGGTTGGTGATGTTATACCTGTTGGCACCAGTGCATCCCCCTACAAATTTAATTGTATATGCCAAGGTACCTTATCCCAATCAATTTATGTTTATTTTTATTTTTGTTTTGTTTTATTTTTATCTTTTTTAAATTTAAGTCTCTTAATTGAAGCTATGAGGGCCTCCATGTAATGCCATCATTGTTTCCCATGAATGCCTCTTTGCTGATACTTCCCTCAGCAGCATGCTCGGCCTCCAAGGAAAAAAAAGGGGGGGGGGGGGTCAAGTGCTTCAGCAACTCTTTTTGCTGCTGTCTTGCAAGGGGTAGTATGATGCAGAGAACAGTGTGGAAGAGTCTTAAGAAAAATCACATTGGAGTTGGGTTTGTGGAAACATGCAGGGGCCTGATCTCAGAACACCAGCTGAGAATTTTTTTTTTTTAATTAGGGAGTGTTTTGACTTGTTTGTGTGAGAGTGTGTTGTATGTGTGCACATGGTTTTTTGCTGGGGATGGGACATGCTGAAAGGGTTTATGGGTGAAGCAGAGAGAGGGAGGAACTTGGAGGGGTCACCAAGAATAGTGAATGTAGTCTTTATGTGCTTGCAGTGAGAAGAAAGGAATGTGTGTGCATGTTTGTAGATATGTATGATATATGTGTGTATATGGAGATGTGACAGATGTGTTTGTGAGCATATGTGTAGCAATCCAGGGTAAGAGATAGTGTGCACACAAGGGATGAATATAAGCTTATACTGCTAGACATTTAACATGTGTTAGAGATAAGAATAAGCCATCCTAAAATATACCTTTCAGTTATGCATGAGACTTGTAAAGCTTTTGAGAGACCCATCTTTTTGCATACTAGAAATTTTGAGTGGTGTTTAATTTTAACAACTTTGGTTTTTCCCCATTCATATTTACAGGAAAAGACTGGCGGCTTTCCTGGTAAAAAGCAGAAGAAAGGTGATTCTTCTTTTCTATGTTGTTGCCATTTCAAATTTAGGCTCAAATCTTAATTACTGATCTGTTATATCTGTGTCGACCTATTTCCTCTCAGTCTTGAAGAATGCAGAGACCCAGAGTGAAAGAGAGAATCCAGTAGGAAATCTAAACAAAGGTTGGTATGTATACATCATTCTCCTCTTTCATAAAAGAGGGTTGCAGTTGTTCATGTTGACTGTTCTTTGGTCAGCTGTCTGTGCACATCCTGGCATAAAGCCTCATGCTTCAGCTTTACATATAAAGATACTGCATGGTGGTGCCTCAAATCATGGACATCTGGAGCCTTGCATCATGTGCAGGGCTCCAGAAACCATATAAGTAGTAAATAATATCCTTTAACAGAAAACTAAAAAGTTCTGTACATTTGGTACATACGGATTTATCTCTAAAGCTAATGTGTGCAGTCGGGAGGCTTTTTTCTTGATCTATTGAATGTTTGTTTGTTTACATTTCTAATAGCTGGAAATGATTATTGGAACCTCTAGTGCAGCCTGTGACACCCCAGTACACATTGTGCAAATAACTATACCATTTGGGGGAGGAAAAAATCTGAACTCAAGATGGCTGATACTTCATGTCTTGGCCTAGTAGTCTCCTTGCTTCCAGTACAAGAGCATAGAAGAGTGCAGTGTATTGGAACATAGCAGCTTGTGGAAATTGGAGTTTGTCTAATTTGGAATGGCAAGCAATGCTCTAGGGCTTATGATATTGGAAAACAGAGGGTATTGGCCATGGCTGTAATTCTGATGGAGGAATTCTGGAGGGGAACATGTTGAGCTAGGTTAGAGTTGCCTGATGATAGGGTATCTGCTGTATTGTAATAATGAGGCCACATCTCAAAAGCACTTTCAGATCATTTTGAAAGGCCAATTTCAGAGGAACACAGCTCTGAAAATGATGCCATAAACAGTACTAGCCTGTCAAAATCTTACTAACTTATTTAACCAGGCATCCCCTTTGCTTTCCTTTACTCATGTTGAGCGCTGTGTTGTGGTAGCTTCTAGGAGATAAATGAAGGCACCAATTTGCTTTCAAAGATGCTTTCTCACCTGATTCAATTCCTGTTCCAGATGACCAGGTCTTAATCAATGCATGTCTTTTTGCATACAAGCACCAAATAATTAAATTATGGCCAGAAAGTGTTTAGAATGCCAACACAGGGGTGAAACAGAAGCTCTGCTTAATTCCAGTTTTCTTTTTAGTCCACAACCTAATTAACAAAAAGGCAAGCAGAGACAAGGAAAAAAATGATGCAATTCAAATTGACGTTGTTGTATTGTTGATTGTGCTAGCAGGACTTAGTTCTCCAAGGAGGCATAGGGCTCAGGAGAGTTTTAAAGAAGGGAAAAGAACATTTTGCTTTGCTCATGACTTAACGTTTTGTACAAAGTCAAGCTTTCTGTTAAATATTACAGAAATTATGTTCTTGTGCTCTGATAACTGTGATGGAAATGTTTGTTTTGGTGTGTGCCTGGATTTCTCTGGACTCTCTGAAATCTTTTTATTTTATTCTTACATAGCAGTAACTAGCTTTATGGGAGTGCATTTTGCAACCATAGATCCACATTCTTTTTGAAAAATCTCCCATTCAAGGGTCTTTCAGCTGTGAAAAAACAACACTATTTCATTTATTTGTACTTACTTGTCATAGAGTATCCTTCAGTCACATGCCCAGGATGTCTTATAAGAAGGAGTTCTGACAGTTCAACAATACGTTCCAAGTGTGGTTCAACACCATTTTTGCCAGGATGCTGTCCTCAAAGTCATGTATCAGCAGCTTATGTTGTGAAGAAGTACCATAACAATTTAGTGACAGCAACAGCAAAGGCAAAGTAGAAATGGGGGTCACAAATACTTTTTTTCTCTTTTTGCTATTGTTAAAATAATCTGACATGGGCACCTCTTTGAAAACATAATGGCTTAGATGCTACTTTATTTCACAGAAAAAATTAAGCTTCTATTGAAGGAACTCTGGATGTGCATTGATGGCTCTACACCAAGTCAAATCAACAGAAATGATTACTTCTTAGGTGAGCAATGCACTGTAGTTCTAGAGATAATTGAAACACTTTTCACAATGTCTGCTGTTTTCTGTAATAGTGAATAAAAATTGTCTCTTCCCCTGACTACAGCTGATTTACACGATCATTCCCGCTCACATGGAAAAACAAGTGAGTACTTTTAATATCTTCCCTGCCTCTCTCTTCTGAGCTCTCACTGTGTATTGCTCACACACTGAGTCTGTTCACACACGATTTGCTACCTGAAACAGGCAGTCTTTGGTCTGCACTCATCCTCTGCTCCTTTTCTCTCTGGGGAAAGCTGGTGGTCAGATTGAGAGATCCTGCACTACTTTGAATAAAGAATCTCTTGGTCTCTGGAGATTAAATTCTGAATTAGGGAAAGCCTATTATCATGTGATAATGAGATAAGCCCTCTCAAATTGGCTATTCAATGTCCCATATGAGGAGAAAAGAGGACTCTTGCTCCTATCAATTTTCCAGAAGCTCAGGAGGAAATATCTGAATAATGCCTATACCATACAAGCTAGAAATGTGCTTTTATTTATTAATGTCAGAATGCCTAGCCTTCAAACAGGAAGTCTTGATAAAGATGCCTCTGGGTACTGTGGATTTCTGTCTCAGAGGTGCAATGTATGATTGCTGGGAGGAGCACGCGTATCTTTGTTAGGATCCCTGACATATTTTAAACAAACAAGTAAAATTTATTATAAAATTTATTTTATTTATTTTAAAGTTTATTTTGATGGTAAATTGTCAACCCGCAAAGCCCTCTAGTTGTATAGAGTGAACACTAGACAAACACATAATACTCTTGATTCAATCAAAGTGAAGACACGTGCATTTCAGCCACAGTGTTTTTGTTCCGAAAGAAGCCTGTCCTGGTCCAGCATACCACTATTGAATATGCATGCTGACTCTGCTAGTTTCCATGTAGAGCGTTCATATTATCCTGATATTAATTGTGTGGAAATCACATGGTAGTTATAGATCAAAATAAGGTAGCAGTTAGGGTTACATCATCAAAGAACTAGAACAGATCATTTTGAAAAGCTTAAGTTTGGATCTTCCCAGCTTTCAGAAGGTAAGGAAAATAGACATCTTGTTTTAACTGTGGATTATTTCCTATCCCATAGAAACAATGCAGAATCTTTCAAAATTCAAGAAATCTCAAGGAAAGGCTCCTACTTATAGTTCTTCAACTGAAAGCCATACACCACAAACTTCTTTGACATCACTTCAGATAAAATTGGACGACAGTCCTGCCAGATGTGGTGATCCACCAGAAAGCAAGGGCATGGAAACTACTGATGCTTGGGACAGTACTCTTTGTAAAAACCAGTCTCTACAGCACATCACTCAGACAGATTTAGCAGCAAGTTGTATGGATCATTTCAACAAGGATCAGGAAGAACTTGATGAAATTATGAGAGATGTTTTCAATTGGTTTACCCCTCTTCCCCCTCTGCTGTCTCCCATAAAGTTTTCACCTGCTGCTACTCCAGTAAGTTTCAAAATGACTTAAAAGTAAGCAATATAATATTATGATGGTAATTGACTTCATAAATTGCCACAATACTGCTGAGGCTGGATACTTTTTTGCCTAAGGTGACATGAAAGAGCTATTGTTGTCCATTGTGAGCAGTCAGCCTACTGTTGTCTTAGATAAACATGCTTCACAGGTTTTTTAACACTTTGAAAACTGAAAAAATGTTATTGCCCCTTGCAGCCAAAATCAGTGAATCAATGTGCCTCTTTCACACACTCTCAACCTTTGTCTGTTTAAAGGAGCAGATAGAGCCGATTCCTAAGCATATAGGTCAGAATCCTGCTTTATCCATGTATATGTTGAATTGCCTAACCCACCAGGGCAAATTGCTACCAACTAATAAGGTGCTGGCCACATTAGAAGTCATGTGCCTCATTGTGCAACAGGCATGTGCCTGGTAATGCAGTTGACACATTACAGTATTTGGTGTAAATTCGCTATGGTGAGTTAAATTATTTAACTTATGGTTAAATCACCGGCAGGATTCTTGCTATTAGATCCAATTCAATATGGCACATTATAACAGGCTTGAACATAAGCAAGCTGTTTTAAACTGTCGGTCCCTTTTCCACATCAGAAGATGATCCTTTGATATTCAGTACCTGTCTTTTCATGTACTATAATGCACTGTAGATGTGGGTTGTCTAGGAACCTCTGTTAGCTCAAAAGGCAGTGTTTGTTGTTTCAACTGATATGCCTCCTCATAGTGTTAGAGCACTCTCTGGGTGGTTTACACCATAATTGTGCAAAGAATGTGCCCCCACCCCCCGTGAATGGGTCCTCATTTTACTGACCTCAGAAGGATGGAAGACTTTGTCAATTTTGAGCTGGCTACCTGAACCCATTCAGACTGAACTCAGGTTGTGAACAAAGGTTTGACTGCAGTTTAACCACTGCACCATGGGCCTCTTGTTATATTGAACAGTCTGTCATATTACTGAGAACTAGAGCTAAGTTGTCATTAAAAGATACAGCTGTTTAAAGATGCCTTTAGTAGTCATGTAGGCATGTACATTGATTGGTTGGGGAGGGGGGGGTTAGTTTAGTTTAGTTTCATTTTTTTTATTCCAGATCACAACATTCTCAATTCTGGAAGCTCTGCTCTGGTGTAGTTTCCTTTTCTAACAACAGATTATACCCAAGTTTGGGCCATGAGGCCTTCCAGCCCAGCCTTTGTCCAGGTGAGCACAATACAGGTACTTTGTCTGTCCATCCAATAGAACTTCCAGAAGGGAGAACTCTGGGATTTGAAGTCCAGAAAAAGAACGCACACACCTAGTGGTCTGTACCCATTTTGCTAAAAAAGTGGTGAACATTATAATTTGTATTGTTACGGCAATTATTGTATTACCAACTCTCATTTATCTCTTTAAGGATATATTGTTCGGAGACATAACAGATTCCAGTGATGATGAAATGAATGAAAATGCACAAATGCTGGAAAACATTATGGAAAAAAGCGATCAGAGTGAACCAGCAATTGAAACTGTTCAAGAAAATCATTCAGCAGGATCTTGGAACAAATGCAGCAGTTCTAGTATTAATCTTGCAAATAATGATCCTCAAGAACCACCTGAAAAACTCAGAAAATTAAGGGATGAACAGTCAGTTCTGTATCCTGACCCTTTGACAGCAACATCAACATACTTTAGTGAGAAAGATGCCACATCCAAGAATCAAGAGAGGCATCTAGAAGAGAATTCTGACTTTATGGAAATACACACAGTGACTGGCAAAACAGCACATAGTACAGAAGGCTTCAGTGAAAAGACTGTCAGTACAACAGATAGACTCCTGTTGCCAAGTTTAATGTCCATTAACCTACAAGGTCAACAAGAAACAGTCAAACCAGTGTATGTTCAGGAAATGCTTACAGGAAGCATTGTGGATGTGCTAGAAGACTCCAGTGCCTTTAAAGAAGAAAAAGGAAAGAAAGAATTAGCTAGAACAAAATTAGACGATTGGCCTCAGCCACTTCAAGATAGAGACCCTCAGAAAATTGAAGGACTGACAGGAGGAGGAGTGAAAGATGTCAGTGACAACATCCAGTCTGAAAGTAATTCCATAAAAGCATGGCGTGTTGATGGAGAGCCCACTGAACAAAATGCAGCACCTGAAGTATGTAGTGCAGACAAAAATGACGTACAATTCATGGAAAAGAAAATGAATGTCAGCACCCGTAAATCCCTTTTTGGAGCAGAACGTCAACTTGAGCTGGTCCAGCAGCAGAGTGCTGAGGTGCCATTTAGACAGCCCAGCAAAAAAGTGATTAATGCCTCAGATACAGGTACCAAATCACAATATGTAGAAGAAGGCCATAGCCGTGCACAGAAATCCAATGAGCAAAATGAGATGGAAGCAAATGGCAAAGGATTTGTGAATATAGATGCTCTGAGTCCAGAGCTGCATTTTACATTGGAAGCAGTTGGATGCACTGAATCATTGTGTCATGTAGATGAAGTAGTACAGATAGGAAATGAATGCAGCATTACTGCTTCTGTTCCTACCAAAAATATAGATGATAATCCACTGAAAACAGCAGATAGCATGACTGAGGAACCAAAATCAATGGACATAAAAAAGGAAGGTCTGCAAGAAGAACAGGTAATGGACCAAAAAGTTTTTGCTAAATTACCACAAGAGACAGGTGGTAAAAGTGATTCAGTGATACCAGCTCAAACATTTGTCATCAAAAACACTTTGCTACTTTCTGAAGGACTTGTTGAATCTAATAGTGTGGCCTTTGAACTGGAGAATGTCACTGAAAGTGCTTCAGAATTGGACTGCACTGAAAATATGGGCACTGAATCTAAATGTGCATCCAAAGTAGATAGTGTTTCAAATAGCTTTCAGACTGCAGAGATATCTAAAGAAGAGGAATGTTTGGTTTCCAGCAGCATACAGGAAAAAGGCAATGAATCACTGAATATCACAGAAAAAGAGGCCATACATTCTCTTATGGTAGGAGAAGGCGAAAAACCATCTGCTTTGGGAACTATGTATAATGAGAAAGTGAGTTCATTATCTAGAAATCTACAGTGTGGAACAAATGACACATCTCAAGAGATGTCAGATTGGTATGGTAAGAGCAATTCATCTTCTCTAAAGAAATATGCTACAGAAGAGACAGAAAAGAATGATGGCTATTCTGTAGCAAAGGAGATGGTATCAGAACACATCAAGAATGAAGGTGCAGTTCCATCTGAGCAAAATGTGTCAGAGCCTGAAAACAGAGATATTGAAACAATTTTGACCACCACAGTGAAGTCCACTACAGAATCCATTGGTGTCACTTGTCCTAACCTTGAAGTCAATCTTGGGCATTTAAGCAGAAATGTCCAAAACTCTGGTGATGATTCAGTTGCACCATCTCACATCCCAACATGCATTGTACTTTCGTCTATAATTAGAGAAATGCGTGCTTGTGTTAATTGTCCTAATTCCGGAGAAGGTTTGAAGGGTAAAGAGGGAAATATTAATGATTCTGAGGAAAGTAGCCATAGAACCATTGACTGGCTTTCTAACAGTAAAAATGAAGTACAGTCACTTTCTGGTGAACTGCAGGCACTAATTAAAGGTTATCATGGTGGAAATAAGTCTGAAGCATTGACTCCTGAAGCTTCTAGTCTAAACAGTATAGATGTTCCGACACAAAACAAATCAGTCCAAAATGATGAGGAACTTGTTATTCCTGATAAATCAGGGACATCTTCAAATACTGTAAAACAGACCCTTGAAGCAACAGCTAAAGAAATAGCTGCACTATTAAGCAGTGATATAAAATCTGAAACTGTGGATGAGGCAAAGATGTCAGAAAATACGATTGTGAACTCACCTGTCTCGGATTCCTCAGAAGAAGAAACTTGCCTGCTAAGAAAGGTGGATTTCACAAAAACACCTCCAAGGTTTGCAACAGCCAAAGATGGATTGGAGGGCATAAGAAGCAGTCCTACAGGTACATTATCTACTATAAGTCCAGATGATGACGTGCATGAGTTATCTCAGGATGCAGAAAGTGCCTCCCTAAAAGATGGACAGTCTGCAATATGTGACACTGATTCTCAGATGATTGCATGGGAACATTCATATGCAGAAAGGTTAACATGTAGTGATGAAAATGCCTTATTAGAATTGGAAGACTCTATAGCAACAGAGAAGTCAGGTGAGAGGCAAACCGAACAAAATATTCCACCAGTTTTTTCACTGCCAAGCCAGGCACTAACATATGAGAAATCTCTCTCCAGAAAGTTGTCAGCCAGAAATCTGGAGATTGATAGTGATACATCAGCACCAGACACAAAGCACAGTGGTGTTAGTGTAGAAACCTCTGACGTTCAGTCAAACATTTCTGAAGAGAAGTCAAGTCCTGCGCAAGGAAGAAGCTTTGCTGCTTCAGATTTGGAGCAAAGCCAGTTAACATCTTGCCATGCTGATGATGGTAATAACAAGGAATGCTGCGTAGAGAATAAGGGAACAACTCCTGCTGTTAAAACCAACTTGAATGCCATGCCACCCACCTTCGAATCTTCCAACTCTATCTCTGAACAAGAGAAATTAGTATCTGTGAAACTAGACTCGCTAGTTCTTTTTGAACCTTGTCCAAAAAATGGAGCGGAGCAGGTTTCTAAACCAACAGATTCTATAGATGCTGCAGATGTTAAAAGTGGACAAGACAGGCTCTTCCACAGAATACCAAGCTTTAAAGGAAGAAGGAAGAGTCGCCATACCTTGCTGACTGAAACAATATTAGCTGAGGCAGATACTTCTGCACCAACGAAACATTGTCCAAAAACTCTAGCAAAAATTAGGCAAGAAATGGGTCCCCCTCTACCACCTTTGCTCCCCCCTCTGTTAGCTACGCCTCCAAGAACTGTTAAGCCTGTTTCCCCAAGAATGTCTTTGTCTAGGCAATCTTCCTTACCATCCTCACTTCATGAATTAGTTTCTCATTTATGTGAAATTCCAGTTTCTCCATCGATGTCACCATTGTCAGATACTCCAAAATGTGAATCCACAGCTACATTGACCACCCCATCTCCTTCTGAAATGTCAGTAGGTCAGAGAACTCTGTCTTCTCCCCTTCAGTTTTGTGCCACCACTCCTAAGCATGCCCTTCCTGTGCCAGGCAGACTTCCTCCATCTGCAGCTAGCAGTGGAATACCATCTGTGCCTCAGGAAAATTCAGTGAAAATTTTGGACAGCATGTATCCAGAGCTATCTGCTCGAGCAAGAACGCTCAACATCCTGAAAGGTAACATTCAGCTCAGTAGGTCTTCTTCTCTAGATAGCAAGAATATCCCTCAGCCTGTCCATCAAATCAGTGGCTTTAAAGCAATCAATTCCACATCCACTGTTTTTGTTAAAACAGGAACAAAAAACATGTCTTATCCAGACCAGCCATTCTCCAGTATGAATGAGACTGGGAAAAGGACACTGTCATCAGTAGCTATGCCAAAGGGTGCCAAAAGGCCAAGGCTGAATAGCAGGTTACCAAATTTGGAAATCTGCAAGGAAGAGCTTTCATCTGTAGTCTCAGATGTGGATCATCAGTGCTCTGCTGATGAAACTGTCTCCCTGGGCAATGAGGATGCCACTCATTCAGTTGGTGACTGCAATTCAGAACTGCCTTTGTCATTTGAAAAAACTGATAATCCTGACAGTAGAGCTGTGGCTGCAGCATTGGAAAAGATTGCCAAAGACTGTTTTGACGTATTACCTGTTATTCGTAGCCATGTTCTTGTAGGCAATACGTTAAGGGTACCAGTAATGAGAGATGAAGAGAAAGAAGTGGTCTATGAACTCAGTGTTGCAAAGAAGGTCAGTTACCTTTTTAATCTAATTACCAGTATGCTTGAACAAGCAATTATTTGTGGGATGATCAAAGTAATAATTGGATAGTCACCTCCATAAAACCCACCATAGATTTGAAAAGGTCTTTGATAATTTTCAGTCCGTACGAATTTTAGCTAGAGGGGCAGAAAGTGCAATCAGTCTGAAGATTTATTTTCATCATTAGAATTGTCTGTGCTCTTTCAGGTATCTCACAGTCTAAGGTTGGCCTCTCCTGGAATTTTCAGTACATTAATTTAAACCTATATTTAGAGTTCATCTTATATTTTTCAAAAACTTAAATAAATAATCCCGAACATAATCTATAAAGGTTTTAAGACCTTTAGAAGATGCCAAAGATGGATGCTGGAACACCAGAGTGGGACCTGTTTTGCCTAAAACAGACTATTTCAAGTTGTTTTGTATTGAGTAACTCAATCCTGCAAGAAATTTCTAGTTTATGAATGTGGGACATTCCTTCTCTGCCAGTGGTTCAAAATTAGAGTCAGGCACTTCTTATTTGTATCTCAGGGGTATGAATACATTCACCACAGTGATCCAATTTCCACTCACCCCCCCCAGAACCCAGCTGGATGACTCAGCAGGCTCCATGTGGCACTGGGGTCCTTCAGTGGCGGAAGCACACTAATTCCAGCAGGAGCCCGACTGGCCCTTCCCTGCCTCCCCGTACAGCCAACTGCTTCAGTGGCCGGCTGCTTAGGGAGGCAGAGAAGGGCCAGCTGGGCTCCTGCCAGAATTGGCTCACTACTGCCCCTGAAGGACTCGTGCTTGCCGGAGCTCAGTGAGTCGCCCAGCCGGTCCTGGGGGGTGGGAATTCGGCCACTGTGCTGCTGTGAGTCATATTCATATCCCTGAGATACAAATGCGAAGTGCCCGACTTTATTCAGAATAACGAAATGGTTCAGAATTGCTTTGCATTGCCAGCAAGAAAAAAAAGGATGCCAAGCTTTGCATAGAAATGGCCAGCTTGCATGTTGATGATACCCATATCAGTCGGGATAAATTACAGGATCCCCTTTTATGCTCATTACCATTCACAGAAAGATACCAAGCAAGGGAAAACTCCAGAATCTGACTCTTTTTCTACCAGTTAATCATATCTTACTGAAGCATCAAGCAATTGTTATGGCTGTATTTCTACAGTTTCTCTGGGTATTTATTGTTTAGAGTAAAAATACAGCTATGAAAATTACATTGTACTTGGGTGAGATTGGGTTAATTAATAAAAAGGGGTACTTGGATTTTCTTTTCCTTGCTATCAGTCTGAATAGTAGTGAGCACAAGAGGGGATCCCATAGACCAACTTGACTGCTGAAATTGATATCTTCGATATCCAGGCTGAGCTTTGTATTGGGAAGCCTGGGATCCTTTTCTTGTTGGCAATGTGGGCATGGTATGTCACCGCAGTGGCAGACATTTTGATTCATGGACACAGTGGCAATATTTTAAATGTATGTTACAAGTGACCCTGCCTGCCAGCATACTCACAGATGTCTGACCAAGTTCCATAATACATTTCTGCTAAGTTTATAGTCCTAACATACCATCTTGCCCAGGAATAAGTTCCTTTCATCTCAGGGGGACTTACTGCTAAGTTCACAAGTGCAAAAACACAGACTGGGTTACCTCTTGGAGATAAGCTTATTATGTTGAATGGGGCTGAATTTAAAGTACACCAACACTAGCTTGCTCTGTCTAAATACATATGAAAACAAGAAGGAGATTGGGTTGGACGGAGCATTTGCTTTGGATTCCTCCAACCAAAAAATTGCAAAGAAGCTCTCTGTCCGTGTCTCCCTTTCTCTTTCTGCTACCAATCTCTCTGTGTGTGTTGTCTTCCCTCTCCTCTGTCTGTAGCTCCCACCACTGCTCTAAGGCTCCTCACCCTCAGCCCATCCCATGTCTTCTCTGTCTGTGGATCCCCTATCTCCTCTCTCCTCTCTCTCAGTGATAGGCATCTGAAAAATGTTGACTATACAGTTTGGTACAAGTCACAATAAATGATAGCAAAATGTGATCACTTGAAGAGAAGAGTTTTTTTTTAAATGAGAACTTTAAAAGTACTTGTCTAGCCTTCTCTAAATTTGGCACAGAGCAAGCCCATACTGCCAGATACAGTTCTGAATCAAGAACCCATTCAAAACTTGACTCGTTGTTTGGACTGCCCCCTCCTATCAGTAGCTGGTTCCAGAATACCATTTTGATTGGTCACACATATCACAGATGCACTCTTGTACAACTTTTAATACCTGTGGGCCAGTTCATCTGGTCTAGTTCTCTGCTGTAACTAACCGTGGCTTTGTCAGATATCTGGCAAAGAGAGCCAGTCTAACTGCAGATGATGGGTACTGAATGCTGACATTTGTACCTGCAGTGCCGATACTCTGCTGTTGCTCTGTGTTCCTTCTCCAGCATCTTCTTCAGCATAGACTGTACTAAAATTTGAACAATGTTTTTTGGGTCCAAAAGGAGTTCACCAGTGTGATTCAACACACTTCCTTGCCGGGATTACTTCCTCAGGGAGGCTTGTTAGGCTTTTCCCCTGTGTACTACTGTTCACTCTGGGCTTTTTCTGTAACACTTTTTATCAGGCTTCCCCCCCCCCCCCCGACCTTTGTTGCTGTTCCGTTCATAATTGTATTATTTAAAGCTTTATAACATGTTGGTTTGAGTTGCACACAGCTTTGACTACATTCTTAAGAAGGGTGGCATATTCTTTTAAAATATTTTTATAAAGCCTGCCTTGACAGATCTGCTCTGTCTTAATCTGTATCTTCTGTCAGAGGAAAGTTGTGTGTTATTTTATCATAAGATGTATTTTGTGTAGCAAAACATTCTCAGCAGTAAATATTGTTTTGCCTGTTCTAGTCCCTAGCTGAGCCAGCATTACAAGCTATTTTGAATAAGCTGAAGAAAGAGAAGATGTCCTTGAGCCACAATTATATTCAGTCCCTTTGCAGAGTATATGTGGGAATTTGCCGCCAACTGGGAGATTTAGAAAGAGCACGCCTGTTTTGCTACAGTCTCTTGAAGGAAGGTATGGTATAGTTTAGCCTCTTTAGGATTATAAGCAACTTATGTCTGTTATTCTGACTGAAGCCTTGATGAATATATATTGCTTCAGGTAAAGGTCCATTTAGTTTAAAGCAACTGCCAACCAATTAGAATTTACAGCCCTCATTCTTGTATCTCAGCCCAGAGCAGCCTTTCACTTGCAAGACAGGAATGGTACAAGCTCTTCCTCCTTAGTACCAAACTCGCAGTGTAAACTGTTTGTATGAAGAGCTAACTGGAGAAGGTTGATCTGTAGGTTACTTTGTTTTACAAAAGGAGGATTATGTGAACTGGACTTTGACAGCGGCAAGGACCTCATGCAGAGGACCTGCTTCAAGGTTCTGGGCTGCCTTCATGGTGGAGAAGAGAAGTCTTCTCTTCCTCCAGTGCATTCATTCATTCATTTTGCTGCAGCTTAGTGAATCTATGTACAGTATTTAAAAGCAAACTTCACAAACTGTCCTGGAATCTTTTTATAATAGAAAAGAACCAAAACACAAAGCAGTGCGTAACATTCAGAATCTTGGCAGCAATTTTCAGGCTTTAAAGAGTCTCTCCACCCCATTTCACTGTTTCTGAAAGTTTCCTCAGGAGAAAAGATGTCCCTCAGGATCCCCAGAACTTGAGGCGGACCCGGGGATAAGACGTTTTTCATGATGTTTCCTTCCAAACAGCCGCAAATGGTGGCAATGTGCAAGTTGCATGGTGTGATATTCACCTCCTTGAGGCACCTATGTTTTGTGCCCTCACAAAGGTTCCAGTTGTTTTCCTTTCACTGTCACCAGTGGATTACCTCAATCCACAAAATAAATGACGTTTGATCATACACTTGTATGGTGAATGCAAACAAAACTTATTTACTAAAGTGAAGTCAATTTAATAATCACAGAAATTCTTCAGATGTACATACTATTCTCTTGCCATATAATTTCCACCTTCTCTATCTATTTATCTTAACCAGTCTCTAACTCAATCTCTATCTCTTCTGACTCTCTCTCCTGACTCCTCTCAGGCTCCGCCTTTTAACCTCCCTCAGCTCCGCCTCTCCACGACATTAGCGTAGACATGAATAATACATGACTTATACCTAACAAAAGGGTGAACGCTACCTACCTCCTCCCTTAAATATGTTTGTTTGGGAGGGAAAACACATTTTTCATCCCAAACATGTATCATTGCATAAAAACTACTTACCCTCTGGTACAATTTTGTAAACAATACAATATCATATATATCTGTAACAATATCTTCTCACTTTACACATTCCAATACAATTCAGTAATATACATTATCTTTTGATGGACACTTACGACATTAAATTTTCAACCTTACAGAAATATATCACAGTCTGGAAACTTTTACATAGATAATTAACCAGTAAATCAGTAGTCTATTCCAGTTCGTTTTAGAAGTCCTTGAATCATTCTACACATTTCAGTTCATCAGTATTCAGTTTTTCCACACTATACACAAAACATTTCTTATAACATTATCAGCTTGGTTGATCCCTCCCCCCCTCCCCCCCCAAAAAATCGATCATTTGGCTTTGGAGGCACAGTCTGAGTCTCTTTTACTCCGTGGTTTGCAAAGTCCAAGTCTTTCACCTTCCCGTTGTAGTAAGGTGCGCCGTGGACTGGTCTGGTCGTTACTGCCTCCTTCAGCCAGACACACAACTGCTGGCACTCGGGGGTCCCTCTGATGATCACTGGCTCCTTCTGCGTTCTCTTCTGCCCAATTAAACAAGGTGCAGGAATTTGATCAGAAATTGCTATGTCCCAATTTCTGATCCAATCTTTATAGTTTATTTTCACTTTAGCCATGGGTAAAATCACTGGAGTAGAACTTATCCCCTTGATGGCAACAGTCTGGTTTGGGAGAATTTGTTCTTTAGAAATCACATCAGGATGACGCAGCGTTATGTTAGAACAAGTATTAACCACTCCCACATAAGACTTCCCATTAATAAGAATTCTCTCACCAGGATTATGTATTAAAATATCTTCTGCCTTTACTAGAAAGCAATGAACAACCTGGGCTAGTGGCAGATCAGAATTTTCTGTTGTGCCAGTTGCCATGGAGACAGAACTACCATTGTTACAGCCACCCTCAGTGGCCTCAACTGGTTTTAAACAGTAAACCTTCTTGGGCTGATTATCATCCTTCTCATTCCTAAGTTTATTTTTCATACATTTGAATTGTAAATGACCGAACTCCCTGCAGTTATAACACTGTTTATAAGCCCTTCTCTCATTTAGAGGAGATCTGTTCAACTTTAACTTTTCCTCAGGGTTCATTTGGGTCTGAGAACTAGGCCGAGCTAATTTAGGTGAAGTACTACCCCAGCCTTCTTTCTCTGATGCTTTGCTGAGGTAATTTTTATTAAAGGGTTTCTTATGGTTGTCCCAGTTTTGCTTATTAAATTTTACCTCAGAGAACTTGTAGTCTCGAATCTCCTCAATGTAATCAGCTGTTTTACCTGCTTCTAATAGATTTTTAAGATTTTTTTTCCTTAACTAAATAGCACAATTCCCCAGGCAAAATAGAATAAAATTGTTCTAATCCAATCACATTTTTCATCTGCTCTAGAGAAGTGACATGCTCACGTTCCATTCATTTGTCCAAGCATTGAAGAAGTTTAGCCCCTATCTGGGAATAAGATTCCTCAGGCATTTTGGTCAGGGAACAAAATTTTCTCCTGAGGTGTTCTGCATTAATGCCAAATCTAGAAAATACCATTTTTCTATATGCTTCAAAATCTCTAGCCTGCTCCAGAGGCATCTAAAAATACAGCTCAGCTAAATCTCCACTTATTTGGGATCTCAAAACCATCATCCTTAACATTAAAGCCCCAGCATGCCCTTTCAAATGATATGAGGAAAGATTAAGGTCAGTCTCCTTTTCTATACAGTGGTGCCTCGCTTAACGATGTTAATTGGGTAAAAAAAACATCGCTATGGGAAAACATCGCTAAGCGAAACACGTTTTCCCATAGAGATGCATTGAAAACTGGTTAATCCATTCCAATGGGAACAGATTGCCGTCCTTAAGCGGAAATGGCCATAGGAAACATCGCTAAGCGAAACAATGTATCCCCCATTGGAATGCATTGAAGCCTATTCAATGCATTCCAATGGTTTTGCGATGTCCGTTTTTGCAATTTTAAGTGTGTCTTAAAAGGTTCAAAATGGTTTTAAATGCTTGGGATCGTTAGTGCACCTTCTAAAACGTGTGGAAACTTAATTTGCCTTTGTTCTGACTCTTCGTTAATTTTTGGTGATTTTTTTCTCCCCCATTGGAATGCATTGAACACGATTTTGACAGCTGTCAAAATCGGGTTCAGTGCATTCCAACAGGGGAGAAAAAAAATCACCAAAAATTGACGAAGAGTCAGAAACTGTTTTAAATGTTTGGATTTGTTAGAGCACCTTGTAAAATGTGTGCAAACTTTAATTGGCTTTGTTCTGACTCTTCGTTAATTTTTGGCGAATTCCCCCCCCCCCCATTGAAATGCATTGAACCCGATTTTGACAGCTGTCAAAATCGGGTTCAGTGCATTTCAATTGGGGGGAAAAATTCACCAAAATTAACGAAGAGTCAGAACAAAGCTAAATTAAGTTTGCACACGTTTTAGAAGGTGCACTAACGATCCCAAACATTTAAAACCATTTTGAACCTTTTAAGACACATTAAAAATAGCGAAAACGGAACATTGCTAAGCGAAACAGGGGAACTAAAACTGTCATCACTAAGCGAGGCAAGGGCCCGAACATCGCTATGCGAATTTTCCCCATAGGAAACATTGTTAAACGGAGCGCAAAATCGCTCCAAAAACCTAATCGCTAAGTGAATACATCGTTAAACGAGGCAATTGCTAAGCGAGGCACCACTGTATTGGGGAAGTTTCTTTAAGTCAATTTTTGAGAGATTTCCCTCACTAGAGTAGTTATTGTTATTACTATTATTGTTTTGAGCAGCAAATTCTAATATTTTAATTTCCATTTGAAATTTCATTTACAGTATTTTAACTCCATTACTCTGTTTTCTTGCTCAGCTTTTTCTCTCATCTCTATTTGTCTTGTCTCCTGCTCAAATGTGGTTTGTCTGGCCTCTTGCTCAGCACTGGGTTTTTCTAATTTGAATTGGTTTTTCATAGCTAGCTCTTCAGCTCTGGCTTTTTCTTTCTCCAATTCTAATTGATTTCTCATAGCTAGTTCCTTCAATTTAAATTCCTGTTCCAGCTTCCATTTTTCAAAATCAAGGGAGCTTAGAACACTTTCTCTCCCTGAGGCACCCTCATGAGTCTCCTCCTTTTCCACAGCTAGAGGGTCTCCATTTCCCTCCACTTCCTGAGGTAAACTTTGTGCCTACATTCCTATGGGGGAAAAACTCACCGCTATGCAGAAATCCTCCATCTGGCCGCCATTTTCACTGCCCGGTAAGCGAGGGCAGGGCACGAAAACACTGCGGGTGGCCATTTTTTTTCTTCCGGCGGCAATTTTGGAACCGGCGATCAGCTGTTTTTAAAACATTGCTATGCGAAGCAATGTTTTCCCTATCTAAAACATTGCAATGCAATCGCAAAAGCGATCACAAAAACACGTCGTTATGCGGATTCGTTATTAAATGGTGCGCTTGTTAAGCGAGGCACCACTGTATCTATAATAACTGACATTAAATACCATTCTGTCATCACCTGGTACAGATTTTTCCTAAATAGTATACAGTGGGGTCTTGAATTAAGAATGGCTTGAGTTAAGAACATTTTGACTTAAGAACCACTCTCATAGGAAAATATTGACTTGACTTACATACTTAGATTTGAGTTAAGAACTGAAAAAAAAACCACGTGGGAGGCAGGGAAAGTGCAAAATTTGAACTTTCAGTTAACTGTTGGCCAGTGAAAAGGGTGCCTGTCTGCTTCCTCACTCCTCCCAGCGTTTAGAGAGTGGATTGGGAGACAGTCTTCAGACTGCCTGGTACTGTACTGCCTGGACTGTATTTTCCCTGCCTTCCCTGAACCTTTCTTGACCTAAGAAAAAAAGAAACAAAATATCCCCCTCTAGTGGTCGAAGGCAGAATAGCAGCTTCCCATTAGTTTCTATGGACGGAAAAGAGCAGATACGGATCAAATGATTTTCAATGCATTCCTATGGGAAATGCAGATTTGACCTGAGAACATTTTGACTTGAGAACCGCCTTCCAATACGGATTAAGTTCTCAAGTCAAGATCCCACTGTATTGAATGTGATCCTTCATAAGCTTTCGCATATCTCCATAGCTGTATTCTTCCCAATATCTTGTGCACTGAATTAATCTGTGAAATTATTCAATATTTTTCTAGCTCAGGTTCGTTATTCTAAGAGCGCTGAGCAGAATCCTCTTTGTAATGGTGGAGCATAATGTCTCTGCAATTACATAAGCTGCAGTCAGCCTGATGGAACCAACATGTAATGAATGCCCTCCTGCACTCTTAATGTATTTTAGCAGCTACTTGTGCAATAGGGCTGTTGTGCAAAAGAGCAATAGGTTTCCAATCCTTGTATTTTAAGTGCTTGTATCCTGCTTCTTATCTTCAATGCCTGTGATATGCAAATAGTTGGGTAATAAGCAACCAGCGTAGCAGATAGAAACACCCTGTGGGTTTTATTAGAAAGCTTTGGAATACCACCAAGTCAACAAGTGCACATAATGCACCACATTGCACGGATAAATGAGTCTTACAAAGTGTCTTGTGTCCAATAGCTCAGTGGTTTAGGAATCTGGCTGAGGAGCCAGAGGTTGGAAATTAGATTTCTCACTGTGCCTCCTTGGCAGAGGCTGGACTCAATGAACTATAGGGTCTCTTCCAGCTCTGCAGTTTTAAGATGATGATGAATACTAAAAATAGTATTTGTGTTTTTCTTTTTTTAATGTCCTTTGTCTTTGCAATCTCTCCTTTTTCCTACCAGACCTTCCCCAATCTGATAGGCTGACCTTATTTATTGGAAGTATATGGAATGAAATATTCTCCTCTGAAGGTGTAATCAATAAAGCGATCCAATTAGTAGTCAGACAGCGTGCAAGAGGAAACGTACTGCATTGCCTGAACACCTACCTGAATTGGGAAGAGGTATGGGGACTTGACAGGATCTTTTGCTTAATGAAGCAAGAAGAGAGTCCGTTTTTAATTATGCAGAGTTTATTAAAGAGCAGGATTTAATTTTGTCTGCAGCTGACTAAGGCATAAGCAATGACCACCATACACATATTTGTTAATTAAATCCTTCTTTCTGAAGAGTTTGACATCACTTGGGAGGAAAAGGACTTAGGACTTAATCCCCTATGTTTGACAAACAGATTTGACCTTTGTGGTATAGCTGCAAAGGTGCTGCTGAATCCAAAATGGCATACTGTATTGCTAGCTGTCTTCCACTATGAAGTCTCCAAAAATACAGCCTGTAGTTCTTAAGGTGGAAATTGTTAGGAGGTTTCTCAGAAAGTCTTCAGGCTTAGCCTGGGCCTAAGATACACCCTTTAGAACGATGAACAAGTTTAATGATTCCCTTTTGACGCCAACTATGGTGCTACCTTAACAGTATCTGACCTTGGAAGGAAAATGTAGTCAGTAGCTGAGAGGTACTTCTAAGCCACAAGCCAAAAAGAAAAAAAGAACATATTCAGTGGGAGGGGTTCAGTATATTTTTGGGGTATGTTTTTGTTCTAGTTTTGTTTTTCCACTAGTACTTTCAAGCTGCATCAAAATCGAACTTAGTACAGCAAACTCCTAAAACAGACTCTCTTCCTCTGATGTGAAAATGTGGTTTCAAATTGAATTCTTTATTTTATTTTTGTTTCAACTAAGTTCTCTTTTTTTAAAAAAAATATCAGAGTACCCCTTTAGATGCTGGGATGATGATCTCCAGCTTGCTTTTGGCAATCCAGTTGTGTCCACAGATGGAATTTCAACTTAGTGAACAATATGGAGAAGATCTGAATGAGAGTACATGGGAATATGTGTTTGCTATTGACCTGCTCTGCTCACATCAAAAGTGGTGTTGGACCCATGATAATATCATAAGGTATTATTACCTGTTTGTTACTTGTGTCCATCATTTTAGAGTCAAACTAGGTGTTATGGGGAAAGCATGCTTTCTCCAGTTAATTTCTTTTCCCTCCAACAGTAGGATTTCCTAAGAGATCCTTATTTCAGCATTCAAATGTCAAAATTTATGGCCATGTTTGCTTCCCGTGATTAATCACAAAATGAAGCTGAATGGAAGACTGTTAGCAACAGAAGAAAGAGGTATCTTTCATCACCTAATAGCACTCTCTTTACTTACTTTCTATAAGTGTATAGCAAGTTTGACCTTGTGATGAACTTTTTTTGTGGCTACATGCTCACATTTAGTAGGCAGATCAGCTAGTTAATCAATGAGTAATCCGTGCCAGTGAATGTTGTTGGGTCACTGATGTCAGTGTACATACATGAAAAGAGAACTTGTAAGGGATTCCGTATGTGTAGAGGTGTAGAATAGAGACAGAGACACTAGCAGAAAATGGTTATTTGTTTCTGGAGCTCTTTTCCTGTTACTCAGTCTCTCAGCTTAAGCAGCTGAGCATTTGCTTTGAATCTGGCAACTGAAGACTTTAGGAATCTGCTGTTGTACTCCTAAGACAGGGTGCTACAACCTTAGACTGGCATTTCATTCATTCCATGCTTTCAGTATTCTTCCCTCTATACTTTCTTGGAAGAAGATGGAGGTTGGGGGGAGTACGTTGAGGTTATAATGTTTTGATGACTGAAATACAGTATTGGTCTCTTGGTTTGATCATTTGATGAATGTGTCTATTTGAAAGAGTCCTTTGACTTGCCCCCTTCACAACAATTGAATTTTAACAGTAACAATCAAATGTCATTAGTGTTGTTACTGTTACATAAACATCAGCAATCTGTTCTTCAAAAGAGCCACATTTTGAACTGAAGAACTGAAGGAGCAATAGCCCTGGCTCTACCTATTCCTGTTGAGAAACTGCCTTGCCTCATAATTTGCCATACATCACAATTACAGCCTTGACAGAGCTCTTTATTGTGCATCACAATCGTTCACCCCAAGACACAAGGAATGGGCTCTTTAACTCCCTCATCCCCACTAGGGATAATCAGTAGAGGGTCTCACAGTTTCCCCTATTTTGTTCCTCGGGCTGTTCACTCGGCTTCACTGAGCTTGTCTATGACCAACAATGGCTGGGATTGGACAAATGCACCTTCATATAGATAATATGTATGGGAAGCTAAGGAAGGTATCTTTGAGAGCAGGAGCCAGACTGTCCAGACAGGAAGAGCCCAGTAGTAATGCTAAGTTTTTGGCCTTTCCATTGACTGTCTATAAGATTTTGACAGCAAAGCTTAAACAGTTGAAGTGTTCTCTGCTTGATCATTTATTATCCCGTTAGAGAAGAAAGTCTTCCCCCTCCCCCAATCAAGGTGGGTGGGAAGTATTACAGTAAGCCATACTGTTCTGTTATAACTTTTTCTTAACTAAAACCTTTTTTTTTTAAAAAAGGAATATGTAGGTCTGACCGTTCAGTTTAGTTTTAAAGAGTATATGTGTCCACTCATTGTCCATTTCCTTCCACAGCAAAGAGCTCTGGCCTATCATGGATAAGTGGATAAAAAACAGAAAGAACAATGGAAATGCTTCGTCCCCTTCTGAAGTAATCGTAGCAACAGTGCTAAGGCTGATTGGTGAGTATGTAGCATGTTTTGTCTAGCTTTCAGGCTCTTCAAAACTTTCCTGAACGCAAGTTAGATTCTCTCCCAGTTAAGTCTGTGCTTACTTAAGATGACTATGTTTAAAACAGCGGCTTCCACACAAAAGAGGTAGGATTGTCATCATTGTTTCTACCACCAATCATCAAAGTCCATAGGTGGTTCAGTTGGGATATAGGATCTCTGCAGCATCCTGCACGAATGGCAAGACAGAATACTGTTCAAAGTCTGTTGAGATCTTGGCAGTTTTCTTTTGTCTCCCCAGTACTGCTTCTTTGAGTTTTGTACCACACAGACTTTGTTCTCTCACACGTGCTACTGCATTACAGCCACGGAGTGTCTTGAGGACCTGACTCCTCTATTCCCCATATAACTGTCGGGGAAGTACTCACATTGGGGAAGTCAAGAGTATTTCCAGAGCCTTTGGTCTGAACTAGTTTGGCTGTTCTCACAGTCATATGTAATTCTGTACCTGTCCAGGAGGTTGGGGAGTGGGGGGTCTACCTTATTTTGTTCTAGTTCTTTTGTGGAGGGAATGCATGTTCTTTGTATTGGGGAATGCTACACCACGTGACACACACAAACAGTTTGGACCAATATGGTTCAGGTATCAGTTTACCTGCTCACTGTCTCCTTGTATTGATGTTTCATAGGTCGTCTAGGCCAAATAGGGCTGAGAGAAGGATTTTCTTCTGCAGTGGAAAATATCAGTTCTGTTATTGGAGCCTTTCTTCAGCACGCCAGAGAAAAAGGTAGCAAGCCTCTGTTTCATATAATGTATTAACAGTGGTAGTGAGTCTAGCAGCCCTTGTTCTATACTAAAAGAGATGTAAAGGAACGTCCTTTGGCATTATGTTCAAACAGTGAAGCAGCCTGTAGTCTGATCTTGCACTAGTCAGCTTATGTGTGAGCGGAATGAAGGGAGAATTTGGCCTGGAAAACCCCAGTGCTTGGGGACCACAGGACAACGGCAAATTAATGTAGTTTCTGACTAGTTTCAGCGGTTTAGGTATATGAATGCGGAGCCAAAGGTTTGGACTTCAGTCCCCCACTATGGCTCCTTGACAGGGACTGGACTCGATGATTTGTAGAGTCCATTCCAGCTTTGAATTTCTGAAATTATTATTTATAATAATTGACCTTGTCTGTTTAATGGTCCTTTGATCAAGGGCATTCTTGATTGTCGTCTTTCCAACCTTTACAGATGTGGCCTGGGGTGTCCAGCTAGCAGCAGCATATGCACTCTGTGACTTGAGCCCCAGCAGTCCACCTAAAATACTGGAAGTCCTTCAAGCTTGGGAACAAGTGAACACAAACAGCCTTCCCCCTGCTATCACAAATGGCATAGCAGATGTCAGCAGTCTAGTGAAGTGTGCAGGAAGACAAGAAGAGTGGTCGGCAACGTAATGTTATTTGCTCCCCCACCCTGAAGGAAAATGGGACACGCAAAAGGGGAGTGGTGCCTCTGTCTCCTGGGGAAGGCAGTAAGAACCGTTTGGGTTGTGTACAAAGATCATGAAGCCATCCCTGTACAATACGGTGTGAAGTACTCTGGCTTGTAGCAGAAAGCAATAACAACAACCCATTGAAAATCACCCCATTTTTCAACTCTTATCTATGCGAATAGAAATGTTCTCTTGAAAATCGTCTTCCAAAAAGTGGGCTTCATTTTCCTGAAGTTTTGCTCACTCTTTAATTTTACCAAATGCTCTCCAAATGTCACTGGAAACTCAGTTGAAATGTTACTTCTTGACAAATTTGTTCCTCCCGTTCATGTATTCATCATTGTGTGGAAGCTTAGTGATTTCTTAAGAGAGCTAATGGCAGTGTTAAAACTTAATTGCTATGTGTGAGGAATACTTTTATCTCACTTCTGCCTCCCCAAGCAGGATTTTTATGTCAAATGATATTTTTTCAAAATGCTGCAGACTTTTTTTGACCAGAAGTGACAGTTATGCAATAGAAGTACTTGCACACCATGGGAAATAATCCTGTTATAAGGCTACTTACTGCTCTCTAGAGAACAGATCAGCTGCTATTGATCTATCACAAAAGAAAAATACAAGTGATAGGATAGAAATATCTCCTTTTAATGGAAGCATGATCTAACAGTATATGGAAGATTGAAATGACTTCTCTGTGAGAATGTGTATATGTGGTATATTCATATAATGTGTTTCACATTTCAAATTGTCCCCCTTGGGGAATATTATTATCTCTATATATTAATGGGAATAAAAATGTATCATGCATTGTTTAAACCGCTAATGTAGTTAACTCATTTTGAGAATTTTTTAATGTATCTATATAAATGATTTTTCTAATAAATACGGATTCTGCATTTAATCACACATTTCACAGTGAGTTTGATGTTAAACATAAGTATCAAAATGTAATTAATAATTGCCCAGAATATGTACACTAAAATTCATTTTAATAGTATTGTCTCAGCAATGATTGATTTTAAAAATTAGCCAATGCTGAGATGCTTACTGTTATTCAGCCTCTAATAATTTGTCTCTGCTAGCAGAACTATAATGCCAGAACCATGAAACCTAGACATCTGAAGTTTGGAAAACAGACTGAAAGGATCCTAAAGTTAACATTAGGGGCTTGGTTTTTAAAACATATTTCTCAATTTTGATTTTAGTCTATCCATGTGTTTGAAGCCTGCAGAGCCATTTTCAGTCATGAAGTGACAGGGCTTCCTTGACGGTGCATAGATTAGCTCCCAATAGAGAGCCTGTCCATAGTGGCATATAGTTATGGTTTATGGAAACCTAATGGCACTATTTGCCATGAAAAAAAAGATCTTGTCCACTTGTTTCTATTTAGAATGATGCGTCCTTAAGAGCTGTAATGCTCTTTCTAGGTACAGGGCTAGGGTATGCGTTCTTTTTGGTACCATTCAGCATCACCCAAAATAGCTCTTTGTTTATCCTGCATGGATGGATACCTTGCACCAAAGCACCATTGGGGGCGGCATTAACTGTGGTGACAACCCTGTGTCATCATCTTAGGTGGGGGGGACTGATCAGCTGAGAGTGTTTTACCAGCTTGGATTGGCTTCAGCATGAAAGATTGGTGCACCATGAAGAAACAACTTGAAACACTCCTTCCAAATGTTTGCAGCATTTCCCTTGAAAAAATGTCACTCCACCGCACTTCGGCAGTTAAGCCTGGCCATTGCTCCCCTCCTGCCTGCCAGCCTACCTCTCCTCACTCTTCCTGCTCAGGTATGATTATAAACTCCCCGATCTTCTTCCTGAAGCCCCAGGTCCTTCAGCCACCTGAAATGCTCTCACTCAGGGAGGAAGCCAATGCAAGAAGAGGTGTAATGCCCTCCTTAGTTCTGACAACTGAAATTGGCAGCAGCCAGGCTGCTGGTAGGCCTAGATGAGGAGCATCTCCAGTCAGCCCTCATTGCAAGCAGAGCTACATCATTGCCTTTGTGCAAAGCAGCAGTGAGTGAAGCTCTTTCC
The DNA here is from genome assembly GCF_051106095.1 of Pogona vitticeps. NCBI lineage: Eukaryota > Metazoa > Chordata > Lepidosauria > Squamata > Agamidae > Pogona > Pogona vitticeps. Next base: position 136,531,433 of record NC_135786.1, on the reverse strand, counting down.
TTCTGCCCATTCCAGGCAAATCACTTTTATGTGTGAAAGAGTTAGTGGGAAGGAAAGAGGCTGGCTCTGTGTGAAGTCCGGTTACAAAGGAGGAAGGAGCTGGAGGGTTGCTTGAAGTTGATATGCTATTTGGACATGAGGATCATGCCAAATGGCATATTGCTCCTTCCCCCACCCAACCAACACTGCTTACATAATGCTGGCCTGCACAAAAAGGGCCAGTCTGGACAGGCCCACAGTGGGAAGTAATCTGAGGACTGTTCCCAGGTTGTCCTCATCATCAGCATTGAGTAACTGAACCCCACCCTCAGATCTGAAGAGATGTGCCTTGGCTTCAGCAATGTCTTCCTCCCCCTCCCCCCCCCACCCCCAAGCATGACAGACCCAATGTGACTGTTGTTTAAAGGTTTCCAGGTACCAAAGTAAGAGCCCATTCAATAGATGTGAAGCTGGGTATATTTGCTAGTTACTGTATTTACTGTTTAGAACACACTACCATTTATAAGACCACCCCCTTTTCTAACCCAAAAATTAAGAAAACAGCTTTGAGGATTCAGCCTCTGGGCTCAGAACGGTCGGACATTTTGAGTCCCTCTTGAAGCTCCACTTCCAGCAAGGTGTGTTCAAATCAGTTTTTACAGCATCAGCTGATGTCAGTTCCATAAGGCTCATGGCTGGAGTAAGCTAAGCCTCATGACTGTTTACAGAGGAAGCCTGTTTACAGAGGCAAGGTATGTGCCGTTTTGTTCTCTCCTCAGCTATCTCAGCTTACTTCTGTGTAAAAGACACTCCTCAATTTTTAGTGTAATGATTTTAGGAAAAACTAGTGTCTTATACACCGAAAAATATGGTATTTATAAAATAAACATTTTGTGCTTGTTGGAAAAATAGTGGCCGAACAAAATAGCAGTCATTGTTACAGTCGAAAACAAATTTGCAGTGCAGATTTAAAGAGCAGCATTAAAGAGTAGCCTTCCATCCTTCCGAGGTCGGTAAAATGAATACCCAGCTTGCTGGGGGGGGGGCAATGTGTAGCCTGTATAATTAAAATTGTAAACCGCCCGGAGAGTGCTTGTAGCGCTATGGGGCGGTATATAAGTCCAAAGAATATATATATATATCGCCACCAGTTAGTCATGCTTTCCTAAACAGAAACCTTTGCTGTGATGGTTATAAACTTGGAAGGAAATTCAAGGGCTGCATCCTTGACAAGGTATTCCAAGAGTCAGGATTTCATATACCACTGAGAACGTTTGACACTCTTTTAAAAGTGTCTAATATTTTCTTCCCCTTTCTTCCAAAAATTACATGTACATATACTTTATTACATGTATGTACTTTATGACTTGGGCCATGGCAGGCAATAAGAATTGTATCTCAACATATTTGAGATACAAATAGGATTAGGGAAGTCTGGCCTCCACAATTTTCAGAGGACTCCCTTCATGGAGGTTGTGATCCGTAGAACTCCAAAACAAGACACTAGGTGCGATACCATGGCAAGTTCCACTAAACATTAAAACAAATCAAAATACCATACAAGAAATGTTAACAATCAAAACAAAAGCAATTATTTGGTGCAATTCATCATCATACCATGTCACTGCTGCATGCTTCAAGGAAAATCTTGGTCTTAAAAGCATGGCAGGAGACCTTCAGTGGTGGGGCAGAGAAACTTCTTTCAACAGGTCCTCCAAAACTGAAAAAAAAAATTCTATAAATTGCTGCCTATTTATTGGTGCAAAAGGCAACTTTAATACATTACAGAATGGAGACATGCGGCCATAATAGCGAAGTTATTCGGTAACAAGTGTCAAAAGCAATCATATTCTGTAAGCTTTTACTGTCTGGTGCCTGGATGTGTACAGCAGAGTTGGGGATCTAGATGCTTCTCAGTCCCACAGCTTTCTATATAATCTTTTTCTTTTTTCATTCCCTAGGATATCCGAACCAATAAAGTCCTCAGTTTCTTCCTGTGAAATCCTTCACATAATTCCTTAGATACCATGCAGGAATTGATACCATTATCTGTAAGATTCCTTATTAAAGGTAAAGGTTCCTCCTGACAATTCAGACCAGTCGTGTCCAACTCTAGTAGCTGGTGCTCATTCCTGTTTGTAAGTCAAAGAGCCAGCATTTGTCCATAGATCCTTTTTGTGGTCACATGGCCAGCATGACTAGACATGGAAGGCTGTTATCTTGCCATCAAGTTGGTACTGTACCTATTCATCTACTTCAGTGAGCATGCTTTCAAACCGCTAGGTTGGCAGGAGCTGGGACAAGCAATGGGAGTTCACCCCATCACACATTCAAACTGCCAACATTTTGATTGACAGCCTAGTGGCTCAGCGGTTTAACCCACCTCACCACCTGCATCCCTTAGGATTCCTTATTAGTGCCCAGATAGATATTTCTGTCAAAGTTAAATTTGATTAGTCCTGTGCTGCTGGTCCCTGAAGTATATTACTCTCTGCAGGATTTTTGTTAACCACTTGTTGCTCTACACTGGGCAATTTCAAATGGTTGGTCAACAATTCCCTGCATTGACCAATCAACCATGGAAACTGACTAGCATAAGAGCCTGAAACTGAACAGAGCAACAAAGACACACACACAAAAAGGGCAAGATTATCAAACTTAACCTTCAGCAGGAAATTGGCCAGAAGCAGGGGAATACTGCTCACACTGCTGCTCTGGGGAATATCATAGAGGTCCTGGAGGGATTCCCCCCTGGGAGAAATTTCAAAAGAATCACTGGAATTTTTTTAAAAATGTCCAGCATTCATAACATCCTTAGTGTAGAGCTGATTGCTTGCTTGCATTCACATCAAGCTCTGCTGTATATACTTCTTAACAGCAGAGGGCACTTATGTAAAACTATTTTCATGATATTGCAGGGAAAAAATGCAGCTGACCACTCAAAGTGTGGAGCAAGGTAGAGTTGTATAAACAATGAGAAACAGCCAGCACCCTGAAAAGCTTTCTGTATCAACTTCAGCACTGAGAAGAGTCAACACAGAAAAGAGGGAAGGCCCAAAGTTGTGTGTATTCTTTGCTGGGAGGTTCAAGAAAACTTGAGGGATTAAGCGAAAAGACTTCTTGGAAAATGGTAGTTTTCTGGCTCAGAACAGGGAAGAGAGGGCACCATGAAGGTGCGTGTGGAAGACCAGGCTTTAGTGGAGAACAGATAGAGTGATTGGAAAAGTGTAGAGCAAGTTTGCATGTGTAGACATGAAGAAGTGAAGAGCATGTGGCAAAGGATGAGGATGGTGAAGAAAAAAGTTAATCCGCTCAGCTGATCTCTGCATGGACTGGCAATATCATTTAAAAACAAAAGCTGAAGTGTCAGTTGCAAATAAGATAAAGGCTAGATAAGGAAGTGCGGCCTACTGTGTTGTAGAGATCTACTGCTATATGAGAGGAAAAGACATTTGGCTTTGCATGCACAAAGATTCAAATTTGATCCCTAGTGTCTTCAGCTAAAATATCTTTTAGGGAGAAAGCCTGGATAAGATTTCAAATGAGGCCAGTGGTATGCCTAAATTATAAAGCAGCACTTTGCATCTGTTCTACCAATCTGCAAAGTCAACAGCTAGATATAAATATTTTTTTTATTTGCCCTATTTCCCTGCAAATGCAGGCAAGGTGGTATCCTGTTTTATTCTCACATCAGCAAACTTATAAAGTTGGTAAGTAGTTAGTGAAGCCAGGATTTCAAGCCAGGATTTTGCAAGTGACTGCCATATCCTAAACAGCTTCAGCCCAAACTATCTCAAGGACTGTGTCTCCCTTTATGAGCCTGCCCACGTGTTAAGATCATCAGGTGAGTCCTTTCTCTCAGCCTCACAGGCATGCTTGGTGGCGACACAGGAGAGGGCCTTCTCTGTGGTTGCTCCCAAGGGTGGTCCCATCTTTGCTGTTCTTCAGCAAGCAGGCAAAGACCTTTCTCTTCAGACCTTCCCTTACTGATTGGCTATCTAGGAGGGATTTTTTAGTGGAGGGTTGTTCTGTGCCTTGTTGCTTTGAATGTGTTTTTGGTGTTGAATTTCTTTACCATTTTACAGTAGTGGGGTATTTGTTTGATCCTTTTAAATATTTGAATATTTTAGCTTTTTTTAAAAAAATATGATGCAAGCTACCATGAGTCCTTTTTAAGAAGAAAGGTGTGGTAAAATTGTTTAAATAAATTCCCAAGTTATTAACTTTTTTAAAAAGTAAAATAGTTTAAATAAATAAACTTCTGAGAAGTCAGTAATGCCAATCGTGTCAGTGTAGCAAAAATAAAAAAGGGGGTTGTGGCACGTTAAAGAGGAAAATTTTATTATGGAATAAACTGAGACGTATCTCAGAAGGAATGCAATCACACCATTACCAAAACCTGGCTGAAAATTTGTTGCTTAGCATAGTGAGTCACAACTAATGTAGGCCCATTTCATCAGTGGGCATTTCATGAGTCAATGCCTCTGTAAGTTCAACTGTTTCAATGGGCCTACTCTAATTGTGACCTACTACCCTCAGCAACAGGATTTCAGCCAATATATCTACTATATACAAATACAAACCAAATGTACAGTATGTACAATATTCTTTGAAAGCTCTTGGGAGCCAGCTGGGGCACACAACCATGAATATTAAAAACTACAGCCTGGAACTAGGCTAGTCTACCAGCAACTATGCAACTCTGATATGTTATATATAGTTTAGCCTACAGAAAACAGGTAGATGTAGCACTCAATGAAAGCTGTAGAATCATTAACGGTTGGTTGAAGCCAATTCCTATTGATAAAATCAATTATCTCAAAGGCATTGCACCCACTGACATACCAAGAGGTAAAAGCTAGTAGTGAAAAACACAAATCTACATCAAATCCATGTCCACTCTTTGGGGACCATCTGCCCCTCCCAGATTAAAATCAAAGGAACCCCCCCCCCCCCGAATATCTATGAATCTTGAGGGAACATGAGAGAATATCAGGACTATAATGTGGAAAGAAAGAACTAATTAATAATTGCTTGTTGCTGTTAAGCCTCTTTCTAGGGTTTTCTAAGTAGAGAATACGCCGATGTAGTTTACCATGCCCTTCTTCTGGGGGCGTTCTGGGACTCTGCAGCTTGCCCAAGGCCACAAGCTGGTTCTACTCACAGAGGGCACCGTAGGGCATCAAACTCCCAACCTCTGGCTCCACAGCCAGAGTTCTAAACCACTGGACTATCCAACCAGCTTTGTCTAATCTCCTTTAAAGCAAGCCAGCTCAGCTCGCAAGCTGCCTATCCATCATCACAATTTATCTCTCAATGATCATAGGAGAGAAAAGACAGAATGTGCCACTCAGTGGCTCCAACTATGCCCATTGTATAATTAACAGTAGATTGTTGTTTTTCTTCCTTCTGCCTTAACTTAGGAATCCTGAAGGTGATCAGCATTCTGACAGCTATTAGCTTGTTTGTGTTCATAATGCTGAAGGACTAGCTGATTGTAAACCTCTCTTTACATTGATTCAATAGCAAAGAATTGTGCTTCTCCCTTCTAAACATAACAGAAAGTAGGGAGAGAGAGAATTTTCCCTCATTTTTTCCCATCAGAATTTTCCAATTCTTATAGATTTCTTCATATTTGGAATAGAATGGAAAGTCTGAATCTGAGAGAAACCAAAATGGACCAATTTGTCCATTCCATGTCTGTAGTTTTGAATGCTTCTGGATTGGAATCCCTATATACTTTTAGCTATATTAACAGTGAAGCTTGTTTTCGTCCCCTTTTTTCCAGAGTCAGTTCCTCCTTTTAACATCTCTATGGCAATCAATGTGATCTTCTCTATAATAGGAGTAAATACTGTATATTTATTGAGAGCTGGTGTGGGGTAAAGGATATAGCAGCTTGGGGTTTAAATTCCCATTCAGCATGGAATTTCACTGGGGAGTGGCAATGGTAAACCACTTCTTGTATATTTCACATACCCTGAAAACTCTAGTCAGGTCACCAAAACTTAGAAGTAACTAAACAGCACATAATAATATAAAATAATAATAATTGGCAGACAATTACATCATGGTCTTATCTGGGAATAGATGCATCTCTGGGAACTGGACAGTGTACGTAGAGGGGAATTTCATTTTCTCACAATTTACCAAATCTCTCAAATTATATATTTGGTATGGAAATAAAAATTGGGCTATAAACATTTGCAATGCAAGGGGGAAAGCCCATTTCAATGTGGGGGAGACAAAAATATCATTTGTCCTTGTCAATTCATGACATCACCAAATGAAAATCTTTTTACCTGCCCCCCTGGGCCTTCTGAGTCTGCTCAGCCCCTTGATTTCGGAACCACAGTACAGAATGGAAAAAGTGGCTAAGTGAAAGAGGTATCAATGCAGGAGTATATTATACCCAGATTGAAAATTTTAACTGGTGAGAAGTATCACCACTTTCTCTAGAATATAATGGCTTAATTAAATTCATCTTTGAGGACCTGATATTGTGAATTGTCCATGCATTAAAATGTATGAAAGAGTACTTTAAAGTGTTGTTGGTTCATTGTCAATTAGCAATCTTGCTCCCATCGTGCCTGACTTATCACCAGTGAGTTACATTTGCTGTTTTATTTTTGCCAATTTTTAAACTCTTAAGACCTTCCATGATAAATTCTCTCCAGCTGCCAAGGACAGATCAACCTCATCAATGCACAATAGGTGTTCAAGAGCCACAATCTCTTTTGAGTTTCCACAAACAAGTTCTTGCAGAGTTCTAGAAACAAGTTCTTGTAAATTTCCAGAATTTTACTTTATCCTTCTAGTAAAATGTTTTCCTGACGTTGAACAGTCCTCTGTCTGAAAGGCAGAAAGAAGAGACAGTCCTCTGACTCAAGCAGGGTCCATCCGTGTTCACTTTCATCCTAAGGATGAAAAGCACTAAAAGAATTAGTGTGCAAATAGCTAAAAGAAACCACATGGTCATAGACTTCCCTATTGGAAGCAGGAAAGACACTGCATTGTTTTTCTATTTAAATTAGATTCATTATTTCTTGATTTCTATAAATTATATACATATATATAATGTACGTATATAATATTATGCATGTGTCATCAAGTCGATTCTGTCTTATGGTGACCCTTTTCAGAGTTTCCTAGTCAAGGGTACTCAGAGGTAGCTTAGCATTCCCTTCTTCCAGGGACACTCTAGGGCTGTGCAGCTTTCCCAAGGCCATACAGGCTGGCTCTTGCCCCAGGCAGCACAGTGAGTAATCAAACTCTCAATCTCTGGCTCTACAGCCAGGTACCTAAACCATACACACACATAAAGTGGCACATGCAAATTTTATGCAAACCTACCCCGCCCCCATGCTTAAGAGAGCACCCTACACACTGGTACTGAAAGTCAAGCCACCCCATGTCTCATAACTGGGCAAGTCTGATTTTTCCTCTCAGCTGTGCTCGGCAAATGGATTTATAGTTCCTGAGGAAATACTGAGTGTGCTGCTGCATGCAGTACTTTGCCTCTCATGCGGCTGAACTGGAGAGACATTTTATACTGAGCTGCCACAGATTTCAGAAATGAACAAGAAGAATTTGTTACTAGTCAGTAACAAGGAAGCAAACACCTTTTTAAGTCTCCTTTTTCAGGTTCTATGTGACCAATTTTTAGTAATAAATCTCTTCAACTCACAAGTTGTACATTCTTACTACAGGAGACAGAGTACTGTTATATTTAAATGGACATGTGTACTAGGGATGCATGGCAAGTACACAGACAATTAAATGTAGCATACTTTTCTTTTAACCTTGAGCTGATAAAGTAGCAGTAATAATTGCCATGGACTTTTAAAGGAACATTCATACAGTGGTGCCTCGCTAGACGATGATAATCCTTTCCACTGAAATACAGTAGTTGTTTAGCAAAATCATTGTCTAGCGAAAAGCATTTCCCCATTGGAATGAATTGAAACCTGTTTAATGCGTCCCAATGGGGAAGAATCGTTGTTGTCTAGCAAAGATCGGCCATAGGAAAGCTGCTTTGCGAACTGCCGATCAGCTGTTTAAATCGCTGTCTTGCGAAGCATAGGTCCCGAAAACACCTGTTTTGCGAGCGTGGAGGGAGCTGTCAAAATCGTCATCTAGCAAAAATCAATTTGCGAAGCAGAGACCAAACATTGTCCAGCGAAATTCCCCCATAGGAATCACTGTTTTGCGAATCGCTATAGCGATTGCAAATAGTCGATGTCTAGCGAAAAATGTCATGCGGGGTAACTGTCTAGCGAGGCACCACTGTATATGTTATTTCAACTTACTTACATCCTTACAATTTCATCCTGAATTTATTTGATGTTCCGTATAACTTCTTAGAGGACCAGATGGTTGGACAGTGTAATCGAAGCAACCAACATGAATTTGACCCAACTCTGGGAGGCAGTGGAAGACAGGAAGGCCTGGTGTGCTCTGGTCCATGGGGTCACAAAAAGTCGGACATGACTTAAAGACTAAACAACAACAACAAATAACTTCTTAACCTTGCTGATCTTCTAATGGGTGAAGGACCTGTGGCCCTCCAGGTACTGTTGGACCCCTGTTTCCCATTAACCTCTGCCAGCCAGAGTTGGTGGTTAATGGAAGTGATGGGTGACTGAAAGACAGAAGGGAAGCCAATCAGTCGAAGTAGATTATTGATTTGCCAGTGGATGTGGTTGATAAAGAAGGCTGACCACTGAAGAATTGATGCTTTTGAATTGTAGTGCTGAAGGAGGCTCTTGAGAGTCCCCTGGAATGCAAGGAGAACAAACCTATCAATTCTAAAGGAAATCAACCCTGAGTGTTCACTGGAAGGACAGATCCTGAAGCTGAGGCTCCAATACTTTGGCCATCTCATGAGAAGAGAAGACTCCCTGGAAAAGACCCTGATGTTAGGAAAGTGTGAAGGAAAGAGTAGAAGGGGACGACAGAGGATGAGATGGTTGGGCAGTGTCACTGAAGCTACCAACATGAATTTGACACAACTCCAGGAGACAGTGGAAGACAGGAGGGCGTGGCGTGCTCCGGTCCATGGGGTCACGAAGAGTCGGACACGACTAAACGAACGAACGAATGTGGTTGATAAAAGTACTGTAGTATTTAAATAACATTTGGAGGGGCATAAGTTGCCTACCCTTGTTTTAGTTTTTCTCCAACACCTCCTTTTGGTTCCTGGTAATACATTCTGCAACATCTACTTTCAGATTTTGGTGCAACTCCTTTGTGACTTCAAATTTTCCCACTTCCTACTTCTTAATCTGTTAGCTATGATTCTCCACCAGCATGAGTTGAATGAACAATGAATGGAAACAAATTCAGCATAACATTGGCCTAATTAAGCCAATACTTTGGTTAGGAGAGGGACCTAATTCCACAATAAAAGTAGGTATGGTAGCTATGTGGTTACATAGTTCTAAATTTACCCAGTTCTCTTTGGCTTTGGCGGTGGTGATGATGACTGGTTATCTATAGAATTCCTCTTGAAGGAAATACAGTTGATTTAATCAGTTCTGGCTTTTAAATGGGCCCTAAACATCCATTTGTTTAGGGTGACTTTTAACCAAGTTGCTATTCTAATTATTTAATGCACACTTTACTAGCAATTTAAAATTTGGTGTAAGAGATTTGATAAGAACGTTGAGCTAGAATATAATGCAATTTTAGTGTCTTGTTTTTAACTGCTGTTTTACTCTTATACTGAAACGGATTCTTGTATTCATTTCTTTGTAGCTTTATGTCTTTTATGCAAGTACCTTGGGAGAACCTTTACCCTGGAAGACCACCAAGGAATTCTTGAAATAAAATGAAATAAAACATATACCTGTTGAACTGTCAAGCTGCAAGAATCAGAGCTGCTTATAGGAATCCAAAGCAGGAGCAGTTTGGGTAAGAATTTAGCTCTCGACTGCAAATCAGTCTAGCTTTCTTCTGAGTCTCAGACGTGAGCTTCTCTATCACTCTCATGGCATGGGCTGCTCAACTACTACAGGGTGGGTATTGTATTTATACATGGAAAGTGGTAGGGTTCCTCCTGGAATGGACAGCACTGTTTTGTGTTGCAAGTGAAGAGAGGAGAGGATGCCTCACAATGGAATGTCCTCTTTTGAAAAACAAAAAATGCTCCCTGAATCCTGTAGGGGAAAAAAGTTAAGCTTTCATTATATTCTATATTTCTACAAGCAGGGAGGTGTCATTGTTTTGCTTTATGGAAGATGAGGCAAAAATCCAATCCCCTACCTATGGCATGCAAAAACTACACCACCAGGCTGGGCAACTTGTGGCTCTCCAAATATTGCCGGCCCACAAACTCTACCAGGCCCTAATTAAATTAGCCGATTGTGAGGAATTCTGGGAGATGCAGTCCAAAGATGTTGAGGTGGCCCACACATTGCCCATCCTTACTTTATTGCTTGGAATGTGTACACACATGAGTTTTCCACAAGCCCTTTCACTTGGGAAAACAACATCCTGTTGTGTTCCTTTAATCTCCAAGACATTGTAACGAGACTGAAATATCCATGGCAACAACACTTCCATATCTGCTCTTTGCAACCAGCTCTTCTCTCGTTCTTCATCGGTTCACACAATCTCTTGCACCATTTTCTTTGTGGGAAGGTTTTGTAAGTATTAATTCTGACAGGAAAAGTGCCCAGTAAAATAGCAATCCTAATTTTGAGGAGTATTTTTTTTTTCTGAAAGAAAAGCCTTTCCCACTTTGTCCTCCCCCCACCCTTCTTTGCATTCAGCCCTCAAAGATAAAATTAGAATTTAATCAATATAGGTAGGTTTAACATTCACTGACCTTCTTATAATGAAGAACCTTTGAGTAATTGTTTTCTAGGAATCAGGGTGATCAATGTTCCAGCTTCAGCTACCTAGGATTATGAATGGTATTCATGCCATGCACTCTTTGGACTTGAGTCAGTCTGAATGATTCCATCAACACCATATTTGTATACTGTACCTACTGTTTTTATAGCTTTTAAATATTGTCTTTTTAATTATGTAAGCCACCTTGGGTCCTTTTAAGGAGAAAGGTGGGGTAAAATATTTTAAATTAATAAATAATAGTCCATTGAATTGGTATGTTCCAGTTCCCCAAAACCAAGTCTTCTAATGTCCATATTATGCAAAATGAACAGATTTGTTTGTATATTATGCAAATTGGATAGTCATCTAGTAATAATGAGGATCACCATCTAGGTACCATTATTATCATTGTTCCATTATTATGCATATTGTGCATGTCCATTTTGCACTGTTCTTCCACCAATATAAGCCATTTATGTAACAACCACTGATCTAGAGCAGCCAGTATCACATAATGATTACGGGATTGGACTTGGAACATGAAGACCCCTGTGCTATATAATTTATGGAAAGGATTGTTTCTCATAAATCAACTGGTCAATACAATGAGTGTGTTTTGCCGTCCGCCTCTGATAGTGTAAGGGTTGGGGACTTACATTTTTTTCAGAAATGAAAGGGTGAAATCCATGCCAGTCTAAATGGGCACTGGGTGGCACGCTGTGAAATGTTAATATGCTAACCCTAATTATTAACTATTTTCTATGAACTGGTTGATACATGCAGGTCTATCATTTCTTACGATACACTTGGGCTTGGGACACATATTAATTCAAGCAACTTTCCATTCAAGAACGTTCATTTGTCCGCACATCATGCCAATGCCAGGGGAAGTACTTCTCAGATTCAAACCTAAACTAGACACTGGCCAAAATCCTAATGATGTCATCAACTTCCACTGGTTAAAATTAATTTAAATTAATTAAATGCTTCCTATCCCCCTTCTTTCCGGTTCCAAGCTTCCCATTGGAAGCCTCTCGGGTGGGGTGGGGTGTTAATCTCCAAAAATAATCACCAGACAGCTGCCAATGGTCCTAATTCCCCCCCCCCCAAACCTAGGCTACCAAAGTCTTTCCCAGGACAAAAGGGAGCCTAGGGAACCTTTGAATCTAAAATGGAGGCATAGGAAGGGACATGAACAGGATCTTGGCCACTGAGTGCCAGGCTAGTCCTACCATAAGGAAACACAAGAAATTTGACTAAAGGCAATAAATGTAGTGTGTCATGAACGAGCAGGTTAGTTATTTGTTATTATTCTATTCTTACTGTCAAGAATGAGAAAGATGTTTTTGTAATTTTCTGCCTTGGCTAGTTTTCAGTGTTGGCATGGTAACAATCTTTCATGCAGCCTAACACTGGATTTCAGTAGGATGGAGGAGTTTTCACAAACTAAAGTGACTGTCTTCTGCCACAAAACCTATTAGCAAAGTCCTGTTTCCCTGGCCTTGAGGCAAGTCCCCTCCCCCTCTTCCTATCCATTTGCTTCTGTTTGCTTTGTTTGTTTGTGTTCTCTCTTCCTCTCTGATTATCAAACATAGCAGACATATAAACTCTCTGCTTCTTACCAGGTGGCCAACATGATAAATTCAATCTCCCACATGTTCAAAGCTTTCTTTCTTTTATCCCTTTATTCTTCTGATTGTAACTGAAGTCACACAATTGTAAGGAAATATATTTTTCTTCTCTATTTAAGCTAGTCTTAGAATGATTTTTATTAAACAGAGTGCTACTCTGAGAAAAGAGGGTAGCTCTAGGATCAGAGCTACTCTATCACACTATCTCTGTGCAGTTTTTGTTTGTACTTTAAACTCTGTTAATTATAAAGGAAGTACCAATTTCCACGACTTTGGATTTTATTTATTGCCTGTTCTGATTCAGACATCAATTGTCTTTTCTGTATTGTGGTTGTTGGGAGTTGCTGTCTGATGTCAGGAGGACCACACTTTTTGCCTATTTCTAGAATAACAACTTACATGTTCAGCCAAAACAAATTATTTCCAGATCATCACACTAAATGCATTAAAGTCTAACAAAGAAAAATGGCCATGCAAGGATGTTACCATTCTATCTTTTACTCACTCACTCCCCCCCACCCGCACAAGTCCTTTAGATATGCGGGGCCCTTGTCTTATCAATTTTATAAAAATTATTATATAAACTAAAAATTACAAAAAATACAATAGAAAGCGAAAAAAAAACCAAAATATGTACAGTACTAAGCAAATTAAAAACACAACACTTTACATGCAATTGAACCCTTTACCCTCAGGATAGATATAAAAATTATTTAATTTTTTTGTTTATATATTTTAATCTCTTTCTCATTCATGTACCTCATTTCTCTCCAATCACATAGCAAGTCATGTCCTGTTACTTTTCCCAAACACATATTCTAAAAATATATTCTGTGTATTCTTAAAATGATTCATTTTCACTGTTCCTTTTCTAACTTTCAATTCACATTAGTTTATTATTAATAGCAATATTTCACATTTCTTTATACTACTCCTCCATATTAAACAAATTGTTACCTTTCCAATTTCTTGAAAATATCAATCATGCCACAGTTACCATAATAATAAGTAATTCCTTTTTATCCCATTCTATTTGAATATTTCTATACATGTATAACAAAGCTATCACTGGATACTTTTATATATTTATACCCCTAATTTTCTTTATCACATAAAATACCATTATCCAATCCTTCTGCATCATTTTACATGTCTACCACGTATGAAAATTGTGACAAACCCAGACCTACTGGGATCTGCCACACTTTTACACTAAGCTGCCACCAACCATTCCCTGTAAGAAGTCACACAGACCAGGGATGGATTTTTAAACAATAAAAAGAATAAGGTTTATTTAAATACACACAGGGAAAATAAAACAATCAGGTGAATAAAATATAGTAACGTGGCTTATTCTCATTCACACATGCATACAGTTTGGTTCACACAGAACCCTTAACTTAAAGCACAGACCCTGAACCTATCAGTTCTGGCTAACCAACAGACACCTGAACCTATCAGGTTGGTACTCTGACACACAGTAGTACCCTGTCTGACACACAGACTCCCACAACAGCTTCTTCTTCCCAGCTGCTGCTTCGTCACATCCCAGTGTCTCTCAGCATCTCAACTTCACCACACAGGCATCACATATATATATAGTACAGCCCCTCCTCCTGATGTCCCGCCTTCCACTCCCCATAGGATGGAACTTTCCCTCCAAACCCATGACAGACAGGTAACATCAGTGCTGTATGTAACACCTCCCCTCTTTATAAGTTGTTTTGTAGGGGGAAAGCTAACGTGCTTTTCACCAAAAAACAACCTTGATAAAACATACAACAACAGTTATACATTCAATACCATATAATACTTACTTATTCTTACACTCTAAGTTAACCATAGCAATTATGCATTTAAACATTTACCATTAACATTACATCAATTTACCTTTATTCATACAAACCAAATTCAGAAAAACCAGGTACATTTAACCTTTGTCATCATTATATACACATAGTCCATGTTCTTTCGCCGTCTTCATTCTTCAGGTCTTCTTGATAAGGCGTCAGCAACACAGTTCACTGACCCTCTGACCACCTTTACTTCAAAGTCATAGTCCTGTAGGTTTAAAGCCCACCTCATAAGTTTGCTATTGTGGGTTTTCATCGTCTTTAACCATTGCAATGGTGAATGGTCAGTACACAGAATAAAATGTCTTCCCCAGATGTAAGGCTTAGCCTTCTGGATCGCGTAGACTATGGCCAAACACTCCTTCTCCACGGTTGCCAAATGTCTCTCACCTTTTTGAAGTTTCCTACTCAGGTAGGACACTGGATGCTGGTCACCATTCTCATCCTCCTGGCACAGAACTGCTCCTACCCCGCTGTTAGACGCATCGGTGTAGATGATGAACTCCCGGTCGAAGTCTGGAGCACGCAGCACAGGATAGTTGATTAACGCCTCCTTCAACCTCTGGAACGCCGCCTCACAGTCGCTAGTCCACGGGATGCGGTCATCAGCCTTCTTCCTCGTCAGATCGGTCAGCGGAGCCGCAATCTCGCTAAACCTCGGGATGAACTTTCTGTAGTAGCCCACCAACCCAAGAAATGATTTGACTTTTTTCTTGGTGTTGGGTCTAGGCCAATCACGAACTGCTTCTATTTTGGCCTCCAGGGGTTTTATCATTCCTCCCCCTACCATGTGACCCAAGTATTTTATTTCTGGGCTACCCAGCTGACACTTGCTGGCCTTTACTGTTA
This sequence comes from Pogona vitticeps, assembly GCF_051106095.1. Lineage (NCBI taxonomy): Eukaryota > Metazoa > Chordata > Lepidosauria > Squamata > Agamidae > Pogona > Pogona vitticeps. Next base: position 136,516,285 of record NC_135786.1, on the reverse strand, counting down.
GCCCTGCTGCACTTAACCTCTGCAGCACTAACTCCAGGTGTATCAGGTGATCTTCCCAGGTATTACTGAAGATCCCTATGTCGTCAATGTAGGCCACTGTAAAGTCACTGAGCCCTGCCAAGGTCTGGTCCATCAGCCTTTGGAATGTGGCTGGTGCATTTCTGAGACCAAAGCTCAGGACTCGAAACTCATAGAGACCAAAAGGGCTGCAAAAGGCAGTCTTTTCTTGATCCCTGGGATCAATTCTTAATTGCCAATATCCCTTTACCAGGTCCAATGATGAAATGAACCGACAACCCCCTATGGTTTCAATCAGGTTGTCTAGCCTGGGCATTGGGTAGGCATCAGGAGTGGTTACACGGTTTAATTTCCTGTAATCAACACAAAACCTAATGCTCCCATCAGGCTTGTCCACAAGGACTATCGGAGAGGACCAAGGACTAGAAGAGGGGACGATTATGTTCTCCCTCAGCATCTCGTCCAGCTCCTTCCGCACCTTGTCCCTATAGGGTCCCGTTACTCGGTATGGGGATACTGCCTGCGGGGGTGCATCCCCTGTGTGGATCCGATGCATCACTCCCTTCACTATCCCCGGCTTGTTGGAAAACACCTGTTGATATTTACTAAGCAGCATTTTTAGTTCTTGCTGCTGGTCTTGGGTGAGTGCAGGACTGATCTTTACCTCCTCTGGGTTGTATTTTACTTCCCCTCTACCCTCCCAGAAGGGTAATTCAGCTTCCTCACTCTCAGCTGCTTTTATCGCGAATAAAACCCTCTGTTCCCCTCTGTAGTAGGGTTTTAGGGCATTCACATGAACCACCCTCCTTGCTTGGTTCTCCTCCTGCTCTATAAGGTAGTTCAGGTCTGACATCTTGGAGATGACCCTATATGGTCCTGCCCATTTGAGCTGCAGTTTATTCTCTCTGCAGGGCCTAAGCCAAAGCACTTCCTCCCCTGGGTCAAAGTGCCTCTCTCTAGCTTTGCGGTCATACCATGTTTTCTGTCTGACCTTCTGAGCTTGCAGGTTTTCTGCTGCCAGCTCTAGATTTCTCCTTAGGTCATTCATCAAGGTGTCTATGTATGTCACAACGTCTTGTGGGTCATCCTGGGTGATCTGCTCCCAATTTTGTTTGATCAAATCAAGGGGCCCTTTCACCCCTAAGTGTGCAGCAGACATGTCAGAGTGACCCCTTTGTAAGATCATGAGGCGATACTTTTCAGGTACCACCAGCTGACTTCTGATCCCATCTCCCCCTTTTGAGATATTCCTCAGGGTCTCTCTATATAAAATCCCCTTTTTTTCCAGAAATCTCACTGGGGTTTCAGGTGTTAGCTGGGCGTCAGTCACCTGTTCAAAACACTTTTGGAGAGTGGCGTCTGCCTCTTGCTCCTGTCCAAATCTGCTGTCTGTGGTTAAGGTTTCCACCACAGCTTCTGAACTCCCCTCTGCTTCCGTCTCTGGCTCATTATTACCCCCCTGAACTGTCCCTGTGGTGGCTTGTGAGCGTGTAATCACTAGCACCCGTTTCACATGTTCAGCCAGGTCATTTCCCACGAGCACGGCTGCTGGCAGAGTCGATGAAATCGCTAGCCGCCAAGCTCCCCTCCAGCCTTGAAAGTTGACAGGTACCTCTGCTACTGGCAGAGAGATTACCTGCCCCTCAATCCCTGCCACCTTCATGCTCTCATTTGGGATTATAAACTCCCTAGGAATAATATCTGGATGGCACAGGGTTACCTGGGAACAAGTGTCCCGCAGCCCCCTATACTGACGGTCAAGTATTCCTACGTCCACCCCTGCTGTCTCAAACAACTGAGAATCTGTTTTTATCAGCAAGCAGCGCTTCACCTCCACAAGAGGACCATTTTCCTCAGCCTGATCAGCAGAGGTAGCTGTTCTAGACTGAGTAGCCATGGCAACAGGCTCCCTCAGTGACACTGAGCCTTGCTCTTTCTGGACACAGAACACAGCTTTTGGCTTGGTTCCACTAGACTCCTGAGGCACCATTCCTTTTAGCTGCTTTAATTTCTCACAATCTGAGATTAGATGACCCTTTCCCTGACAGAAATAACATTTTCTGGTGTATTTTGATTCTCTCTCATCTTGTTTCGGTTTTCCCTCCAAAATCTGAGGTCTTAGTTTCATGTCTGAGGGCTTCCCTTCACCATGGGCCCCTCCCCCTTGCTGGCTTTTCCCTGGTCCCTGAGAGTACTTGCTGTAGGTTTCTTTGGGTTTACCTACAGATTTCCCCTCACCCAAGGGCTTTCTTATTTGGGAAATAAAATCTGCGATCTCTGCGGCTTCTGCCACAGACCTCGGTTTCCTTTCCCTCACCTGGAATTTCAATTCCCCCTGCAGGACTGAATAGAACTGTTCCAGTGCTATCAAGTCTTTAAGCTGCTCATAGGTCTCTGTTCCCTCCTGAGATAGCCATTTCTCAAGCAGCCTCACCAATTGGGCCCCCACTTGGGTAAAAGTCTGCTCTGGCTTTTTGGTGAGGGACCTGAATCTTTGTCTCAGCTGCTCTGCATTTATCCCATGTCTGGCAAACACCAGTTTTTTAAACTCTGCAAAATCTTTCATCAGTTCCTCAGGCATCTCGGCATAAACCTCAGCCAGGCTACCACTGATTAAAGACCGCATGATGGTCATCTTCTCAGTTTCCCTCACTGAGAAGTCCACAAACGCTCTTTCCACTAAGGAAAAGAACACCTCAGGACAATCTCCCTTGTGGTACACAGGGAATTTCTTCAGGTCAGCTTTAGACAATTGGCCTCCCTCAGAATCCCTATTGTTATTATTGTTCTGGTTCATCAGTTCCAGTTTTCTTAATTCAAACGCCATTTTCTCTCTCTCCAATGCCAATTCAAATTGTCTCTGTTTCTCCCTTTCCTCCCTTCTTTCTCTCTCTAATCTTTCTTCTCTTTCCCTTTCCTCCATTTCAAATTGCCTCATCCTCAGTTCATGCTGTTGGGCTATGAGCAATTTTCTAAGTTCTGGGTTCTGCTCTCCTGTGCTGTCACCCTGCACTGAGCCAAATTCATCCTCAGAACCTTGGTCAATCTGGGGGTCTTTCACTTCACTCATTTCGGCCATCTGGCTTCGAGTCAAGGGCATAATCCCCCCTCAGAACAGGCTGCTTTAAAAAGTCAAGCCTCAAAATAAAACAACCACTTTTTTCCTTCTTGCCTCAGAACCAGCTTTCCCTAGAGATTGCTGCTGTTCTTCAGCACTTAGCTTGCAACAGTATCGAGTCAGAGCCTACCCCCCTCTGCTGGGCCTCTCAGCTGGCAAGCTAGCTCACTGTTACTACGCAGTTTTGCCTCAGCTTTTTCCCGCCAAAACTAGGCTGCCTCAGAGCACCTTAATCTAAGTCTCCCCAGTTGGCACGTTCTTCTACTAGCGCACCTCCCCGTGAGGTACACCTAGAAGATTACCTACGCGCCTCAGACTGTCCCTGACTAGACCCCCCTTGCTCTGGGCACACCTGCCAAGGCTTTGCTGGACCGCTGGACAACTGGACCAGTCGTATCCCACACGCTGGACACCAATCAATGTGACAAACCCAGACCTACTGGGATCTGCCACACTTTTACACTAAGCTGCCACCAACCATTCCCTGTAAGAAGTCACACAGACCAGGGATGGATTTTTAAACAATAAAAAGAATAAGGTTTATTTAAATACACACAGGGAAAATAAAACAATCAGGTGAATAAAATATAGTAACGTGGCTTATTCTCATTCACACATGCATACAGTTTGGTTCACACAGAACCCTTAACTTAAAGCACAGACCCTGAACCTATCAGTTCTGGCTAACCAACAGACACCTGAACCTATCAGGTTGGTACTCTGACACACAGTAGTACCCTGTCTGACACACAGACTCCCACAACAGCTTCTTCTTCCCAGCTGCTGCTTCGTCACATCCCAGTGTCTCTCAGCATCTCAACTTCACCACACAGGCATCACATATATATATAGTACAGCCCCTCCTCCTGATGTCCCGCCTTCCACTCCCCATAGGATGGAACTTTCCCTCCAAACCCATGACAGACAGGTAACATCAGTGCTGTATCCCATTCTATTTGAATATTTCTATACATGTGTAACAAAGCTATCACTGGATACTTTTATATATTTATACCCCTAATTTTCTTTATCACATAAAATACCATTATCCAATCCTTCTGCATCATTTTACATGTCTACCACGTATGAAAATATGTACCCAATCCTTTCTTACATCTTCAGCATATAAGCACTACTCCATTATTCATGAAATTCATTTTCACCAAAGTTAAATGCCATATCCAAATCACTTTATACAAATTATTCTTAACCTTTATAGACATACTCTTCAATATTCTTTATTCCACATCTTCTAATCTTCAACACTAATTTCTTCATGTAGATCTCCCTGCCATGCCTCTTTAAGAGTATTTAATTACTATAGTGGTTTTCTCAGTATTTTATCTTATGCTTATTATCCCTTTTTTACTTTTATTAACATCCCTTTTCTTTTTTTCACTAATTTCTTCAAATTTTGTCAAAGCTCTAAATTCCTCTAATTTTTCCCATTCATTACTTCAATTACCTTAATCAAATTCTGTCATTCTTTTAACTCATTGGTACTGATCTTTATTGATAACATCCAGAATAAAAAATTTATTTAAGGAATAATTTTCATTTTACATAATGTTATTCTCCCAGATCAAGATCATTTCAGTTTTTTATAAACTTTATTTGCTCCTTAATTTATTTTTTCATTTTATCAAAAATTAATTTTATAATATCTGTTAAATTCTAAGTAATATTAACTCCTGACTATCTAATACTATTATTTAATCTACCTTCAAATGTGTCTTTATTTTTTTTATTTTTTCCCCGGTATCATAATTTATTAGCATAAATTTTGACTGCCCTGTCAACTAAACTGTTTGGGAAGACTCCAAAATTAGATGGAGATTTTTATGCTTGTGTTTGCTTTCTAAAGTGTTCAGTGTTGTTTCCACCTATGCTTTGCCTGTGCATTTATGAATAAAGCAAACAATACAGAGGCAACTTCTGTCTCCTCCAATGCTCTGTCACCCAAAGGAAGGCCAGGTACCACTGCTCCTAGAACTTCTCACTGTTCAAGGCAATGAAGAACACATGGCTACATGCAAGTTCAGCACGTCCTATTTGTTCTGTGATGGCTCATTACACTAGCAGAACACATCACTCAGTGTTAATGAAAAGAAGCATGGGAATTAACTTAGATGGAAACATGAAATACTGTAATTCCATTCCTTACCCAATCCCAAGCTGGAAGGGATGTATCAGTGTTCTGTCTCTGGTAGCAGATTTTAGTGGCCCATGATGGTAATCATAACAAGTCAAGAAGGAGCAAATGTGCATGAATAAACCAGAGTTTGGAAAAGTCTTTTGAAATAGAATTCCCAGAATCCCTGAGCCAGCCAGGAAATTGATATGCTGGCTTAGAGATACATTTTAAAAAATCGTAACTGTTGCAAGCTCTGGTAAACCAGAGAGGTGTGTGGGCTGAAATGTAAATTGCATCTCACAGAGTATGAACCCTGAAGTCCTGAATCAATCCATACCCCTGGTGTGATCACTCACTGAGAATTCAGCCATAATACAGGCTGTGAATCAAATTGCAGCAAAGCTGAATTGAAGTGATTCGGCTTGCCGGTGTAGCTGTAGCCTGAGAGAAAAACTGGTGAGAACTGCCAACCTAAACAGAAGTAACTGGATAATTTTCCCACACCTCTGAAAATAACCGAAATGACCACTCCAACTGGTCACTTATATATAGACAAAAAACTGTTGTGGCCAGTTTGTTTCAGTCCCATCTTATGGTAAGTAAGTACCATATATTGTTACATATTAAATATCATAGTCAAATATTGAAATAACTATACAGTAAGATATAGCAAAACAAACATTCAGTAAATTTTCAAATATTCGGAGAATCACCAGGATCTTACTAGTTAGTTGCCATGGCATAAGTGCGATGGTATAAATTCCAGCACTGAATTGCTGCTAGTTAATGGGTCAGCACTTGTACCGCTCATTGTACATCATTCACATGTTGGACTGCAACAAGGGATATAAGCTACAACTTATTAACCAGCAGCAATTTACCACTGTGATTTATGCCATTGCTCTTATGCTGGTGTAACTAACCAGTAGGTATCTGGCTAGTTTTATAGTTTGCTAGTTTTGTAGTTTTCCTCAGGAAAACCTGTGGGAGCAAATGCATTCCAGCTTTATACAGTATTAAGGATAAGAATGATGTTTGTTCAAATGCTCCATTTGTTAAAAGATTTGAAACCTGGATTACTTACAGAGGCTCTTAATGTGTAGAAGCACAGTAATGAGACAAAGTGTGAATTGTTGCCAACCAAAAGGAACATTTCTTTATCTTAGAAGTGCAAAAATGGAAGGGACCCTATGGATCATCAAGTCCAGCCCCTGTCAAGGAGGCACAGTGGGGAATCGAACTCCCAACCTCTGGCTCTGCAGCCAGATGAATGAACTACTGAGCTATGAAAACCATTGTGAATCAATATTCACATGGAGTGGGGAAATTAGACCCATCAAATTATTGCTTTTCAGCAACTGAAAGACAAATCATTGAGTTTTCTTCCTCTACCTTCAGTACACACAATGATCTAAAAACCCTCTCTGGAATATTTTAAATTCTAGTGAGATTCCACAGAGCTTATATTCCAGAAGATACCAACAATGCCTACCAAACCATGTATGCCAGTTACTAGACCTATTCCCTCTTCTGGAAAGCCCAGGTGATTGAAATAAGAACATAAGAAGAGCCGTGCTGGATGAGGCCACGGGCCCATCTAGTCCACCTTCCTGTATCTCACAGTGGCCCCACCAGATGCCTCTGGGAGCACACAAGACAACTAGATCCCTGTCTCCTGATACCCCTCCCCTGCATCTGGCATTTGGAGGTACCTTCCTTTTAAGCCTGGAGAGTATACATCCCCTACTCATGGAATTCTCTCCTAGAAGTGGAGGCTGTCCACATTTCAGCTGAAAATCAGACAGGCAGTGACTTCGAGGCACCAGTTCTTTGTTAAATTCCCAAGATTCCAAGAATTATAGTCCCAAAAAGTTACTCTCCCAAGTTCTGAGTGTTTTTATCTCTCTGCTCTTTTTCATTGTAATGTCTTTCTTTTACCGGTAATTCTTGATGTTTGACAGTGTACATTGTTTCATTTCCTTTTGTGTTGTAAACTGGGGGGGATGCTTGTTATGGTAAAAAGCAATATAAAATGCTTTTATAAATAAAAGAACTGCTCAAACATTGTCTGGTAAGTGTGAAATGTATTTTACTAAAGAGCTGTGGCTTCTGCAAGCATATAATTGACAAACTTTTAAAAAAGATAATTTCCATGAATTATCTTGGTAACAAGCTGTTCTTCTCAGGGGTTTACATAGTGCAGCTTATTAAAACTGCACTGACAAATATATCCCAATGGTTTTTAAGTATTAGATGACGTCCATTAATTAAGGAGTCTATCTTAAGATGCTGGTAATTTGGAAAATGAAAGCTTTAAAGCTGAAAGCCTCCAACTATTTACCCTGCAGTCATCTCTGTGGTTCCAGTGGAATGTCACTGGAGCAAATGGTTTGCTAAACTGCAGTCTTACAGATTTAACAGCATAAAAAAAATTAAACTGCAAGACATTGTGGGGAAATAGGAAGCAATATAAACAGCAGGGAAATAACTACTGAAGCATTAAATTAAAGGAGATGTGATTTTTTTTTAATTTCTGAAATGTATTTCTGTCTAAGATGTGCTTTTCAGGAATCCCTGCTGTCAGTCTATTCACAAACTGGAGCCCCAACACGAATTTCATACCACAACACTGTCAGTAAGCAAGTAGATACTTAACATGCAAAAGTGTTTTCAGCCACTGTAGCACTGAAGGTGGCCAGAAAAAGAGAAATAATTTAAGTTGTTAGAACTGGGTAGCTGAAAACATTCTTGGGAGACTGTGAAAACGGATGCTGTTTTTTTTGTTGGGAACTGAAGCAATTTTATGGATAGCACGGTTTTTCTCTGTCTGCTTGCTTTGCAGAAACTGCAACACACACACACACACACACACACACACACACACATCTGCTCACAAGAAAGCAGATTATGTGAAAGCCCCCCCTGTTGAGACTTCCCTTATTTTGGGACAGAGCACCACCCAAAACACGTTACTTAACACTGTAAGTGGTTTAAAAAGAAAATAAGAGTGTGGACAGATATTATACTTGCATACAGTATCTCCTTTCAGCTATTGTGAAGAGTAGGTACACAAGTTGAATGGCTAAGGTACATAACAACTGACAATGATACACAGGCATCATACTCCATCAAGAATGTGTACACAATCTGATCCTCAAGGGGGAATTGTGCACATTTATACCCACTTTCCTACCAGCTTTGGAGAATAAGCATGTCTCAACAAAATTTTGTACATTTCTCAGGCCATATGTACAGTTGTCTATGAAAATCTGCATATCTCATTATGTTTTTAATTTATTCCCTGAGTGAAATTATTTACAACTGTTATGGGGAATATGCATCTTGACTGTGCTGTGCGCATTTTCTGCTCAGTATATACGTTCTCTGGTCAAAGTCATATTGAGATATATATGCCTCCAAGACCAGCTAGCAATTATGCACATTGCTTGGAAAACCTACCAAGGCTTGTGAAAATTTCCACATTCCCCAAGGTCTACTAAAGACTAGACTTTTTGGAGCTACCACAAAAAACAGCTTCAGCTCCCAAGAAGAAAACCCAAGAAGAGACAGCTGCTAATTTCTAGTAGAAGAAGGTTCAAGAACTTTGGAATGGCCATCAGAAGGATCGTACCCTGAGCTGTTGATGTCATAATGTAGCTCACAGGCTACAGAAAAATTCATTTGGAGAGGGGAGGGGCTAGGTGCACATTTTCCTTTAAGAGTGGTGATTATGTAAAGGGGAGTAATGCTTGAACAAGGTCAAGTCTTTATGCTATGAGAATCCCAGGACATGGAAAATTTTAATCCAAGGAAGTGTGGGGTGGGGGATCAGATTTCTTCCTAGGGTACATTGCAGGAGTGTAAAACATCTAGGTCAGAAATCTCACCTCAGAAATCCCATCCCCGACTGAAGCCCTATGCCTTAATGAAGGCCTTCTTCCTAAAAAATATGTTTCCAGCTCGACACTACAAAATTCAATTCTTAAAAAAAAGCATCCAGTTTATGAACGTGGAATATTGTGCTTCTGTATCCATTAGTATGCATGCTAGGAAATTGCCCAATATTGCTGCACAATATTGTGCCTGTTTGCCAGCAGGAAAAAGGAAGGTAAACTTTATATAGCAAAGGGCTGCCTGAATGTTGATTACACTTATGTCAGCAATCAATATGGTCTACGGCAGCGGTCCCCAACCGTTTTGGGACCGTGGACCAGCTGAGCCTCTGAGGAAGGAAGGCCCCCCCCGGAGGGGCGCACCATGCGCGAAGCGGTGGTGGAGCGCCTGCCCGCATGCACTGGCATAAATGCTCCCCCACCCCTTCGCTCATGCGCAGGGGCGCCTGCATGCCTCCCCGCGTGCCCGCCCACCCCTTTGAGCGGGCATTCGGGTGCATGTGTAAAGGGCTGGGGGAGCGCTCACAACGGTGCTGGCACGTGCGCACGTGTGCAAAGCAGCTGTGGGGAGGAGTGCGTGCGGGGGGGAGAAGTCTGTCTTCGCGGCCCGGTCCGGCTCAGGCCACGACCCCTGGTCTACAGCATTCCCTCTTGTGCTCACTACCATTTCTTCTCGGCATTTTGATTGCTTTGCAATTCCAAACAATAGATACCTAGAGAACTTGCTGAAAAACAGCCCTGACAATTGCTTTGTGTTTTTGTTAAGAACTGGTTAACTGATGAAAAGGGGAGTTTGGTTCTGGGATTCTCCCCTTGCTTGGTGTCACTTTGTGAATGGTAAGGGAAAGAAAATCTTAATCTGCCTCACTTAAAATGTTGTAGGGCCTCAGCAGCCAGACTGTGGGGCCTAGATTTGGCTTCTGCACTGGCAAATAGTTGTCCTTCTGCCAGATTGGAAAGAAACTGTCTACTCCTGAAAGAGGAAAGTGACTCCTTCTCAAAGAAGGTTCACTAATTTCTGTCTGTTCCACAAAATGAATGTCTGAAGTGCTAATTTCTGTATTTATGGTGAGCCTTCAACCAGAACAAGACATCAGCCTATACTCTGTGAGTCAAAGGACAAAACATGTAATTACTTGTGCATATGTCAAGCCTACCTGAGCCCTTTCTTTCATTTTATGTAACTAAAGACAAACATAACCTATTTCTTGCTTACAACAAGCTGTTCTATGAACAAAGGAAATTGAAGGCTTTATTTTTACAAGAAAATTCTCATGTTAGCAACAGGTGCTTTGCAGCATGTAGCATTTGAGCAATAACATTTGTTAGTCAACGCAAATACCCATAATTTAGTAGCACTCACACTACATTTTTTTTTAGAAAGAGGGGGAGAGAATACAGAAAATGCATTAACTTGAAATTAGATTTATTGCCAAAATAGTTTATTCTAGAATACACTGAGTTGGAAAGATATTGAAGGTGTAGTTGTTAACTTGAAAGTTAACAACTTGTAGTTGTTTAATCTCCCACTGACTCATCCACTTCTCTACAATTTCAGAGCTCAGCTAGATCCTAGTTCCAATCTTTAAACCTCTTCACCATCTGCACATTTACAGTGGAGTGATTTTGAGAAGGGTAATCATGTTAGTATGTGGCAGCAAAAACAATAAATGGGTCCTGTGGCAGCTTAAAAACTAACAAATTTACTAGAAGAGAAGCTTTCATGGATTATAGTCCAATTTATTCGGAGTGTGAAATGAAACAGAAGTGCAGGTATATACAGTCATGGCACAAAAAGATTGCAATTCTGTCAGAAAATACAACCCTTCTCTCTGAAAATTATTGCTGTTGCAAATGTTTTGGTACTCACATGTTCATTTCTTTGGTTTGCGTTGGAACAACAACAACAAAACAAACAAGAACAGTCAAATCTGATACAATCCCACACAGAAACCCAAAAATGCACTGGCCAAAATTATTGGCACCCTGTCTAAATTGTAAGCAATAAGTGCTTTTCAAGCATGTGATGCTCCTTTAATTTGTATTTAGACACACCTGTCGCAAGTAAGAGGTGTGGGCAATATGGTAACCAGTTAAGATGGAGAAAAGTTGACTCAACCTTTGTGTTGTGTGTGACACTGAGCATGGAGAAAAGAATGAAGTGTAAAGACTTGTCTGGATTTGACAGAAAAAAGTGTGAAAAAAATCGACAATCTCAAGGTTACAAGTCTATCTCCAGAGAACTTAATGTTCTTGTGTCCATTGTGTGCAATATCATCAAGAGGTTTACAGACCATGACACTGTAGCTAACCTCCCTGGATGTGGACTGAAGAGCCAAATTACAGAAAAATTACAACAAAGGGTTGTTCAAATGGTAGATACGGAACCCAGATTAAGTTCCCAACAAATTCAAGCTGATATGCAGACACAGGGTACAGCAGTGTCAATTCATCTGTTGCCATCTGAATGAAAAGGGATGCTGTGGTAGGACCCAGGAGGACACCACTGCTGATACAAAGGCATAAAAAAGCAAGACTGGAGTGTGCCAAAATGTATGTGACAAAACCACAATCCTTTTGAGAGAACGTACTGTGGACAGATGAGACAAAAGGAGAGCTTTTTGGTCAAGGACATCATGGTACCGTTTAAAGAAAAAGAAATGAGGCATTCAAAGAAAAGAACACAGTCCCTACAGTCAAGCATGGTGGAGGTTGAAAGATCTTTTGGGGTTGCTTTACTACTTGTGGCACTGGATGCCTTGACTGTGTGAACAGTACAGTATCATGAAATCTGATGATTACCAAAGAATTTTGGGGCACAACGTAGTGGCAAGTGTCAGAAAGCTGTGTCTCCACCAGAGGTCAAGGGTCTTCCAGCAGGACAATGACCCAAAACACACTTCAAAAAGCACTCAGAAATGGTTACAAAGCGCTGGAGAGTTCTGAAATGGCCAGCAATGAGTCCAGATCTGAACCCCATAAAACACCTGTGGAGAGATCTCAAAACAGCAGTTGGGAGAAGGCATCCTTCAAATCTGAAGGCCCTGGAGCAGTTCGCAAAAGAAGAGTGGTACAAAATTCCAGTAGAGAGGTGTAAGAAACTCATTCATGGAAGCAATTGATTTCAGTTTTTTTTCCCAAAGGGGGTGCAACCAAATTTTAAGAAGGGTGCCAATAATTTTAGCCAGTGCATTTTTGGGTTTCTGTATGGGATTGTATTAGATTTGACTTTTCTTCTCTTTTTTGTGTGTGTGTTGTTCCAACACAAACCAAAGAAATGAACATGTGAGTACCAAAACATTTGCAACTGCAACAATTTTCAGAGAGAAGGCTTGCATTTTCTGACAGAATTGCAAGAATGCCAATATTTCTGGCCATGACTGTACGTGCACAATACATATAGTTTGAATTGAACCTAATGTGAAGTTTGCTGTTAATTAAGAGGGAGCAGGGAAATTCGAAGCAGGGTGGCTGGTGATTTCACAGTCCCCAAGACTATCTGGGATTTCAATCCTGAGAGCCCTGGCTCCATTACAACACGGTTAGGGAAAGAATACAGTGCATGAACAAGTACGTAAATGGATTCCTGATCTTGTGTGTGGTTTTCATGGATAGCACAAGATCTTTTTCTAGCTGAGACAAAATAACACATTTCTTCCTCCCATGTTTCCTCTACAGAAAACAGACTTGCTAATGAATTTTATTTATCCCCTAGCAAAAAGATAGTATGTCCCTTTCATCCCCACATCCAAAGAAAGAAGATCAGTGTAGACCAATGGTTCCCATCTTGGGTCCTCAGATGTTCTTAAACTAAAACTCCCAGAAGCCTTCACCACTAGCTGCGCTGGCCAAATTTTTTGGAAGCTGGAGTCCAAGAACATCTGGGGACCCAAGGGAGGGAACTACAGTACTGGTCTAGATGGTGCAGGACAGGATGTATGGCATACACTGCTTAGTCTTCTAGGAAGGAAATGGCCAGGTGGCTAAGAAGGAATGATTGTGGGCTGAGAATGTTTCCTCCCCAACATCTGCCATCTAAGATGTTTGTCCTCCTCTGGTATGCCTGGCCCTGGTGAAATTATTAGATTGTGTCACGGTATAGGGACATGGTGGCACTGCGGGCTAAACCGCAGAAGCCTGTGCTGCAGGGTCAGAAGAACAATTAGTCGTAAGATCGAATCCACACGACGGAGTCAGTGCCCATTGCTTGTCCCAGCTCCCGCAAACCTAGCGGTTCAAAAGCATGTAAAAATGCAAGTAGATAAATAGGGACCACCTTGGTGGGAAGGTAACAGCATTCCGTGTCTAAGTCACACTGGCCATGTGCCCACGGAAGATTGTCTTTGGACAAAAACGTTGGCTCTATGGCTTGGAAACGGGGATGAGCACCGCCCCCTAGAGTCGAACACGATTGGACAAAAATTGTCAAGGGGAACCTTTACCTTTACCTTTATAGCCAGGTATCAGTGATGATACAACATGATACAGTTATACAACATAGGTTAAATAACTTTCTATGAGCCAGGATATCTGTGTTGCCAGCAACTGTTTTGTGAAGGTCACTGTTAATAACATAATTGTCACTGCTACTTCACAGGTTGAAGAAGTAGTCTATGCTCCCTGAATTAATACTCCCTGCTATGGTAAATGTCTAGTCTTTAAAGTGTCCCATGCACTTGCTTGTTTTTTTTTTTTTTTTAGAAAGAAGTTGGTAGTCTATGCTTTGTGACATCCAATTACCAAACCATCATTTTGTACAATGAAATGTTTTGTGGAACTCTATGGGATTCCATAGCCCTTGGTATGCCTGGGGATAACAAGTTATTGTTTGCAATAAATAGAGCATCACAATTAAAATGATAGTTAGTACAGCCTGGTGTCAGATGTTCAAAGGAAGCAAATGGGAAGCCACAAGGCAAAGAAGTGTAGTCATATAGAGGTACTTTCCTTGAACACTCAAGCTTTGTGTTACTGTGTGCTTTCAAACATACGTCACTGTCTTTGGGGACTAGAAGTTTGCTTGAAGGATAAACCATCTCAGAATTTCAGATGTGGCAACTTGCGTACCAACGTCATAAAGTTCAGTCCTATTCCCCACAAATGATTTGCATGCAGCTGCACATACATGGGTCCTCTGTTCTATCTCTCATTCTTCAGCAGCATGCAGGGATCACTGCCACCCGCCCGCTGTGTCTGACCATTTCCATATGAGAGGGCTCTAGTTTTCCCACTTCTGGTGGCAGGAGAGCTAGCATTGCCCCTAGATGTATAGGATAGGAAACGGTGGCTGTCATGGCTTTTCTCACTTCTACTAGTTATAACACTGCCATCTAAAGATAAATCTGAGCTCTCTTCCTTTTAGGAGCCTACCCGGCCTCCTTGGTGCTGAGGTTGTAAAGCTGTCTCTTGTTTGGACTCCACTGGAATGCAGGTGAGGACTCATGAAAGAGAATGCCCCCCATACAAATTAGAAATGCCTCCAAACAGGAACTGGATGTCAGAATAAGTGGTTTAGCCTTGTCCTCTCCCATCATGACTCTTCCCACCGCAGTGGAAATTACGGGTCAGATCAGAAAGAATGTTTTTGGATTCCTCTTATATTATCCCTCCAGGCACACAAATCTTTTAACTACATGCCTAAGAAATCCAGCCTGAAGGCAAAATGGTGTTTATCTCCCAAAGTCTTGAACACACTACTTTCCTCTTAAGGGAGGTCTCTTTCTAATGTGTTAACTGTGTTATCTAGTTGTGCCCTAAGTCTTTGATAGGCAGATTTAGTATAAGCTACCGTTGAACCTCATTCAAAGTTTAGATTGGCCATATGTTTGATATTTTATATGACCCATTACATTATGAAACCAGTAGCTGTTTCATAATACTGTGGCAGGAGTGCCATGTAAGGATGGAACAGAAGGGCTGCCCTTGTAGGGCTGCTCTAAGCAGCCCTAAAAGAATTTCTGCCTATCTCAGGATTTATGGCTTGACGCTGTGATGCAATAGCAGGAGGAGGACGGAGCTTTGTCCCCTGGACTGAATTCTGACCTGTTTGGGACCCCCTAGGGGTTAAAACTACCCTGAAGAGGTGGTGAAATGGGGGAGAAGCCTGTTGATCACAGGGGTTACCCACATTTGATCCAGGAAACTCCCCAATCAACCAGTGGGCAGAAACAAGCAGCTGAATTAGCTTGCTTGCAAGTCGTCAGCAGCCAGCAAATGTAGAAGCAATAAATCAGCCAATTTAACATCGTTGTTACCACTGGGTGAAATACAAAATCTCAACTATACTGCTCTATGATTATCCCTGGACGGAGTAATCCTTTAACAGAAGTAAGCGTCTCTTAGCTCCAACACTAAATAGAGCAGCGGTGGATCCTGAGAAGGGGAAAGGAACGCAAAGAAAATAAATTGGACATTAATTAAATACTTAATTATACTTCAAGAAAGGAAGTTTGATATTACTTTGGCATTAAACTTAAGAAATTTTCCTCTTAAAAGTATTTTAGCCAAACAATGCTGGGAGTAAAACTGTTTGTCATGGCTGTATTACAGTCTTGGCAAAAAGCCCAAAACATTACTTTGAATACTCAAACTTGGACCTCTGTTTTGACTTCCCTTTTTTCCTCTTTTTTTCTGAGAACCGACTAAAACACAGACAATTAACTTTGGAAAGTCTAATTACAAATATTGAGTGAACAGGGCTGTCAACTTACATCAGAGACTGGATTCAAAATTAACCCTAAAGGTGATCAATTTACTAAAGTGGACTTATTGAAGCAATTATTGATGAAATTGGACTGACTGCTCTAAGTTACTGGACATCAGCAGAATTAATTTAAAATAGCCTGGAAGATCTATTGGAGATAGATCAAGTGTATAAAATGTTTTCAGATGATACAAGGGCTGGCAGAATGTTTAGAGAAATAGAAATAAGAATTGGGAAAAGACAAATAAGAAAAGGAGTTACTTAGAAAGATGAAAAAGGGAAAAATATTAAAGTGGCCCTCGACATTGAAAGTATGTATATACCTAACTTCTGGAATTGTAAAGGGGCATATCTTATATATTTAAAAAGGGAATTTAACTGAAATAAGGGATTACTAATCAGGGTAAAGACATAACACAGTGGTTTTTAAGGTAAATTGAAGCTAGATACAAGGATGGGGCAAAACAAATAGTACTTAATGAATATACTGTACATTACATATGATATTGATATAGACATGATAGAAAATGTGGAGATAGAAATGGCTAAACAATTATATAAAGAAAATCTGTATAAAATGCTTTAGATAACATATATTATGTATTAGGAACCTACTCAGTTATTATTGGTATAAAATACAAAGTTTGTCGGTTAAATCACCTCAAAATTATATAGATTTAGAATCAGAATTACTTTTATTAGGTATGTTATTAAAGGATTTTGAGAACATTGTATACTATGAGAGCAATACTATGATAGTAGCCAATATTGTACACTAAAATACACATATGAACAGTTTAAATGTTTAAAAAATGTATAGATTTTGAAGAGACAACTAATAAGACACTAAGACACAAAAAACCAAATAATTATAAGCAACCCGTGTAACACAATGTTTAACAAGCACGAACTGTGAATGCAGATAGATTGAAAAACTAATAAAATGCTACCAGAAACGAATTTCTACCTATCTCATATTATCTGCTTTAATATCCTTCCATGTTGGTCTGGTACACTCAGCGTTTTATTACAGTGAAGCAGCTATCATTGAGTAGTGTTGCCCAGTACTGAACAGGATATGAAATTATACCAGCATAAATTCTCAATATAAAAAGCCAGTTCCTAACTTCATCGATATCACACTATTATTGTAAGCATGCCTTTGATATGCAAATCACCCCTTTGACAAGCTTTCCTATAGAAGCTATACTATCTAGTGCACCACCAAAGCTCAACATTTCACAGCAATTGTACACTTTTTTTCCTAAACCACCAAATTTGCATCATTTACATAATGATCATCTGCAAGTACTGGGGTATGTGTTATTACTACACATATGTGTGTATGTGCAACTCATTGAGGCTGGGAGAACACAGAGTGACTGATAACAATGTTTCTTAAGAGCGTGATGATGCCAATTCTTGATGCTGTCCCTGCCACCCAAGTTCAGTGAAACTTACTCTTTATCAAGCACACAAAAGATTGCAGTCTTAATACACATGTTGGGAAGTAAGGAAGCTGCTAGAAAAGGTTTTTATACAATTTTACAGGAGAGTCAGGCATTTATCACCTTCTGTTTGAAACCCTCTTTTGTTTCCACACCTATTATTTCCTAATTTTTTTCTTTCCACAAAAAATCCATTAAGGAGGAAAAGATAGAAGAGTTGCACATTTTTTTTCTGGTAGTACCAGGAGGGAGCATCCATTTGGAAGTTCCCTATATCCTACTGAATATAATAGTGATGACTTTTGAGCTTGTGCACAATTGAGTTGCTGGACTTTGCTGGGAACAAGACTCAGGTGGACATTGTCCCCGACTTTGCTACCTCGATATTTAATTTGGTATATATGCAGGGAATATGCTCTAGCACTCAGCTATGATTTCTTCCTCAACATATGGAACACTTCACAAATATGCTGCTAACTGTCTTTGTATCATCACACTGCTTTTAGCGCATGTGTTGCCACAACAAGAATATCCTTGAAACGCTGTAGCAGAAGATAGAAAAGGTTAAGAATAGTATGTTTTCCCCTTTTGATATCTACTCATTTTGTCACCTAGCATCTTTTCGAATGGAGAAACATAGAGGATTTTTGTTTCGTTGTGAATGAAACCCATTCACAGCAGGATAATTGGTGTTCCCAGTATTTTCTGACAAGATAATAAGAGTCTGATTAATCTTGCCTGCTTATTTACTCTTAGAGTGAGTTTATAATTGTATGTGTTCATCTACGTGACAAGGAAGGTACGTCTCCAGTTTACTATGAACACTTCATGTTCTATCTGGCACATTTCATGTTAACTCTGAATTCATGTCAACAAAATGATGTAGCTCTTTTTGTTACTACTGTACTACGGATGTGTACCAGAAATATATATTTTCAGCCCTTGACAGATGGGTTGGCAACATGCAGTCTGTGGACTGCATCTAGCCCCCCAGGACCATGTTGTGGCCCCAGATTTCTTGAGGGGGCCCATCCCTTCCTTTTTTTATGGTTGGGGAAAATCCTCAAGGAGTTCATTTTTGCCCTCTAGGGGCCTTTGGTTAAATTTTAAGACGTTCCTGGGGCTACCTCATATCCCTCTATAGGCACAAGAGTCTTTTAACTTATCTCTGAACAAGCCTTTTTGCCCATGCTCCTTGCCTCTGACCCACCTGCTTGAGATGCAAACCTCAGGCCAATCTGAAAAACATTTCTCAGTTTTGCTAAGATTACCTACACATGCCTTAGAGCAGCCATTCTCAATGGGGGCCATATGGGGGCGTTGGCACATTTGAAGGGGGTCAGAGACTGGAAGCAATTCTTCTCACACCACCTGACAAGGTTCGATATACAATTTATATAATCCTGATTCAGCCTATATTTCTTTCATACTGTGTTTATTTATGGTTGTGGCCAAACATAAAAGGTCAAGATTGGCTGCCATAGAGTCATAGCACACAGACGGAGATTACTCTTGGACCAAAGCAAATTCAGTTGAACAAGATGGCAAGCAACCTTGGAATCAGAGGTATATAATTTACTTTAAAATTTCCAGAAGGGGGGAAAAAACCATTTGGGTTACAGGAAAAATTAATGTGAATAATCAAGAATATTCAAATTGCAGACTCCTCCCATCGTCATTCAAAACATAGGCACATTAATGCTCCATTCTTGTTCCATCACTCCTACCCCAACATTATCCCACCAGTCATCCAGCTCCCAATGTATTACTACTAGTATAAAAGACCCAAAATGAGGCAAAGGCTTCGATGCTGTAAACATCTACCAAACTCAGATTTGCACTGTTCTTACTGTGGCTGGTATTCAGGTGCCTAAAAACAGAGCAGAAGAAAATTCACATAAACATCCCTCTGCTCCATCAGGTTCCTCATCACAGGACTGTTCTTTCACTTACTGTACTATGGTATTTGTCCCCAAACTGGTCTGACAACAGGAAGCCTGGTCGACTGGAAAGAGGACACTTATGAGATTTCCCTTCTAATGTCCATAATCTGCTATAATCTGTACTGGTCTAATCCAATTGATCTGAAGTTGAGAGAATGAAGTCTGTTTGTGTTTAATGGGCCTAGTACTAGTTAAGTTTTTTTTTCTTTTTGGAAGATCAACAGAATGGTTCGTGTCAACAGTACTGTACTTTGGACTCACTGGACAAAGCACACCATCTTCTTTGAATCTACTTCAAGCTGGGATCTCTAAGGAAACCACATCTCCTCACAAAGAAGAGGGAACTGCCATTTAAGATTGTCTCTCAGAGATACAGATCTGGTATATCACAAAATGTTATTCATAAATCTGTTCTCATTAGGGTGTTAGTGTGCTGCTAAATGGCTTCCCTGGGAAACACACTGCAGGATCGGGTATGTTCAGTTACAAGCTGGTACTACCCCAAGGAGGGAGCTTAGAAAATCGCATTTTTGTTCCATAATTACTACTCTACACTTGGATAAAAGGCCCAAGTAGAGATATCAGGGTTTCAGAAAACTGCAGGATTACAAGGCAGAACTACAGAATCAGTGAATAATAGCCATAATTAAAAGGCTGCCAACAAGAAAAGGAAAAAAAACCATAGTCTCCGCCATTCATTTCTGTGGGGAAGAGAACATGGAAACCTGCCACCAACCATAACTACACGTTGGCTGGAGCCACCATAGAAGTAGAAACATTAATATGTAGATCTTTTTCAGAAATAAAAGATTCAGGCCAGACAGGCAAAGCCAAGAGGCTGGGAGACAAAGAATGTTGAAAGTGAGTGGCAGTTCCCAGACAAAAAAAGGACAAAGGCAGTTTGGGTTAAAGAGAGATGTTAGGGAAGAAATAGACCAGTTGCATAGGAGTGGTTGCATAAAGAAAGATGGGGTGGAGGGACAGAAAAGAGAAAATAAGTGAAGCATGGGATAACAAGGATATTATAACAGAGTACAGATAATATGTGACAATGTATAGCATGATGGGATATCATGCTAAACATTATCACATATTGTCTGTACTTAAACATATTATATTAAAGACTTTTGTGTCCTGTTAGCTGCCTATATAATTCCAACTATAGTTATTTGACTATTTTGTATTAAAATTACCACACTTGGCTTTCAGGTTATAGAACGGATCCAGTTACTGTATATATAGGGTCCCATTTTTCAGTTGCTTCTTGGATTAAATTGTCATTTGACCAGATAGGCGGGATATAAATACAATAAATAAATAAATAAAGCTTCTGCTAATATGCCCATCTCCACCACTTCCAAAATCTTTTCCACAAATTCTTCACGATTTGGTATGCTGGTTTTCTTCCATTTCCATGCATATAGTATTCTGGCTACAGTTATATGTATCACCAAATGGCTCTCTTCTATCTAAACTCTCTGGTAACATTTTTAATAAGAATAATTCTGGTTTAAATAGTATATTACATAGCAGAATTTTCTGTAAACATTCATAGTATCCAATAATTTTTTGCTTCACTACATGTCCACCACGTATGATACAAGGTTCCTTCTTGTAATTTACATTTCCGACATATATTTGATGTACCTTTATGCACTTTTGACAATGTGAAGCAGAGGTTTTTAGAGGCATTACAGGCTCACCTTTGTTTTTTCCTGTTTCCCTTGAATGGTTAACAAACACCTGTGTTTCAGATTTTTTTTTCCTCTTCTCTATTCCATCCAAAGTCATGGGGGACAGACATCCTGGTTCTGAGATAATAGAATGACTCTTGTCAACAAACAGCAAGAGAAAAGGCACCACCGGATGGGAGGCACATACAGAGCAGCATTTCAACACTGTGCATGTTGCCTTTGTTTCCCTTCCAAAATCTACCTTTCTGATTGGCTTAGAAATATCTTTTGTCAAAATAAATGAAACATTGACAAATTTCAAAATGTGCTGAAGGCTTCACCCAAATTGCAGGTTAGCTATCAAAAACTAGGGGTTTGTCATTTGTCCAAGAATTCCACACACTGAATTCTGGGAATTCTTGTCCACAGGCACACACCTCCATTTCCCTCACCTGCAATAAATCCTGTCTTCCAGGCTGTCCCCAGCCTACCTCGTATATAAAAAAGAAACTGCCCCAATGCTTTCTAGGAAGCCTAGATCTTTGTGGGAGGTATCGTGCTTTGGAGATGATCACAGAACCCAATGGCAACAAGACTGCACAGCATTATTATGACATCACAACCCTAGCAAAAAGGGGAGGGGACATTAAGTGTAGCCTTCATGAACTTGGTACCACAGTATTTATCCAACTTAAAAGAAATCCCACAGGAAACAGTATCGTACAAACAGTGAATAAAGATGAAGAAAGCATAGAAAACTTGTACGAAGAACTCGCATTACAAAGCAGAGGAAAAGGCAGCCCCAACATTTCGTACGTAACAGGAACTTCAATACTAAGGTAAGGAAAGGCACCTGTGGAGATTTTATTGGAAAATATGGACTAGAAAAATGAAATTAATGTGGGAAACATACAGTACAAGATAATTTTTAAAAAAGAATTTGTAATCACAATCTGATATTCAGATTATCACCGAAGAGCTGTTTGTTACAAGCAGGCAAAGTCCTTTCTCTTCAGACAAGGTTTCCCTCAGTAACCAGCTATCTGTGTGCGATTTTTAGATAATTTTTTTCATTACTGCTTTGATTGGGTTGTTAGCACGACTTGTGTTTTTCTCTCAAAGTGACATTTTTAAAAAACTTTGTATACTTATTGATCTTTGCCTTAATATTGCCTGTTAATTGACATAAGATGCCTCCTTATTCATTATTCATAATTTTTAAATATCGCTTTTTAATGATGTTAACCAACATTATATACTCAGTGTTTTCAACCTTAATATTGTATTTCATTGTTGTAAGCTGCTTTGGGGTGGGGTAAAAATATTTAAAATAAATTAATGAACACTAACAGCAATATAGTAAGGAGCCAACAGATTGGCTGCGATCTAATAGTAACTTGTCGATAGAGCAAGCACATTGAATCAGTGGGGATTTAGTGGATCAGCTCCTTCTTAAGTTCAATAGCTCTAACACAAGTTGCAATTTACTACTGGATCACAGCCATTATCTCCTAGTACAAACTAGAATACTTCAGTTATGTAACAAGAAGCATACACATTGTGACAGCTGACCATTTAAAGTAAAATAAATGACAGAAGAAGAGCAAGAAGAACCTGAAGCAGAAATCAACATTATCAATAGTCCATAATTAGAGCCAAAGCCTTGTTAATATTGGAAGGAGGCAGGTTGCCAAACCAGACTTCAAAGAAATGTTGCATGTTATGCGCTTCTCGTTGGAACTAACTTATATCAACGCTGATAGAGCTTTCAAGGTAAATAACATACGTAAGGAATACAGTGGTGCCAATGGCAGATTAATATTCATAGGATAATAATAAAGGGGTTTCAGCAAGTGAATGAAAATCTTAGCAAAATAGAAGATTTGATGAAAGGGATGAAAGAGGGGACAGTAGATGCCAAACAAAACTTAAATGAAGCTGTACAAACTTTAGAACCGTCTGTATTAGGCATGACTCCAAGTAACATAAATGGGATAGAGAGTTACCCAGTGATCTATGCAGCTTCCAAAATTAAAAAGCATTATGTTAAAAATCTTAAGGAAGCAGAGATACTGAAACCAGAGAATCTTATGGTGAAAATATGGGAAGTCGAAAAAAGGGATATTTTGTCAGATGGGCTGAAAGACTGTTTAATTCAAAAGGAAACTGAACGATGGGATCTATGGTATAAATGGCAGCAGCTACCAGACAGTGTTGGAGTAACATAGAGTAAAACTAAAATTAAATGATAAGATAAAAGCAGGAGGGTAATCAAACGGTGAAAAAGCAAAAAGTTGATTTGTATTTGTAATAAGAATTAATTGGATGATGGTGTATTTTATGTTCTCCTATCCCCCACACCCTTTTTCCCTTTTCCCTATTCCCCCCTTATTTTCTGTACTTTCCTTCCCTGTTCTTAAATAAATACTTAAAAATGAAAAAAAAGGAATACAGTAGTGCCCCGCTTGACGATTACCCCACTCCACGACGAATCCGCTTTATGATGAGGTTTTTGCGATCAATATTGCGAGCGCAAAACAATGTTTAAATGGGGAAAATTCACTTTACGACTATCGGTTCCCTGCTTTGGGAACCGATTCTTCGCTAAACGACGATTTAAAAACAGCTGATTGGCAGCTCTCAAAATGGCCGCCCGCTGTGCAAAATGGCTCCCTGCTGTGTTTAGGATGGATTCCTCGATTAACAGGCACCGGAAAATGGCTGCCCTATGGAGGATCTTCACTACACAATGAGGTATTTCGCCCATTGGAACGCATTGAACTGGTTTTCAATGCATTTCAATGGGTTTTTTACTTTCGCTTGACAATGATTTCATTCTACAGCGATTTTGCTTGAACGGATTATCATCATTAAGCGAGACACCACTGCAGTTTTACCAGTTCCACACCTCTGGTAAGTTTCCATGGCTGAGCAGGGATTTGAACCAAGGTCTCCTGAGCCCATCTCTCTACACACTACACCAAGGGTCCTCAGCCACTGGTCCGCGGCCTTGGCAGGACTGGGCCACAGAGACAGATCTCCCACCCCCAGCACACACTCCCCCCACATGTCAACCTGCACTCACACGTGCCCTGGCTACCTACGTATGCGCACAAGCGTGCCCTGCCCAACCCATGCATGCGTATGTGCACTCTGCCCTCCCACGAGCGCCTCTGCCCATCCACACATGCACACGAGCGCACCCCGCCCATCCGTGAGTGCACCCTGCGCATCCGCACATGTGCAAGGGTGCACCCTGCCCACCCACACACGGACCCTCCCCTCCCAACCAGTCCGCAGTTCGGAAAAGGTTGGGGACCACTGCACTACACCACACTGGGTGCTCCTTCAAAGGATCAACATGCTTACATTCTGAAGGTCAATCACAAAGCAGAGCAAGCTAATTTGCACACTATAATTTTGTTTTTGCCTTTGTTGGCTGAAAAGTACTGACCAATGGTGGATTTGGCTAAGGACAGGTTCTCAACAAGTCTCAAAAAAAGAAAAAAGAAAAAAATATCCCCCTCATTGCCCCCTCATTCCCGCCCCTAGGAGGAAATGTTCTATATTATTTTAAGTTTTTATAAGTGGTGCATTTCATCAGCACAGCCCTCTTACAGTCTAATGTTCTTTCACTTTTTCCCTCCAAAGAGCAGAGGAAGTGTTTAATTTGCCAATATCATGAAGTGGCTGTCTTCTTAAGCCATTTCACCACATAGAAAATTCCCAGCAGAAGGAGCTGGACTAAATAGGCTTGCTTGAGGTTGGTATGCCATTTAGATGCAAAGACTATACCAAATAGCATACTGTACCTCTACCTGACCCCCAAGTGACTCTATTTAGCCTGCACCAATCTATTCCAAAAAAAAAGCCTGTGTACTTTTTTGGCTGTCTACCAAGCTTGGTGTGTTTTGTCTATCTGTAAATAAGCAGATATAAGCAGATATTAATGCTGCAAGTTCCCAGTATTCTCACAAGGAAACCAACCTTTTAATAGCCTGCTTTGAAATGTACTTCTGCTTAAGGAGGTAGTAAGTATGTGTTCAACTAAGTGCTTTCTTCCTTTCAACATAAAAATCACTTTTTTTCCCCATTAATCCCCCAAAAGATTTGTCTGGGAGCAATTCTCCTGTCACATTATCTGACTCAACTTATGTAACAACTGTTTGTGTAGAGAGCAATTTGTTTGAAGGAGACTGCATTTCTGCTCATTAAAGGGCAAAATGTTTCCAGAACCAGGCAAGAACAGTTGATATAAAGCAACTTTTATAGAGTCAAAAGCTGCACGACCATTAGGAACTGAGTCAGCGAGTGGATTCTATCCAAGGCAGCTCCCTCTCTGATGGGAAGAGTGACGAGAAGGAAATCGTGTGGGAATGTTAGCTTCTTAAGACAACAATGAAATACAAAACAACAAAACACTTCAGAAAAAAACAATTTCAAGGCACATGGGAGAAATGCCAGTACAGGGAACAAAATTAAACTGCTTGCTGAACAAAGTTGGGAATAGAATATTTATTTTTCAGCTTGTTGTTATTCTGTGTCATCAAATTGGTAGCGACTTATAACAATCCCAACATGGCTTTCAGGGTACTGTATGTGGATATTTAAGAAGTGGTTTTACCAGTTCTGCACCCCTAGTGAGTTTCCATGGCTGAGTGGGGATTTGAAACCAG
Organism: Pogona vitticeps; assembly: GCF_051106095.1. Lineage (NCBI taxonomy): Eukaryota > Metazoa > Chordata > Lepidosauria > Squamata > Agamidae > Pogona > Pogona vitticeps. Next base: position 136,490,679 of record NC_135786.1, on the reverse strand, counting down.
GCCACCTGAGTCCTAGTTTGTCATTCTGTCCGCTATACCATGCTGGGTATCTACATTTTTTATTTTCCTACATAGTTATTTATTTGCCTATAACATCCAAAACCCTAACATTGGGCTAAATCCGACCTTGCATTGGAGGTTGTTGTAGAACTTCTCACAGTGCCAGCATGATTTAAGCATCTGCATAGGGCTGAGATCATGCTCATTTTAAAGGAAATATATTGATTATTGTGTTATGTATTGGTATATGAGTGCATGTATGTATGATGATATGAGTTTGGAATATTACTTTTTTAAAAGAAGGAAAGCAGAACACATTCCTTATTACTTAGCCCTGCTGAGTGTGTTGTTCCTGCCCCCAGCTATAGGATAACACACTCTTTGGGCTTTAGTGGTTACTTCTGTGCATTCCTAGCTTAGAAAGCCCCCACTCCCAGTCCTTGCCATAAAGACAGATGGGAGGGCAGACAGCCTGCCAGCTACCCTGAACATCTTTCATAAAACAAGAACCCATGTTGGATATTCCAGGAGGCTTCTTTACAAATCTTAGGGAAGCCTCCTGAAACCCCTTATAGCATTTTTGGCCCTAGGGTGCCTAGAGCTATAGCAAAACTGCTGGATAGCTCAGTGGCTCAGGTCCCTGGCTGTGAAGCCAGAGGCTGGGAGTTCGATTCTCCACTGGTCTTCCTTGACAAGGGTTGGACTTCATGATCCATAAGGTCCCTTATGTAGAGTTGTCCACATGAATGTACAAGGAGTCGAGAGGCATGATCAAGCATGATGCCAGGCAGCCCAAGTGCATTTTCACATTAACAGGTTGTTAACAAGGAAGGAGGGACATGGTGGCACTGCGGGCTAAACCGCAGAAGCCTGTGCTGCAGGGTCAGAAGACCAGCAGTCGTAAGATCGAATCCACGCGACGGAGTGAGCGCCCGTCGCTTGTCCCAGCTCCCGCCAACCTAGCGGTTCGAAAGCATGCAAATGCAAGTAGATAAATAGGGACCACCTTGGTGGGAAGGTAACAGCGTTCCGTGTCTAAGTCGCACTGGACATGTGACCACGGAAGATTGTCTTCGGACAAACGCTGGCTCTATGGCTTGGAAACGGGGATGAGCACCGCCCCCTAGAGTCGAACACGACTGGACAAAAATTGTCAAGGGGAACCTTTACCTTTACCTTTAACAAGGAAGGACATATGGAACAGCAATATTTAAACACAGAAATATTTGAATCTGTACATTGCATTTAGAAATATCTCAGAAAAAAACCTTAAATACTTGCATAGTATTTTCTGAGAATTCAAAACACTGCACAAGCCTACTTCACAAGCTGTTATTTGCCCTATTCAGGAAAACATATGGGAGGCATTGTCCTTTTAAAGAAATAGCAGGCTGTTGTGATTGAACAGTGGTACAAAAATGGAAGGATAACATTAATTGTAATGCTTTTATTGTTCTTGGGCTGTCATTTTCTTCTTGAAGAGGGGGTGGCTTTTTATAACTTCCTTCCAGCAGATTTTTTAAAAAGAAAGAAAGAAAGAAAATGTCCAAAATCCCTGCAGAATAGTCCTAATCATTTCTCCATTGTACTGTACTTCAGCATGTGGCTTTCAAATGGAAAACACAGCTCAAGGAAAATGTATCACTGGAAACAGACTGTTAGTGTCCTGCTATGCAAGTCTACTCAGAAGCAGGTCTCATTATGTTAAGTGGGGGAATCAGGAAAGCATATAGGATTGCACCTTAAAAATTTAGGGCAAATGAAACTCCTTCATTTTTAAGGCATCATAAGGTTCCTTATACTGTACTGTATTTTGTTTGTTTTGCTGCAGCCAACTCTCTCGACCTGAAGACCTTTTCTATATGCAAAAATACTCACTTTAAAGCAAGTGCCGATCCAGTGTGGCAATATTGGCTTTTTTCCCTGCCCCTTTAAAATCATCTTCCCTTTATTTTGCATCCTATTCCTTCACAATTCAACTTTCTATACTCCCTCTCACAATAGATGCTGTTTCATTTCACTGGTAAGGGCTGCCCTACAGTAGGGCATGGGCCTCCTTATATACACAGATCCATGAATCTCCATGGCAGATATTTTATCTTTGTACAAGGCCCCCAAATCGGAGACTGTATTTGGGCACATGTTGTTGACCAGTACAGAAGGAGTGCCAAATCCCTGTAATCAGTATCTGCAGTTTCATTTATCCGCTGCCTTAAAATAAAATAAAATAAATACATCTTCCGAAGGTGTATTACCAGGACTGGCCACTAGATAGAACCAGATACTATGCTATATTTAATAGAAATGCTCTCAGACTTCCCTGGAGGGAAGCAGTTTTCAGGTCAAATGGAGAAGCTGCAATTGGGGGTGGGCAGGAACCGGCAGGGAAGGCTCCCTTGCTAACAGGAAGGCAGGAAATGCTGTCCTTTGGCAAGACTGGGCCAGGATTCCCTCTGCACTGTGCACAGACATCAGAGAAACTGCAAGTAAGTGCTATACTATACTGAAAGGGAGGGGAGAGGAAGGGGGGAGAAGAGAGGGGGAAAAGGGGGAGAGGATTCTGTGGTGCTCCTGGCAGGGTTTCCCAGTACCCCACAATGCCATGATGAACACTTTGAGAAACACTGACTTTGTTCAGTGCCTGCAAGCCTGCAGAAGATAAGACAGAAAGTGGAACTTTCTTTTTTCTTTTTCTGGAACCCTAGGAGAAGCCCAGCAAAAACCATATCACCTTAAATACTAACAATTGTATTGTGGTACGAGCAGTTTTTATATTGTTTTGTAATGCCGCTCCCCATTCATTCCTATGGTTGCATTGCTTTCCATTCCCTGTTTCTAGACAACTCGGTGTAACAGGCCTGAGCCATCTGCTAGCAGGTTAGGCTTTTCCAGACTGAAACGTATACCCACAAGTTGGGGGGAGATAGGCCATGTTAGGCTAAAAAAAATCTGTGAAATTTTCAACCACATTGTCAATGGTTTCATTCAAATTTGTTTTCTTGTAAAAGGCTTGGACAGGAAAGTGGCCAAATGTTTTACCACATTGCTCAGCTTCTACAAGGGCTGGAGACTTATTTCCTTTTCAAAGGAAAGGAAAGAGAAAAACAAAGAAAACTTTAGAATTTAGGGAAACCCCAAAGCAAGGTGCACGTCAGGAGTCAGGTACACATCCAGGCAAAATCCTGGGAAATGGCATAGCTAGATGGCGGGGACTTGCAAAGAAGCCATGTGGGATGCATGGCTTGGATTTTGCTTTAATAACCAGAAAACAAAAAAAAAAATAAATCCCAAACCTGTGCTTGTTTCAGTTTGTATAACAAATAAAATGAAATTTAAAAAATAGGATTATGGCACCTTAAAGACTGACAGCTTTTGTAGATTGCAATCCAAATTCTTGGGCAAATGGAGCATAATAGTTAGGTTGCCAGTTTCTATACACAGAGTACAGTACATGGTATGAAAGTGAGGACTACAGGAAGGGGGTGACAAATTACATTTTGTGGTGTGTTCATTGTGCAAGCTGGAGGCATGCGAGTGTGCACCACAATCCTTGCATTTTCACTATGATATAATACTCATGTGTTCATTTATTTTATTTAAAATATTTTTTAACCTGCCTTTCTCCTTAAAAAGGACCCAGGACAACTTAAAAGTTAAAAGACAGCATTTGAGTTAGCAACAATGAGTATATAATACTAAAAGGATCAATAAATACAATACCAAAAAAACCCCATTCCAAAATATGTATATTCAGTGTAGTAAGGTACACCCCATTTTTAAAAAACCTACTCAGCAGCCATTCACTCAGGGACACTCTCGTGTTCCCACCCAAGCGAAGGTAATGCCACTGAGAGAAAGGCCTCCCCTGATGGTCATAATGCCCAAGCAGGCTCATAGAGGGAGGTGCAGTCTTTTAGACAGCTTGAACCCAAGCCATTTAGGGCTTTGTAGGTTAGAATCATCATGAAATTCTGCCCAAGAAGAGATCGGCAGCCAGTGGAGTTGCTGTAATGGGGGGAGGGGTTGCGTGATCCCTGTGTCTAGCCCCAGTCAGCCACCTGGTGGCTGCATTTTGGACCCACTGAAGTTTCTGAAACTTTACAGAGGCAGCCCCACATCGAGTGTGTTACAGTGATCCTGTGGGATGGAACTAAGGCATGTGTCACTATGGCCAAATCAGATCTCTCCAGGAGTGGGTCCACCTGGCGCACTAGTTTTTAACTGTGCAAATGCCCTCCTGGCCATGGCTGAAACCTGGGCATCGAGACTCAAAGATGAATCCAGGAGTACCCCCAGGCTGCACACCTGGGTTTTTTCAAAGGGAGCGCAACCCCATCCAGCACAGGCTGCATTCCTGTTCCTTGATTTGACTTTCAAGTGACCAGGAGCACCTCTGTTTTGTCTGGATTAAGTTTCAGTTTATTCACCTGTACCCAGTTCATTACTGACCCCAGACACTGTTCTAGAGCAAAATAGTTTCTTCAGATTTAGTTGGCACGGAGATATAGGGTTGCATATCATCTGCCTACTGATGACAGTGAATCCCAAAACTCTAAATCACATAGGATACAAAACAGAACCCTAAAGGACTCTGCAGGCCAGCAGTCAGGGTGTCAGAGAGGAGCCCCCCAGCACTACCTTGTGAGTTCTTTCCTCCAGAAAGGACCTGAGCCACTGTAAAACATGGCCTCCACATCCCATCCCAGAGAGACAGGCCGGGATACCATGGTCGATGGCATTGAAAGCTGCTGAGAGGTCCAGTAGAACCAACAGAGGCACACTCCCCATGTCCAGTTCCCGGTGTAGGTAATCCACCAAAGTGACCACAGCAGTCTTTGGTGTGTAGCTGAGGTCCAGAAAAGTGCCATAAAGACCATAAAGCGGTCTAAAATCATTTTAATAGTTGGGTGAACATCTGGTGGGCGGTTCCTTTTTATGAGTCCAAATGATAAAGATGCCATCAAAGTATAATAGATAAAGCCGAAGCTTTGGGCTGGCCACCCCAATGTCTCTGCCCACTCAAGGCCTCTCAGAATGGTCACCACGCTACCACACACTCTTGCTGCCACCAACCTTTCCTTTAAATGAAAAGGACAAGGGTTTCTTTCAAAACAAATAAAGTATTTATTGATTACAAGAAATAAAAGTAGTAAATCACAGGTATATAATCAAGATGTCAATCACTGTATCTCATTTAATCAATCACATAGACTTTCCCTCACTGACAACTATCACACCAGATCTCTCCAGATCTCACTCTCTCTCTAGCTCTGACTCAATCCCTTACACTTCACCCCCCTTTTTATACCAGCTCCTCCTCTTCAGTTCCACCCTCCGTCACACCATTGGCTGATGACTCACTGCCCAGCTGTGACGGACAGGTGAGGTCATGGCTGCCTGTTACAGATGCCATCAAAGTATAATAGATAAAGCCGAAGCTTTGGGCCACAGGAGCTGAGGAAGAGTTGTTCCAGGTTGGCCATGAAAGGGTATTTGCATACTGTGGCACCATACATGTGCTCAGAGATATGCTGTTGGGTTGGAGGTGTATGTTACTACCAAAAGTTGTGTGTGGGCACAAAGCCACAGAGTTCTGAATGAGGAGGTGTTATATTTACCGCTAAACTCTGTGCCTGGGAAACCTGTTGTACAGAGTGAACAAGACCACAAATCAGCATTGCTACTCTTTACCCCCCCCCCCAAAGTACATTAGAATAATGTTGTAACATGCTTTCCAGCTGAAGTGACCATGACGAAATCACTGATGATCTCCTGCACTTCAAAATGTATACAAATCATATTTTTTCACAGAGTCAACTGCCACACTCTTTTATACTCACTCTCTCACACTATTTCAATTTCTTCAGAATCAGAGGCAATTGTGTCCCAGGTGATCAAAATATTACAGTGGGAGGTAGCAACAGCTGTTAATGTGATAGCTAGAAGGAAAAATTACCAGTGTAATTGAAGATTCCCTAATGTTCTGCTCCCTGCCGAAGGGGGCACACCTTAAATGGAGCAGAGACACATGCCAGATGGTGCCGAAATGAGATTTAATTATGAAGGGCAATCAATGATAAAACAGGTTGACTAAATCCTGGAAAATTTGTCTCTGGTTAATTGTCTCACCTGAATAAATAGCAAAAGCTGTAGAACAGAAACACAAATTTCAGATTCCAGGCAGAACAAAGACGTACATCTTTCTGCAATACATTAGGAAAGCAGTTCCTTATATGAATGGGAGAATGTTTAAACCCTTCTTTTGTGTTTTTCATGCATTATTCAGAATACAGTTAATCTTAATATTGCTATAATACTCTTATATGTCATACTGAGCTTACAACACAGGACCAGACCAAGACATTTTGCTGATTGAGGTGGAGCAACAGTAGTGCCCTCCCTCCCACTCACTTAGCAAGACAAGGACATGGTAGCTAAATCTAACCGAGTTATCTTGGCTCCTGAAAGAGAAATTCCTACAACCATCTTTACCTGGAAGCTAAAACAGAATGACCAGAATCCTGTTGGCTGGCTGACTGGCTGGATAAACAAAAAAACAAAGCATTTCACAGAGCAATCATCAAGCAAATGACTGTACAACCATCATATTGGTACTTTTCCCCCAACAAGATTCTAGGCAATAATAAATGCACACTGTAATCAATCTTCTTATCAAAGAGAGTGGGAAGAGTCTTAGCTTTGCCCCTGAGGCTAAAGAGAAATTGAAAATCTTCTACACACATTTCTCACCGGCACTTTTTGTAGGGAGTCTAGAACCAATTTTCCCCATTACCAAAAGCACCTTCTAGCCCTTTGTGGAATGTTTCCTTCACTCTGAAAGAAACAGCATTTCCTGTGTGGGGTTGTGTGTTTGGTTCTCCTCCCCCCAAAAAATCATAGGGGCAGATTGGTAATAAATAGGGCGAGTCCTGGGCACATTCTGGTTGAGATGTGCTTCTCCCCCAACCTTTTTCTCCTTCTAGCCCACCCCTTTATGCCCCTTTAGTTAACTTTCCTTATCATTTTATACTGTCTTATCACTTGGTTTATCTGATTTTGATTGTGATTTGTATGTTGTACCTTCCATTTAAAGGCTTATAACTAGCATAAATTTATTCAATAATAATCAATGAATAACTGCTAGTTTGCTCCCCTTTCTTAATAGCAAATACTGTATCTGCTACATAGACTGTCTGCCTTAAAGTATGGCACACTCTGACCCAAGCAGTGTAAGAAGTGCTGCCGTGTCTCCCCCAAAATAAGATAGGGTCTTATATATTTATTTTTGCTCCCAAAAAGACGTTAGGGCTTATTTTCAGGGGATGTTTTATTTTTTTCATGTACAACCATCTACATTTATTCAAATACAGTCATGTCATCTTCTTCTGGTTGCTGCACAATGGCGGAGGGCGGCATTTCACTTAACTGGGGCTTATTTTGGGGGTAGGGCTTATATTACAAGCATCCTGAAAAATCATACTAGGGCTTATTTTCAGGTTAGGTCTTATTTTCAGGGAAACAGGGTATTTTTCCCAGCAGAGTACATCGGACTATCTGAGCTTATGGCTATGAAATAGAGGTTGTAACTCATGAGTCTTCTTATTGTGTAAGCCCTGACAACAGCAGTGCAGGACTTGGAACACCCATGAGCTGGCAGAGACTTCCATAACCACTCAGAGCCTAGAAAAGTTCCCTGAGTATCATATATTATGCAGGTAAAGTGATGCAGCATGTGAACAATAACAAGACCGGTGCAATTGCTTCAGCAGCTAGGTGGGTCTTGCTGCCTGGCAGTTCAAAAAATGTTTCTATTTCCCCTTGGCTCTCAGTTGCCATTTTATTTGGTCAGTTGGGTCATATTCAGATTCCACACATGCTTGTTTCCACAAACAACTGGCTTAGAAGCCATTTCAAACTCCTGCCCACCCTTGCCTGCTCCACCTCTGTGATATCACAAAACCAGGTTTTATGTTGCCAAGGTACTAACTTGGCAACCCTGAACATAGCCTGCCATGTAAGAGGAGATAGTCTTTCAGATATCCTGCTCCCGGACCATTTGGAACTTCTTATCAAAAACAAACAGAAAACAACAAAACAGCATCTTGGACTGACCCTGGAAACAAAATGGAAGCCAGTACAGCCAGTTTGAGACCTGTGGTATCTAGTCTCCAAAGTGCACGTCAGACTGCCAGTTTACAATTGTAGCTTCTGAACACTTTGCAAAGGCACTTTGACTGAAAGCACACTACATAGTCTAATTAGAAGGTACAGTAATTGAGACACGGACCAGGTCTCTGCTGTAAAAGAGTAGCAATCGGGCAACTCAGCATAGGAGGAAATCGCTGAGGGAGTTGCCTCAGGTAAGAAGGTTTTGAAGTTGTAGCTGTGTTATTCCAGACATCACCAACTCCCGGTCTGCAGCCCAGTGCTGATCCGTGGCCTTGGCCGGACTTGGCCATGGAGCCAGTTCTCCCGCCCCCCTGCATGCACTCCCCCCCCGCACAGCCCCTTTGCACATGTGTATGAGTGAATGTGTGCCCCTGCCCATTTGTGCATGCATGCAAGTGTGCACGTGTGCCATGCAAGCGCCCCCTGCCCCTTCACGCATGTGTGTGAGTGCGTGTGCACACCGCATGAGCACCCCATCCCTTCATGCATGTGTGTGAGTGTTTGTGCACACCGTGTGAATGCCCCGTCCCTTCACTCATGCACGTGGGTGTGTGTGCATGCATGCTGTGTGAGCGTCTCACACATGTGTGCAAGTGCTCGCGTGAGCGAGCACAGCCCCTTTGCACATGGACCCCGCCCCCCCAGTCCGCTTTCAAAAAGGTTGGGGACCACTGTGTTATTCTGTGTAAGCATTTCAATAAGAAACACTAAGCAAAGCAAAAGCAAAAAAAGATGTTGTGGCATGTTAACAATTAACTGCCATATTTATGTATTGTTTCAGCTAGTGTTTGGCTTTACATCATAGGCCTTGATACAGGAGGCCACACCAAAGTATAAGTCCCAGAAATTTGGAGCTGACCTAGAATTACAGAATCATAAAATAATGGAGTTGGAAAGGGCCTATAAGTCATTGAGTCCAATCCTCTGCTCAGAGGAACCCAAGTTATACTTATCTAACAGATAGTTGTCTAATTTTTTCTTGAATGCCTCCAGTATTTGAGTGCTCACCACAAGGTACCATATTTTTCGCTCCATAAGACGCACCTCTCCATAAGACGCACCAAATTTTTTGGAGAAGAAAACAGGGGAAAAAAATCTGTTTTCTTCTCCTAAAAATTGGTGAGCTTTATGGAGAGGTCTGTCTTATGGAACACAACCTAGGACCCTTTGGAGGCTCACCCAGACCCCCTGAAGGCAGAGGGGGCAAAATCACCACCTTCTGGGGCTCTTTTGAGGTTTGGAAAGCTTCAGAAGAGCCCCAGAAGGTGGCAATTTCGCCCCCTCTAGCCTGGTGGGGGGGCAGGGTGAGCCTCCAAAGGGTCCTAGAGTGTGTTCCAGGACCCTTTAAAGACTCACCCTGCCCCTCCGGGGGTCAGAGGGGGCAAAATCGCCACCTTCTGGGCTCTTTTAAGGCTTGGGAAGCTTCAAAAGAGCCCCAGAAGGTGGCGATTTTGCCCCCCCTGGACCCGTGGGGGGGTGGGGGTAGCGTGGCAAGGGTCCGAGGGGCCTTCCAGACCCTTGCCACGCTACCCCCCCACGGGGCCAGCATGGGCGAAATAGCGACCTTCCAGGACCTTTTGAGAAGCTTTCCAGCCTCTCAAAAGGTCCTGGGAGCTGGCGATTTCGCCTGCGCTGGCCCCGTGGGGGGGTAGCGTGGCAAGAGTCTGAGGGGGCCTTCCAGACCCTTGCCACGCTACTCCCACCCACCCCCACGGGGCCAGCATGGGCGAAATAGCGACCTTCCAGGACCTTTTGAGAAGCTTTCCAGCCTCTCAAAAGGTCCTGGGAGCTGGCGATTTTGCCAGGGCTGGCCCCGTGGGGGGGGGCAGCCTGGCAAGGGTCCTGGGAGGCTCCCTTGGACCCTTGCCACACTACCCCCAACCCCCCCACAGGGCCGGGGGGGGGGTAAAATCGCCAGCTTCTGGGAGTGTTTGGAGGCTCCCCAAGCCTCCAAACGCTCCCAGAACCTGGCGATTTCACCAGGGCTGGCCCCGTGGGGAGGTGGGGGCAGCCTGGCAAGGGTCCTGGGAGGCTCCCTTGGGCCCTTGCCACACTACCCCCACCCCCCCCACAGGGCCAAGGGGGGTAAAATCGCCAGCTTCTGGGAGTGTTTGGAGGCTCCCCAAGCCTCCAAACGCTCCCAGAACCTGGCGATTTCGCCAGGGCTAGCCCCGTGGGGAGGTGGGGGCAGCCTGGCAAGGGTCCTGGGAGGCTCCCTTGGACCCTTGCCACACTACCCCCAACCCCCCCACAGGGCCGGGGGGGTAAAATCGCCAGCTTCTGGGAGTGTTTGGAGGCTCCCCAAGCCTCCAAACGCTCCCAGAACCTGGCGATTTCACCAGGGCTGGCCCCGTGGGGAGGTGGGGGCAGCCTGGCAAGGGTCCTGGGAGGCTCCCTTGGGCCCTTGCCACACTACCCCCACCCCCCCACAGGGCCAAGGGGGGTAAAATCGCCAGCTTCTGGGAGTGTTTGGAGGCTCCCCAAGCCTCCAAACGCTCCCAGAACCTGGCGATTTCGCCAGGGCTAGCCCCGTGGGGAGGTGGGGGCAGCCTGGCAAGGGTCCTGGGAGGCTCCCTTGGACCCTTGCCATGCTACCCCCACCCCCCCACGGGGCCAGGGGGGGAAATCGCCAGGTTCTGGGAGTGTTTGGAGGCTCCCCAAGCCTCCAAACACTCCCAGAACCTGGCGATTTCGCCAGGGCTGGCCCCTGTGGGGAGGTGGAGGTAGCGTGGCAAGGGTCCTGGGAGGCTCCCTTGGACCCTTGCCACGCTACCCCCACCCCCCACGGGGCCAGGGGGGGTAAAATCGCCAGCTTCTGGGAGTGTTTTGAGGCTTGGGAAGCCTCAAAACACTCCCAGAAACTGGCAATTTTGCCGGTGGGAGGAGCTTCGCAAGGGTCTGAGTGAGCTTCCAGGACCCTTGCAATGTTCCCCCCACCTGGAAGCTGGCGATTTCGCCTGCGCAGGCCCCATGGAGGTGTGGGGGAGCATCGCAAGGGTCCTGGAAGGCTCCCTCGGACCCTTGCGACGCTCCCCCCCACGGGGCCAGTGGGGGCGAAGTCACCACCTTCGCACCATAAGACGCACAGACTTTCTACCCCCCTTTTGGAGGGGAAAAAAGTGCGTCTTATGATGCAAAAAATACGGTAAATTATTTCATTGTTATACTCCTCTAACAGAAAGTTTTTCCTGAAATTCAGCCGAAATCTGGTTTCCTGTAACTTGAGTCCATTATTAGGTATCCTGCACTCTGAATTATTGAGAACAGATCCCGCTCCTCCTCTGTATAACTTTTCAGGTATTTAAAGAGTGATATATAATCTTCCATCTTTTTCTCCCAAAGCTAAACATGCCAAATTTTTTCAGTCTTTCGTCCACCTGATCATACTTGTTGCCCTCCTCTGAACCTGTTCCAGTTTATCTATGATGCTATCTGTCTTAATTCAAACTTTTTTAATGATACGATCTGTCTTAATTCAAACAGATCTCTTTTCTTTGAGCTCAGCAGCCTTGCATTGACCAGAGTTGGTGATGTTAGACTATGGATGTGAAAAACTCTCCATCATAATTCCATTGCATTTCTCCAACTCTCATGTGCCATCATCTTTGTTTATATCATGCTATGAGATTTGGAGTAACATTATGCATATTTTGGCATGGATTTTTTCTAATGTATACACATTTAAATACTTTTGCCATAACTAATACATTTTGTTTTTCTCATTGACTGAGGCATTGTTATGGGCATTTTCCAGATAATACCTTTTTAATTGAATGATAAATGAAAGGAAAATTTGTTGTTGTCATGTGTCATCAAGTTGCCTGAGACCTATAGAGACCCGATAAATGTCCTCAGCAGCCATGCTTTGATCTTAGAAAATAAAGCCTGTGGCTTCATTTAGGGCACAGTTTCCCTGTTTTTTTAGGTGGTCACCACAGTTATTGTTGCAGTTATTTTTACCTTTATAATATCAAATATGGTGTACCTAGGGCTGTGTTATTTTGATCCTCTTGCCCCACAAATAGATAATAGATAATTTTAATCTGAACTGGAATTGCATGAAGGCTAGAATTCTTAGTTATTTCAGTATCCCTTTGGGTAGATTTTCCTTTCATGGATGCACATCACTCCTACCCCTTGAAATGAGACTCTCTTGCTGACTTCTCTCTGCTCCTCCATGTCCACTTTTGGAGGACTGACATCAGCTCTTTGAGGCCGACTCAAAGAGGGACTGAATGAGGCAAGCATGCCATGCATGCTGGGAACACTCAACCCCAAGATGGTGGCAGGATTGAGCATTGTTGCTACCGCTGCAGCAGTACCTTTCACTCCACCTGAGCCTCTTGCTCTTCTGGGTGCACCAATGGTGGCACAGTGAACGGAGAGGGGACCTGAGCAGGGAGATGCCTCTGGGCCCCACCTGCGTCATGGAGGAGGATGGCAAGAGGGGCAAGAAGGTGAGGGAAGAGAGCCAGGGAGGGGGGCCTGGGGCAGGGCCCATAGGGAAGGGGCTTATTTGGGCTTGAGGGGGAGGGGCTCTTTGGGAACTAGGAAACATGGAGGGAGGGTCATTTCCACACCCAAAAATGTAAACTAAATTTAAAATGTTTTGACATTTTTCTTCTTCTCAGTTTTTATCTTGTAGAGGTAGATTTACAGCCCCTCCTAATTGTAATATAGTGGGACGTGGTGGCGCTGTGGGCTAAACCGCAGAAGCCTGTGCTGCAGGGTCAGAAGACCATCAGTCGTAAGATCGAATCCACGCGATGGAGTGAGCGCCTGTCGCTTGTCCCAGCTCCCGCCAACCTAGCGGTTTGAAAGCATGCAAATGCAAGTAGATAAATAGGGACCACCTCGGTGGGAAGGTAACAGCGTTCCGTGTCTAAGTCGCACTGGCCATGTGACCACGGAAGATTGTCTTCGGACAAACGCTGGCTCTATGGCTTGGAAACGGGGATGAGCACCGCCCCCTAGAGTCGAACACGACTGGACAAAAATTGTCAAGAGGAACCTTTACCTTTACCTTTTACCTAATTGTAATATCACTATTTTAGGGTAGAGTTACATTCCCAAAAATGTATTTTAATGTGTTTACCCCTATTAAAAATGCCTTTTTTATGCAGGTGTGGCAGGGAGGTCGCAGGTAATTTAGCTATTATAAAAGGAGGTCACAAACTGAAAAAGGTTGGGAAACACTGCTTTAATTAATAGATCTTACTCGTCTGTCACCATTTTCTGGCACTGACATCTTGTGGTTAATCTTGGTACTGCATCTCCAAACCAATCGGGCCCTGTGCCTCAGGAATCATAACTGTTCAGAATTTTCTTATGTACAGAAATTCAGTCCTACACCTAGACTGCAAAGCGCTGGCATTTTTCAGTTCTCCTGGCTAAGCAAGGCATGCTAGAACCCTGCCATTTCTACGTTATCCTCATTTAAACCGTTAAATCATTGGAGTTGACCAGCAACCCCTCCCACACCAATACATACATTGGCTGGCCTCAAATGAAACAGTCCCCCCCCCCCCGCAATAAACTCCCGGTGTAGCAAGGAGCTTTGTTATCAGATGGCAGTTCATGAAGAAAGGAGATGTGACTAAACCCTTCAGTTTTATTTGGTCATTTCTTGGTCATGCATCCATTTAATTTCTGCATCTCTCTCTCCCCCGCCCAGGTTTCTGAGGGCAGAAATCAAACGGACACTGTTTGTGACGGGATAGTTTCACCTTAGTTTTTATTAGAATTTTGAAAATAGAAGATAAAGTGAATTTGGTGGATTTGCTTATCCTTGTTTCCGATAGGGACAGACTGGGACATTTTGTTGCCTGAAATGAAAGAAAGGATGCCCCTCCCCACTCCATGTACAAAAGGACACTTCCTTTGACACTGATGAAGAGACAGTAGCCCCTGCTGAACCTAAGGCCCACAGGCAAGCTGAGGGGATGCAGAAGATGCCATCTGGCACACACACTGCTTTGCCTGCATATATTTCACTACCCCTTGTTTCCTTCCCAGGATGTGCTGCCTAATGTTAGGTCAAGCTCTGATTGGCACCATCAACAGTCATTTCCCACATCATCTCATAGCTTTTGCCCTTGTGCTTAGCAACCTTTCCTCAGATTCAGGCATTCTTTATTATTGATGCACAGAAGTACAGACATAGATAAGACATCCTTTTTATAGGGAATAGATGTTGTACAACAGCCTAATTCAGCATTCCATAAGCCAACGTGAAAACTGTTATTGTGTATTGCACTAAACTATTTGAATAACATTTTGATGTTTAATTTATTGCTATTTATTGCATTCAGCATGTCTCAATCAACCAGACATTTTCCAGGAAAAAGCCAACAACAATAGGAGAATGTGAGTTTCAGTTTCCGACCCTGTGCTACTTTGATGGAGCAAGAGCAGTCACTGCTCTTAACCAGTTTATTTATTTAATATTATTTATTTTATGTATTTATTTATTTATTGCATTTATATGCCGCCCATCTAGACATAGTCTACTCTGGGCGGCTCACAATTTAGAAGATAAAAACAATTTAAAATATACAGTTTTACATTAAAATAAAATGATATAAAATGTAATATAAATTTACGATTTTAACAGTTAATTTAAAGCAAAGAGTCCCAAGATGGCAAGAATAAAAGAAGAAAAATAAGAATGACTTAATTGACTGAAGGGAAGGCCTGCTTGAATAGCCAAGTTTTCAGCTGGCTTTTGAAAATGCCCAGCGAGGGTGCCAGCCGAATTTCAGTGGGGAGGGTGTTCCACAGCCGAGGGGCCACCGCCGAGAAGGCCCGATTTCTTGTTTTTTCCTTCCGGGCCTCCCTCGGCGTCAGACCCCTCAGCTGTCCCTGCTGGCTGTGTCGGGTGATTCGGGTAGTTCTGGGTGGGAGAAGACGATCTGCCAGGTATTGAGGTCCCAAACCGTTTAGGGCTATATATGTAATCATTAACACTTTGAAGTCAACGCGGAAACGGACGGGCAACCAGTGCAAAGCAGCCAGAGTGGGGGAGATATGTTGGTGTTTTCTCACCCCACTAAGAAGCCTGGCTGCCGCATTCTGGACCATCTGAAGTTTCCGCATCAGCCTCAAAGGTAGCCCCACGTAGAGTGCATTACAATGGTCTAATCTTGAGATTACGAGCGCGTGGACTAGAGTAGTGAGGCTCCCCCCATCAAGATAGGGTCGCAGCTGGGCAATCCGCCATAGATTTATTTATTTGTGGCAATCCGCCATAGATTTATTTATTTGTTTGTTTGTTTATATCCCGCCTGTCTGGTCTTACGACCACTCTAGGCGGCTTCCAAATGCATACATAAAACGACATATAAATATAACACAAAGAAATTATTACTTCAAATAATAAATTATTCAAGATGGGAAAAAAGTAAAGAAAAGAAAGAAGAAAGAATCAAATATTAACTGGAAGGAAGGCCTGCATGAACATCCATGTTTTTAATTGGTTTTTAAAGATACCCAGCAAAGGGGCCGCACGAATCACCAGAGGGAGATGGGTTTTTGGCGCTCTTGTTTTTTAAATGCACCTCACAAGCCACTGTGAGACATATAAGGGAAAAAAGGCTAAATATAAACAACAAACAGCAGACACATCATTGCTATTAAAATCAATTAAATTATTGAAAAAGAGTAGAGAATTAACACTGCAGTCATGCATTCAAGGAACTGTCAGGTAACAGGCACAGAAATAAAGGTAATATTAGTATCAATGTAACACTCTCAAAACAACTAAAGCTTTATAAATTTGAATCCTTTCCCAAGTCTGCAACTTTGTTCAGCTCCTGTGGAAAGTTAATACCCATTAGCCAAAATCCAGTTGTGTGAGTTATACCTGATGAATCAGAGCATGTCACCAGTGGAGCAGAGGAGAAGTAATTAAAGACTTGGTCCTTTTGTTCAACGGTTTGTGTGACTTGTAGATAATCTGTTTTATTGCATGCAAGCTGTGGGAACTGTAGGACAAAAGGAGGAAGTCTTTAATTAGTTTAAATCTTCAGCATCTGATGACAGGAGGGATAGAGAAAGATTTTTAGTAATTAAATATTTTTCGTTCTGTATCAGACTTTCATGGCTTACATGCAAAGAAATTGATTAGTCGTAAATTGAGCAAACCATTCACCAAAGAAGGAAGTGTTTCATTATACAAAATATCTCTATCATCGTCGTTCCATCACTGTAACTAACACAACAGGATTTTTTTCATTAACTATTTCTGTAAACCAGCATCGAGAAATGAGTCACTAGCTACACTATAATCAGATTATCATGTATCTAAAATTAACCATTGCCTGGGTAATATATATTTATTTAATTAATTTTATTTATTTGTATTTAAAATATTTTTTTCCTGCCTTTCTCCTTAAAAAGGACCCAAAGCAGTTTAGATGATTAAATGACAATATTTAAAGCTAATAACATTGAGTATAAAAATACAGTACCAAAAAGGATCAAACAGATATCATACTAAAAAGCATAAACAACACTAAAACACATTAAAAGCAGTAAGGTACAAGGTAAAGGTAAAGGTTCCCCTTGACAATTCGTCCAGTCATGTCCAACTGTAGTGGCAGGTACTCATCCTCGTTTCCAAGCCATAGAGCCAGAATTTGTCTGTAGACAGTTTCCGTGGTCACGTGGCCAGCGTGACTAGACATGGAATGCCATTACCTTGCCACCATAGTGGTACATATTTATCTACTCGCTATTTACATACTTTCAAACTGCTAGGTTGGCAGAAGCTGGGACTAGCGATGGGAGCTCACTCTGTTGCATGGATTCAAACTGCTAATCTTACAACCTTGTAGCCCAGAGGCTCTGCATTATAACCCACAGCGCCACCATGTCCCATTAAGGTACAAAGGTCAATTTAAAACCCCTATGAAAGATTTGACAGAATTTTAAGTGTCTACCAAAGAAATCTATCCCAATAGTGGGAGATAATTGGAAACCTGAGTCCAAAGCTGCAGGTATTTTTCCCCAGCAGTTACTAGGTAAATCATATTTGCAATCTTCAGCATGCAAAGCCAATGCCTATCACTCAGATTATCTTCTTCCTTAATTCCATCTCCTGGAAACAGAAACCAACCCATGGAACATTGCAGGGAATCCAAGAGCATGCAGTCACAATGCCAATGTTCTGTGGGCTCTAAGGTCAGAGGATTCCAAAGATGCTCCAAGAGTCAGTTGGAGATTCAGAGTCAGAGAGAATTCCCTAGCCTCCACAACTTCAGGGAAAAAGGAAGGAGCTTTGTGAAAATATAGTGAGGGGAAGAGAAGATCTATAGTATGAGAAGTATGAGGAGCTAATGATAGAGAAGGGTGTAAATAGTGATTCCATGAAAAGAAGAGCCTCTCCTAAATTTCAGCAGATTCTAGTTTAGGTGGGGAGAGAAAGCCTTTCAATGATCAACTAAGAAGATAAAAATCTGAAAACCGATTATCCATCCTTTCCAGCTCCCCCCAGCATTTGATCCATGCCTTGGACAGCAAAGTAGAATGATGGGGGAGAAGACTCCCCATATTGATTTTTAATGCTGATAGAAAATTTGTAATCCCTGAGTCCATCCGAGGTTGAGGGAGATCCCCCTTACACACATGCCAATAAGCTGATACCTAAGCAGAGATCCTTTATATGCTCCTTTTAAGGCCTGGACAAATTATGTAGCTGAAGAAAGATGAGAGGATGGGGCTAGTAGTAGTAAGACAGACAAGTGGAAAGGGTTGCAAATATTAGGGATCTTTAGATCAGGTTGATGTGGTTACAGAGTTGATCAGATGATACACGAGCATTATAAATTTTGAATACTCCAAAGCTCCATGTGCAACAGAATCCCCACTTTAAATTGATGGCAGAAAGAATAGGACTAGCATGCTCCCTTCCTCACATATTTTTACTTATATTTTATATTTAACTGAATAAAGTCCTGTCAAGTCATTTCAGAGTTATGCTAAGCCTTCCCAGGGTTTTCTAGGTACAATGTACTGAGAGAGCTTTACCAGTCCTTCCTTCTGGTGATACTCTGGGACTATGATGCTAGTTCAAGGCTGCACAGGCTGGCTGCTATCTCAGGAGACACAGTGGGGAATTAAGCTACCAGTCCCCAACTGCATGACCCACTGAAATATGTAAAACCTGAATAATTCTTCATTTGTTGATGGGCTCATTTCAGGTATTGTGTTCCTTTTCTACCTTTGTTCCTACATGTTTTATGATACTGTGGTTCAAAAAGCACCTACCTTTCTAAACTAAAGAGCTAAAAAGTGTGTCATTGTGCTGACCCAATGTCAGCATGGATCGTCCTTTGGCTGCCACCTGGTCCTTATGAATACACAGTGGAAGAACAGATTTAAGGAACTCGATTTGGTGGACAGAGTGCCTGAAGAACTTTGGATAGAGGCTCGCAACATTGTACAGGAGGCAGCAACAAAAAACATCCCAAAGAAAAGGAAATGCAAGAAAGCAAAGTGGCTGTCCAACGAGGCCTTAGAAATAGCAGAGAGGAGAAGGGAAACAAAAAGTTACAGAAAATTGAATGCAGACTTCCAAAGAATACTAAGGAGAGACAAGAGGGCCTTCTTAAATGAACAATGTAAAGAAATAGAGGAAAATAACAGAAAAGGAAAAACCAGAGATCTGTTCAGGAAAATTGGAGATATTAGAGGAACATTTGGTGCAAAGATGGACATGATAAAGGACCAAAATGGGAGGGACCTCACAGAAGCAGAAGACATCAAGAAGAGCTGGCAAGAATACAGAGAGAAATTATATCAGAAAGATTTGGATATCCCGGACAACCCAGATAATGTAGTTGCTGACCTTGAGCCAGACATCCTGGAAGTGAAGTGGACCTTAGAAAGCTTGGCTAACAACAAGGCCAGTGGAGGTGATGACATTCCAGTTGAATTATTTAAAATCTTAAAAGATGATGCTGTTAAGGTGCTACATTCAATATGCCAGCAAGTTCAGAAAACGCAACATTGGCCAGAGGACTGGAAAAGATCAGTCTACATCCCAATACCAAAGAAGGGCAGTGCCAAAGAACGCTCCAACTACCGTACAGTTGCACTCATTTCACACGCTAGCAAGGTTATGCTCAAAATACTACAAGGTAGGCTTCAGCAGTATGTTGACTGAGAACTCCCCGAAGTACAAGCTGGATTCCGAAGGGGCAGAGGAACTAGAGACCAAATTGCTAACATGTGCTAGATTATGGAGAAAGCCAGAGAGTTCCAGAAAAACATCTACTTCTGCTTCATTGACTATACAAAAGCCTTTGACTGTGTGGACCACAGCAAACTATGGCAAGTCCTTAAAGAAATGGGAGTGCCTGACCATCTTATCTATCTCCTGAGAAACCTATACGTGGGACAGAAAGCAACAGCTAGAATTGGATATGGAACAACTGATTGGTTCAAAATTGGGAAAGGAATACGACAAGGCTGTATATTGTCCCCCTGCTTATTCAACTTATATACAGAATACATCATGCGAAAGGCTGGACTGGAGGAATCCCAAACCGGAATTAAGATTGCCAGAAGAAATATAAACAACCTCCGATATGCAGATGATACCACTCTGATGGCAGAAAGTGAGGAAGAATTGAGAAACCTTGTAATGAGGGTGAAAGAGGAGAGTGCAAAAAATGGTCTGAAGCTCAACATCAAAAAAACTAAGATCATGGCCACTTGTCCCATCACCTCCTGGCAAATAGAAGGGGAAGATATGGAGGCAGTTACGGATTTTACTTTCTTGGGCTCCATGATCACTGCAGATGGAGCTAGCAGCCACGAAATTAAGACACCTGCTTCTTGGGAAGAAAGCGATGATAAACCTTGATAGCATCTTAAAAAGCAGAGACATCACCTTGCCAACAAAACTCCATATAGTCAAAGCTATGGTTTTCCCTGTAGTGATGTATGGAAGTGAGAGCTGGACCATAAAGAAAGCTGACCACCGAAGAATTAATGCTTTTGAATTGTGGTGCTAGAGGGGGCTCTTGAGAGTCCCCTGGACTGCAAGGAGAACAAACCTATCAATTCTAAAGGAAATCAAGCCTGAGTGCTCACTGGAAGGACAGATCCTGAAGCTGAGGCTCCAATACTTTGGCCATCTCATGAGAAGAGAAGACTCCTTGGAAAAGACCCTGATGTTGGGAAGGTGTGAGGGCAAGAGGAGAAGGGGACGACAGAGGATGAGATGGTTGGACAGTGTCACCAAAGCAACCAACATGAATCTGAATTTGACACAACTCCGGGAGGCAGTGGAAGATAGGAGGGCCTGGCGTGCTCTGGTCCATGGGGTCATGAAGAGTCGGACACGACTAAACGAAACAAAACGATAGAGCGAAAAATACTGTATGTCAGGGATAATTTGAGTTGTGAATGCTGCCTGTCATGTAACTAAGGGGACATCATCCCTTAGTGTTATATCAGCCTTCTGGTGCAGTGGTTAGGCTGCAGTACTGTGGCCAAAACTCTGCTCACAACCCAAGGTTCAATCTCAGGTAGCTGGCTCAAGGTTCACTCGGCCTTCCAGCTTTCCAAGGTAAGTAATTTGATTACCCAGCTTGCAATGTGTAGCCTGCGCAATTAACTTGTAAACCACCCAGTGAGTGTTTTAAGTACTGTGGGGCAGTATATAAGCAGGAGACTTTGTTTAAGTCTTTGCTTAGTGGGGCCTTAAGGCTGCAACCCATGCCTACTTACTTTGGAGTAAGCAGCAATGAACATCGGGAAATGTGCTTCTGAATAAATATGAGTTGAGACTGAGTTGTAATTGGACTTCATGAGTAAGTCGTGTTCTAACAAGTGCCCAAATTACCCATTCAGGTTTTAAATGGTATGTTTCGGTTTATTCGATAGCATAAAAGCTGCTATTGGAAAAGTATCGTGAACTTGTTCTCAGACTCTCCTGTTCAATTATATACCTTTAAAAGAAACTGGCATTTCTTTTAAAGTTATATAATTGGGCTGGCCCCTCTCTCTGCCTTTGGCCAGGCCACATGTATGCCATAGCAGCCTTCCAAAGGCAACATGGAAAAAGGAAGGAAGAAGTTATTTCCCCAGCAGTTAAAGTGCCCTTGCCTGCTCCCATGCAGCTGACACTTACCACAGGGAAACAGCTCGGGAGCTATTCACAATCTTGGAAGAAGACTATGGTCATATGATTTCTGCCTGTTGACGGCTAACATGGCTCTGTGTTTCCTTTCTTTCTTTTCCTTCTCCAGGGTATGTCTTGACAGTTGGGCTGTTCAGTTTTGCTGCTTGTTACCTGCATGGACGTCTGCCCAGTGAGCAAAGCGTGAACCTTCTGATGTGGCTTTTGCAGCTTCTAGGCTTGGTCTTTGGTGTTTATTTTGGCGTTGCTATCCCCCAGGAGGCCTATGTGGTAATAGCTACTATGCTCTGTTCAAAAATCCCTCCGTATCTTCTTCAAATAGTCTGCTACCGTATTTTTTGCTCCATAAGACGCAGCTCTGCATAAGAGGCACCTAATTTTTAGGGGAGCAAAACAGGAAAAATATATTCTGGCAATTTCGGTGTGCTAGGCCTGCGGGGGTGGTGGAAGATGGCTGGGAAGGGTCTTTCCCTTTCCATATCCTTCCCAGCCATCTTCCACCACTACCCCCGCGGGCCTAGCAGGCTGAAATCACCATCTTCCCTTCCCAGCCGTCTTCCACCCCACCCCTATGGGCCTGGCAGGCTGAAATCACCATCTTCCCTTCCCATACCCTTCCCAACCAGCTCCCCCTCCCCTCCTCGGACCTAGCAGGCCGATATCGCCATCTTCCCTTCCCAGCCATCTTCCACCATCCCCCCCCCCATGGGCCTAGCAGGCCGAAATCGCCACCTTCCCTTCCCAGCCGTCTTCCACCACCACCACCCCCGTGGGCCTAGCAGGCTAAAAT
The DNA here is from genome assembly GCF_051106095.1 of Pogona vitticeps. Taxonomy (NCBI): domain Eukaryota; kingdom Metazoa; phylum Chordata; class Lepidosauria; order Squamata; family Agamidae; genus Pogona; species Pogona vitticeps. The sequence goes on along the minus strand of NC_135786.1, from coordinate 136,468,573 downwards.
CGCCATCTTCCCTTCCCAGACCCTTCGCAGCCATCTTCCACCCCACCCCAGCCCCGTGGGCCTAGCAGGCCATGTTATGTTCCTAAGACTCAGTAGCAGATTTAGGTGTATATTTCAGTGCCTTCTAAATTTTGACTGGCAAAGTCCTGGCTGTCCTGCCCCAATGACGGCCCTGGGAAACTGCATTTCAATCCATTAAAAAAAAGCCCACTACAGTCCACGTAGTGTTAAAAGGAAATTGACTTTGACAAGATCTCCTTCTCCATTATTTACAGAGAAACATCTGAGAATGAGGAAGGCTCAGGAGCAGCTGAGATGCTCCACAGACCTGGTGAGATAAAAATCTGTTAGAAGTTTCACATGAAATCATATTTGAAGCTCAGCTTAAATTTATAAAATACAACCCACATTGCAAAGTTTTAAGTGGCAAGCCTGCCATCTCCAATGCTGAACTTATGAGGCATTTATTGCATCATCTTCAGGAATCTTCCCACCATATTTTTCCCAGGTTCTGCTGCAAAGAGAAACATGGGTTAGGGTTCCAGGCAGACATCATGTCAAAAATTCCACAGACTGTCTCTGAGTCTAAGGACCAAGGAGTATTATCTATAACTTCAAGGCCCTTTCAACCTATGAGTATAACAGGAGCATAAAAGCATAGGACAATGCCCTATAATAAGTCAGATCACTGATTCACCTAACCTAGTAGAGCAGCAATTCTCCAGAGAATTATTCTTCTCTAGTCCTACTTAGAGATTTTTAATAGTCTCTTGTGGTCTCTCATCCCATTACAGACTGTGCCTAACTTTACTTCTGGAATCAGATGAAATGAGATGTCCACAAGGTGGAATGTAACAAATCTAGCAGTCACATCAGTCACAGAAAAGGCTTTCCACCAAATTCCCTCCCTGCTTTTTGTTCAAAAATGCTGCATTTAGCACAGCTGCATTAATTGTCCAAATGTAGAATGGCTGCTGCTTTGTTTAAAAATTGTTTTAAACTTATTTGCACCTTATTGAACAATAAGCCTGCCCATTGATCCTTGCTTTCTGTGTCCTTCTCAAAGGGAAAAAAGTGCTAGAGATATTTTGCACAACTTGCAGAGACCTTCTGGTTGGGAATAGCTCTCTCTTTTACTTGAGCTGCAGATATCGAATCTCAGATATATTTTGCAAGTAAATAACTACAAAAATAATCAGCTTCTGTAATAGGCTATATTTTGAGTAGAGATGGGTGTGTTTGTATTCGTATATGAATGCGAATCCCCCCCACAGGTGGACATAACAAGGGTCCAGTCCCCTGGGACCGGACTGTCCATGTCCACTCACTGTCCGCTGCTGCTGCAGGTATCATGAGTTCAGCTGAAGAAAATCTGGAATCAGAGGGGTTAATTACAGCTGAGGGAAATGCTGGGCATTTAGTATCACAGGCAGCTGAATCACTGCCAGACTCTCCTCTTCCACTAGCCAGAGTGACAGATAAGCTTCGGCAGAGACTCACAACATGGAGGTCTGAGGCTGGCATGAATGCTTCTCACAGGAACATCAGGTCGACCAGCCCTGAGTTTTAACAGGATGGAATGTTTTCTAGGAATTAGATTATTGTTGCTGCTATATTCCAAGCCTCTGTACCCAGAGGCTTGGAGGTTCATGGAAGCAACAAGTTAATTCTCTGGTTCGTGTTGTGTCCACACATCTGCTTATCTTGAACCTTGCTCTCTTGACCCTTGGCTTTTGGACTCTGACTTCTGACTATGGTTTGTGTTTTGGCTTTGACAGTTTGGCATCTGTTTTGTATCTCCCGGACTTCTGACCTTGCACTGGCTTATTGGACTTTCACCTGCTGAATCCCCTAGGAACGTGACAGCGGGCACCTGGTCAGCCAGCCACTCTTCGACCTGGCCGAGAAGCTTGTCCCACCTCCTGCCAGGAGTGGCTATATTATGTCCGCCGGTGTGTGTGTGGGGGGGGTTATATGAATACCCCCATGTCTAATTTTGAGTTACAAAGTTGCAGTGAAAGTGCAGGAAGTAATCATGTTTATTTTTTTAAGTGCAGTGGATCACATTTTCGAGTTACCAAAGTTACTTTGAAGGAACATTTCAAGTTATTATTAGAAAGATCATGCCCCTCTTTTATCAACAACCTATGAAGCAATGCAATGGGTCTCCTACCATCTGTTGCCGAATACAGGAGCCAAAGACCAGAGAGCAAAGGTGGATAAAATGACCTCCCTTTGACTACTGGAAAAACAGGCGGGCCACCAGTAAGGAGGCCCATATTAAAATAAGCGCCGGAGAAAGGCCAGGGACAATCTGCTCTGCAGAAGGAGGAAGGTGAAAAGGTGTGGATTCTTCCACTTTGAGAATAATAGAACTCTTGAAGAGGATCACATGCACGTGAGCTGTTTTGCCTCTCCATCACTTCTCCCCTCGGTTCTTGGTTTTTGTGTGTCTCTGAACTGTCCACTGCAACTCATTGATAATGGTAAATTTTCTTCCTTTCCTCACCATGTCAATAGAGTGTTGCTAGGTAACGGATGGTGTTGCATTTGACATAGAATCCCCACTCCACCTGGAATTCCATGTTCAGCTGTATATGATTTGAATAGGACTTGTCTACGTACTCGTTGAAAAGCCTTGTTTTTCTTCTTGGGATTGCGGAAAATGAAGGATGACCCTTTTTTGGCTTCTGCCCAATAAAACCCCTCTTCTTCCCTATGAAAATCAAATCCTGCTCTTCTATCCAATTCACACACCTCTCTTGTTCTTTAGTCAAACCCACACCCTCCTCTTCCCTTTCTGCCCACACCATGCTTCCTGCTTCTCCCACTCTTTCAAGAGAAGATTAATCTTCCCCCATCTACTAGGTGAGGTAACTTTTCATGGATTTCAAAGATCCTCTAGTGCAGGGGTCCACAGCCCCTTGTCCATGGCCCAGTGCTGGTCTATGGCCTTGGCAGGATTTCCTTCCCCCCTGCATGCACAGCCCACCCACTTGCAAGTGCCCCCGCCCATCAACGCATGCACGAGTGTGCACCCCGCCCACCCATGAGCACAGCCTGCCTGCCGATGTATGCACATGAGCACACCCCACCCACCCATGAGTGCGGGGAGTGCCCTGCCTCCCTGTGCATGGACCCTGCCCATCCAGCCAGTCTGTAGTTCAGAAAAGGTTGGGGACCACTGCTCTAGTGGGCTGCTTTTCTTTTTATGGGAATTCATGAAACAGTCCTATCCAAAATGAGATCAGTTTTTTTCAGCAGAAGCATAATAATATTCACTGGTCACTCATTTGATATGATGGGGCGGAGTTCTTGATCTTAAAAGTATCAAAAGCTAGTTTTAAAAGCCTGCCTTGTTTACAGCAGGGGTCATCAATCCCTGGTCCGTGGCCCACTGCCGGTCTGCGGGCTGGCTGGAACTGGGCCGTGGACACGGATCTCCACACCCCCCACTCGGGGGGCGTGTCACCCTTGTAGGTGGGCGTGTCTCACTTGCTCGTGGTAACCATTCCCCCAATGCCCCTTGTGGAGCAGCCCGCATGGGAATTACCGCCGGCCGGCCGTGGGGCTCAGCACCGCCCCACCCAGGGCAAGTGGATGGGCAGGACTGCGCGCCAGCGATCCTACTGCTTCCTCCCTGGTCAACCCTTCCCAGGAAGAGGTGGGCCGGGCCAGATCGCATGGGATGCTGCTGCTTGTCCGCAGAACTTCTGTCTTCTGGGGCTTCCTGTCCAAGCCTTGCTCCCACCCTTGAGGTGGCAGCGTGGCCACCCATCCATGCTGAAGTGAGGCTGGGCCGCCACTGCCCCGAAGAAGGAAGGAAGGATGGACCAATGGGCGGGCGGGCGTACGGGCAAGTGAGTGACACAGGTGCGGAAGGTGGAGATAAGCCCCATCCCTGTGTCACTGTCCCTGGGAGGAGGAGCCCAGTGCACCCCCGCCCCATTGCTCTGGGACCCTTGGCAAAGCAGGAAGAAGAGGCGAGGGGGAATCCCTGCATGCCAGTCCGATCCTGTGCCCGCCTCCCATTCCGCGCCATCGCCTCCCCTCCGCTGTCCCTGGGCAGCCCTTCCATCCACAGGCTGCGCCACGTCGGCCCTGCTGGGAGAGAGCCCAGCTCGGGCAGGGAGGGGTGGCAGCAGGGGCCCCCTTTCGGAGCTTGGAGGTTGCCGGAGGCTGGTAGCGCTGGCCTCTTGGGACCTTGGCCAGGCAAGAGGCCGCCCAGCACACAGGGCGGGCGGCCAAGGGCGCAGCTCGGCAGGGCATCCCCGCTGCTACTACGACTATTACTACTCCTGAGATGGTGCAAGGCAGGATCTGTGTTCTGGATTTAAAAGCTCCCTGGGTCTGGCCTGGAAAGGTAGGCTGGGCACCCCGGTTGCCTTTGGCAGCAGCCAACAAACTGCGGCAGGCATGCCTGGCACAAGCCACCAGGTCTTAATTAGCCCTCCTCCTCCTCCTCCTCCCCCCCCAATTAAGAGGCCGATGGGATGGGCTGAGGGGGGCAGGAGGAGGAGGAGACCCAGCCACCCCTGGAAAAGGATCCCCCCACCCTGTCCCCACCCCAGAACTGTGCAAGGATTTGTATGGACATGGAGGAAGGTGCGCCTTGATGGCTGCAGGCTGGCAGGGAAGGGGGAGTGGAGGACACCTGCACGCTGGCACACATTAGAGGGTCAGTTCCTTCTCCCTACCCCTTCAAAAAGCAGGGGAGAAAAGTTGGTCCCCAGGAGGCTGAGGTGGCTTGGGACCAGTAACGAGCTGGTTTTAAAAAAAGTTTTGGGTGGCTTTTGTTTTGGGGGGGGGATAGAGGGTCGGTGTTTTGTTTTTTGGTGGGGTTTTTTTGCAGTCCCAGCATGGGACTTGCTCTGTTTACGTATTTTTATTTTTATTTTGGTATTTTTTACCATAACCCCCCCCCCGCTTGGGAACAATAAGAATTAAAGTTAATAAAATGTGGCCTTAATTAATCCAACACCTGTGTCTTGCCTCTTTATTCTGGGGTGGGGACAAAGGGCACAATACATGTAATGTGTTTGATTCATAGCTATCCTCCAACAACCTACTGCATAACCCCACGCACAGACATCTCCCTCACACCCCCATTCACAGATGCCAGTGGCAGCAGCCCCCCCACCTTGAAAGAATGGCCTTCAACAAAACCGGTCCCTGGCATTAAAAAGGTTGGGGACCAGTGGTTTACAGGACAGTCCAATGAGCATAATACAGTGGTGCCTCGCTTAATGAGCGCACCGTTTAACGACGAATCCGCATAGCGATGAGGTTTTTGTGATTGCAAAAGCAATTGCATAACAATGTTTTCAAAGGGTAAACATTGCTTTGTGATGATCGGTAAGCGTTTTGTTTACCGATCATCACATAACGATGTTTTAAAAAACAGCTGATCGGCGGCTCCAAAATGGCCACCAGCTAAACAAAATGGCCGCCTGCAGTGTTTTCGCACCCTTTCCTCGCTTACCGGGCAGCGAAAATGGCGGCCAGATGGAGGATTTCCGCATAGCAGTGAGTTTTTCCCCCAAAGGAATGCATTAAACGTGTTTTAATGCATTCCTAAGGGTTTTTTTTTCTCGCATAGTGACAAATCCGGATAGCGACGATTTTTTTGGAACGGATTATTGTCGCTATGCAGGGCA